>NC_091832.1:75379885-76096135 GCF_037783145.1 Equus przewalskii
ACGTTGTGAGCCCTCACCCTCTGTCCCAGACCATGGCAGGTGATCCTCCTCTCTGTCCCCATGTCTCTGGAAACAAATTAGGTATTTATTAAGTGTATTACTGTAACCATCATTGCCCTTACTACATTTTATTGTCATTTTCTGTTGATGTGTCTGTTGTCCTTCTTTAGAATGTCAGCTCATTCTTTTAAAAGTAGGATAAAAAAAGGTCAATGGCCTGTTAGTAAAACACACAAGAGATATGACCAGAAGGGTCAGAGAAAATAAGGCAAATGGCCCTTAAATGTACGAGAAGATGTTCAGTCCTGCTAATAAGAGAAATGTAAATTACTATGCTATCGTTTTTCGTACCCCTCATAAATCCAGAAGTTTGGCAACATACTCTGTGGGTGAGGCTGTGTGGAAATAGGCATTATCAGACATGGCTGGTTGGAATACAAAATGGTACAACCATTATGGGGGAAAATTTGGCAATATCAAGCAAATTTATATATGCTTTTATCCTTTGGTCTGGGAATTGCCCTTCTAAGAATCTATCCCAAAAATATGCTGCAAAATACATGAGAGGATGTGTGAAGAAAGCTCTACTTTGTAGCACTTTTTATAAAAGCAAAATATTGGAACAGCCCATATAACCATTAGTAGGACTGGTTGAATAATTTATGGTAAATCCATACATTAGTCTGTACAATAGGCTATATTGAAGCTGTATAAAAAAAGAGAAATATCTTTATACAATGCCGTAGAACGATTACCAGATGTGTTAAGTGAAAATAGTGGGGTAGAAAAACATGTGTTCAGTTTGCTACTGTTTTTCTGAGAAAGAGGAGAATATGATTATAAATATATGTTTACTTATAGTTGTAACAAGTTTTTCTGTAATAAAAAGGAAGTAACAAGATGGAGATGACAAGGATAAAAGCTAGACTTCTCTAAATATCCCTTATTTTAAGGATTTTATTTTGGAACTATGTAACTATTTTATTTAATTATAAAATAATTTAAAAAATCTCTAAAAAAATGAAACAAAACAAAACAGATGAAATCAGTATTGAGTTTGGTGGAATAATCTTCCAGAGAAGAAGTAACTCTGATTTTTTTCCTCTATTTTCCCTCCCCTCCAGTTTTTGCCATCAGACTTGCTGACCCTGAGCCCACAACAGATTGTAAAGTTTATAACAGTCTCTAAAGCAAAGCAGAAGCTTGCATTTCCCATGATGGGTTAATGGGAGGTCCTGGGCCAAAAGCCAAGATCTCCTTTATTTTCTGCTTATTTTACTAAAGAATTACTTTTCCTCATTCAGGTTCCTCCTTCCTTTCTCTTCTCATCATCATGAAAACCACAAGTGACATACCCAATGGGCATATTGTCATCTTCCACTAGGAGGTTTCAAACCGGGATGACTTGGGAAATGGTGGTTCCAAGGACACAAACAGGGAATTTTCAGAGAAAAGATTTCAGCGAGGGATGGAGAACACTTGACTATACTAACGAGAACCAGGTAACCTCAGAAAGAGTAGAAAAGCTTCTCAGACTGCAGAGGCCAATATAGAGGTAAAGAAGAGTGCAGTGCAGGTCAGGGTCAAAGAAAATGACCCTAAAGACTGACTGTAGTTGGACACCCTGGGGAGAAATAATCCATTTCTGGTTAGAAGTGTTGAGCAGTTAAAATGAGAAGTGTTTCTGTATAATACATTTGTGCATATGCATCTATCCGGCCTGGCTGTCGCAGGTCAGGTTCTCTGGAAGTTGCGGGGCAAGATGGTTATTTGGGATCTACACCTGTGAACGGAAAGTGGCAGAAGCAGGATTGGGCGGAGGAAGAAGCTGAACTGTGATGGGCTCGACAAAGCTTCAGCCCACCAGCTGAGAAATTGTCCTGTAGCAGGCAGAAATGACTGGCCATTACACCCTCACCACGCTTAGTCATCTGACACAGGCTGCCCCAGAAAGCCTTGACCTCAGGCAGGAGACGCAGCTCTCTGCAGCTAAAGCAGACCCTGAAGGAGCCGGCAGCCGGGCGCTGCCTCCTGACAACATTTCCCGCAGCTGAGATACAAGCCTTCCTTGAAGGGGGACCTGGGTGGCAGGTTTCTCTGCCTACCATACTAGCAAAACTCTCCATGGTTAATAGAGAGTGTTTTCATTTTAATCTCTCTCAACCAACAAAAGCTATTACGTTTTCAATAAAGAACCCCATATATTTAGTGTTGAATTTGAAATTACTCTTCTCTTAGAGTTTATATTCCATGGATTATCAGGTCATCGATACTATATTTCTGAGCAGGCTGGAATTAGCTATTTATTCATTTATTCATCCCACAAACATTTATTAAATATCTATTGCATGACAGTCTCTGGGAATTGAAATATGAATAAAGATGCTTTTCCTGTGGACTCCTTGGAGTTAGATTCTAGTGGGGAGGCAGACAAAATAGACAAACAAAGCAATGTGGTAAGAGTTAAAAAAATACAGGCATAAACAAGATACTATAGAAGTTAAAGGGGCGTGAAGGAGAAAATACTTAGCTGTGTCTCCAGGCATCCTCCTGGAAGAGGAGATGTGGGCTCTGTCTCTGACTAAACAAGAAACATTTGCACGGGAACATTATAGGAAGAGCAAATTACGTGAGTAAGGTCTCAGAAGAATGAAAGAGCATTGCACATCATGGGAACTATGAATAGATTGATTGATAGGACCGACGCATAGATTGCAAGTGGTTATATTTGGGGCTGGGGAAAAAATATATACATATATATTTATCTTATTCATTTGTTAATTGTACTTTATCTAGCCAGTGTTTCTCAAATGCAATTAGCAATTCTTTTCTTGTTTGTTTTTTCAAACACCCTCTGCAGAACATTCTTTGGGAAATGTTGAAAGACAGTGTTGATGGAGCCAGCCAGGTCATCTGTTACATAAGCTTGTTTCAGACCCAGTACCTGAACAGGTCTGTTCTGTCTTCCTATTGACACATAAGGGAGAGGTATTATTGGATGCACTTCCTGGGAAGGCTACAGCTGTATCTGTCCATCCTTGGAGACTAGAATACGGAACTCTGTTAGAAGGAAGGAACACTCCATCTCCCTGTCATAAAGCGTCCTTAGCAACCATCTACCTAGTTCAGGTCACAGACAGGGAAAGTAGAGACTGTACAGTCTTTGACTCTTTCTGGTGCAGACAAACTGGTTTGAGGAAGCTGAAGAAGATAGTCCAGTGACACAGTTGAGACCTTAGCCATGGCATCTGTATCTTATCGAGAGCCAATATCTACCACAGTGGGAAAACGGATGATTGTTACAGGTAAAGAGTTTTTGTGTATGTTTTCACAAGGAGATCTAAACTGTCTTTATCCCTCACTTGTATGATGCTCACATATGATACAGAATGGGTATGAAAATGAAATAGTCACATGTGTTTATCTTATACAACACTGCTACTCTAATCATGCACACTCAGTCTGGGCATCAACACCATGCTGCCATAAATTGGCATCACAGTTCTCACTGTATCTGAGCTAACTTTCACAAAGGGACATTTTTATGTCATAAAGTTTCTGTTTGTTTAAGAACTACTCTGAAGTTAATAAAAAGTATACTTTTGATCAAATTTTAATTATTAGTGATTTAAGCTTCTTGTATTTTTATAAACTTGATGGATTAGGTTGATAAAAATTTGAGCAAGATGTACACTAAAACTAGTGCAACTGTTAGCTTGCATTTTGTTCCTTCAACTTGCTTTAAATGATTTGGGTGGTATATGTGTGTGGAATTACAATAAAATGTAATTAAATAGAATATGACTAATTGAGTAAGTCTATAAGAAATAAACTAAACTTCACCTTATTTCCTTTATATTTTTAAATTAAGAAATAAACTAAACTTCATCTTATTTCCTTTATATTTTTAAATCATGAGCATATTTTATAAGCTATATGCCCTTGCTTACCTGTAAATTTTCACTTAAGTCCTGAGAAACCTGGCTTAGACTATCTACCATTCATTTATTTGTTTAATTCCAGTGTATACATATACAAGTATCAGAATTGTTAACCTGTACTCCATGGAAAAAACTTTATCAATGAGAGTACGGTGCTTCCTTGCAATTCCTTTTGCGTCTAGACTTACAGACTCTACTCATTTCCAAAGTTACTTAGGTCAGCACCTTTTCCTCCCACCCGTCTAAGTTCCTTCTTGGAATCCCCCAGCCTGCTAAATGATTTTTTGAAATGTTGCAGACATCAAGCTTTGCTCTTTGTGCTGTAAAGTCTATAAGTTTTGACAAATTCATAAGTCCATATATCCACCATTATAGTATCATATGGAATAGTTCTGCCACTCCAAAAATCTGCCGTGCTACAGCTGTTCATTCCTCCTTCTCTCTCCCCAAGCTCATAGCAACCACCGATCTTTTCACTGTCTCTATAGTTTTGCCTTTTCCTGAATGTCATAGAGCTGGAATCATACAGCATGTAACCTTTTCAGATTGGCTTTTTTCAATTGCCAATATGCATGAAGTTTCCTCCGTGTCTTTTCACAGCTTGATAGCTCATATTTTTCCATCACTGAATAATTTTCCATTGTATGGGTGTACCATCATTTATCTGGTCACTTGTTGAAGGACATCTTGGTTACTTGCAATTTTTGCAGTTCTGATAAAAGCTTCTATAAATATTTGTATGCTGGCTCTTACATGAATATGTTTTCAAATCAATTTGGTAAATACTTAGGAAAGTGACTGTTTGATCATATGGTAAGACTATGTTCAATTTTGTAAGAAACCACCAAACTGTCTTTGAAACAGTTGTACCATTTGGTATTTCCACCAGCAAGGAGTGAAAGTTCCTGTTGCTTTGCACCCTTGTTAGCATTTGGCATTCTCTGTTTTATTACTTTTAGCTATTCTAATAGGTATGTTGTTACATCTCATTGTTTTTTTAAATTCACAATTCCCTAATCACCAATGTTCATATACTTATTTGTCATCTGTATATCTTCTTTGATGAGATGTCTGTTCATAATGTTTGCCTGTTTTGTAATTGGGTTTTTTGTTTTCTTACTGTTGAGTTTTAAGGTTTCTATGTATATTTTGGATACAAGTCTTTTATCAGATAAGTATTTTGCAAATATTTTATCCTAGTCTGTACTTGTCTTTTCATTCTAATGTAATCTTTCATAGAGCAGAAGTTTTTAGTTTTAATAAAAGTGCAAGTAATCCATTTTTTCTTTCATGGATTGTGTTTTTGTTGTATCTAGAAATTCATTGCCAAATCTAGGGTCACCTAGATTTTTCTCCTATATTTTCTTCTAGAAGTTTTACACTGTTGTGTTTTCATTTAGATCTATGATCATTTTGAGGTGATTTTTGTGTCAAACTTTTTATTTCTATCATCCAATAAATTTTCTCTCTGCCTAAAGCCAGTTTGGGTTGGGTTTTCTGTCACTTGCAACTGTGATTCTTCATTGATGCTTAAAATTTCTTCTACTTTATGTCAGCGTATATATATCCATATAATTCAAATTCTTGTCACCTTTGATAGACTTATGGTCTTTTATTATATTGATACGTAATAATTAACTTCACATTCTCCCATACTTTATATTTAATTTCCAAATTTTTGCTGTTATAATGAAGATACATGAATAATTTTGCATAAATTATTTGTCCCTTTCTGTTATTTTCTTGAGATATATTTATAAAGAGTGGAATCAGCAGGTGAAAGATACAGATTGTTCAAGCCACGAACTTTGGAGAATTGTGTGAAATACTATGAACAATGTATTTGTTTTAAAGCTTGCAAATACTTTTTAAGACCACTTTTATTTATCTTTAATAATTGGAGAGGTATAAGGGCCAGCCCCGTGGCCTAATGGTTAAGTGTGGTACATCTTGCACCTGGTGACCCAGGTTCAGTTTCCAGTCATGGACCTACACCACTCATTGGTGACCAAGCTGTAGCAGCAACCCACATAGAAAATAGAGGAAGATTGGCACAGATGTTAGCTTAGGGTGAAGCTTCTTCAGCAAAAAAAAAAAAAGAAAAAATGGAAAGGTATATATCAATCTTGTTTTTTTTTTTGTTGAGGAAGATTAGCCCTGAGCTAATATCCGTGCCCATCTTCCTCTACTTTATATGTGGGACACCTGCCACAGCATGGCCTAACAAACAATGTATAGGTCTGCACCCAGGATCTGAACTGGCAAACCCAGGGCCACCAAAGCAGAACATGCAAACTTAACTGCTGCACCACTGGGTCAGCCCCTATATAAATCTTTTTTTGAATGTAACTTTTAAAAATTTTAATATGAATGTTCTTAACTATATACCAATAAACTCCCACTTACTTGTCACTCATATTCAACAATCATCAAAATTTTCCACATTTGATTCATGTATCTTTTTTCTTTTTCTTTTGCTGAAATATTTTAAAGTGAATAGCGGATACTGTACTATCTCATCCCTGTATATTTCATTGTACATCTCTAAAAAATATGAGCATTTTCTTATATAACCACATTACCATTATCACACCTAATAAAATTAACAATTATCCTTTGGCATCATGTAATAACTAGTCCATAATAAAATTTCCCTGATTGTCTCTAAAATGTATTTTTACAGTTGATTATGAGAATAAAGACCAAAATGAGGTCCACACATTGCATTTGGTTGTATTGATTCTTATAGTATCTTTTAAACTGGTGCAACCTTCCTTCTTTTTTTCTTGCCATTTACTTGTTGCAGAAATTGGGTCAGCTATCCAGCAGAAAGGTCCAATGTTTTGGGTTTGTCTCTTGCTTCCTTGTCACGTCACTTAACTTGTTCCTCTATCCTGTGTATGTTCTGTAGATTGAATTTGACTCTAGAAGCTTGATTACAGTCAGATTCAACTCTTTAGGAAAGCTCGTCTCTTGGATGCAGCTGTGCACACACAACACTCAAACTTTTAAGCAGTTCAAACAACAATTTCAATTCCAATAAAGCCCGTTACTTAGTACCTTTCTAACTTATTGGGACTCAGACCTCTTTCCTCTATACTTGCAAGTGTTTTTAATGGAAAGCTCATGTTCTCATAAAAATGTTGGCATAAGTCGTTATGTACCCTGGTTAGGCAAACAAAAAGTTGATTTAATCCATACCATACGTCAAATATTGTATAGGTGCAGTAAAAACATAGGAAATGTCTTGTCACCATTAATAATTAATGTAAAAACAAGAAAATGTCATGAAAATAATTTTTAAAAATTATCTTGAATGCTCAGATGTAAGGAAAAACTAACCAGATTATAGGAGGATAAGAAAATAGCTGAGAAATTTTGTGGCAATTCTGAGGATGATTTTGGAGCACTTTTAAGAGTTTTATAGGATTTTTATTGATGTATAATTTTGTTTTAAAATCAACTTTTTCTTCTTTTGCTGTAAGTGTAACACTAGTCTTATACTTATCATTGATAGCTATAGTTGTTTTTTGATTTCTTTTATTCCTAGTGGGACTCCATTATTCTATGAGATGATTCAAAGTGTGTATTTACTTAGTGTATCTTGACTACTTAACTAATTTGACCATTCATCAAGTTTTATTTGTCAATTAAATTTTAATATTTTTCCTTTTAAAATATATTTTTAAAACTAAATTTTTATCTTATAGATTTGAAATCCAGTTTAACAAATACAGATCAAATCTCTATTGAATACTAAAAACTTGGCCATAAGCTTTGAACAATACAAAAATGAACATGCATAAGATGTTCTCTTTTTTCTAGAAGCTTATGATTTATTCTTCTGGTTAGAACATTATAGGTTATCCTGTTATCCTATCTGTTTTATTTAAATATCCATCACACCATACTGTGGCATTGAAAGACACACAAATCCAATTCCAAAGACCTTGAGAAATAATGTAAAAGAAGTGGAAAAGGAAGAAAATTACTTCATACGGGACTCCACACAACTCAGCCATATGTTTTGTTTTGTTTTGTTTTTATACTCATTTTTCTTTTGAATATCGTAATTAAAGCATAAATTACCTCCTACATTACAGATGGATCTTAGAATTTATTTAGTTTGCAATTCATAAAGGGGTAGAGATTCTTTTTGAAAAAACTGTCAGTGAGTCCAACTTTTAAAACTTTTTAAAAAGTGATATGTAACATATACTCTATCAAGTACATTAATCTAGTGTTCAGCTTGATAACATTTCACAAAGTGAACACATCTACGCATCTACTTTTTATATCAAGATCGTGAACATTTTCATTACCCTAAAAAGTTCCTTTATGCCCTTTCCCAGTCAATCTCCCCAAAGTCAAACACTGTTTTGATTTCTGTAATCCATGTTTTTGACAACTCTGAGTCTAATCTGAAAAGGTGAATTATCATCTGTATTTTTAAAACATTTTATTTGCTGACTTATTCTTCCGCATAAATTTTACTGTTAATTTGCTGTTTTAATACATATTAAGGAGATTTTATAGATAGGTTTTTTTGCATTACAAAGATCTTACTATGAAAACTAATACCATAAGCAAAATTATGAAGAGAGTTTGAGTATTCAGAGCACAGCTATGTATTTTTAAAATATCTGTTTACATACAAATGATATAGTTGGTTTATCCAGTTCCAGATTCTGTTTTAAAACTACAAAATTACATTTAAATGACACTTTTTTTATTCATATTTTTTTCATGAATTCCCACTTGCTCCAAATTAAAGAGATTTATGGAATAAATAACATGGGATGTTAAGTTTAAAAGGCAGCATAATAGATAATCTAATTTATACCTATCATTTTTCAGATGGGAATACTGAGTTTCAGAGAGCTAAGCAACTTGCTCAAGGTCACACAGCCTTGATTAGAAGGATGGCGGTCTCTGTCTGCCCCTTGTTTTTATGATGTATTTACGTGCATTATATCCAGATTACTGACTAAATAAAAATATTAATGTATTCAGTTAGCCGTCATATATCTACTAGAAAATCTGCTTGTGTAAACCAGGAAAATTGCAGAATTCCATCTTATAAAGGAGTAATCACAATATGAGATTTCTGTTAGAAATATATTAGAATTGGAAATATTCTCTAGGAAATGGCCAAAAACCAACATGATGAATGAAACCATAAGTGGTAGGAGAAGTACATAAATGTGTATGTAATTTTGAAAAGCATTGCTCCATTAGCCTGGGTTTCAGATCCATTTATTCATCTCGTTTTTTCCCTGTGAAACTGTCACGCTAATAGTTATGTCTCAAATTCAATTATTTTAAAAATAGAAAATGACTTCACACTGAACTGCCAGTGGTTTTCTATTCGAAGAACAAATAAAACAGTCCTACTGCAAATTCAGCTGAAGTCTCAGAACTATAATTCATAAAGCAAATATTTCAGATTTTTAAAAACTGTCATGACAAAAGCTTACATGTTTTAATGGTACTGACACATGTGGTTGGCTAGTCTGTATTTTATTCTGTAGTCCTAGAATATGACTTGCCTGAATCAAAACTTATCTACAAGTGACGGCAGTTCCAAATCTATCCTACCTTACATTGCTGGCCATCTAAATCATCAACAATATGATTTTCAGGAAAAAAAATTAGTTCCTGCCATCACTTTGAGGAGCATCTAAAGAGGACTGCGAAGGGCAAGGCTTGCCTCATATTCCAGTTTTTGCTTTTTTTAGAACAATAAACACCTTTATTACATGAACTAAGATGGGAAGGAGAAGGGTTTATTTGCCTTTCTGGGTCTTGATTAAATTGTCCAAACTTGATACCTTGTAGCTTACATTAATATCACTTAATGTAATCAGAAATGCTCAAGATTAAGCAAAAAAAAGTTTTTTGTTGTTGAAACAGGGTTTGAAAAAATTAATCCTTTTGTCAAAGATTAGTTGATGGTTTACTGTGGGCTGGGCACTGTGCACCCTTCTAGAAAATAGAGATGAACATGAAGATCCTGCTTCAAGAAACAAGGACTGTAAACTTAGACATCAGTCTTGGCTTTTCCTCTTAAACCTTCCGACCTCAGTTTTCTCATCTGTAATTTGGGGATAATAGTTCCTATTTCATAAGGTTTTCTATGATGAGTTAACGAAATGAAAGTGCCTACATATAATATGAATTCAATAACTTTTTTGCACTTTTTTTTTCGTTAAGGAGCTATACTGTTGTTTTTTTTTTTCTGGAGAAGCTGACTTTCTGGAGGAGGCAGTTGCTGGGAGAGGACACAAAAATCATCCTAAAATCCTATTTTTTCTTAAGAAACAACCAAGTACACTTGATTTCACAAAGTCAGAAGCCATGAGCAGGTTTTTTAAAGGGTACAGAGAGAAATAATCTAAGATTGCCGAAACCAGTGGTTTTTAAACTTTAATGTGCATGTTAATCACCTGGGGAGTCTTGTTAAGCTGGTTGGGAGATGCTTGAGGGTTTGCCTTTTTATGAAGCTCCCAGGTGATGCCCATGTTGCTGGACCAGGGACCATGCTTTCAGTAGCAAGGATCTAATTTCTTCTAGCTCCACCATTTACTTACTATCGTGACCTCGGAGAAGATATTTACCTCTGTGTGCCTCAGTTATACAATCTGTAAAGTGGCAATAATAGTAGGTACTTCGTAGGGTTGCTGGGAGTTTTAAGTGAGTTGATACACACAGAATACTTAGAACAGCGCCTGGTACGTGCTAGGCTCCACATATGTGTCAACTATTGTCATCCGACATAGATCACTAGCAATATAAGTAAACTGCCGGCTACTGGGCCCAGAAGATGAAGTTATTTGTGATGCTAATAAATAGAGCCCACACAAAATATATTTTTTTAACGTGATAACTATTGGTCTTTTGGATTTTCCTATAAACCTGATCTAAATAATGCTAAAGAAAACAAGTTCCATTGAAAAGATGTAGCTTTCCATTTGAAAAGAATGGCAGATTTTGGAATACTACCTATAAACCTCATAATTTACATAATCTTGGTTGATGAGAACTATATGGCATTCTCTAGTCAGGCTGAAGAGAAAGATCTCCTCAGGGTGCTCTGGGTGGGGAGTCTTTCATCACAGGCACCATCTTTGTCTGTTCACTCTGAGTCTCTTTCCCTTGCCTTTCCTCACTCTCCTGCAAGAGGAGAGAGAGCACAAGGAAGCACTTTACTCTTGACACCTGCTGCGTATGACGCTAGTCAATTTCATTCCCAGCAAGTGATAAAGGATGACGTGCCTCACTGTCTTGCTAACCCCGGTTGCCAGCAATTATCTCAGAAAAGGGAAAACTTTTCACAGCACCTATTAAAAGGCCCCTTTGACGGCAAATATCATCTTTTAGAAAAATACACTCCAGGGAAAAGTCCGAGACAGAAGATTATCCGTGCCTTTAAGAATAACAGCACTGGGGTTGGCCCCGTGGCCGAGTGGTTAAGTTCGCGCGTTCCGCTGCAGGTGGCCCAGTGTTTCGTCAGTTCGAATCCTGGGCGCGGACATGGCACTGCTCATCAAACCACGCTGAGGCAGCGTCCCACATGCCACAACTGGAGGGACCCACAACTAAGAATATGCAACTATGTACCGGGGGGCTTTGGGGAGAAAAAAGGAAAAAAAATAAAATCTTAAAAAAAAAAAGAATAACAGCACTGAAAGAGACCTCAAATTATTTACCTGATCAAATCATTTATCTGGGGCAGCACTTTCTAAAATAAAGGTAATAATTTCTGGAAATTTTACAGAACTGCAGAGAGGCATCATTTGAGGAGAAAGAATGAGCAGACTGATTGCTCCTGTTCTGTTTTAGGGTTGAACTAGACAAACATCACAAGGAGTCCTACTACCCCATTTCCAAGCAGAGTTTAAGCAGGACTGAGTTTCTCTGACAAGGACCTAGGACAGCCTTAGGAAATCTCTGGTGGAAGAAATGGGGAGATTTGGTAAATATCTAAGCCTCATTCCTGGCAATCAAGTGAATTGCCCTAGGAATGGAAGTGGAGGGACCTGAGGGAAGACCTAGGAGCCCTAAGTGGCTGGAATAGCACTTGGAATAGCAGCAGCTCCCAAGTTTACTAAACAATGATGAAAACTCACCACCGCAGAGTTGGGGGAGGGAGGTGGCTACCGAGGAAAAAAGAGACATGGTGTGCCATGAAATAGCCAAATCCAGTTTCTGGGTCCTTTGTGAGATATTTTTTTTTAATTGAGGTCTCATTGGTCCATAACATTGCCAATTTCAAGTGTACATCATTATATTTCATTTTTCGTATAGATGGCATCATATTCACCACCAAAAGTCTAGTTTCCAGCCATCACCATACATATGTGCCCCTTTATTCCTTTCACCATCCCCGACCTCCTTCCCCTCTGATAACCACCAGTCTGTTCTCTGTATTTATGTGTTCGTTTTTTTATCTTCCACATATAAGTGCAATCATATGGTATTTGGCTTTGTCTGACTTATTTCGTTTAGCATAGTACCTTCAAGGTCCATCCACGTTGTCACAAATGGCATGATTTTGTCCTTTTTAATGGCAGAGTAGTATTCCATTGTATATATATACCATATCTTCTTTACTCATTCTCCCATTGATGGGAACCTAGGTTGCTTCCAAGTCCTTGTTATTATGACAAATACCGCAATGAACATAGAGGTGCACATAACTTTTCAAATTACTATTCTTGTGTTCTTTGGATAAATACCCAGAAATGACATTCTACTGCTAGTAACAGTAAGATCTCCCTGAAGGGGATTCTGAGCTTGCCATAATCCCAAATCTAGGGTACTGATTCTTGAAATGTAATATGTGTAAGAACCACTTATGGAGACTTTTAAGAATGCAGGATGCCCCAAATTCTGAGTTAGTTTTTCTGGAGCCCTTGAACCTGCTATTAAACAAACACACCAAGAGACTGTGATACAGATAGTCCATGTGACACATGGTGGGAACAGTAGACCCTAGGGCAATAGAAACTGTTCATATACTGTTCCTAGAAGCTCACATATGCTCCAATTCTATTGCTCTGTAAGGTCTGACTTGCCTCTAGTCAGAAGAAGATCAAGTCTTGCCTCACAGCCATTGATTTTTTTTTTTTTTTTTTAAGATTTTGCTTTTCCTTCTTCTCCCCAAAGCCCCCGGTACATAGTTGTATATTTTAGTTGTGGGCCCTTCTAGTTGTGGCATGTGGGACGCCGCCTCAGCATGGCTTGATGAGCAGTGCTAGGTCCGCACCCAGGATCCAAACCAGCGAAACCCTGGGCTGCCGAAGCAGAGCGCGTGAACTTAACCACTCGGCCACAGTGCCGGCCCCACAGCCATTGATTTTTAAAAGTAATTTAAAAGGTCACAATTAGAAAAAAAGATGAGAACATTTGTATGATTCAAATTAGTGTGCATTATATCATTCTGTAAATGATTATATAAAAACAAAATATGTTTTTCAGCCCAATGAATTATGACACTGATGACAGGATAATTAGGAATCTAAGTAGTCAAAACTCATGCAAACAAAGCTATCTGAAGTGAAGGGAGATTAGTGGATAAACGCTGGTAGCGGTCAGGTGAGATAAAATCTTTGTTCACAGGAAAGAAATAATACCTCCCACATCTCTTTCTTTTAGGGATTTCCAGACTCTTTTAAACTTTAATTTAAAGACTAAGTAGCTATCACTACCCTATTTTCACAAAATGGAAGCAGAACAAAGTAGACATGCTAGTCATGTGGACTAAATAAAGAAGTTTAAAAAAAAACCCCACAAAACCGATGATTCTATAATCCTAGGAACTGACATGGTAAATCACATTCTCTTTTCTGAGGATTGTGTATCCACTCAGAACACAGGATTCAGTGCTGAACTGCACTTCCCTACCCATCACCACCCACACAGGGTGTGCGTGTGCCTGTGTGCACACAAGCTTTCACACACACCCTTTGACGTGTGGAAATGCCCTGAGGAGTGTCACCTCCTCTTGTCTGCAGGGATAAAAAAAGAAACCCACAATGCAAAACCCAGAAGACTATCAGTTCTAGATATCAGGGATTTCTTTTTTTTCCTCAAACCGAGCGTCTTAGACTCGCTAGAAATGGGCCAAAAAAATAAAAGATAGGAGGCCAGCCCCCTGGCCCAGTGGTTAAGATCCCATGCTCCACTATGGTAGTCCAAGGTTTCGCTGGTTCAGATCCTGGGTGCAGACATGGCACCACCCGTCAGGCCATGCTGAGGTGGCATCCCATGTGCCACAACTAGAAGGACCCACACCTAAAATATACAACTATGTAACAGGGGGGTTTGCGAGAAAAAGCAGAAAGGGGAAAAAAAAAGATTGGCAACAGTTGTTAGCTCAGGTGCCAATCTTTAAAAAATAAGGAAAAATAGGGGCTGGCCCCGTGGCCGAGTGGTTAAGTTTTCGCGCTCCACTGCAGGTGGCCCGGTGTTTCGTCAGTTCGAATCCTGGGCGCGGACATGGCACTGCTCATCAAACCACGCTGAGGCAGCATCCCACATGCCACAACTAGAAGGACCCACAACGAAGAATATACAACTATGTACCGGGGGGCTTTGGGGAGAAAAAGGAAAAAATAAAATCTTAAAAAATAAATAAATAAATAAAATAAAGAAAAATAAATGATAGCTTATCATTGACCTTGGCATATAATTACTCAGAAGATAAAGATTGAAATGAGAGTTTTCAGTAAATCCCCAATACCGTGATAACTCTCCCTGTGCTTTCCAGGGAGGAGAGATGCTGTGGAAATACTGTCTATATGTATGGATTGTTTTATGTGAGCGCTAAAAGTAGGAAGCTATTTACGTCAGTCTATATATTGGCCAAGAACTCCATTAGTCATTGCTAAATAAATGGCACCCTGCTGCTACTCACCCGGAACGCTCTGAGGCACGATTGGCAGCATGGAGAGGCAGGTCATTCACAATCAATGTGGGAGATCGAAAGCCTCTGCCTTTGCGATTTTGGGTCTGAGGCCCATGGTCATCCTGGTGCATAGCATTTTTTTATGGTTTCCTCCAATTGGCAATCACAGTTTTAATGGCCGTGGCAGATGACTTTGGAAGATTGCAATATTTATTCACAACATCCAGCTTTTATTTCAAGTCAAACTGTCTCAAACCTTATCTTCAAAGTTGGGTGGGAGTTTGTCCAGCCATTTTAGCGTGAAGATGTAACAAATGTAGACAAAAAGTATACATGTACATGTTCACTTCACCACTGTGAATCACCGAAAATAAAGACAGAGTGCCTTGACTTAAAATGTTTTGAAGTTGAAAGATACATTTGGGATTGAGATTGTGCCCAAAAGAAAATTATGTATTGTACAAAAGTTAGGGCCACCTATTAAAGCAGAGAGTTCACAAAAGGTGGGGTAGGGTAGCCCCACAGACAAGTGGAAAGGAAATGACACCCGACCCACCTGGCCTGGAGGCAGAGATCCAAGGTCAGGGCTACTTCAATTTGCTTGCGCTCACTTTCTCACATCTCAACTGGACACAATTGAGTAGATAAAATTTTGAGCAAGTGACTCCAACATAAGTCACCTTCAAAGACAACTTCTACCATAATGGTTATTCCTGCCGTCTGTTCATCAAAAGGGATCACAAGCATTTGGGTCTTCTATCTCCTCCCTTTACCAAATGACTGATATACTCTTAATCTCTGTCTACTCCCCACCCCCCCACCTCCAATCTCTCCCTATTTTCTTCTCTTCTACAAAGAAACTGAAGAAGAATGAGGAGCAAAAAAGCCGCACATACATAATCACAAATCCTAGTTGCTCTGTGTTTACATTTTCTAAAACTGCTACCAAAGGAGATTAGGGAATCTTGATTAGAGCTTTGAAATTCAGCTCCAATACAGAGCTGATTTGCGGTACTGCCAACGCCCAACAAGTAAATCCAACAGGCCAGATGACTGGTGTCCCAATCCTTGTACATTTATTTTGCCTCTTTCTGGCTTTCGTTTCTCTTGTTCTCCAGATTGAGACCGTCTTGTTTCAGTCACACCCACATTCTGTCTTAGGATGACCCACTGTCCCAGTTTACCCAGAATAAGGACTTTCCCGGAGACACTGACTTTTCAGTGCTAAAATTGGGATGAGTTGGTCACCCTAACTCTGACCCTTAGTTGCTGCCATAGCCAGGCCAGCATCCTCAACCCCAACACATCTACTTCAAGTTGCAGATAGAATTCATTATCTGAATTCTGCACAAAGCAGGATGGGGAAGTGTTCATGACATCAGGGCACCAGGCAAGAGTTCCCTCATATAAAGGCCATTACTAACTTCCTCCCTGCAAGGCAGGCAATCAGAGTAAGATGAAAAGGTTCAGGCTGTTCCACAGATATGATTAGATAGATGTCCACCTCTACTTCAAGGAAATCTTGCACAGTTATAAACAGGTGACATTCACTGGCCTATTTATCTGGTCTGATTTGGGACTGCTGTTCCTCTTGACTAAAGATGACTTGTATCAGACCATCTATTGAGTTCATTGTAAACCCGAGCAGAAGACCCCAAATCTATCCCAAATTGTTTCTAGTAATTCAAGATGGCCTCAAATTTTGCAGGGGGAGCAAGACCAGCATTTCGTGCCATCATACTAGCTCAGAGGGCAAAGAATATATAAAATCTTCTTTCCCCTTTTGTGTTTTGAACTTCTTTTTTCCTTGTTTAATGATCAGCTGTCCATGTATTTGTCCAGTTTCTATCATTAGTTGATATGTATTATCTAACATTAGAGTCAAATAAATCATGTAAAGTGCAAATAAGAGGAACAACATAAAAGAACTCTTGGCCACAACCTAAATGTGATGGGTTTGTACTGTGTCAGCTTAGCTAAACTGGAACTACATTTCCCAGAATTCCCTTCTCTGCATAGTTTTGGGTTAGTCTGGGCCACAGGAGACGTTTCCTTTGAGATTTGGAAGGGGGAAGTGAAGCAGCAGACATATTACTTAGGTTGGTACGGGCCACCAGGTGCTGTTGCTGTTCATGCCTGCCATTGCTGACATGTTGGCCCACCTTGTTGGTGTGGGGTAGCTCTTCCAGGGTCTTCCATATCTCCTTCTTCAACTGCATTGACTTCTGGGCCAGGTGATGTTCAGCACCTGCTGCATGCTAGTCATCTGAATCATCAAATTTGGAGGCTTGGAGGCAATGAGAGACTTACTGGAGCCCAGCTAACCTTGTGGGTTCCAGTTTATCCTACAACTGTAAAGCCCACTTTCAGTCTGTCAAGAGCATTCCCAAGCCACACATGGAACTCAGTAGCCAGGATCCTGGATTTTCATGATTTATTCTTATTCTAGCCCCACACCTTCCTCCGTCTTGCCTTGCTGAACGTCTTATTGCCCCAAGACTCCTTCTTTACCATTTTCAGACCCACATTGGCTTGACCCATTGTCTCTGATCTATGCTTGTTTCCCAGCATCTGAATCTCTTTCCTGAACTAGTGGCGATGGACTGATGATGCATGGTGGTGATATCACAAGAGTCTTTCTTGTGAAGCTGCCTATTTGGGCAGCTCCAGCTAGGGGACCAGGACATCTGGGACTCACCTTCTTTCTGATTCCACTTTCAAAGGATAAGGAGACAGGACATCGTCTTAGCATCAAGGGCAGCCTAACACAGAGTATGCTACTGGGTATCTACCCAAACAACTTGAAATCAGCAATCCAAAGTAACATATCTTGAATCCAAAGTAACATAACTTGAAATCAGCAATCTAAAGTAACATATACACCCCTATGTTCATTGTCCCACTACTCCCAATAGCCAAGACATGGAAACAATCCAGGTCCCATCAACTGATGATTGGATAAAGAAGATGTGGTGTGTATATATATATATATATATATATATATATATATATACACACACAATGGAATACTACTCAGCCATAAAAAAGACAAAATCATCCCATTTCCAATAACACAGATGGACCTAGAGGGAATTATGCTAAGTGAAATAAGCCAAACTAAGAAAGACAAACACCAGATGATTTCAATCATATGTGGAATATGAACAAACATGGACAAAGAGACCATTCAGTGGTTACCAGGGGAAGGGGGTGGGGGTGGGGCACAGGGGTTGAAGAGGAGCACTTATGTGGTGACAGACAAGAAATAATATACAACTGAAATTTCACATTGCTGTAAACTATTATGAACCCAATTAAAAAATAAATTAAAAAAAGTTTGTAGAAAGAAGGGGTGAACGAACTGATTTACAAATCCTTGGGAAGTGCACAATGTAGGCATTTTCCTTTATCATTCTGTTCATAGGCACTAACTTACACATTTGACTGATTGTTCTTCTATCCAGAGAGTCCTTCTGGATATCTCTTTATCCCTAAACTGGGTCAATAATTATCTCAGCAAAAAAGACCACTGCAGAAGAAACACATTTTTCACTTTTTCTGCTTACTTCTTTGCCTGGAAGAGATGTGTGTTGGTGGAAAGGAGAGGAGTCCTCCACAGCGTCTTCTTCCTCTCTCATCCAAAATTTCTCTAGCACTACTTTCTCAGTGACTTACAGGATTTGTTCACTAATACAGACTGCTGAGACTCCCACCAATCTATGCTGTATTCACCCAGGCCTCCCTCTCTCATTATGCCCTACAGAGCTTTCCGGGGTAGTGGATACTTCTGTTCATGCTCCTTTGGAGGAGATAGAAATTGACTTTTTAGCAGAAATGGAAAAGTAAAGGTATTGCAGATGCATTGTGGGAAGCAATGGGAGGGAATCACGTAGCTTCAAAGGGAATGCATTTAACCCCCTCCTCTTTCAGGGGCTCAGCTGCTGCTCACTCAGTGTCTCCTTGTGGGGGGCAGGCTACTGTAAGAAAGGAAATTGAGAGCACAGTAAGACCTCCTACTTCAGCCTTTTGAACTGGCAGACAAGCTCAAAGTCGCCAGGCTGCAACCGCACGGGGTTACCGAAGAAAAAGTAGGAAGATAAAACGGGAAAGATGACAATCTACAAAGCCCCTTTAAGAGAAAAGAAAAAAGATAGAATTAATCCTCTCCCTTTTTCGTTAACTAGAGGATGAGAAACTAGAAAAAAAGATCTGTTATTTTTCAGTTG
Source organism: Equus przewalskii (assembly GCF_037783145.1). NCBI lineage: Eukaryota > Metazoa > Chordata > Mammalia > Perissodactyla > Equidae > Equus > Equus przewalskii. The sequence goes on from NC_091832.1 coordinate 75,398,962, forward strand.
TTGCCTTTTCCCCGCTAGTAATTAACATGAAAAAGTAATACCTGAGGGAGCAAAGGTACTGTTAGTTTGTAATTTGTGAACACTGCCATGGTAAGTGGGTTAAGAGAGTCCAGCTATCCATCCACGTTTATTGTTCTCCCTCCTTCATCTGCTGTAAGGAAGAGTCAGCGCTTTAAGAGGGCGAAAACCATGAGGTTTTCTATATGAACCTATACATGTCGTAATGGTCTGATTAATGGACGCTGGCAGTGATTTTGGAAATCTGCGTTACAGTCCATTTCTCTTACACAGATGGTAGGAAAATTTAACAGATTCCCGTCCTCACAGTTCACAATTATTCGATTGTATACTTATATTTTTAGAAATTACAAATTCTAATTTTTCAAACTTGTGTGTTGGCTTCATTGATCTGTCCAAGTCCTGCTCAAGACCCACATTTTCCATGACTACTTCTCACTCATCATGCCCTTCCTTGCGTTTCTTTTTCAATGAAAGAAGCAGCATCCCTAGCTTTGCTCCAAGTGCTCCATGTGTAAGATGACTTTCTTAGCTAGAGTAGAAGCTCTGAGGGATGGGCCAAGCCTTATCCTCTGCCTCATCCTCGTCCATCAACATAACATCGCACATGTAGTAAGCAATATAATTTTTAAACAGCCATAATCATTAATCATTCTAATTGCACAAAAATCTAGGGGTTTTTTTGTTAGTATTTTAATATATTTTATTTATATTTATATATAAATTACAGTGCAATGCAACACATAAAGCTGATTTCTATATTTGCTCTGACTATCTTCTTTCTAGTAAGATAGACTGCGTCTCTTTCCTTGGTCCAGCAAAACTTGAAACTTCTGTATTTTACAGTATTTGTAAGGGCGTGAAGACAGATACCCAGAAGTCACACCAGTGTTGCTGGCCTTTGCTTTACAAAACAGTCTCAGTAATATTGAATTAAATTTCATTTCTAAATGGTTTGCCACACTTGAAAAATAATTCTTTCTAAATGGCAAATTATTAGCTGTATTTTAAAAACTGAATTCTTCTGCAATAGCATAATACTCTTTCAGAATGTGTTGCTGAGAGGTCTGCACCTGACTAGTTTGCACATGACATTGGATTTCTCCCTTCTTTCAGTAAGAGAATTCTTTCTGTAGCATACACATCACACGTTTCGCTTTCTTTCTTGCTTTCTTGCTTTCTCTCTCTCTCTCTCTTTTTTCTTCCTTCCTTCCTCCCTTCTTTCCTTCCTTCCTTCTATCCTTCCCTCCCTTCTTTCTTTCTTTCTTTCTTTTTCTTCCCTTTTTTTTGAGGAAGATTAGCCCTGAGCTAACATCTGCTGACATTTCTCCTCTTTTTGCTGAGGAAGATTGGCCCTGAGCTAACATTGATGTCCATCTTCCTCTACTTTATATGTGGGACGCCTGCCACAGCATGGCTTGATAAGCGGTGCATAGGTTTGAGCCTGGGATCCGGACCAGTGAACTCCAAGCCACCAAAGCGGAGCATGCAAACTTAACTGCTATGCCACTGGGCCAGCCCCCACACATTTAGTTCTTTATTCCACAAATATTTATTGTGCATCAGGGCACAGGCATACCCTGTGTTTGCATATTGGTTGAGGAAGGGAAAGAGACGAAAAGCAAAAAAACCTGGGACTTTCCAATTCCGCTAGTTTAGCATCAATTAACATCTAACAATATTGTTAAATTATTTACATTCCTGTAGGGCTTGGAAGTCCCCAGACTGATTTTCCCATCATTCAGTAAATACATGATTTTATTACCATCACTGTGATGGCAACAAACGAGAAAAATTAAGTTCCAGTTCATACTAAAAATTTAGGAGATTCTATGAAAAGGTAGCTGTAGATGATGAAATATAAATCTTATAAATTTGAAAAGGCAATGTAGAAAAAAAAGGATAAAACAAAGAATGAGACTACTGGTTGATAGACTGATGGCACATCATGGCAACGTAGTAAGTGTGTGTGTTTAAATGTATGTCAGGAGAAAAAGATCCACTGAGAGTGAGTGCCATTTGGGGTCACATACTAAAGCATGAATGGCGTAATCTGATTGCTTTTTTCATTTTTTTCTTTTAAAAATATAGTAAGATAAACATAACGTAAAATTGTAAATTTAAAATTTAAAAAACATAAAATGGTGAATACTTAAAAACATGCAGTTCTGGGGGCCGGCCCAGTGGCGCAGTGGTTAAGTGAGCATATTCCGATTCAGCACCCTGGGGTTCACCGGTTCAGATCCCGGGTGTGGACGTGGTGTTGCTCATCAAGCCGTGCTGTGGGAGGCGTCCCACATATAAAGTAGAGGAAGATGGGCACAGATGTTAGCTCAGGGCCAGTCTTCCTCAGCAAAAAGAGGAGGATTGGCAGCAGATGTTAGCTCAGGGCCAGTCTTCCTCAAAAAAAAAACCTATACAATTCTGTAGCATTAAGTACATTTACCCCATTGTGCAACCATCACCACCATCTGTCTTCAGAACTTTTTCATCTTGCAAAATCGAAACTCTGTTCCAGTTAAACACTAACTCTCCATTTCCCCCCTCCCAGGCCCTGACAACTGCCATTCTACTCTCTATCTTGACGAATTTGACTACTTTAGTAGTCTCATATAAGTGAAATCATACAGTATCTGTCTTTTTGTGATTGGCTTATTTCACTTGGCATAATGTTCTCAAGGTTCATCCATGTTGTAGCTTGTGTTAGAATGTTGTTATGGACTGAATTGTTCCCCAACCCCCAATGTGGCTGTATTTCGACACAGTTCCTTTAAAGAGAGAATTAAGGTTAAATCAGGTCATAGTGTGGGACCCTAATCCCATAAAACTGAGGTCCTTATAAGAAGAGGAAGGAGCACCAGAGCTCTTTCTCTGTCTGTGTGTGCAGAGGAAAGGCCATGTGAGGACACAGACAGGAGGGCCATCTATAAATCAGGGAGTGAGGTCTCACCAGAAACTGACCCTGAAGGCATCTTGATCCTGGACTTCCAAGCCTCCAGAACTGTAAGAAAACAAATATCTGTTGTTTAAGCCACCCAGTCTATGGTATCTTGTTACTGCAGCCCCAGCGGACTAACACATGTACACACCACATTTTGTTTACACGTTCATCCGTTGATGGATGCTTGTGTTGCTTTACCTTTGGGCTGTTGTGAATAACGCTGCTATGAACTTGGGTGTACAAATATCTGTTCCAGCCCCTGATTTCACTTCCTTTGGGTATATACCCAGAAGTGGAATTGCTAGATCATATGGTAATTCTATGTTTCATTTTTTTGAGGAATCATCACAGTATTTTCTACAGCAGCTGCACCATTTTACATTCCCACCAGCAACGCACAGGTGCTCCAATTTCTCTGTATCTCTCATTATAAAAACACTTAAATATGATATTTTGGTTCCCGTGAGGAACCTGTGACCACTCAGTAATAACTGTAGACTTGGGACTATTGACTACCCATTCAAACGTATCAAGTTAATTTGCTTTCCCATAAGCAGTAAGGTAACAGTACACAATACTGCTTTTGACAGGGGATTCAAAATGAATGGGAGCATTTGGTGCCATTTTGTATCAGCCTTACTTCATCAAAAGTTATTTCAAAATTCTGTGGTGCTAGGCTAGCCATGGTTATTCATGTTAAAAATGAAAAAGTCACCCTTCCTCCCACAGTGCTTGCGCCCATTCAACTACAACATCTTTTCAAATCTTTCCTCTCTGGGTAGTCTAAAGCTATCAGATTAGACGTCATCTCAGAGCCCACGCCCTGAATTGAATTATGGTGTTTGTGATCGTGATGTTATTTGCTTTCAGCTCCAAGTTTTATAAAATCACGTAGCTCATAAATAGAGATTAGGAATTTGTTTCTCCACATAGACTGTAAACTCTGTTAATACTCTCTGCTAAGTAGGATATCTTTTAAAAATCTTTCCTTATAATTATTTTCAATTTTTATAGATTTAAGGAGCCATTTGAGGAATAATTTTCATAAACATAAAAAAATTAAAGAAAATTGCAAAAACCCCAAATTTTGTAGTACGCTTTTCAGTATAGTAGCAATACCCTCCACATACTTCAACTACTCCAGGATCATGATTACAGCTTTTAACTATTCTGTACTATTCTTAAAGTGTCTCCTTCTGCACACATTAAAGGATAGGGATATATATTTCAAGTATTTAGTATCTGTTAGGTATTCTAAATGCTCACTAGGAGTCATTTACAGTGATCGCAGCATCTTCCTTTTTCAGGCTACATCAGCCGAAAGGCAGACTGAGGGAGAATTGCAAGTCAAAGTCAATATTTAACTGATACTTCACTTGGACTTTGTATTCTAATTTCAAGCTTTGATGTTTAATAATTGATTGAGGGAGAGGAGTAAAAATTAGCTCCGTTTTGTTCAACAGTTTTCTCAGTGATTTGAATCAAGAGAAAGCAGGCTGTCAGGTTATCAGAAGGCATAAATCTAGGAGAAAGAGAGTAAAAATGAGATGACAATTTGGGTTGTAAAAGGTAATATTTTAGAATTAGGGGCTGAAACTAACAAGATTATAATTTAACAGGAATAAATACGAACCTTGTACTTAGGATTTAAAAATCAACAATACATCGTGTGATTGGTTGGTGTGGAGGTTGTAGCTGACTGTAAACGCAAGATGAGCCTGGAGGTTAGTGTGGTTGCCAATAACGCTGACACAGTCACAGATTCTGTGTTCAGCAAAGAATCAGATGCTGCCCTAATTGGACCACACTGTAGCACTATTTTTGGTTATGAGTGCCACATTTTACGGGAGATGTTAATAAACTGAGGAGCATCCAGAGGCAAGATGGTGAAGAGTCTGAGAATCATGGTACATGAAAACACCTAAAAAAGCGGGGCAGCCGAATTTGCAGAAGAGCCTAATGTGAGGCTTTCCCGGTGCCTGACAGGCTGCCCAATGAGAGAGGGATTATTAACCAGGATTCAGAATTCAGACCAAAGTGTGACTGGCACAGGAAGGCAGATTACAGTTCAATATAAGGAAGAATAATTAGACCTGTCCAAAAATAGAATGTCCTTCTGTTGCTGGAAGTATTTTGGCCATTGGATGAACACCAGCTGTGGGAGGGAACTCTACCTAGGATACAAGGTTGTACCTGCTGACCTCTAGAGGCTGCGCCAATCTAAAGCCCCCCAAAACACACTGGAAACGTGCACCTCTCTGCCAATACTCTGCATGCAATAACTGGATTTAGGGCTGTATTAATGTGATTTCCAAAGCTAACTGGCAACACAAGTGGATTAATATATACACCAATGCAACAGGGCATGGATTTATTTTAGTACAGGAATTTTGCCCATGGTCTCTTACTGCAGAAGCCATCAGAAATCACAACCAGTAGCACTTAATGACCCATTCTCAGAGCCTCTGAGTAGCAGCTGAAACGGAAATATTTGAAGATGAAATTACCTTCCTACCTTCCCATAAGAGTGGCAGCTTAGTATTCTTTCTTGAGTCTAAGAAGATATGAGTTACAATTTCAGAGGCCATAATCAGATGCTTTCAGGAATCAAAACGTCACCGTCATTAGTCTTGGTACACTAATATATGTTAGAAGCTGCTTGGCACTTCTGCTTCTTCTGAAACAACAGCAATGGTCTAAGGCAGTGGTTCTCAAACGTTAGCATGCATCACAATCACTTGGAGGGATTGTTAAGACACAGAATGCTAGGACCCACCTTCAGAGTTTCTGTTTCAGGCGATATGAGGTGGGGGCTGAGATTTGGCATTTTTAATAAGTTCTCAGGTGATGCTTATGCTCTTTCCACCTCTGCATTCAATGAAAGCAGATTGATAGTTTGAAATTGGGCATGGTGGAAATGTTTACACCACAGAAATTAGTAAGTGGGAAAACCACAGCTTTGAAAACTGAGAGACAGTTGTTGACTGTTTACCAGTAAACCACTGCGGTAGACTGAGAGCTGAAAGAAAGTATTGGATGATCTAATGTCTAATGCAACATTGCTCAAATTCACTTCCTTCATGGATTTAATGAATATTTCTTGAGTCCTAGCCAAGTAACCACAGCAATAGTTCTTCAATTAAAATGTGTTGAAAAGATTTCATAAGAATGGTGTACATGAAATAAATGTACTCTTGGATTAAAGCAGACAGTGAAATATGGTTTCATATATTAATTATTTACTGTAAGAAAAAGTCAACATTTGATCCATTTCATAAATGTGTATTAAAATTATAACATGAAAATGCACTTAGAGCAGCGGTCATTAAATAAATGTACATATCAGTTCATCATCATCTAACATTCACTGACTGTTTAAAATATATCAGGCACTGTTCTAAATTCTTTACATGGATTATCTCATTTAATTCTTATAAAAATGTGTCACAAAGATATTGTTATCCCCGTTTTACAGATAAAAAACTGAGTCACAGTGACAGGTATATGATACTTGGTATCAAAGTGTGTATGGTATATCAGGCAGCCATATATCAGGTGATCTCACAGGTAAGGTCCTGGAAACCTCAAATACAGCATTTCTTAAAGACAGTTTAGTGACAACAACCACCTTATTATTATATAATCACTATATTCTTAAATATATTTTTAATACATATTAGAAGAAAATACTGCTAGCATCAATACTTTCATAAAACAATACTAGAATAACACCGGCATTTCAGGGAAAACCATGTTAGACATTGGCTTGATGGTATCAAACCATGATAGCCTACCATCCTAACTCTCCTCTTTTGAGCTACACCTCTCAGAAGCAGATTCCTTGGCCCTCTTTTTATGTTGGGTGGACACTATCATCGGTTGCCATTCTGGCTCCCTAATTTCTATGCTTCCATGAGGTTGACCTACCTATACTTGACATATTTAAATTTATACATCATTATTTGGCTATTATCTGTCTATGATCACTCTGACTTAAAAATCTTCTGTCTTTAAGGTTCTTTTTGATCACAACTAGTGTAGACCCTGGGGATTTCTATTTGTTACCACCCAGTATTGCCTACAATTCATCTTTCACGCTCAGTGCTTTGTTGAAAGCCATAACATGACCTAAAATGAGTATTATGTGGAGCGAAAACTTAGAAACTCTCGAGATGTCAGCGTGTGAAACATATCCTGTAGGGAGTGTAATCTCGCTTTAAAAGGGATCCAGCTGTGAGCAATTAGCTATAGAAACCTGGGGGGCAGGTTTCAGGGTTGAGTAACAAGTTAAACATTGCATTGACAGGGCGTGGTCACTTAGCCACACGTTATAGCCACTAGCTTTTCCCCTGCATAAACACAGTTGCTCAAATTAGTTTCATTTTCGTCTTCTGAATAGACCCTTCTAGACTGCCTCTTTCTGACTCTTCAGCAAGTTATGTGCACTAAAAACCACACCCTCTCTAACAAACATTGCAACAAGTTTTCCGAATCTTAATGAGCCACATTTATCATTAACCACTAGCTTAAGTATCATAGAATTTCACAAGTTTCCAAACTGTAGACCAGCACTGTTCAATAGGAATATAATGCAAACTACATATATAATTCAAAATTTCCTAGTAGCCACATTTAAAAAATTAAGGCAGGTGAAATAACTTTAATAATATACGTTATTTAATCCAATATATCCAAATTGTTATCATTTCAATATGAAATCAATATTGAAAGTTATTAATGAATGAAATGTTTTACATTCTTTCTCTTGTACTAGTCTTTGAAATTGGATACATATTTTCAACTTACAGTACATTGCAATTTGGAGTAGATGCTTAACGAGTCCTCGATAGCTGCCTGTGGCTAACAGCTACTGTATCGGAAAGCGTAGCTCTAGACTTGTTACAGGTCAGATTAATATTTTCTTGGAACATCCAACTATCCAAACATCCCAGTTGATGAGTTTTTAACGAAGTTTCTGGAATGAGGTATCAATTAAACACTCTTGACATATACCTTCTATGCCAGGTCATCGTTTATAATTAGGATGAATAATAATGAGTTATTTATGGTGAAGAACAGCTAGAAACTTACTGTGTATAAATAAAAATGAGTAAATTTATTAAAATTGTGATATAGTGCAAAAATAGCACAACCGTGCTAAGTGCTATAATTCAATTATTTATAATCAGATAGGGCCTGCCTAGGCCAGGAATCTAGGAATTCACAGAATGGATTCTTAGTTATTTTTAATATTTAATGAAGAAAACATAACAAATATAGAGTAGGTTCAGACTGTCTCCCGTTCATCTTCACAATGGACTCACAAGGTGATAACTTAGCGATCCAGTCTGAATCTCTTTTTGGTGCCCAACATTTTCTTATCTGGTTAAATTGGAATATTCTTGCTCCCATAGGTCATCGCAGAGCATTGTTATTTTTGGCTTTTAGGTTCTGAGGAATGGTAGTTTAAGCCCTCTTAGCTGGATGGTTAGTATTTATGGTAGCTGCATTCTCTTTAGAGAGGAGTATTTTTCTGTCTACCTTGACACTAGGAGGGAGATTGTAAGGTCTGTTTGGTGGAAAAGGAATCTTTCTCTTTTAGCATTAAAATTTAGCAAATTAAATCTGCTCTCCATCTGTTTGGCACCATGGTATTTCTTGTGTAATATCATTAAGCATTTCTCACTGCAGTAGTTCAGGGCTTTGCATTTAATCATCTCAGGCCTAATCTTGTATAGGGTACAATAGCATTAGCACAGAAGAAGCTATGGGCCTGGCAGAAGGTGATTGAAATAACAGAAATGGTTAGAAGCTATATGATATGGTAATAGGCATCAGGCAACTACTATGTGCCAGGTACATGTTTAGACATGGTATACATGTTCCACATACAATATCTCTCTTAATTCTTACAACAATTGTATGAGGTTATTAGATGTGATTTCATTTTTCAGGTAAAGAATGTGAGCCTGAGAAAGAGAAAATCTTTCCAAGAAGGTTACAAATCTATTATGAAATAGAATTCAGATGAAGTATGGTCCATTCTCTTTTCTCCACACCACACTCTTTTCTTTCCTCTCAATAAAACAAAACAAATGAAAAAGGAAATGGTTTGCTGTAAACCAGTTGCAAACCACAAGAAATATTGAATGCAAGGGCAGAGTGTGAATTACACAGAGAGAATGATGTAAACTTGGTGGAGGAAACAAAGCATTCCATCATTTCCCTGTGCAGCAGAGAGGAGGGAAAAATTGAAGAAGCAGTGAAAACAGTGGTTTCCTGAGGTGATCATAAATATGCTGCCAGAGAAAATGAAGTTTTAGAGGAGCAGTGGAAGTTGAAGAAGTGGAAAGGACTGAATGTATAGAAGTGATAAGTATGACTGAGAGACCAAGGGAGAAAGAAAAAAGTAATTCTGGTGACCATTGATTGTATCAGTGGCTTTCAAACTTTCCTGACTGTAGCCCACAGTAAGAAATACATTACATTTTACACAGGGACCCAGTTAACTAACACTGTGTTTGTATGTATGTATGTGGATAGATAGATAGATAAATGGTGACATATATAGTTAGTGATATATATATCGTATCACTAAAGCAAAGGTGTAAAGGCAGTTGAGTAAAGAAAGGATAGTGTTTTTAACAAGTGGTGCTAGAAAAATTGCATATCCATACACACAAACCATTGAACTTCAATCCACATCTCTCATCGTATACAAAAATTGGCTTGAAATGGATCATAGACCTAAATGAAAAACCTATATTATAAAACTTCTGAAAGAAAACATAGGAGAAAATCTTTGTGACCTTGCATCTGGCCAAGATTTTTTCAACACCTGAAGTATGATCCACAAAAGAACAAATTTGTAAACTGGTCTTTATCAAAATTACAAACTTCTACCCTCCATAAGACACTGTTAAGAGGATGAAAATACAAGGACGGACTAGAAGACAATGTTTGCAAAGTACACATTGATGAAGGACTTGTATCCAGAATATAGAAATAACACAAAACTCTCAATAAGAAAACAACACAATTGAAAAATGGGCAAAAGATTTGGACACTTCACCAAAGAAGTTATACAAACAAATAAGCACAAGATGCTCAACATTATTAGTCATTAGAGAAGTGCAAAATAAAACTGCAATGAGATACCGCTACACACCTATTAGAACAGCAAAAATTGAGAAGACCAACTCTACCAAGTATTGGCATGGATGTGGAGAAAGTGGAACCTCATATGCTGCTGGAGGGACTACAAAATGATACAAGCACTTTGGAAAGCAATTTGACAGTTTCTTAAAAAGTTAATGCACCTGCTGTGTGATCCAGCCATTCCATTTCTAGGTATTTACCCAGGAGAAATGAAAGCATACGTCCACACAAAGATTTGTACACAAATGTTCATAGCAGCTTTATTTGTAACAGAAAAACCTGAAAACAACCCAAAATCCACCAACAGGTAAATGGATAAACAAATTGCTGTATATCCATATAACAAAATACTATTCAGCAATAAAAGCAATGAACTATTGGTATATGTTATAATAAAGATGACCTCAAAATAGTTATGCCTAGTGTAAGAAGCCAGACAAAAGAGTGCATACCATATGATGTATTTATATAAAATTCTAGAAAGTGCAAACTAATCTATATTAACAGAAAGCAGACAAATTGTTGCCTGGGTGTGGGAAAAGGGCAGAGAGTGGGAAAAGGGAGGACTTACAAACGGGTATGAGGAAACTTTTGGGAGGGATGGCTATGTTCTTTATCTTGATGGTGGTGATATTTCGTGGATAGAGTGGCCATACTTAGCAAGTACAAACGTAAGATGCCCAATTAAATTTGAATTTCAGATAAAGAATATTTTTCAGTATACATATGTGCTAAGCAATGTTTGGGACATACTTATACTACAAAAAAATTATTCATTTTATTCATTGTTTATCTGACATTCAAATTTAACTGAGCATCCTGTGTTTTATCAGGTAACCCTGTTGGTGTGTGTATGTGTATGTAAAACTTAAGAAATTTTATACTTTAAATAGGTGCCGTTTATTGTGTGTCAGTTATACCTCAGTAAAGTTGTTGGAAAAAAAAGAGAAGAAGAAACTGAGGTTAACCAAGGAAGATGAAGTAATTTTCCCAAGTCTTTCGAGCCGGTGGCCACAAGGCCAAGACCAAAGTCCCAAATGCCGTTCTCCCCCTCTAAGTGCTTCTTCTGTTATCACGTCGATTCTAGAAGAAAATGTTTGCTCGCAGGGTTGGAAAAATAGATCCCCAGAGTGAGGATACTCAGATAAGGACTGGCAAGGAAATTGAAATTAATTTATAATTTATAAATCTCTGCTCTTGCGTGGCTTTACGAGTCTAATATTTCAACCGTCCACAAATCCATTTTAAAAGCCAAGCGCTGCAGCATAGTGACATACATTCTTGGAATAAATAGTCATTTTATTTCAATCCTCTTAACTATCTAGGAGCACAACCGGTCCCTTGGCTGGCTAAGTAGAGAAGGAAAATGTGTAAGAAAAGGATACAAAATGTGAAGAGGACCTATCTGGTGATTACCACTTACTTGCTTTTTCCAACTAAATATTTCTCAATAATCCAAATAGCAGGCTCACATGGGGGTTTTTTTGTAGCATACTTTTAGCCATTTTTACTTGTGAATTAAATAATTTACACGATTGAGAAATACCACTTACTAGTCTAAAATGCCCTGGTCTAAATTGAAGTCACTTACTGCCATTTAGAAATAGACAACCTTTTCCCAATGGATTGTTTATCCAGGGAATAGACTAGGAAATTGCCGTCCTTCAGCTAGGCTAACAAGTGTTATTTTAATAAGTTACATTTTAACTTGTCTGTAATTGTGATGTGCCTTACTATCAATGTCTACATTTAAAGTGGTAAATTTCTTTTCTTGTCTCTTTTTGAAGCAAAGCTGGTATTAAGTCAATAGTACATTTTACAACCCACAGCACGATAACTCGGGTAGAGATTTCCACCCAGTCCAGTGTCAACCACGCTCTTCTCTATGAATTAGGAGCTAATTACCATCATTACACCCTCTCAGCTCTTTCCAGTGTGGGTAAAACCGGTATAATTCCTACCTAATGTTATTATTTCCAATCTATCTGTATAATTTAGCATCCCACTCCACTTTTCTATTTTTTATTTGCACTAGCAGTCTAATTATATTTACATCTCCTCACAGGTCACTTACGAAACTCTAATAATAAGCAAACCAATGATCACAAAGCCAGAAATGAGATGGGGCCAAATTAACACCAGCAAAATAGAATAAAGCAAGGGTCTCTACTGGGACCTGTTGTACAAATAAACTCAAACCCTTTTGTGCAAAATTGAGCATTTAAATGGAATACTTATTTTTGCAGTAATGTAATCAACTATTTGACTCTAACAGATAGAAAGGTTTCTATGTAAAATATGCGTGGAGGTGACGGCAGATAAAAGGCAAATGTGAGAGAGATTCTAGATCAGGGGTTAGTAAACCACAGCCCAGGGGGCCAGATCTGGCTTGACATCTGGTTTTGTACAGTTAAAAATGGTCTCTAATTTTGTAAATGGCTGAAAAAATTAAAAGAAGAATTATATTTTGTGACACGTGAAAATTATGTATAATTCTAATTTCAGTGTCCGTAAATAAAGTTTTATTGGATAAGGGCACACACTAGTTTACATATTGTCTATGGCTGCGGTTGCACTGAAATGGCAAGGCTGGAGCTGTGACAGAAATGGTATAGTCTGAAAGCCTAAAACATTAGCTCTCCAGCCCTTTACAGAAAAGTTTGCTCACCTCTGCTCCAGATCCAAGGGTTTGACTAGAGAGGAACACCGACAGCTGCTCTCTCTCCGTTGCATTTTGTGAAGATGAGTTCTGCTGGAGCCCTGGCTTGCCTTGATTCTTTGTATTGTTTCAGTATAAAGCCGTGTCCTCACGTTTGATAGCATAAATGCCGAAAGAATTATAATTTAGCACGTGATCAAGAACCAAAGGAGAGGAAAGTAGTGACTTTTTAAATAATTTCATGTGGTCTTCAAAGTAGATTGTAAAGCAGTGAAAAGTGGGATTCTATGTGTGTGTGTGATTTTTTTTTCTGTGAGGAATTTTTCCCTCTATGGTTTGTAGCAGATAATCCAGAAGCCAGGACAGCCTTCTTCCCTTTTTTTCTTTTTTCTTTGAGGAAGATTAGCCCTGAGCTAACATCTGCTGCCAATCCTCCTCTTTTTGCTGAGGAAGACTGGCCCTGAGCTAACATCTGTGCCCATCTTCCCCTACTTTATATGTGGGACGCCTACCACAGCATGGCATGCCAAGTGATGCCACGTCCACACCTGGGATCCAAACTGGTGAACCCCAGGCCGACAAAGCAGAACGTGCACACCCAACCACTGCACCACTGGGCTGGCCCTGCCTTCTTCCTTTCTAGAGAGGCTGCATTTTGTTTGGGTGTGTACCCTGGCCTCACATGACTCAAGATCAAACTCTGATTCATCAAAGCCAGTCACTGAAATCTCAGTCCTCCTGTCAGGGCCTGGTTTCAGGGAGAGATGAATGACTCAGCCCTGGCCAATAAAATGAGAGGAATTCACCTGGGATTTTTCTAGGAAAGGCTTCTCCACTGATGAAACACACATACCTCCTCTTGGTCATTATGGTTTCTGCAGATACCTGGAAACTGACAGCCTCTTTGGAATCTCAAGGGGAGTTTGCCTGCAGGCAACCTGGTACTCTGAGGATGCTGAGCACGTAGACAGCAAGCACTTGTGTTTCTGAAGACATCATTGAGCTACTGAATTAAGCAACCCCAGATTCCTCCTACTCAGAAGATCTTACTAGACGACACAATAATTTTTCTTATTATTTAATCCATTTTGCAATGAATTTCCTGTTACTTTCAGTACTCTGATGGGTTTTTATTAGTTTTACACACACAGATGTTGTTAATATCCTTTTTCATGGGAACATCTAAAGTCTTATCTCCACAAATGGTAGAGTTTCTATAATACAATTGACTATTTTATGCACATTTACGCCAGGAAAATTCCAAGCCAAAAACCAAAATAATGAGACTTATTTATTATTATCTACTTAGATTTCCCCTTCAGGCGAGATGAATATGTGGAGAATCACCTGGGTGCAAAGTTTTGTCAAAATGACTCAGTCAGGTTTATTTTCCAGGTAAAAGCCCAGAGATGTTTACACAACTTTTGATCCTGCCTTCTCTCTGTACTCACCAGGGAAAACAAGGAATTTTATATTTTTGAATTACCTCAGCAACTTTAATGATAAAGTAGTCATTTATTCAACAATTCTTACTAAGCATTTGCTTACCGTATTGCATCGCTCCAGCATGCTATGAAAGTTACAAAGCAAATGGAAGGCAGTTCAAGTCTCCGAAGGGAACTAACAAAGGGTGACTTGACATGCAGGGAGAAAAGACACACTCAGGAGACACCTAGGAAGTCTAAGCATGCACTTGAGACATAGGTCAAACTGGACTTTAAAGTTCCAATGAATAATAGTGTCTGTCATGGTTGCAGACAATGCTTCCTAAAGGAGAAAAACACAGTCTTTTGTAGCTTGTATGGTGCGCTAGTCCATTTGGGGCTGCTAGAATAGAATAACATAGGCTGGGAGCCTTCTAGACAACAGAAATTTATTTCTGACAGGTCTGGAGTCTGGGAAGTTCAAAATCAAGGCATCTGGTGAGGAGCAGATTCCCTGTCTGGAGAGAGCCTGCTTCCTGATTTGTAGATGGTTGTATTTTCGCTGTAACCTCACGTGACAGAAGGGGTGAGGGAGCTCACAGGGGTCGCTTTTATAAAGGCACTAATCTCATTCATGAGGGCTCCACTCTCATGGCTTAATCACTTCCCAAAGCCCCACCTCCAAATTCCATCATATTGGACCTTAGGAGTTAACACATGAGTTTTGCAGGGACACAAATGTTCAGTCTATAGCACTCGAGAAACCAGAAAAACAGAGGCCATGTCATACTAATCTTTGTTCACACTGACCCAGTGCCAGGCACACAGTAGGGTGCCATCAGTATTAGTAGAACCATTGGTCGAATACGCATAAGTATCAAGTGAGTTCTCTAATCTTGAGAACTCGAATTTCAACTTATAATTCTATGTGTAATTATTGTATAAATTACCCTATTGACACAATGACCCCATGAGTTTATTGGAAGCAGTTTGAGTTTATTAGAGGCTTACTCTAATGCTTTCTGATTGTCCACAGGATGCTTATTGTTTGAGAGAAGAACAAATAAATGTGGCAAGGATGTTTCTGCCTGATGTTTATTTGGCTTTTTCAGAAATTTGACAAACTGAATCTTTCAGTTCCTTCAGTGGTTAGACCCACTGCATAAATGCACCCACTGGATTGAAGTGCAGTGTTTAAAAATTTTCCAGTCCATGCGACTGTTCTGTGGTAACTGTCAGAACTGGAGAATCCTATTCACATCAGCAGTTGCAGTAATCAGTCTCTAACATTGTCTCCTCTCTTCTTCCCTCTACATGCATATGTGAGATGTGTCCATTAGAGTTCATTTCACAGTGTCATGCTCCCACCACCACCTTGTAACCTTCGTCTTGGCTTGATTCTCTTGACGAGCCCACCTGTTATGCACAGCGCATCTGCAATGGCCAATGTATGCCCATATTGTCAACAGATTTTCAAATGTATTTATTAAAACACAAATGTTCATGTTCCATTTGATTCCTGTAGATTTATTTTCTTGGTATGTTTCATTTTGATCACTGAAATGGAGAATTGGCCTCACGAGACAATGAAGTAATGTATACTATGAACTCTCATCCCTCTCTCTGCTCTTAACTACAAAAAATAAATGTTGTGGGTCAGCCTGGTGGCGCAGCGGTTAAGTGCACATGTTCCACTTCGGCGGCCCGGGGTTCACCGGTTCAGATCCCAGGTGCGGACATGGCACTGCTTGGCAAGCCATGCTGTGGTAGGCGTCCCACATAGAAAGTAGAGGAAGATGGGCATGGATGTTACCTCAGGGCCAGTCTTCCTCAGCAAAAAGAGAAGGATGGGCAGCCGTCAGCTCAGGGCTAATCTTCCTCAAAATAAATAAATAAATAGATAAACAAAATAAAAATAAATAAATGTTCTGAACATGTAGATACAGAGATTAGATTGGTGGTTACCAGAAGGGAAGGTGGGGAGGGAGGAACGAGACAGGGGTAATAGGGCACATGTGTACAGTAACAGATGGTAATTAGTCTTTGGGTGGTGAACATGATGTAGTCTACACAGAAATAGAAATAGAAACAGAAATAGAAATATAATGAAGTACACTTGAAATTTATATAATGTTATAAACCAATAAAATAATAAATAAATGTAATGAAAAGCAGTTCTCCCTCTGACCTTATGCTTAAGTGTCATATCATAAAGTCCTGAATAGGAGGATTTAAGGCAGTTCTGGAAGGTAGATTGCTCATTAGATAAGGTGCTTGCTTCTCTTTCAATATGACTTTATGCACTTTCAGTCTTATGATGGAATTCCTTAATTCACTTATTCAACAAATAATTCACTCCATTGCTTCAGCATTCAACGCATATTTCTTGAGGACCTACTATGTTCAAAGAACTGTGCTGACAATTAAGAGTTTATAGAGATAATATATATACAATGGAATATTATTCAGCCATGAGAAAGAAGGACATCCTGCTGTTTGCGACAACATGGATGCAACTTGAGTGCACTATGCTAAGTGAGATGAGTCAGACAGAGAAAGACAAATACTGTATGATATCACTTATAAGTGGAATCTCAAAAAGCCAAACTTGTAAAAACAGAGAGCAAAATGGTGGTTACCAGGGGCTGGGAGATAAGAGAGATGTTGTTTAAGGGCACAAACTTGCAATAAGTAGCAAATAAGTCCTGGAGATCTAATGTACAGTATGGTGAATATAGGCAACAATATTGTATTATAATCATCAAACTTGCTAAGAGACTAGATATTAATTATTCCAACCATTAAAAGGAAATTGTAATTGTGTGACGTGATGGAGGTGCTAATTATCACTACAGTAGTAATCATACCACAACATATAAATGTATCAAATCAACACGTACGTCTTAAATTTACACAGTTATATATCAAATACTTTTCAATTAAAAATGTTTTTAAGTTTACAGAAATAAATAAGATATGCATTTACCCTCCAGGAGCTTACAAATAGAGAAGATTCAATATGTATAATATAAAAAAGAAAATAAAATTAAAAGAAACTACTGTGAAGACAGCATGCTGAGTATCTAATTTTGACTTGGGAGGATTGGGGATGTTTTCCAGAAAAGGCAGCACTCACAGTAAGCCTTGAAAGATGAATTTTAATAATGAGGAAAAGTAAAGGGAGCTAAGAATCAATAAGGAGGCTAGAGTCAGATTATGAAGACACTAGGCAGCAATCCTAAGAAATCTGGATGAAAAAATTTATTGGCGCTGGAGAAAACCATCTCATGTTTTTAGAAGAGCTGATATTTTATTTTATCTGAGTTTTAGATCACTCCTGGCAGCAGTGGAGAATGGATTGGAAAGGAGAGAAACTAGAGCCAAGACTAGGTAGGAGGTTATGGGGACAATCCAGATGAAGGATAATGAAGGGCTGTTTACTTGTGTCACCCGCCCTTCAACTAAAACATAAGCTCCATGAAGGCAAGCTCTCTGCGTTATTCCCTGTTACGTGCCCAGCACTCAGAACAGTGCCTGACATATAGTTCAATCAATGTTTGTTGAATAGACGAAGAAATAAGTCAGTGAAAGAATGAATGAATGAATGAATGAATGAAATGAAACAATGGAAGTGCAGAGAAGAGATCAGAAACAGACAGTTGCCTCAGAGATGAAATTTTCTCTTTTTCTGTGGACACATGCCATAGCTGGATCTTTTTTGAGTGTTGGCAACAGATGAGATGTGTTGGGAAACATCCCAGACTCTCCTGTCTGTGTCCTTTCCAGCTTCTGTGGCATCTGCTTCCTCAGTGTCCACTTAGAGGAGAGGTTGGCAAACTGTGGCTCCTGCATCCCCTTGGTCCTGCCACCTGTTTTTGTCAGACTTGTGAGCAAAGAATAGTTTTTACATTTTCAAATGGTTTGGGGGAAAAGCAAAAGAATAGTATTTTGTAACACAAGGAAATTACATGAAATTACAGTTTCAGTGGCCAGGTCCATAAATAAAGCTTCACTGGAACACAGCCATGGCTGTTTGTTTCCAAATTGTCAATGGCTGCTTTTGCCCTACCGTGGCAGAGTTGAGCAGTTCAAAGAGAGATTATATGGCCCAAAAATACTTTTGTATTTATTCTCTGGTTCTTTATGGGAAAAGTTTACCAACCCCTGATATAGCAGAGCTCTCAGGAAAGGATTTGAAGTTTATTCATAATGAGGAATAAATAGTTCATCGGTGAAAGTTTCTAAAATATACTTTAAAAAACGTAATAGGTAAGACAAAGCATCAAATTAAAACAAAAAACAAAGTGAAAGGAGGAAAAGACACTAAGAATAATATTAGTTGTATATTATGTGCCAGATTCTCAGCTAAGCATTTCTTTTTTTTAAAGAAAAAAAATATATATTTTAATGTAAAAATAGGTGAACTTAATTTTATTTAATTTTATTTTTTCTCTTTCAACTAAGTTTCTTATTCTTTTCTGGCAATATTTTATTGAAGTAACATTAGTATATAACACTATATAAATTTCAGATTTACAGCATTATAGTTCGATTTCTCTGAAGACTACGCCATGTTCACCACCCAAAGACTAATCACCATGCATCACCACACATGTGCCCAGTCATCCCTTTCACCCTGCTCCCTCCCCACTTCCCCTCTAGTAACCACCAATCCAATCTGCACGTGTGTGTTCGTTCGTCGTCGTATTTATCTTCTTTTCATGGGTGAGATCATACAGTATTTGACTTTCTCTGACTTATTTTGCTTAGCATAATACCCTCAAGTTCCACCCACGTTATCGCAAATGGCAAGATTTCATCTTTTTTATAACTGAGTGGTATTCCATTGTGTATATACCACATCTTCTTTATCCATTCGTCCCTTGATGGGCACTTCGGTTTTTTCCAAGTCTTGGCTATTGTGAATAATGCACTTAAGCACTTCTTTAAATAAAATTGATTATCTCCTCTCCTTCCAACAAAGTTGCAAAACAGACATCTCTATTCTCATTTTATAGAGGAGGCACCTAAAACTCAGAAGCTGAATAACTTTCCCTGGATCACGAAGCCAGCACAAGACAAAGCCAGGATTTGAACCTATAGTAGTTTAGCTTCAAAACCACGTCTTTAACTGTCACTTTAGAATTACAGACACAAATGAGCAAGTAATGTTGGGCATGTGTATAGGGGAGAGCGTAAGTGGGATCCTTGAAATCACAGTTTCTCCAGGGCAGGAAGATGGAGAAATGTGGAATCATGAATCCTAGTACAGGTTTTTGTTTTTTCTGAGGAATATTGTCGCTGAGCTAACATCTGTGCCAATCTTCCTGTATTTTGTGTGGGATGCTGCCACAGTGTGGCTTCACAAGCAGTGCTAGGTCTGCACCCGGGATCCAAACCTGCAAACCCCGGGCTGCCGAAGCAACATGCGTGGACTTAACCACTATGCCACTGGGCCGGCCCCCTGTGCAGGTTTTAGTGGAAGTACATCTTCTTCCTGCATCATAAGGTGACTATCACAATAGAGGGAGAGTTGGGGCTGATTGACCAATACTGGGCATCTCTGAATAGGCATTACAGCTGGGAGTCATCCCACTAGAGCTGGTCTTCAGATATGAAAGAGAACTCCAAAGAAGATGGGCAAGTGAGGGTTTGGTAACACAGGAGCTGCCCACTTCATTGTCGGCAAATGAGGGCTGGAGTTTTGGGGAAGGATGAATGATCAAAGAAAACTTTTCGTAGGATGAAATAAAACCCCTAAGGGATGCAGCAGTTGAACAGAGATATTAATTGTTAAAGGAAAAATAAAGAGACTGTAGATTGGATGCGGACTGGAAGTTTTACTTTTAAGCAGGGAATCAGATCCAGCATAGAGTCTAGGACTCTGGAGGACGAGGTTTGGGAGAGGAAAAATGAGTTATATAGAATCAAACACCCATGGTACTGTCTCCTTAGGGAAACCACATTTCTGTGTGTTGCTGGTTGGGTAGTGATATGGAGACGTTTTGGTTAGGTAAGCACTGGGCTGGCTATAGGATATCTGCTGTGAACGTGGGGCCCACCTTGGACTATGACATCCCGCTGTCTCTGCTTCATAGACAGGTGCCTACGTCAGCTGTGTGGCCAGGGCAGGGTCTCCCCAGGAATCTCCTGTGCCATGCACATTGCATCACACTATTTCTAAAGCGCAGATGAGGAGATGGGGGTTAAGAAAAGTCCAGTGACTTAAGCCAGAGAGAATCTCTGTTAGAGCACACACACCACCACCCCCTGCCCCCACCAAACACACATTCTTGGTTTGCAGAACACGTGCACTTTCCACTACACTGTCTAAAACTAAGTGCTTTTGACTCAGCTGTCAAGTAATGGCTTTTTAAAAAATTTATTGCAGGCCACAGAGTGACTAAGAAACTAACTACAGATATGTATCTGCTCTGATGGTTATGGTAGTACGTAGTGACAACAAAATTTTAACGATGATTGAAACATTCCACAGACGATCAATATTTCCCCACATCTGTTGGTGTCTGTAGGATGTGTTTATGTGACCCAGTGGGAAAAATAGATCCATGTTTAGATAAGTTTGGGAAAGCTGGGTTACATAATTGTAAACAGGTTTATTTACCATAGGATTTCTCAGCACTTTTTAATATGCTTTTCGTTCGCCATGAATATCTAGAAGACGAATGTAGCAAGCAGTGATCCCAAACGTACTTGACTCTGGAGCACCCCACCCTCACACACATACATCTCAGGGTGCACTCATGGCGGCAGCATTTGATGAAACATTTGGGAAAACACTGGCCTGAACATATACTGAAATTCCAGCAAGACTAACACAGTTCTTCTGTATTTCATCCTGTTTAGGGGAGATTGCAAAAATTTCCCTATGACAGGAGTTTTATAGGTGAGACCTCAACACCTGTCACATTGAGAAAGAAAACAGTTTTCCATGCTCTGGCCGTTCTATGCTTTACCAAAGTAGTTCTACCTGAGTGAAAACCGGAAGCAAATAAAACTGAAGCTACAATATATCCATCCAGGGAATTAGCTGCAGTGAATACGCAACACATCGTGGGTAGCGAAGGTGATTAGGAAGCTGTGAAAACATCTGCCAAAATCATGTGTCTGAAGAGCGATTTCTTGCTTTTTAAACTTCCTTGGGAAGCTTAGATTACTCCTCTAAGCACAGACATGTTATCACATTGACCATTGCATCAGAGGAGCAGGTCAAAGCCCTGGTCACCTGTGTTCTCTGCAAATACTGAGCTCCCTGATCCAAGAGCAAAAGGAAAGGAGCCACAGAGCCAGGAGGGGCCAGGTGACATCATGACCACAGCACAGCTTCTGCCTCCAGAGTCTTTGGTCAACTTTTGGTAATAGGAATGAAGCTCCTTCTTTATGTCCCCAATCTGCCCGTATAATCCTGCACCCATTTCCCATTTGGGCTCTTGGATTTCTGAAAGTCTTCCTGGGCCAGCAGTTCATGGTCTGTTTTTGATCTGTACCATTATTCCTGCAAATCTTAGCTCCCCTTTATGCCTTCACATCAGCAACTTTCAATACCTTTATTTAAGTGATCTTTTCCCAGACCACCTCTTATTTTTGCTCGTTTTACTCACTTCCACAATTCACTGATTCCTTTTTGTTCGTTGTCTTACATTTAAAATACCAAAATTTATTAAATACCCCTGCCTTGGCTCATCATCTGTTACAAGCTATCCTTTTCCTCTGACAGTCTTCTCCATTTTCCAAATGCTTCTGATACATTTGGGGAATTTTCTAATTCTCTTTTCAGATTTTGTCTACCTAGATAAAACACCGCACTGTCTGAAGGCCTACATTCTGCAAATGTGTCATGAGTGAGGATTTTTTATGTATAAAACATGTCTGTATTAAGTTGGTTATAAAGAGAGCGGTGTAGTGGGGCAATTGAGAGCCCACCTTGTGAGGCAGCCCATCAGGGAATAAAGAGCTTGTTAGCTGTGACTGTAGACAAGTAACCAATCTTTCTCTGCCTCATTTTCCCCACTTATAAACTGGGGGAACTACTACTACCTATCTCATTTGGTTATTATAAGAATTAATTGAATTAACATATCTAAAAGGCTTATAACAGCACCTAGAACATAGCAAATGCCATATAATCATTAGTTATTATTATTTCCACTGTTTAAAATAAGAAAAGCATCTTAGAATAAAATGTGGAGACTTTTTTGAAGTATTTTTTTCTGTCTTTTTAAGGCCCAGATTATAAAAAGGATCATCTACCTAAAGTTCACCGGGACACTTCCTATATAGGAGAAAAACGTCCGGCATTAGAAAAAACTGGAGATCTCAGATATTTATGGAGGCCTGCCTCTGACAAAAGCTTCTCAGCGAGATATAAACATGAGTATGTTGGTGAAATTGGTTGGAGAATACCAGAATATGATTTTATCAACAAAACAAGGCTGGAGACTGGCTTTCACTTCAAGGTATGGCTCTTAAATTTATGTTCTTCATAGCATCCTGTTTTCCGATTTGAATTTCTTCTGAGTTTGCTGCCATAGGAAATGTCATGTTCTTGATCTGCTGTTGAGATGTCGTGGAATTTGGGTTTCTCAGAAAAATAAACGTGTGAATAAATGTACTTCTACCATCATTCCCTTTTAGTCCCTTTTATGCATGAGCGGAGAGGTGTGAGGAAAATGAAGCCATGGGTGATCCAAAAGCATTTGTGTTTGGTTTTGGAATGCGTTCAGAGTCACATTTCTGCTGCGACATTCACACACACTCCCCCAGCTTAGCACAGCTCTCCGAGTGGGTGGTGTGAAAGAGGAAGCCTGAGCTGGACAGCTTCCACAAGCCTAAGACACGAGTCCCAGATCTTTAAATCCGCTGTGTTGATAATGCCTTTGAATCAGGTAATCCAGGGCATGTAGTCAGAGGTTTCTTAGAAACCTGTCTTATTTCCTCTCGGTGATATGAACATGGGCATAAGCCCATGCAATCTCTTCTGAAACAGAAGAGAGCACCACTGATTTTAGAAGTAAAATCTGAGAATTCAGACTTTTTTCCCAGGGAGGCCTTGGCATTCTCTGAAAGTTGAACACTTGCCAGTTATGTAATAACCGGATTTCTTCAAATTCTTAAGGCAGTGTAGTACAGCCTCATACAGTAAATGTTAACAAAAGAAAAACACTTTTTCTGGCCCAACCTACGGCAGTGTAGGAAAGCAGCTGGGAGCTCAGTCTTTGAAGTCAGACAGACCTGGTTCGAATCCTGACTCTGAGTCAGGTCTAGCTCTGTGACCTTGAGCTGGCGAGCTCACCTCTCTGTGTCTCCACTCCCTCTTCTTCCACACGACAGTGTTTAGTGTGCCCACTTCATAAGATCATCTGGATTCCTATCCTAGTTCTGCCACCCACTAGTTGTCGGTGGCCTTGGGCAAGTTCCCTAGCCCCTGGACTTCAGTTTCTTCATCACGAATCTAAGTATCTACCTTATCGGGCTGCTGTAAACATTAAATAAATTAATTTATGTAAAGGGCTGGAAACAGTGCCTGGTATGTATCA
This sequence comes from Equus przewalskii, assembly GCF_037783145.1. Classification (NCBI taxonomy): domain Eukaryota; kingdom Metazoa; phylum Chordata; class Mammalia; order Perissodactyla; family Equidae; genus Equus; species Equus przewalskii. The sequence goes on from NC_091832.1 coordinate 75,422,719, forward strand.
AGCACTCTGCGTGTTTAATATTGTTATTCTTATATTGTGCGTATTTTATGTAAGAACACAGGGAACACACTGAGTGAGATACCTGGCACTTGGTGACATCCAATTTCTGCTATTAGTAATGTGGTTGTGTATTTAATGTTACTCAGTGTCAGTTAAACAGAATGAACGCTCAGGTTCTTAAAATGTGTCTTATTCCGCTTAGAAAATAAAGATGAAGATCAGAAATTTGGTTAAATTTCCAAACTGGCCCCCAGCAAGGAGGGTACAGCCCCAAAGCAAGGCAGCTGGTTAGAATAGAGTCCAGAGCTTTCGTTGGTTTGTTGCTTCTCTTTGGGTGATGCTCTCCTTTTGTACACAGCCCTCAATCTGTCTGCCCATCTTGGCTGTGCATAACTTCTCTTCCTTCTTATCTTTAACTTACGAACTCATTTGTCTGCTCAAATGAAGTGCATTCAGGCATTCCTTGGTTTTTGAAGCAAGCTCTGAATCCAAAAGAGATGTCGGCCACGACTCAGCCTTCCAGGAAGGTATTTATTCCATTTCTTTTGTTCATATTTCACAGACGGCTTTAATTCGCTGCTCTGCTCGGTAATACTGTCCTCTTAACCCCTGCAGAAGTCAGTGTGAGCCAGACAATGATTTTCTCCCCCAACTAGTGGCACACTCAGAAGCTGGTCTTGTTTGGCACAAGCTGTAAGGGCTGTTGCTTATCATCCGTGCACTTTCTTGGACCTAGCATTTTGACAGTAGCTGTTTTCAAGCATTTACCTATCTCAGATAACAACCTTAAACAATATCTTAAAGGGTCCCTTGGACTTAGAGCTTTATAATGAGAAAAAAAGGTTCACTGAGAATGACTATACATATTAGCAAAAACCGTATATAATTTACTCACCAGTTAAGGCCTTAAGTGTTGTCATCGAGGCGGCTAATCTTCTCCTCTGCATCCAGGGCATGACTCCCTCTATCTCCAAAGCAGAGGGCAATATTAGTTTTTGAGTCTAGCCTCAGACTTGCATTCCTTATCAACCCAGGGCTTCAGGCAGTTCTTCTGATCAATAAGACTCGGCAGGAATTGACATTTGAGCTGATACGTACACATACATTCCATGCATAAAAACAAGCTCCTAATTACAAATAATACATGAGAGTTTGTGGCATTAGCTCACGTGCCTCCTCACTGAGGAGCTGGCAATTTCCTTGGTGTGCTATAACTTAGGGAAGTGCTTCCATCCACGTCCTGCTCTTTCTCTGGCTCTCTGTCCCTGGCGGATCTTCATTACTTCCCTCCCTCGCCCGGAATAGTCCCAAACAGGACGGCACTTTGTTCCAGTCTAACTTCAGAGACTCCTCAGTGTCTCTCACTGCAATTGTTCAGAACTTTGATTTTAAGCACAAACCTTCATCTAGTGGATTTTTATAGCCTGAACGTCTGCTCTTCCTAATTTACTGCGCCAGGTTTGCATAAGACTGGCAGCTTAGGAAGCTCGGGCATCTCTAGTAGATTCTTGGCAAAATGCCTAGGGCAGTTGCTTCCTACCTGGGAAGGGTCTCTCCTATTTGGAGCAGTAGGAGGGGTTCTCTAGATCATCTAGATTTTGGTAGAAAGATAATAGCTTCCAGGCTGAATGACACCTGAATACTTTCCCCACGTCACAGATGTCAGTAAAAATCACAATATCGGGTTTCTCTCCTGGATCTTTTTGTGTTTAGTTATTTCCTCCTCGTTCTTATGCAGGCTACAATGCCATAATAATACTTGTGCATATAAACCAGTAAAGACCACTGCTTTTGCTATTATCTCCAATTTAAGAGCAGTTTTTTGTTTTGTCTCTTTATGGATCTAGTCTCTACCAAGCTATATGCGTTGTTTCTGCAAGAATCTATGGAGATCATTGAAACAATTCCTTTGATTTCAACCCCATGCTAAACTCAGGAGCATTTCTAACTGCTTCTTAGCTGGGCATCTTCTCCTCTGACCTTTCTTTAACCTAGACCTCAACAGTGTCAGCTGGCTTCCTGATGCCCATTTTGGGCTCCCACACTCTGACCTCACGACCAAATGATTTAAGTTATTTGGTTTTCCCACAGAAACAATATTGTACTGGACTTGATGACTAACTCTCCATGGGTGTGATCCCAAAGACAATATTAAATCAATGAATCATAACATATAGTAGAACCAATATATCATATGGTGTAACAACTTGAAAAATCTATAGAAGGTAACTATGGGAATCCATCAATATGTTTATATGTGAAACAACATAATATAATAAAAAGTAAAATCTCTGATGCTTTGAAATTTCTTCCTCATTTTCACTTGCCACATATCCCAGCATTATAAAATACAGGGCGCTTCTTTGTGACAGTTTTATGGACATTTGAACAGACTTCTGATGAGACGTTCAGTTTTCTGACGTCTGTCGAGTAAACTGATCCACGGCTGGTTGCTTCATTAGACATTTTTCTCACTGTGAATTTATTTAGAGAAAGTAAACATAAAAAGAGCTATCACTGACTATTTAGTATATAAGTAAACTATACTTTATACTATGTGAGTAAACTTTACTATCCATTTTGCAGATGAAGAAACTGAGGTCTTGACACATGAGGTTTTTGCCTGAGGCCACACAGCTAGTAAACGGTGGAGCCAGGATTTCAACCCAGGCTGTGAATTCAAGGACTTAGTGAGAGTTCAGTGTATATGAGACAAAATGATAGAAAATGAAGTGAGAACATTAGACTGGAGTCACTGTGTAAAGCGTACGCCTGTGTTACCATTTTTCTGTAAGGCAGGTCTGGCTGAGTCAATTGCCATTGCCTTCTTTTATAAGGCCTGCATCCTTTCTTCAGGGTTCTCTCAATTTTCTCCCAGCTTCCCATTCTGCATCATTTGCACACCATACACCTCATTTATAATATTAAAATGAATTATTAGTAAACACCCACATATTTGATTTCATAAGAAATAGCTTAGTAATAGTTATCTTTGAATTTTTATTTAATAAGCACTTTACGGTGTTTCAAAACATATCATCAAATACAATCTATGGCATTATGGGAAAAAAAAGAAGACAGTGGGGTCCCACCAGACTGTATCTTCTTTCCTTGTCCCAACCTGACCCCGTGTGTTCTTCCAAACTGTCCACCTTTACACAACAATGTCCTGGAAAATTTTCAAATTCGCCTGAAAAAAAGAAGCATTGCCAACGTGAAGTTGATCAGCACGTAGCCCACCAGTCACGTATTTCAGTATTTCTGGGTGTTTTTCACCACAAATTTCTCATTTACCTTTGGGTTCATTTGGACGAATCACAAACAGTTGCATTAAAATTCCTGAGATCTCATGCTCCTGCTCTCCAGATGTTACCGTCAATATAGAAGATTTCTTAAAGATAATAAAGCTTCCTTTTTCAACCAAGTTATAAAAGCAAAACAGAAAATAGCTTTTCTAAAATTAGGCGCGTCTTGGGATTGCTGTTCTTCCCCAGAAAGGCGTGTGTTTAGTTCTCACTTTATACTTCTTAGAGTTATTTGCATCCTAACAGTTTGTGGTTTAATATAAAAATAATTACATTAGCACCTTTCATCCTTCAGTGCTGTATAAAGTAATGCATTTTCTGATCCCACGGGAAGCTTTTAGGAAGGGAGTGCCACACACTGACCATCTGGGAGGGAGGAGAAACATTGGCCAAGGAGGCCAAATGACCCTCCTTTTTCTTGAAAATAATATATTAATACCATTCACCTCCTTGTACACAGATGTTATATTTCCCCCATTTTACAGAAGTTAGCTTCATAGGATTCCTCAAATAAATTCAAGGAACTAATTTCCTTATAAAATCTTACTTGTATCTGAACTTCCAGAAAATACATTTTATGTTTGATGCTTCCTTCCTCTAACAGACCATGGAAACAACAAGGGAGGTGTGGCTCGCTGATTTGCTCTCTCTGTACTGTGCTCAAGGTAGTTCCGTGAAGAACAACGTGTTTGGAATGGGAAGCGTCTCTGCTGGTAGCCAGGAACACTGCCACTCCACATGTCACTGGGCATCCCAGCCCGGGGACCCAGCTCCTCAGCTAAACACAGGGCTTTGTCTTTCTTGTTGTGGTGACTTTATAGATCATTATTGACAAATTGGAAAAAAGTACATCCTAATTTTCCCATTTTTGTTAGGATGCGGAAATATGAAATAGAAAAAGGAACTCGGTGTAATGTAGCTTGGTGGGTGCTTTTATTCCTTAATGAAGGAAGGCTGAAAAAATGCCACGGTGGTTACTAAGTTCTGTAGGACTTGACATGACATCTTGAGTATGTGTCTAAATGTAAACATCAACTTTTGGTTTTTTTTTAATTATGCTTCTTAAAGTTAGTAATTAAGCATATGCCATAGATTTTCAACAAATATTATTTGATGAGGATAGGGAGATACAAAGCTAAGAAAAGATTGTATAAATTAGAATGAGGTCTAGTAAACCTGTGGTTTGGCTCCATAGCCAGATTCTTTAAATTATGGTCAAAGAATTCTGAAACTTGTGTGTGAGCTAATATCCCAAGCACAGGTGGCTAAAATACCAGGACATCTGTTTTCTAAATCCAGCATTTATCCTGGCTTTTAAAGATCTTTGGGAGAAATTCTAAAATCATTATAAATTTAGGGTTATAGTTTTCCCTGCTGTTCGTATACTCCTAGAGTACCTCAGGTGTATTAGCAAACATGTATAGAATGCATGGCAAATGAGAGTAGCAATCTGGTGATATCCATTCTTTTCCCAAGATTGAACCTAGGATAGCAAGAAATCTTAATAGAGCAAATTAAAACAATTCATTAAATATAGGGGCCCTGTGTGCTATGGTCCCAGTCATGTCTCTGGGTACAAAAAAATATGGCACTAAAAATAAATGCTGTAGGAGTCCACATAAGCTCCTTCAGCTGAGGAAGAATTCATGGAAGTTTCTTTGCGTTGTTGTTGAAGTTTTTAATGTGACTATTGTCAACCGTTGGACTGTACAATCCCAGCCACATTCCCAAGAGCTTTAAGCAACTTGAAGTCTGAGATCGGTTCTATTGAACTTTGTACTGACATCAACTCGACTCCTCCTAGTGCTTAGCACGGCCTAGATGATTGTCAATAAATGATGGGAGATGGGGACAGAGAGAGTTTCTCTGCTCACGCAGTGTCTTTGTTAAGAGACCAAGTTGCAGACGAGGAGAAATGAATTTTTGTTTGTTTGTTTGTTTTTTTAAGATTTTATTTTTCTCCCCAAAGCCCCCCGGTACATAGTTGTATATTCTTCGCTGTGGGTTCTTCTAGTTGTGGCATGTGGGACGCTGCCTCAGCGTGGTTTGATGAGCAGTGCCATGTCCGTGCCCAGGATTCGAACCAACGAAACACTGGGCCGCCTGCAGTGGAGTGTGCGAACTTAACCACTCGGCCATGGGGCCAGCCCCGAGGAGAAACGAATTTTTAAGTGTGCATTAGATGGAGACTTATTCTACTCCTAGCTGATTCAATAGTCATTTGAAAACTATTTACCATTTATTTTTTTTACTGAAACGTAGTTACACTGTTACTGTTCACAATGCCTGAGCTACCACTCCTAGTGTAATTCTGTGTTGAAAAGCTAATTGGACAATTAACTTGAGAGCAGCACACTTTTTAACCTTTGAATTAACATCAGTGCTGACACATTAGAAAACGCCAAGGGTGAGAACAGTTGCAAAACAGGCGCTTGACGATATTTCAGAAACTGTGCACTGAGCGCGAATGGAGACTTGGGAAGCTCTTGTGTAGCTTTTCTGTAGCTTGAATAGTTGAATCTGCTCAGATTTCAGACCCTGGTAGGGATTGTCAACAACTCTGGATAAAGGGCTGATAGCAGGATGATTGGTTACTCATCACACATCCTAACAATTCCCGACAGAATAAATTCTAGTCTTGCTTTCAAAGAAATCCTAGTGTATCTTGAATTATAGAATGACTAAGGAAAACATTTATTTCCCTGGAGAAGTACAGGGAGAAAATAACAGATATTTGCCTTCTCGCTGAGAATAAATGAGGCAACTGGTACTCATGATGCTTTTCAGGGCAAATCTATGCTTGCGGCCTTAATGAAAAATTGAAAGTGACTTACAAGCAAAAGTAGCCAGTTGAAGAATTTTCATTTTCCTCCTTTTCTCTCTTTGTATGCTAGGCTGCCTACTATTTTTTGTAACATCTCAGTTTTCCCATCTATAAAAAGAGACTCTATTAGCGTTCTGTTGGTCATAGCAAATTACCACAAATTTAGCAGCTTAAAGCAACACTCGTTTATTTGCTCACAATTCTGTAGGTCTGAAGTCCTGGGAAGGCATGGCTGGGTTCTCTGTTCAGGTCTCACAAGGCTTAAAACAAAGTGTCAGCTGTGGCTGTGATCTCATCTCAGGCTTAGGGTCTCTTCCAAGTTCATGTGGTTGTGACAGATTTCAGTTCCTCGTGGTTGTAAGATTGAGGTCCCATTTCTTTGCTGGCTGTTAGCCAAGGGCCATTCTCAGCATCTAGAAGGTGCCCACATTCCTCACCACATGGCCCTCTCCATGTTTAAAGCCAGCAACAGAGAATCTCCTTCACGTCAAATCCCTCTCATGCTTCAAATCCCCTTTACCAGGAAGAGCCCAGATCTTTTTAAGAGCTCACCTGGTTAAGTTAGGTCCACTGAGGATAATCTCCCTTTATTAAAGTCAGTTGGTTTGGGATCTTAATTAGAACTGCAAAATCCCTTCACAGCAGTACCTAGATTAGTATTTGGGCAAATATCTGGGAGAAGGTGTGCACACCAAGCAGTGAGAATCTTGGGGGTCATCTTAGAATTCTGCTACCACAGAGATAACGATAATACCTTAGAGGGTTATTAAATGGATTAAGTGAGATATGCATGTAAAGAACTTAGTGTAGTATCTAGTTTAAGTCCCAATAAATGGGATCTATTATTACTCATGTCTATATATACTAGATTTTCTTGCCTATCTGGATTTTTTAATTATATTACTATAAGCACATTAGAAACATAATGGAATACGTTGCTCATTATTTGGACACTCCACAGAAAACAAAAGTACTGGGGTCATAGTCAACAAACTCCCAAAACCCGATGTTTAGTCTATTTGCTGAAAGTTGGTGTACTAATTCAAATTATCTAAAAACACTGCAATTAAAAAAAAAAGACGACAGGATACAATTTATGTTGGTATTCAAGCCCATATATAACGTAGCATAAAATGAAGTATGTGCCTCTGCATTGTTCGTTTTTTGCTTTTTAACAAGAAAAATTCATCACAGAATCCACGCCTTAAACACTGACATCTTTCAGAAAGAGTTGTTTTGTTTCCAGTCATGCTCTGAATATAAAATGAATACTTCAAATGCTGCATTCACACAAAGGCCTTTATGCCCCCTTTCTCCCTTCAATAGTTCCAGTCTAGAATAGGCAACATTATGCAATTTAGTGATCCAGCTACAACAGTGGGAATGCTTCTCACTGGCTGTGGGAAGAAAGACACCTAAGGGGTTAACAGTAATATTTTGCAAATTGAGGCATGGAAAGAAAAGTTCATTAGCATAAGAAAAGGTAGCCTTAGGGGATTTTCCACTCACATGTTTGGTACTAAGAGCTCTCCATTACCAAGGAGGAGGGCAGAGAAGGGAAACCCTGGTGTCCATGCATTCTTGAAATGCATTGCCATTGTATGCATTCTCCTGGTGAGAAAGACCTCATAGCTATAGAGATGGAAAATGCTTCTTTCTAGTAAGGAAACTCAAGGATAGATATCTTAAGAGAAGCATCTTGAGTCAAGTATAGCAACAAAGAAAGAGGATTCCTGTGATCAATCCCAAAAAGAAGATTTCCTAAGTGTGTCAGGACTAGACCAGAAGTGATTTCATATTAAAAGCAAAAATATTAAGCAACGATTTTATTTTATTTTATTTTTTCAAGGAAGATTAGCCCTGAGCTAACTGCTGCCAATCCTCCTCTTTTTTATTGCTGAGGAAGGCTGGCCCTGAGCTAACATCCATGCCCGTCTTCCTCTACTTTCTATGTAGGACACCTACCACAACATGGCCTGCCAAGTGGTGCCATGTCTGCACCCAGGATCCAAACCAGCGAACCCCGGGCTGCTAAAGGGGAATGTGCACACTTAACCGCTACGCCGCTGGGTCGGCCCCTAAGCAACCATTTTAATTGTTTACTAGAATGAACCCCAAATATCTGTGATTAATTTAACTCAAATTCATCAGTTTTTAACTCATTTCAGAAATTGTATCTAATTCACAGTATCTGAATGTGGTTGGCAGGTACTTCCATTTTGTTAATGTCTAGACTTATTTAAAGATTGCTTAATAGGAAATATCTAATTTTTTTTTAAAGATTTTATTTTTTTCCTTTTTCTCCCCAAAGCCCCCCGGTACATAGTTGTGTATTCTTCATTGTGGGTCCTTCTAGTTGTGGCATGTGGGATGCTGCCTCAGTGTGGTTTGATGAGCAGTGCCATGTCCGCGCCCAGGATTCAAACCAACAAAACACTGGGCTGCCTGCAGCGAAGTGTGCGAACTTAAGCACTCGGCCACGGGGCCAGCCCCAGGAAATATCTAATTTTGAGTTATGATTATTTTTGCTAGTTTAAAACATTCAAATTAACTGTAAAAGAGTCTCACTGACTTCCTTAAAATAGAGAATATACTAATCAGTTGTTACCTGTTTCCATGATGATGTTGAATTATTTGTTTTTGTTTTTTGGGTTTTTTTTTGCTGAGGAAGATTTGCCCTGAGCTAACGTCTGGGCCAATCTTCCTTTATTTCGCACACGAGTCGCCACCACAGCATGCCCACCAACGAGTGATGTAGGTCTGCATCAGAGAACCGAACCCAGGCAGCCAAAGCCGAGCATGCTGAACTTAACCACTAGGCCATGGGGCTAGCCCCTTCAATTAGTTTTTGAATCAGTCTTTCATCTGATTCAAAACTGACCAACTGATCAGTAAAAAAAAATGATCTTTTTGATTCTGAATTTCACTAGATTTAACACCACAGTGAACATATCTGTCCAAATAAATCATGATGGATTTCATTAACAAATTAAGATGGAGAAAGGCCAGCTTATTTTAGATAAATTTTTTATAGCATTATACACTGATAGCTATAGGGGAAATGAGGAGCACAAAAGAATCTGTTGTTTGTTTCGAAGAAAAGTCTTTTCAGGGGCCAGCCCAGTGGAGTAGTGATTAAGTTCATGTGCTCTGCTTTGGCAGCCCAGTGTTCATGGCTTTGGATCCCAAGCATGGATCTGTCACCACTCATCAAGCCACACTGTGGCTGCATCCCACATAAAATAGAGGAAGATTGGCAACAGATGTTAGCTCAGGGCCAATCTTCCTCACAAAAAAAAGAAAAGAAAAGAAAAGAAAAAGAAACATCTTTCCAGTTAGGATGATGCAATTTTTGATTATTAAAAATGGGAATGAAAATCAAAGAAGATTGTCCAAGTCCTAGAAAATTTGTACAAAAGCTGATAACAAAATAATTTATAAGTCAATTGATAAGGTCAATTTTCAGGGAATCACATGTCAGAAATCAACTGAGAAATAAAGTTATACCATGATCTTACCATTACACAGTCATGAGTCGCTTAACAATGGGGATGCATTGTGAGAAATGCATCGTTAGGCAATTTCATCCTTGTGCAAACATCATAAAGTGTACTGACACAAACCTAGATGTATAGCGTACTACACACCTAGGCTGTATGGTCCTAATCTATGGGGCCACCATGTTATATGCTGGTATAAGTCCATTGTTGCCTGAAATGTTTGCAATGCATGACTGCATACAGATGCTCACTTTTCAAATTTTCTATGGAATAGTGGGTCATACGTGCATTTAAATCTTGTTTATACTGTCCCTTCCTTTATTTATTTTACAAATGGACATTAAAAAGCTGGAAGTGATCAAGGTTTCAGGTCTTCATCACTGAGACGATGACTTAAGTAAATAGAGCTGCTTTCCCAACACAAATAACTGACGCACGTGATCAGGAAAGTCATGCTAAACGAAAGCCTGAGGGAAAAGGAAGAAAAAAGGGAAGAGAAAAAAAAAATAGTGGGTAATTCCTGTGATGTTGAAATTGTAGTATGACCGCTACCTTTTGAGATGTTATGAATATAGAGCATCCCACATCAATGTAAGTAAAAAACGCATTCAAAACTGAAGTGAAATACTTTTGATAGTCCATATCATTGTTTCCCAACCCTAGTATGGAAAAATTCAACATAAATTTGACACCTCTATTTCCACGCTTATGTATAAGATGTACCATCCATTGGCTACTTCTTGGGGAAAAGGAGCCAGTATATGGAGGTCATTTATTCAGTGATAACAGACTATGTCAATGTACATGAGAAGGTGTGGGGATTACTTTTTTTATGTGGGAACTGGTTCTAAGCTACCAAATATTTATGAATATTCTAAATTATGCTTCCTGAAAGGAGTATTCAGAGCTACACTTTACCACAGGCTGTCTACAATCCAGCTCTTTCCTACGTCATTACCACCACATTTCTAATTCTGTGGGGATTAGGTGAAGTGGGAAGAACTAAAATGTTTGAGTCTAAATGATAAGTGGTAGTTTAGAATGCCTTCTTATTTAGACACAGAATCATAAAGATAGAAAAGAGTTCTGAGGTCGCGGACTATACTTTTCTTGCTACCTAATCCCCGTCCTTCCACAGAAAGGGAAAGTAAAGCCCATAGGATCACATTTATCTTAGTCTTGTACTTTTTCCTCTCAGTTCAAGAATCAGAAGACTATCTTCTTTTAACTGAATTTAGCATTTCCTGTTTCATTTCCCAATCTGACTTCCTTTTTGATTACGAATGTGGACTGTTAGACATCTTGATGCCAATTTACCCTGGAATTAGAGTACATTAATTTTCTTCCTTTTACAGTATGGAGAAGTAAGTGAAGCTGCTATTGATGAAATAAGCCACAGACACCAAAACCCATGGTAAGCACCTGCTAATACATTTTTAATTAATTAATTAGTGTTTCCTTCCTAAATTAATATCGGTTAATTTTTGTAACTTTTAAGTATATTACCACTTCTTTTTATTTCATGTAGATTTCTTTGTAAAATTGTGAATTTTTATTCTTAATAAAAACATAAAGTTTTCACTATGTTTTAGGTGTTAATTAAAGGGAGGAAAGAGACAAAGCAAAGATAGAGTAAACAACTGTCAGAATATAGTGGAGAAAAAGAGAAACCGCCTGTAGCTACTAAGAATAGCAACTGGATGTGTAGAGTAGCTTTAACTACGTAAATAATTCTCTCTGTGGAAAAACAACAATATAATTTTTTTGTCCAAAAAAAACTCATTTCATGCCGTTGGCCTAGAAACCATCATAATGGGCAATCTTGGTTAATAAACGTAATCCTACCGAAGTCACACAATGACCTGAATTCACGCTATCATGAGGCAGCCTCTAACCTAAATTAAATACGTCTAGCTCAAAGTATGTTAAAGTATAGGAAAAGAGCAAAACCTAGGCTTGTCGTCTAGATATAACACATAATTCAGATGCCTAAGAGGGAAGGGATTGATCAGCATTGCTCTTACAAGACTGCAGATTCAATAATGACTTTGTTATCCTTCAATTTTTGGAAGTGAGGATTTCTGGAGCCTATTTCATCTCATTTTTAATTGTTGAAGGACACAGCTATTACCATGTGCAAAATTAACGAATTTTAGTCTCTCTCTGATATACCACCACAACATAAGCTGCGCCAAAAAGAGACAAGCCCTCAGATCCGATATTAAAAGCTTATTAGTTACTACAACAATGCCAGGACAACAAAAGTTCTCACTGGGCAGTTCTTTTAACTTATAAAGCATATCCTATGTTTAAAAACATGGAGAAATGGTTAGAATATATTGCATGCAAAGCACATGTTCTCATTAAAATATTCTACTTTGTTCAGATACATTGCAGGCATCTATTTACAAATGCCCTATCAAATATTTCCAAGCAAAAAAAAAAAAACCCATTAAAGGCCATTGAAAATCAAAGAAACTTCAACAAGCATTGGCGATATGTGTGAAAATTTGCTGCATTTATTTAAATATTAAAAACTTGTTAGAAAGTATCTGAGAAATATTGAAGCTTTGAACATTTTCCTTGGGTGAAAGAATGTTGGCTGTATTCATTTCTAGGAAATATGATGTGGATTATACCAGGCCATGAGGTCAAACATTTATGAAAAACACCTTGTATTTAGGGAATTATGGATTCAGTTGGAGAGATATATGTACATAAATTACAAAAACAATCTGCATGTGTTGAGTGCCAAATTCATAAAGAACACAATTATAATTAGAAAATTTTAACTAGAAAAGTTTAAAAATTTTTTACAGTATAATGATGCCCCCCTAAATTTGCCTGTAGCCTCTGGCCCAGGTCCTATTTTTAACTAATCTGATGCCAATAACCTGAATGCTACCTCAGTCTTGAGACTCTAAGCACATCTACTGCTTAAAAACCTTCCTGCCCCACTCTTGGGCTGAGAGGATGTTCTTAAATAGGATGCTGACTCAGACAGGCCCAGGTGTTCTCCACTCCCTTGCCTTTTCTAGGTGGTACTGAGCCTCGTGTCCTTCTTGGGCAAGGTTAGTGCTTCGCCTCCCAATCTGTTTTCAAGTTCTGACCTCCTCCGTCAACAGCATTGGCTCAATAAATCTAGTCCCTCCTGTGTTCGAAGCAGTGTTGATTCTGGGGTCACAGTGGTGAACAAGACAGGCCAAGCACATGCCCTTCCTGAAATTTGTATTTTAGGAGAGGAGAGAGACGTTAGGCAACTGTACAACTTTTAAAAAACAGTATACTGTTTTTCAGCCTTGTTAATAATCTTTTTAAATGACAAATATAGTTCATACTTGTAGCAACAAATCAAACAACATAGAGGTATATTAAAAAGTTAATATCCTGCCCTAATCCATCCAGTTCATGATAAAACATTTCATTACAAAGGGTGTTTATGGGATGTAAAGAGAAGGTTTTACTAGGGGCATCTAACTTGGAGTGAGGGTCAGAGAAGTGTTCACCAAAGAAGTAATTATTAAGCTGACTTTGAAAAGGCAAGTATAAGACCATTTCTGGCAGAGGGAATGGCATGAGCAAGGCCCAGAGGAGGGGAAGAGCATATCCAGTAAGGACCAGGCCAGCTGCACTCTAGAAAGCAATGAGAGGGAAGCAAGATGAGGGTCAGATTTTGTAGAACCTTGTGGCCGGGTTAAAGAATTTGGACTTTAACTTAAGAACAGGGAGAATTGATTGGAAGGTTTAAAATAGGAAGCAACAAGATTAGAATATTTTTTTTAATGATCACTCTGGAATGTTGCAGTGTTGTGTGGAGAAAGAATTGAAAGGTGACGAGAACAGCTGGAGGAAGCTGGGTAGGAGACTTTCACTTTCAGCAGGTCTATCTTGAGTTTTCAGTGTGCTTTGCAAACAATCTAAAATAAATTTTGATTGTAAAGGGCTGTGAGAAGGAGGGAGGATTTGAGTTGAGCTTTCAAATAAACATAGGCATTAAATAAATGGGGAGAAGAGAAGATGAGATTTGCTGTAATGATGGGGAGTACGAATGTATTCAACAATCTATGGAGGAGATTTTAACATTATCTTAATTTTACAGGTGAAGAAATTTGATTTCAGAGGCTAAATTACATGACCAAGGGTCACAGAGCTAACATTTCAGTCCAAGTTGACTGATTCCATTGATCTGGGTTGGGATCTGGGCTTGGACATTTTTAAAGGCTCTCCAAGTGATTCCGACATGCAGCCAGGGTGGAGAAGCACTAACAAAGACTGGGAAAAGAAGGGGACTGAGCCTTGGGGGGGATGCCCACACTGAGGACAGGATGAATGAGAGCCACTGAAGGAGCAAAGGAGTCTTAGAGGTAGAGCCTTTAAGACAACAGACCGCTATAAAAGGCAGGGAAGAATTTTGAAGAGGAGGGTTTAATATAAGGAAATGGAAATTAAAGAAAACAATAACAGACAAATATTTGTAAACTGCCTGTGGTCTCAGAAAAAGCACTGTAGGAAGAGTAGAATGATTTGAATCAATACAACCAGTGCTCAAGAATTTTTGTCTGCTGACACAGTGGAGGCAGGAGTCTACCCTGTTTTTGAGACCGGAAGTCCAGTAGAGGACAATTACAGGATTTCCTCCATTCTGAGGCATACTTTTTAAATTTTGACTTTCTCGAAATCAGGATGTGTTTTATAATAGTTGTTTACAAATGTAGTCTACAAATGTGGTGTCTTTTTTCCCTCCCATGAAAAGCTGATATTAAATCAATGGTGTGTTGTACAATTTATTGCATCTTAAAACCAATAAAGATATACTTCAACAAACATGAAATGAAGACCTGCCCTGTGCCAGATGCTAGAACTTAAAAATTACTAAGCAGGGGCCTTACTCTCAAGCAGCTCACAGACTCTCAGGAGAGAGATGTAAACAGAAGATTTCAATACAATAGGCATGGATGGAGAATGATTGCGGTAACTGGGTGTGGGTTAACCCTTTTCTTTTTTCCTTCTGAATTAAAGGAAACATTCTCTTGTTTTAAATAAGCTTTTCTAGGTATGTGATCCAATGACTAACTCATTTTCATATGGTTTCTCCTGTTTGCAATTGGATGTTTTCCAAAACAAACATACAGTACTTCTAATTTCAACAAGAAGAATAAAAAGCAGAGATAAGAAAGGGAGGAACAGTTTACAGTCAAATTAAAAGAGGTCATAAGAGAATGTACTGCAAACAGTGAATTGGCAGGGATTTTTGTTTTAAGCAATGAATTCTGAGAAGCTACACGGCTTTACTGAAGATTGTGGGGCATGGAGGTATCTTGTTTTCTTTTTTGCTTCCACACATTTAACACAGTGCTTGGCATACATGGGCACTCGATACATATTTGCTGAATCAGGTATAAAAGACAAATCCCACTTCTTCTTGTACTCATAATGGCACAAATTGGTAGAGTTCAGGTCAGAGAAGCTGGAGGAGTTCAAGAAATGAGCACTTCCTGAGAGAGATGAAATTTAAGCTGAGTTTAGAAGGAACATTTTAGGAAAATCTCTGGCTGCCTACTCGGGTGAATTTTTTATCCATACAAATGAGAGACTTGCTGAGATGATGAAATCAACAGAATTACTTACAGGCAAACATCATTCAAGAAAGGAGCTACTGACATGCTTCTAACCTAATGTCATGACAAAGTTGTCTGTCAACCAGGGCCCTTGATATTTGCCACTTATTGGACAATTTATAGATCTGTCTTAGAAACAATGTCTTAAGGAATATTCAAGTTCCTGTGGACAGCCATTGTAAGTAGATGGCGGGGGGAGGGAAGGTTGGTGTCAAGGAGGCTACAAATTCCAAGGTAAGGACTGTGAAACTGGATGTCAGCCATGAAGAGAAGAGCAACATGAGTTTTAAAGGATCAGAATTAACTCCAACATCCCCTAACTTTTCATTTACTTCAGAGTCACAGACACACAGCTCTTTTCCGAGTGTTGGCTCTCCCAAGCTGCTTTCTTGTTGTCTGTGTTTTCCTAATCATAGGACTTGTTAGTCAGCACCCATCCTCAAGAGGTGGACAGCATGGCATTTTGAAAGAGGGCTGAATTGAAAATCAAGAAAGCTGGTTCTCTAGGAGTGTATCCTTCCCAAGGATATAATAAAGGAGACATACAAAGGTTTGGCTAAAAGAAAGTCTAACAGTGTTTGCAGTAATACAGTCAGAAATAACATAACGGCTCAAATAGGGGATTATAGGCAGTTATGAAGCGGTATCTATACAGTGATTCAGCACAAGGGCTCTGAAGACAGATTTGCTGAGTTCAAGCCCCAGCCCCACTACCTGGTAGCTGTGACCCTGGACAAGTTATTTAAACTGTCTATGCCTCAGTTTCCCAATCTGTAAGACGTTGGTAAAAGAATCTACTCTACTGGGTTGTTGTGTAGATGTGTTATTGCATATACAGTGTCTCAAACAACACTTGGTAAATACAAGTGCTCAGTCAATAGTGTGACCATATAATTTATCACCCCAAACAGGACACTTTTAAGAGTGAAACAGAAAGCTAACTGAATGGGTCACCTGCACAATAGACTAAACTAAAGCTGTCTTGAGCAAATCAGACCACTCTATTAATAAATGTTATCTATTAGATAAATAAATGAAATACATTGAAATAGTGTAGCAAAATACATCTATTAAAATCCATATTATATTGTTAGATAAAAATCATCATAATAGAGATTCACTATAGGATATAAATCCCATACGATATCGCTGCGTTAATCTCCCATAAGTAGAACTAAAAGTTCAAGAGATAGAAAAAAAGAAAGAAAAAAAATTTGAAAATAAGAAATCAAGATTAAATTAGACTAACATCTGACTAATAAGAGATCTAAAAAGAGATCAGAGAAAACATCAGTAAGGAAATCAATTATACAAGAAAATTTCTCAGAAGGGAATTTCCAGATTGAAGGCTCCATCAAAGCAAATTAAAAAGAAACCTACATCAAGGCATATCACTGTGAAACTTCATTAGGCTAGAATGAAGAGACAATTCCAAAGCCTTCCAGGGGAAAATTAGTTTATATACAAAGGATCAGGAACCAACAAGGCATCATACTTCTCGACAGCAGTACTAGACTCTAGAAGACAATGGGGCAATGACTTCCATGTCTGACAGAAGGTGACTTTCAACCCAGAATTCTATACCTAGCCAAGTAATCAAGTGGGAAAGTAGGCAAAAGATGTTTTCAGGCATGCACGTCCTATAAAAAATGAACCTCAAAGCGCTTTTTCCTAGGAAGCAACTGGAGAATATAATCTAGCAAGACAAGGGGATAAATCAAGGAAAGAGAAAGGAATACCATCCAAGAAACAAGAAACCCAACAAAAGTGACAGGCAAAGGAGATTCCCAAGACTGTGTTAAAGGAAAGTATTGGGAATGTGGCCATGCAGGGGTCTAGAGAATTCTTGATTCAGATAGGAGCAGGACAAATGGGGGCTCCAGAGAGAGTGTTTATTGTGTAAAACATTGGGTTAAGTTCCAGAAGGAACAAATGAGCTAAAAAGTGATTGCTCTTGTAGAACAGAACTTTGGGGCAGGGGAGAAGGAAAGAAGGAGTGTATTTATTATAAGCATTTTAGTACTATGTATATGGATTATGTACATGTACCTAAATCATTTCATTAAATTGAGAAAACCCTGGAATTAGGTACAATGAACAAGCATTTTATTTTTATAAAAGTCAAAATTAATTGTAAAATGGCAGAAATGGCAATAGTCAACTAGAATTTTAGTAGTTAGGGCTCTTAAATTGAAAAAATTTCTGCCTAAAACCAGGATTACAGAACCAAAGAAATATTCACTGACTTGAATAAACAGGGCTTTCTGTTTATTCAGAAAGGTGTAAGGTGTGCCTGTAATTGGCATTAGTTAGGTGGTGTGTAGAAAATTGCCTATTTTATTCCATAATGAAATGCTGCCAAAACCATTTGTTAAACTAGCACAAGTTAATGACAGCCACTATTTAAAAATATATTGGTACATAAACGCGTGCTTTTTTTCTTGGAGTTGTTTTCCTCAAAACATCCATAAATCTTGACAGCTTTCTATTTTTAAGGCTGTCAGTGTCTGGCACATTGGAGGGATTTCCATGAGCATTAAGTAGCAAAGTTCTGCAATTTTTGAGATTATCAGCATCCATTCCTACTTTGGCCTTTTAGGTGCCTTACCTGGAAACTGTCTTTGTACTCTCTTCCCCTTAGCCTCCTCCCCCAGCCTCTTCTTCAGCTAAGTGGTGAGGGAGGAGGCTCTCTGGAAGCTGCAGGTGTAGTCAGGTCAGTACAGAGCTCCCGCAGTTGTCACTGTTGCAATGCCACATAGATAGTTGGTGCTCATTTATCCATTAAGTAATGATTCAACTGCCAAGTACGCGCCAGGCACCACAGCTTAGCCTGGGGATTCAGGAGTGAACAAGAAAGACATAATTTCTGCCTTTCTTATATTCTTTCAGAAGAGACAGGACAGAAACAGCCTAACATATGCTTGATAATTTGATTGTAGGGGGTGCCATAAGGGAGAAATGCAGGATGCGTGTAAACGTTTCTTGCTGAATGAATGAATATTCCTCATCTCAAGATGCAGCACTTAAAGCAAAAGGATAAGATGCAACTGCTTTTGAAAGAAAAGCTAGCTAAAGGAGACAGCGCTGTTATTCTTAAAAAGAAAACTTAAGAGGCTATCACTTGATGGCCAGGTGGGGAAAAATTCAGTTCATTTCAGAATGTGGCCCTTAACTGCGAATTACTCTCTGTGTAATTTATGAAAGATACTGACGGCTGAAGTGTGTAAGAAAGAGCCACCTTCAATTCACTGGCCTATCATCTATAATTTCTCAGCATTTCAGATGTCAGAACTGTAGCTCTTAGAGCTTGTTTCAGGGGACCAGGGTTACCGAGAGAGCAGCTATCGGACCTAACAAAAGGGTTTATGGCAACAAAATCCAAGCATGGACTGCAAACTAACAGTAAACAGATGAGCTAAAATTTTAGGCCTAGGCAAATAGAGTTTATATACTAGCAAGAGCACAGAAAAACAAGGACAAGGCATGTTACAGGTGTTCGGATTGTTTTTATTTCACTATCGTCTATTCAATTTTGTAAAGCAATGAACACGTCCTGATGATGGTACAGGCATACCTCATTTTATTGCACTCCATGGATATTGTGTTTTCTACAAATCATAGGTTTGTGGCAACCCTGTGTCGAGCAAGTCTATCAGTGCCATTTTTCCAAGAGGATACTTTTGCTCATTTAGTGTCTCTATGTCATATATTGGTAATTCTCACAATATTGCAAACTTTTTCATTATTATATTTGTTATGGTGATCTGTGATCATGATCTTTGATGTTACTATTGTAATTGTTTTGGAGCGCCAAGAACTGCACCCATATAAGATGGTAAACTTAATCAATAAATGTTGTGTGTGTTCTGACTGCTCCACCAACCAGCTGTTCCCCATTTCTCTCCCTCTCTTCAGGCCTCCCTATTCCCTGAGACACAGCAATATTAAAATTAGACCAATTATTAACCCTACAATGGCCTCTAAATGTTCAAGTGAAAGGAAGTGTCGCACATCTCTCACTTTAAATCAAAAGCTAGAAATGATTAAGCTCAGTGAAGAAGGCATGTGGAAAGCCAAGATAGGCTGAAAGCTAGGCCTCTTGCACCAAACAGTTAGCCAAGTTGTGAATGCAAAGGAAAAGTTCTTGAAGGAGATTAAAAGTGCTACCCCAGTGAACACATGTATGGTAAGAAAGCAAAACAACCTTACTGAGATATGAAGAAAGTTTTAGTGGTCTAGATATAAGGTCAAACCAGCCACAAGATTCCCTTAAGTCAAAGCTTAATCCAGAGCAAGGCCCTAACTCTCTTCAATTCTCTGAAGGCTGAGAGAGGTGAGGAAGCTGCAGAAGAAAAGTTTGAAGCTTTCAGAGGTTGGTTCATGAGGTTTAAGGAAAGAAGCCATCTCTATAACAAGAGTGCAAGGTCAGCAAGTGCTGATGCAGAGGCTGCAGCAAGTTATCCAGAAGATCTAGCTAAGATAATTCATGAAGGTGGCTACACTAAACAACAGATTTTCAATGTAGATGAAACAGCCTTCTATTGGAAGAAGATGACATCTAGGACTTTCATAGCTAGAGAGGAGAAGTCAATGCCTGGCTTCAAATCTTCAAAGGACAGGCTGACTCTCTTGTTAGGGACTAATGCAGCTGGTGACTTTAACTTGAAGCCAATGCTCATTTACCATTCCAAAAAATCCTAGGACCCTTAAGAATGATGCTAAATCTACTCTGCCTGTGTACATTGAGATGTACAATGAGATGAATGTTGATTCTATGCCTGTGAACACAACATCCATGCTGCAGCTGGTAGATCAAGGAGTAATTTTGACTTCCGACTCTTGTTATTTAAGAAATACATTTTGTAAGGCTATAGCTGCCACAAATAGTGATTCCTTTGATGGATCTGGGCAAGGTAAATTGAAAACCTTCTGGAAAGGATTCACCATTCTAGATGCCATTAAGAACATTCATGATTCATGGGAAAAGGCCAAAATATCACATTAATAGGAGTTTGGAAGAAGTTAATTCCAACCCTCATGGATGATTTTGAGGGATTCAAGACTTTAGTGGAAAAAGTTACTGCAGATGTGGTAGAAATAGCAAGGGAACTGGAATTAGAAGGGGAGCTTTAACATGTGACTAGACTGCTGCAACCTCATGATAAAACTTTAATGGATGAGGAGTTGCTTCTTATGGATGAGGAAAGAAAGTAATTTCCTGAGATAGAATCTATCCTGGTGAAGATGCTGTGAAGATTGTTGAAGTGACAGCAAAGGATTTAGAACATTGCATAAACTTAGTTGGCCAAGCAGCAGCAGGTTTTGAGAGGTTTGAGTCCAATTTTGAAAGAATTGTAGGTAAAATGCTATCAAACAGCATCACATGCTACAGAGAAATCGTTTGTGAAAGGAAGAGCTGACTGATGAGGCAAACTTCCTTGTTGTCTTATTTTAAAAAATTGCCACAGCCATTCCATCCTTCAGCAGCCACCACTCTGATCAGTCATCAGCCATGAACATCGAGGTAAGACCCTCCACCAGCAAAAAGATTACGACTTGCTGAAGCCTCAGATGATGGTTAGCATTTTTTAGCAATAAAGTACTTTTTAATTAAAGTATGTACATTTTTTAAGACACAATGCTATTCACACTAAATAGACTACAGTATAGTATAAACATAACTTTTAATGCACTAGAAAACCAAAAAATTTGTGGGATTTCCTTTATTGCAGTGGTCTGGAACTGAACTTACAAAATCTCTGAGGTATGCCTGTAATTTCAAACATTCTTGTATTACTAACATCTACATAAGTGGTTTACACAGATCAACAATATCATTTAGCTTATATCTATATTACTAGTTAAAATGACAAGATAATAATCATCCATTCCATTTAATATGTATTACTTACCATCATCTGCTTTTCATTATTTTTTACTTTTTCTTTTAAGCCTGCTCATAATTTCAGGTTTCTATAACTGGAAGAGCAAGACTTTGAAGTTGGACAGAGTTAGGCTTACTTGCATTCTCTTATGAAATGTAGATGCCCTCTGAACCTCAGTTGCAAGGGAAAAAAGGGGAATGAGACTATCATGGGTTTGGCTTGAGAATGAAAAGTCAACATGTGTAAAGCACCCAGAATGGACCTGACACACACAATGTTAGCTCCCTTCTCCATTATAAGAAAGTCTCAGAATGACCATAGCGTTAGCCACTTTCTTGAGGCTTTCTATTCATTTTTGAAAACTATCACCTCAAAGTAGGTGAATTCTAATTTTTTTTTTGTTTCATAAAATTTTGTCCAAGGACAATGAACTGTTTTGAGGTATATTATTTGCTTTCTGCTTTAAAAAAATGATCATTAAACATGTTTTTTCCTTCCTACTCCGTGGTAGAGTTCAAACCATTTCAAAGAATTTGAGCTTGGAAAAATTTCAGCTTTTAGTAGTGGTAAATTTATTATCTGTGGCACATGATTTCTCATTGATGTCATCATTAGGTCCATGACTGCTGTGTTTCCCCAACTGTTCACTGAGCAGAGCGGTGACGAAGAGAGCTGCTCTGCTCAGATGTGTTATTTGAAGACTATGAGAAACAATTCCAAGAGCCTCAGTAGCAGGGGTGTTTTGAAATTACTAATATTCAAAAGGAAAATTTTTGTTCAGCATTTGCATTTTTCTTGGAACTAATTCCAAATTAAATAGTCCCCTCAATATTCAAGGAAGAGAAAAATACCCTTTTCTGACTACTTTGGTATATAGTCCTTAATTAGACTACTCACTTACTGAGTCAATAAGTTAATAAATACTTTTGGAGCACTGTCCTTTCCATCAAACAGCTCATAGTGTAGCGGGGAAAATGGAAACAGTATGGCAAGAGCAGGGATTTAGCTACACCCTGGGTGTTATGCATGTAACCCAGCCCAGAGGTGGGCAGAGGAGGCATGGGAGGCTCTCTGTGGAGGAGTCTGAAAAGGTGAGGTTAGCGAAGGAAGGATGGGTAGGCACGCGGGGAAGGAGTGTTTCAAGAAGAATGGCTGTCAGTTGTGAAAGTCTAGAAGTGATCAATAGCATGGATTGATGCAATAAGCGTTTCAGTGCTGCTGGATCCCCAAGTGTAACAAATGGTACAGAGACAGGTGAAATCAAAAGCTAGACTATGAAGGGTTCACACTTGAATTCTGACCTTTAGAGGATGGGAACCCCAGGAAGGAATTAAATGTTATCTACTCACCCTTTCTCACAGTACCCAAAGTGATAAAGTCAGATTTACGTTTTGGATAAAGGATAGACATGAGGGGGCATTACTAGATACAGACAGACTGGGCAGGAGTCTGTTAGCCAGGCCCAGGAGAATGATGGTCATCCTGGGAATAGGAGTCAAGATGGACGGGAGGGAACAGATTCTAGAATTATCAAGGAGTAAAACTGGCAGGACTCAGGTATTGGATATGGGGGATGAATGCAATGATGGAGGCAGTGACAACTTCTAATTTCTAGTTTGAGTGAATAATTTGATAGGGGACCAGCTCAGACTGAGCATAAAAGGAGCATCTTGTTTATCAAGGAAGAAGGTGATGAGATGCTGAGTTCAGATGGATTTGAAGTCCCCGTGGGAGGCTTCAGATAGATAAACATGTGAAGCTAGATGGAAGTACTGTGCTGAGGAGCCTTTTCTGTCATCATCTTTAGGTTGTACTTGAAAATATATGAGTGGATGAGAAGAGAGAAGACCAGATAAATAAGAGCAGAATTGGAGGGAATTCAAACTCTGTTTGAAAAAAGGAGAAGAGCTGTGAAAGAAGACATGGCAGAAAAAGAGAACTGGATCTTCAAAGTTAAATAAGATGTGAATTGAACAATGTCCACCTTGGTGATCAGAGTCCTTGGTGAGAAGAGAACAAATAGGACACGTTGGGAGAAGGGGAAGGAAAAGAGGAACGGAAGCTCAACAGTGGATTGAGGTGTGAAGGGGAGGTGAAGTGGAGTCAACAAGTACAAGCTATGGTTTTGAAAAATGTGAGTAAGAAAGGGAAGAAAATATGAGCAGTAACTAGAGGAAGATGCAGGGCCAAGTGTAGGCTTTTTTAGGATGTGAGAAACTTTTTCTAGAGAAGGGCTAACTGCTACAGAGCAATATCCTAGGGTAAGTGGTGATGGAGTTGTGGGTTCAGGGGCACAGGTGAATGTGGAGGCCCTGGATGGGAAGAAAGGCTCCTTCATTCCCAGAGACTAAAAGGAAGGAGATAGGATTTCTTTGTCTATGTAGGTGGGGATGTACTTGTACATGTAAGTGCGGAGTGGGTGTTGAAGGAGCTTAGACCTGAGGGCCTCTGTGTTCTCATGAAGTCTTCTGTGTGTGCGTGTGTGTGTATGTGTGTGTGTGTGTGTTTAAGGTGGTAAAACATATACAACATTAAATTTCCTATTTTAACCATTTTTACGTGTACAATTCAGTGGCCCATGAAGTGTTGTACAAGGCTCTGCACTGTAGAGGACCGATGAAAGTAATGGGAATGAGATGGAGTAGGGGTCTTGAGGAAGCAAGGAAGGTTTGGAACAGCTGCTGCAGGGACTGAGAAAGATATGCACCAAGGAGAAGTAAAAAGATTTCTGGGTTTTTGTTTTTTTAGATTTTTTATTTTTTTCCTTTTTCTCCCCAAAGCCCCCCAGTACATAGTTGTATATTTTAGTTGTGGGTCCTTCTAGTTGTGGCATGTGGGATGCCACCTCAGCGTGGCTCAATGAGCGGTGCCATGTCCGCGCCCAGGATTCGAACTGACGAAACACTGGGGCCACCTGCAGCAGAGCGCACGAACATAACCACTCAGCCATGGGGCCGGCCCCAAGATTGCTGTTTGTTAGAGTACAGAAGGCCCACCTGAGGTTGGAGGCCATGTGTTTATATCAGCAAGGTTATTCAATTATTCTGTAGAAGAGTTATCCACCATGATATAGGACCCAAGAAAAATTGGAGATAGGGCAACTTGGCTAAACTTTTAGAAAAAATAAAATTATATCTATACCTCACAACATGCAATAAAATCAATTGCTGATGGACTAAAGAATTAACTGTTAAAAAGTGAAATCGTCAAATATAGAATGAAATTTACAGGAACATTCATATTATGTTTATATAGTCTGAGGGTACAGAGGTCAGACTGTAGCATTAAAGCCACAGTTGAGGGTTTATGAGTATGTTATTCATCACTTTATCTTTAAATGTTGCCTCATGTTTGTAATATGATCCTCAAGAGCATCTTATGTTTATCCTCTATAATTTTAATTCAGTTTTCAACAGCATCACTTCTGTTCTGTATTCCATCCAAACTATGGACAAGTGCAGTACCAAGGAAATAAGACATAGTTCCCGCCCTCAAAGAGCTTACCCTATTGTGGGGGGAACAGACACATAAGCAGATCCTCCTACTAAGCTATATTAGGCTGCAGTGATAGAAATATTGAGTCAGCCAATATTTGTTGATTACTTATTTCTATCTGGCCCTGTGCCTGGAGCTGGGTTTAGATACTTAGCAAAGTGTAACAATTAAGTGCAAGGCCTGTTACTATAGGGAGTATCTTGGAGGATGCAGCAGAAACATATCTGGGAATCTAAACCTTGAGGAAGGATCAGGAAGGCTCTACAAGGTCTCTTGATCTTGCAGGACGGGTAGGAGTTAGTTCCTAGAATTGCTGTATTTAGATTCCAAGATGCTATTATTTTAGAGATGGAACTTCACATGTTCAGACGAATGACCTTGGAGCACAATTACCACATATTTGACAAAAACTTTTCATTTCTAGCCTCTACAGCAATAAAGATGACAGGGTTAATACTGAATGCTGCAGCTTATTTTCTGTCTAGCAGCCTAAAGGCTAACTCATTAAAATTCAATGACAAATTACATGGTGGGTGGCAGAACAAATGTTTTCTCCACTGAGCAGAGCTAAGGCCTTCAAGACAGTTTCTCCCAGAATCTAAGTCACTCTTTGCAGCTGTTCAGTAAGACATAATTCAGGCATCGCCGCCTCCTCCATATCTATCAGGACACCCAACCCTTTCTCTGGGTTAAATGCATGTGGCAACAACAAGGAAAAAAACAGGAAAGCAATACTGACTCCACACTTGGTTTGATTTTGGAATCGTACATATCTTATCTGTCAGACATACCTTGTATCTTACTTCTTACTTAGAACATAAATTAACTTCTATTTAAAATGAAGAAAACAACTAAATGCGTATCCAGTTGGTGATTTAACCCACAGAGAGTTAAAGCACAGTAATTTGACTATAAATCTATATGGGGTATGCTATCAGAACAAAAGAACTGCAAAAAGCTTTGTGGAGGCGTTGGTAGTGTTACTCTGACTCTGTTGTGGGATAAAGCAAATGAGCAATAATGTGATGTTCTTATTCAATCATTCCTGATTTGGTCGAGTACCAGGATTCTTGGAGTGGGAGAAAGGAAATACAGATGTTAAGGTAAAAAGAGTTGAAAAGCAAACACTGAATTTGATTGGAAGATGGGTATGTACATAGATGTAGTGACTGCGTGTGTTTACATATTTTTTTTATGACTCTATTCACTATAAAGGCTTAGACATAGGAACCAACTCAGAAGCTGCAAGCGCCCCTAGTGCTCAGACTCTGCTCTTCAAACACCTTTTCTGTTAAAAGGAATTGGGGCTTCTTGGAGAAATGGTTGACTCTGGATCTGGAGAAGGAAAGGGAAAGCACAAGCCTAGTACAGTATGCCCTACCAGACAAGGAAGCCGTCCAAGATGACCACAGTCCTGTCTGAAGGACTTGGGAGCCAAACCTGAAGACACTCCCACTGGCCAAAATAGGAGAACTTGCAGAAAAGGGTAATAACTTCAATGGATTAACATACATGATACCTACATATACATATACATGAACATTCATGAGTCCATAATGTCACTTAAAAAACCACAATGACCTGGTCACATTGGAGGATTCCAATGAACCAAGCTATTATTTTGAAAATGAGTGAATAGAAGGAAAGAATCAAATATTAATTCTGCCCTTTCTAATACTAACTTTACCACTGCACACAAAATAGAAGATGACGTGACTTTAAAAAAAAATAAAGTAATCCAGCTAATACACAAAGAAGGAAGAATGGAATCAGACATTACCACTTCACAAACTCTAATGAATTAATGAATCTAGGCACTGATCATCAGTGGCCGCCAAAACCACAAAAAAAGAAATGATCAGTTGTTATGCATCTCTTGATGAAAGAGCACACCACTACCTGGAAAGTAGTTGTTATGGGCTGAATTTTGTCCTCCTGAAATTCAGCGTTTAAGTCTAAACCCTAGTGCCTGAGAATGTGACTGTATTTAGAGACAGTGTCTTCAAAGAGGAAATTAAATTAAAATGAGGACCTTTAGGGTAGATCCTACTCTAATATAACTGATGTCCTTATACTAAGAGATTTGAACACAGACATGCACGGAGAAATGACCGTGTAAAGACTCATGGAGAATATGGCCATCTACGAGCTGTGGAGAGAGGCCTCAGAAGAAACAAACTCAGCTGACACTTTGATATTGGGCTTCTAGCCTCCAAAATTGGGAGAAAATACATTTCTGTTGTTTAAGCCACGCAGTCTGTATTAGGCCTGATACAGCCCTAGCAGACTAATACAGTAGTCTTGCCAAAAATCCCAACCTGACTTGGATTAAGCCTGTAAATCCAACTAACAATGTATAGGAAATAAGATGACAGCAAAAAATGTTAAATGACAATGAGCTGTTGCCAGAAAAAATGTATTTTGGGAAATTTTATGGGACAATGGAAACAAAATTTTTATAGAAACAAACTTTGTTTCTTCAACAAATAGTGAGGAGAAGGATGAGGAGGAAGAAGAGGAGGAGGAGGAGAAGGAGAAAAGAGATGAAAGAGAGCCTATGAATTAAAAGAAACTTAAAAGACTTAGCAACCAAATTGCAAGGTGTGAAACTTATTTGGATTCTGTTTCTAACAAACTGCTAAAAAAATCATAACATTTATGACACAACTAGAATTTTGATGGCTGAATGTATGGTGAAATTATTAAATTTTTAGGAGAAAAAAGTGGCATTGTGATTATGTTAAGAAAAAGAGTTTATATATACGTGTGTGTGTGTGTGTGCCTGTGTGTATGTGTGTGTATATATACATATATATATATATATATATATATATATATATATATATATATATGTGGGGTTTTTTGGTGAGGAAGATTGGCCCTGAACTAGCATCTGTTGCCAATCTTCTTTTTGCTTGAGGAAGATTGTCACTGAGCTAACATCTGTGCCAATCTTTCTCTGTTTTATATGTGGGGTGCCGCCACAGCATGGCTTAATGAGCTGTGTGTAGGTCTGCGCTTGGGATCCAAACCAGTAAATGCTGGACTGCCGAAGAAGAGCCTTAACCACTACACCACCAGGCCAGCCCCCAGGCTTTTGTATTTTTGAGAGTCATACCGGAAAGATACGATGTCATGACAGGGAAAGGATTATGGAGTAGGATAGAGATGAAATAAGATCGGCTATAAATTGATAATGTTTGAAGTTGGGTAATAGGTACTTGGGGATCTTTAAACTATTTTGTCTATTTTTGTGCATATTTAAATTCCCAAAGTAACTAAAAATAAGTTGTATCAGCTTTATCCTTAGTTAATGAAGGCCAAGAATTACTATTTGGATAAACAACCTTGTCGAAAACTCAAATGAGCCAATACTGTTATTGTCTCCCAGCTAACCTTTACTTGGATTGGTGCCAAGCAGCTGAAATAAATTTGCTTTCCTTTCTTCCTCTTGCTATTTTCTGACACTCACACAAGTAAGCAAGTGATGCCCAGGAAGCATCAGCATGAAGAGAAGCCCAGGACTTGGTATTTCAGAAGCCCTGCCTGAGCTGCGGAAATTGGCAATCTTCCTGGATGTCTTATATAAAACCTCCCATATCTCCAGCAACATCAGGAATTATATTCAATCTTCCTAATAGGTGACTCTAGACATTCTAATATGCTGCATTTCTGCTAAGATTTTGGACAGCTGCCTCTGCGGCGATGTGCACGAGTGATAGTCACTTCATATAAATCATTTTAAAATACTGAATGAAAGTCAATAAACACCTCTGTGTGGTTCCACATCGTGGACAAACCCTTGGCAACAGGAACCTTTTGGAGTACGTCCTTCTGCACAGGAAGACAACACATTTGATTTAGGTTGCATAGCCTGTGTAACGAAGCCCAGCTGGCGCCCATAAGGGCAACCAGCAACGTGCTGGTGACATCACCGTGGCAAGGACAGCATTTTTCACATTCTGGAGCTCGGGGAAGACAATCTGGCAAAGTCATGAAGTGTTCACTTAGGGTAATGCGAGATCTCTTTTGTTTCAATTAATTCTTTGCTTCAGCATAGTGGTAGAATCTTTAACAAGCCTTTCAAATAAAGTAGTTGTGTTTCCTATGAAATAAAAGCAATAAATCAAACCAAAATAATTGCAATCTGAGGTTTGAAGCATATGGTGTGTGTAAGATTACAGAAGTGCACAAGCCTTCAATGCTCTCCTTCTAGAAGAAAGCCCAAGAAAGTAGGCTTTTTCTACTTACAGGGAAAACATTCTTACATTTAGTTATCTCTTTCTGTCTTTTAAAAATAGCATTCAAGCCATGTTCTTATGCCTGAAACAGCTACACTGGCAATTTGGGAAGATTGCTCTTGAGATTTCCCAAACGCTTCTTTGAGAAGCGGTTTCCTTTTTATCCTTGAGACGGTATATTTCACACTAATGTGAATTACGGTTTTGTTTATAAATTTAAATAATCCTAAACTTTGCAAAATAGTTTGTGCCCATAGATGTGCAGACCCACTTAATAAACTGGTTTTTGATTTGTTAACGCTGTGAAACTGATCATGGACATTTTCGCTATTTTGGAAAGCAGGAGACCACTGAGCAAGAATAAAAGATCCAAACGGGCACAAAAATTTCTCTCTCCATTTCATCATTAATAATTAACCTTGGAGGTTGATTGCAATCAAATAATCTCTTAGTAGCCATTTTACTCATTTGCAGGTAGAGGAGTAAATCAGTAATTGTTTTTCATATACTAATGTTTTGGTTCTTTTGCCATGTGTCCGTCTTATACAGACTTCTATAAGCTATTAGCTTCTGTGTGGTCTCCCAGGCGACCTGGTACTCTGCTGAACACATAGTAAGTGCCTGCTCAATAAACTCTGGCTGAGACTCTTGCTGTCTAAAGACAGGATCCACAATACAGATAGCTTCTGGATCTTTGAGGCTATAAATTACCTCAAATTGTTCTAATCATTCAGTCAAATATCACTTTAGATCTTTATCTTAAGCAGGTTAGGTTACAATTCAGAGGTAGAACCTCAGTTTCCCGAGCATCTTGAAGACTGAACATTAGGTAAGCACTGCACATGCCTTCTAGATAAATCTCTGTAAGCTCCTTTGGATAGGGGTTACTAAAAATTAGCCTTTTTTATAAGCCTATTTCTCTTTCCACTCAACAAGAATCTCCAGGGCAACAACTAACCTAGGATAAATTTCATTAACATTAAAGTTTTTCTCTATTAATAATTGCTAAATACAGTTGTGTACTCATTTTGTTTGTTCAAATATGTAATACCAAAATAATTTCATGTTTTTAATCATCTCCATGACAGTTATTGATCCAGGATCAAATAAGTGTTATCTCAGAAGATTAAGAGTAAATCTTTTGAAAACAAGACATGACATCATCCTGTGTGATTCTGTAGGGAGGGACAAGAAGGGAAGGAAGATCAATGTGTAAGAAATAAGGTTGGACTTCACTAAATGGTGATATGGCTGAAACTGATCTGCAGCATCCCAAATGTCTTCACTTCCTCCTTTATGGTTCTACCCCTTCAATTTACGTTCTCTTGAGAAGGACCAGGTGACAATGCTTTATAGTACCTCCCCCCAACTGTGTGCATTGGAAGCCTGGTCTCTGGTTGTGGAATAAAAGAAAGCAGCAAGGGAGGGTTTAAAGGACTGTTTTCTCGGCAGCTGGTGTCTCTGACATCATACGACATATGTGGCTGTTTGTGTTTGCAGTAACACCCACTCTGTCTATGTAGAAGGCCAATTCAGAAAAGGAAAATACAATTAAAAACATCTTTAAAGCTCTAATTATAATGCCTTAGGAGATTCTGACTTTAGATGTAGACCATACCGTAAATGCAGAAAGATCTTTAAAAAACAGGGGTCTTATTTTCCTGCAAATGTTCCAAAGAGAAAATAACAGAGAGAGAAGGCCTGTTCTCCCAGAAAGTGCAGATCCTGCCAAATGGTTTCTAAATGTGTTTCTCAAAAATTTCCATGTGCCCTCAATGGCTTTTGAGTACTTCTGGAAATGGAAAGAGCAGAAATCAATGACCCTGTGAGAAAGCAAACATTTAAGGGAACCAGCTTGCTGAGAAAACAGGTACATAGTCATGCTTTTAAGTCATCATTTAGATACAGCACCACTCTTCACAGGTTAGAAATACACGGTTACATCACTTTGTGATGCTGCAAGTAAACTGCTGCAGCCCTAAAGGGGACTTTCCACATATTTCTCTATTTGAAACTCAAGTGAATAACTGTGTCTGGGGTATATATTAGGCAACCAGATTGACTCACTGGAACGTACACAGTTAGTGATTTGTTTCTTTAACTTTGGAATCTAAAAGACGGTAATTTTACCACTTATTAGAACTATTTTTAGTCAACCAGAGGGAACATAGAAGATCACTAAACAGTAGAAAAAGCTTCGCTTCTGGGCAAGACCGATGCTGGGTGGTCAATCTCCAGAATAACGGGCTACTTTGATCAATTTAAGTAAACATATTAATTTAAGCTGGTTATTTCACCAACATACTGAGAGTTCATTGAATTGTCTGGTCATGAATCGAAGTGGCTGCCCTGGCGTCTCCTGTGGGCCCAGCTTGAGTAATCAAAAGTTGGGAACCCAGAAGACCAAGCAGACCACCACCCTTAGCGGGGCCCCTCTTCAGCAGTCCAGAGTATTTTCTCTGGCAGAAGTGTCAAAACAAAAGTTAAGTTTGTCCCATCTGTTTTAGACAGTTACATAAGCAAGGACCAGCCAGTCATTTCCTAACTTAGCGCTAAAGTCTATTTTATCTTCTTACTCCATTTCTCTGCCATTCACGGTGCTGGGAAAATTTTGGTCATTTCCCAAATAACCAATGGTTTTTAAGGAAAATTTAGACATGTTTTATTATAAAAATAATACACGCTCACAGTTTTAAAAATTCAAATAGCAAAAGAGATTGTGAATTTAAAATCAGTTCCACCTCACCCCAAACCCTCGGTCACGTACAGTCACAGGGTCTCTTGCTGCAGATTACTATGAAACCATTTTTTTGTATCTTTCTAGAGGCAAGCAAAATTGACTGAAAATGTGTTCTATGTTCAGGAACTCTGCTAGACACTGAAGATACAAAAAAGGAAGAAATGGTTCTTTCCCTTTACTCACAGATGTACTGGGGGTGAGAGTCAACATGACAATACCAAGTGTAAGAGGGATGAACAACGTACTCAGGGGAACACAGGAGCCCATGATTGTGCCCCAGTGTTGAAGGTGGGGTGGCCATTCAGGAACGCTTTGGAGGAGAGATAACACGAGCTGCATTTTTAAGGCTGCTTGGGAAATCAAAAGGAGATCTCGGAGGTGGAGCCAGGAAAGGCATTCCAGCCATGAGGAATCACAGAAGCAAGGCCACGAAGGAGTGAACCTTCATGGTGTGTTGATGAAATGGCTGGTTGTCTGATGTGGCTAAAACATAGGGTATTGGTCCAGGGGAATTGCAATACAGGGGCCAGATTGTGTAGTGTCTTAAATTCCATACTAGAGATTTTGTGCTTAATGCTGTAGGCAATGAATTGCTGTTTTTCAAATTTTAAGTAAGGAAGTGATGTAATCAAACTTGTGTTGGAAAGAATACTTGGTATGCAATAGGTGTAGAAAACTGTTTACTGAATGGGTGGAGCAGAGACTGAAGAGAAAAAGACAAGTTAAGTGAGTTTGCAATAATCGCAATGATGAGAACCTGAATTAGAGAGGTGGGGATGGTGAGACAGTTGAGAAAAAGACTCAATGAGACTTGGCAACCAACTAAATGTCAAAGGATGCGGGAGATGTGAAAGTCAAAGGCAATTTTGATATGTCTCTTTTGGGTGGCTGAGTATATGGTTATATCATTGACCAAAATAGGGAACAGAGAGGAAAGAAAGGGTATTTGGTGAGGGAAGAAAATAGGGAGATGGGGAGATGAGTTGAGAGGCAGCATCTTATATAACAATAATAATACATATAGCCAACATTTACTGAATTTTTACTATGGGTTGATACTTTTTTAAGTATTATATAAGTATTAACTCATTTAATTCTCATATAGAGTAGGTATTATAATATTACCCCCATTTTACGGATAAGGTAATTACATAAGTTTAGAATCAGACAATTCCAAGTTGAAATCCCAGCTCTAGTCCTTTTTGTTTGTGAGGAAGATTCACCCTGAGCTAACATCTGTGCCAATCTTCCTGCCTTTTGTATGTGGGATGCCTCCACAGCATGGCTGACAAGTGGAGCAGGTCCACACTGGGAGCTGAACCCACGAACCCAGGCTGCCAAAGTGGAGCACATGGAACCTTAACCACTTGGCCACAGGGCCAGCCCCACTACTGCTTTTCAATAGTTTGATCTTGGATAAATTAATCAATCTAACCTCAGATGTAAAAAGTAGGAAATGATACCTTTCATATGGGATTATTATGAATATTAGAGTTAATTCTTATGAAGCAACTAGCATAGTGTCTGGAATCTCATGTATCTCAATAAATGCTAGAAATTATTATTGTTATTATTAGCTACGAGTTATCCTGGTAATAATGTTCAGTAAGAAGCTGAGAGTTTGCGTTTAGATTGTAGAGTTGAAAGTAAAAACTTGAATGTCAGTGTGTTGATGTTGGTTGAATCCTTGGATATAAATGCTATTCCATGGTTTGGAGGTGGGTGGTGGTATATCAAGAGATGAGACTCAAGGATGATATTCTGGGGAATATCAATGATAAAGGAGCAAAAAGAATGAAAGATTCTTCCAAAAGAAATGTAGCTGTAGTAACATGAGAAGTCAGAGGACAGACATAAAGAGAAGAGCTTTGGAAGCCCAAGTGGAAAGGAATTCCAGGAGGAGGACAATGTTAACAATCACAAACACTTCTGGGAAGTCATACTAGAAAATCTGAAAAGAGATGATCTGATCTGACAGATAGAAAGGAGGTTGCTGTTGCCTGGGCTAAGAATCATCACAACGAAGTAATAGTAAAACAAAGTAGAATGCAGTACTGAGGAGGGGTGAAAGAAGAAGTGGAAACATAAGGCACAATTTTTCTTTAAACAGTGAGTCTCCATTTCATTTTAAAATGATTAAATTTGGGAATCATTTTAGCAATGGTGGAGTAAGGACCTCCAAAAGTACACTCCTCTATAAAAGAAATGAGAACACTGGCAAAAGTTGTCAAAATCACCTTTTTCAAAATACTGGGTATTACCCAAATCCTTCCACAATCTGTGGAGTATTTATTTAAGAAAAATGGCTGAATGTTGGAAAGAACAATGATCTTTGTGGCATTTCAAATTTAAATTAAAATTGTCCTAGTCACGTCCTCTCTTGCCAGCTCTATGGTAGCCTCACAACCATGGTAGCTGTGAAAACGAGCAGTTTACTGATCATTGGAGGAGAAACACAGATTTGAAGCTCCCTGAAAAGCCTCATACTCAGAGAAGTGTTATATTTGATCCACCTTGAAAATTCCTGGAAAAGCTCCATTCTCAGTGCTTGTCATTATTTGACCTGACTCTGTGTAGGAACAGCTCTATCCTGTGGGCATTCATCAACAACAATCAGCAACAGTTGTTTAATATCACAGCTGCCTGAGGGAGCATCACTAGTTGGGGCAAACAAGGAGCTGACCAAAAATCTTAAAAAGAAAAACTGGGAGATGAGATGTCCATAGAGGATTTTGAAATTCTACAACATATTTCTAGAAATTTAGAAAGCTGTGAAGACATGCAGGACTGCATACATGCCCAGGAAAGACTTGAGAATGTCCTATTCTCTCACTTTTGTCTGATCTTGAAGCTCCATATAAGCAGGAAATGGAGGCTAATATGGTGCTGTAAGCTGCCTGCCAGAGCATTGAAAGTACGCCTCGACACACACCAAGGCCAGAAGATACATTGATTTGAGGCATTTAAGGAAATGTCTGTCCAATCAGTAGCTGACCACTGAGCTAGCCAAGGAGAAAATTCAGGGGGTACACAAGACAGCCTTTAAACAATTAGTCTAGGCAAGTCATTAAAAAACAGCAACATCACCACCACCACCAAAACAACAAGCAGGAACAAGAACGAGCCCTAAGAAGGAGGAGGAAATCTCATTTTCAGAATTGACACTTTATATTAATTGAAATGCTGCATTTTCAACAAAAAATTATGAGACAAACAAAGGAACAGGAAAGTATGGCCCAAACACAGGTGAAGAAAAGCAGTCAATACGTGCTGTCTCTGAGAAAGAACAGATGTATTTACCAAACAAAGACTTTCAGTCAGCTACTATAAATATGTTCAAAATGCTAAAGAAAACCGTTTCACTAGCTAGTCATGCTGTGCCACAGGATAGAATATAACATGAGTGTGACCAAGGTTAGAAGGCAGGTAAGCACTACCAGGGAAGAGACTAGGGCATGATTCAAGGTCACTGAGAACAGACAACAAGCACACCAGGCTCAAGTGGTACAGTGGTTACTTACAGCAAGAGGAGAGACTATACCCAAGATCTGGCTCCTTGCAATGTGTTGGTCCTCCATGGCTAATGGATCCATTCAGCAGCTGCCATGCTCAGCATGGCTGCACTTACCTCACATTGTGCCATAGTAGAAGCACCTCAACCCCTGCCTCATACAGTCTGAAATACAGGAAGTATTTGAAATATTGCAAGTATTTGAAAGTATCTGAGAAAGCTTACATGTGCCCAATACAGAGACAACAGGAACATACTGGCTGTGCTCTGAGTTCTTTGCATGCAATGCAATTTGTGAGCATGCCAGTATGTCCTGTACTGAATGCAAGATTCTTATTGGGAACACAGCGGAGGTGTTGGGCTACATTTAGACCCTTCCCTCATAGAAACCATGTCAAAATATTAAAGGAAAGTATGACAATAATATCTTGCTAAGCAAAGAATATCAATAAAGAGATAAAACTTACAAAAAAGAAATAAATAAAAATTCTGGAGTTGAAAAGTACAATACTGGGGCTGGCAATGTGGTTGAGTGGTTAAGTTCACATGCTCTCCTTCAGCGGCCCAGGTCTTTGCTGGTTCGGATCTTGGTCAAGGACATGGCACTGCTTGTCAGGCCATGCTGAGGCAGCATCCCACATGCCACAACTAGGAGGACCCACAACTAAAATATACAACTACATACTGGGGGGATTTGAGGAGAAAAAGCAGGAGAAAAAAAAGATTGGCAACAGTTGTTAGCTCAGGTGCCAATCTTTAAAAAAAAAAAAAGTACAATACTGAAGTAAAAAATTCATGACAGGAGCTTAATAGCAGATTTGAGCTGTCAGAAAAGAATCAGTGAACTTGAATATGGGTCAACTGAGATTATCCAGTCTAAGAAACACAAAGAAAAAAATGAACAGAGCCTCTGAGGCTGTGTACTAATATAGCATAATGGGAATTCTAGAAGGACAGGAGAAAGAGAAAGGGGTAGAAAGACTATTTAAAGAAATAATGGTCAGGAACTTCCCAAACTTGATGAAAAACAGTAATTGACACATTCAAGAAGCTCAACAAACTCTAAGTAAGATAAACTCAAAGAGACTCACATTTAGACATATCATAGTCAAACTGTTGAAAGGCAAAGACAAAGAGAGAATCTTGAAAGCAGTAAAAGAAATATGAATCATTGTATATAAGGGATCTTCAAGATAAAAGTTAAATTCTCAGCAGAAATTATGGAAGCCAGAAGGCAGTGGAATGACATATTTTTCGAAGTTCTGAAAGAAAAAGATTATTAGCCAATAATTCTATATCTAGCAAAACTATCCTTCAAAGATGAAGCAGAAATTAAGACATCCCCAAATAAGCAAAAACTGAGATATTTTTCTCACTAGTAGATCACCCCAAAATGAAATGCTAAAGGGAGTCTTTCAGATTGAAATGAAAGGACAATAAACAGTAATTCAAATCCACATGAAAAATAAACAAGCACTTGTAAAGGTAACTACATAGATAAATTAAAAAGTCAGTATTGCCATATTTTGGTTTGTAACTCCTCTTTTTGCCTATATTATTTAAAGACAATTGCATAAAACAACACTTATAAAACTGTGTTGATGGGCTTATAATTTAGAGAGGTATAATTGTTATGACAAGAATAACACAAATGAATAAGGAGAGAATGGAGTTACATTGAAACAAGGTTTCTGTATATGATTGAAATTAGGTTGTATCAATCCAAACTAGATTATTTTGTAATCCTCATGCCAACCACTAAAACAGAACAAAACAAAATAAAACCCTCAAAAACATACAATAAAAGGCTTGACAAGAGAATTAAAATAGAATGCTAAAAATACTTATTTACCACAAAAGAAGACAGTAATGAAGAAATAAAGGAACAAAATAGACATAAGACATATATAAAACACATAGCAAAATAACAGATGTAAATCCTACCTTATCAATAATTACATTAAATGTAAATGGACTAAACACTCCAATCCAAAGGCAGAGATTAGCAAAAATAAATAAGTACATGATTCAAGTATATGTTATATAGCCAATTATAAGAGAAGCACTTTAGATTCAAACATACTTGTAAGTTGAAAGTAAAAGAATTGAAAAAGATGTATTATGCTGAGTAACCAAAGAGAATTAGGATGGTTATTCTAATAGCAGACAAAGTAGACTTGAAGACAAAAGTTGTTGCTAGGGACAAATAAGGACAGTTTATAATGATAAAAGAGTTAATCCATCAGCAAGACATAAAATTATAAACAAATGTGTACATAAAAATAGAGCCCCAAAACACAGGAAACAAAAACTGACAGACCTAAAGGGAGAAACAGACAATTCAACAATAATAGTTGGGGAATTCAATACCCCACTTTCAATAATAGATAAAACAAGCAGGAAGAACATAAGCAAGGAATTATAAGACTTGAACAACACTGTACACCAACTAGACCTAACAGACATCTATAGAACACTCCATGACAACAGGAAACACATTCTTCTCAAGTACACATGAAACTTTCTCCAGCATAGAATATATGCTACGCCATAAAACAAATCTCAATAAATTTAAGAGGAGTGAAATTATACAAAATATGTTCTCTAACTGTAATGGAACTAAATTTGAAATCAGTAACAAGAGGAAATTCTG
Source organism: Equus przewalskii (assembly GCF_037783145.1). Taxonomy (NCBI): domain Eukaryota; kingdom Metazoa; phylum Chordata; class Mammalia; order Perissodactyla; family Equidae; genus Equus; species Equus przewalskii. Next base: position 75,460,491 of record NC_091832.1, read on the forward strand.
GGAATTAACATATATGTAGACGTTAAACAGCAAACTTAAATAACCAATAGGTCAAAAAAGAAATCACAAGGGAATTTGAAAATACTTTGAGATGAATGAAAACAAATACACAACTATGAAAACTTATGGGATGTAGTGAGAGTAGTGCTCAGAGGGAAAATTATAGCTATTAAAAGAAATACCTAAAGAATCAAACCTCAAACCTTAAAAAACTGGAAAGTGAAGTGCAAATTAAACTTAAAGCAAGTAGAAGGAAAGAAATAATAATGAATAGAACAAAAGTAAATAAAATAGAACATAGAAAAACAATAGAGAAAATAAACAAAAAATGTTGTTTCTTTGAAAAAATAAGTGACAAACCTTTGTGAGACCAAGAAATACAAGAGAAGAGTCAAATTACTAAAATTATGGACATCACTACTAACTTTAAGTAAATTAAAAGTGTTATAGGAGAGTACAGTGAACAATTATATGTCAACAGATTACATAAATTGCATGAAATGGACAAATCCTTAGAAAGACACAAATTACCAAAACTGATTCAAGAAAAAATAGAAAATCTGAATAGACCTATAACAAGTAAAAAGATTATCAATCAAAAAACTTCCTACAAGAAAAAGACTAAGCCTAGATAGCTACTTTTGTGAATTCTAGCAAATATTTATACAAGAATTAACACCAATCCTCCATAAATTCTTCCAAAAAAAATAGAAGAGGGGGAACCCTTCCCAATTTATTCATTACTTTGTCAGTAAACCAGGCATAGATATCACAATAAAACTACAGAACAATATCTGTTATGAATACAGATGCAAAAATCCTCAATAAAATACCAGCAAATCAACTCCAGCAACATATTAAAAAGATTATACACCATGACTGAGTGGGATTTAGCCTAGGAATGCTAAAGTTTGTTTCAAAATATGAAGATCAATCAATGTAATACACACCATATGTTAAAGGATAAAAATTACGTGATTATCTCAATAGATGCAGAAAAGCATTTGGCTAAAAATCCAACACTATTTCATGATAAAAACACTCAATAAAGTAGAAATAGAAAAGAATTTTCTCAATCTGATAAAGGGCGTCTACAAAAAAAACCCACAGCCGACATCGTACTTAATGGTGAGAGACTGGATGCTTTTACTCTATGATGAGGAACAAGACTCTCTTCTCTCACCATGTCTATTCAACATTATAATACAGGTTCTAGCCAGGGCAGTTAGGTAAGGAAAAGGAATAAAAGGCATCCTTCCAGGAAAGGAAGAAGTAAAACTACATTTATTTGCAGATGACGTGATGTTATATATAGACAATTCTAAGGAATCTACATAAAATCTATCAGAACCAATAAATGGGTTCAGTAAGGCTGCAAGATAAAAGATCAATATACAAAAATCAATTGTATTTCTATACACTAGCAATGAGTAATCTGAAATGAAATTAAGAAAAAAATTACATTTACGATATAATCAAAATGAATAAAATATCTAGGAATAAATTTAATAAAAGAAGTGCAAACTGAAAACCACAAAACATCATTAAAAGAAAGTAAAGGAAACCCAAATAAATGGAAAGATAGCCTATGTTCATGGATTGGAAGACTTAATACTGTCAAGATGACAATATCTTCTAAATAGATCTGCAGGTTCAATGAAGTCTCTCTCCAAATTCCAGTTGGCTTCTTTGCAGAACTGATAGGATGACTCTAAAATCTATATGAAAATGCAAGAGACCAAGAATAGCCAAAACAATCTTGAAAAAGAACAAAGTTGGAGGACTCACATTTTTCAATTTCAAAATTTACTACAAAGCTATAGTAATCAAGATGACGTGATACAGGTACAAGGACAGATGTATAGATTAATGCAATAGAATTGAGAGTGCAGAAATAAAACCTTACATTTATGGTCATCTGACTTTTAAAAAGGGTGCTGAGACAATTCAACAAGGAAAAAAATTTTTCAAAAAATGATGTTGGGATATCCACATGAAAAAGATTGAAGTTCGACCCCTTTCTCACACCATAAACAAACATAGACTCAACATGATTATAGACCTAAATGTAAGAGCTAAAACTATAAAATTCTTAGAAGAAAACAAAGAAGTAAATCTTCATGACCTTGGAATAGGCAACTGTTTGTTAGATATGACGCCAAAGAACAAGTGACAAAAGAAAAGCTGACAAATGAGACTTAATTGAAATTAGAACCTTTTTATGTTTCAAAGGATAGTATCAAGAAAGTGAAAAGACAGCCCACAAAATGGGAGGAAATATTTCCAAATCTTATATCTCATAAGGGACTTGTATCCAGAATATATGAAGAATGCTTACAATTCAACAACAAAAAGACAAATTGCCCAATTAAAATATGTGCAAAGGGGATGAACAGACATTTTCCAAAGAAGACATACAAAGGGCCAAAGAGCTCATGAAAAGATGTCCAACATAATTAGTCATGAGGGAAATGCAAATGAAAACCACACCGAGAATGAGATACTACTTCACATTTGGATGGCAAAAATAAAAAAGACAGTGTGCTGATGAGGATGTGGAGAAATTGGAATTCTCATACATTGCTAACGGCATTGTAAAATGGCACAGCCACTTTGGAAAACACTTTGGTAGTTTCTCAAAAACTAAGCATATGACCCACAATTCTAATCCTAGGTATCTACCAAAGATAATTGAAAGTGTATGTCCATACAAAAACTTGTACATGAATATTTATAGGAACACCATTCATAATAGACAAAAGTGAGAAACAACCCAAATGTCTATCAACTGATGAAGATAGAAACAAAATGGCATAAATAAAGTGCAATATTATTTGGCCATAAAATGGAATGAGGTATTGATACAGCTACAACATGGATAAATCTTGAAAACATTATGCTAAGTGAAAGAAGCCACTCACCAAAAGCCACATACTGTATGACTGCACTTACATGAAATGTCCATAATAGGCAGATGCATAGAGTCAGAAAGTAGATTGGTGATTGCCAGGGGCTGGAGAGGGGGGGAATGGGGGGTGACTGCTAATGGGCATAGGGTTTCTCTTTAGGGTGATGATAATATCTGGAATTAGTGTTGATGGTTGCACAACTTTGTAAATATGATAAAAAGCCATTGAATTGTTTACTTAAATTGGATTTTATGGTATGTGAATTATATATCACTGTTAAAAATTACATAAAGCACAATTGCTGCATTGAAGGTTTAACAATCTAGATCTAGCAATAGGAAATCCATTTATTCAAGCAGCTGATATATACAAGGTACTCTTCTTGACAATTGGGGATGTTTCAGAAATATCTGACTGCCGTCCTCTTCCTTTCCCCAACAATTCAGTCTTAGAGCTATCGGGGGCAGCCTAGCAAAGGAATTGCTGCTCCAGAATGAGGAGTTGGGGAACTGTGGCAGTTCAAAGCAAAGTGAGAGGCATCTGCTGGGGGCAACCTGGGGCGGGGTGTTGGATTCCAAATGGGGTAAGAGGGGCAAGCCTAAGGTGGAGGGGGTGGTGGTAGCAATGGGACATTGGTTACAGACAGGAAGACTGGTCAAATAAGTAAGTAAATAAAGAGAATGGGGGCCAGGTTTGCCACTATAGGACAAAAGAGTTACAAATATGGAAAGAGAGAAAACAAAACGAACCCTCTGATGAATCCTGTGTAATTTTGTCTGATATGGCTGTGTGAGAGTGGCACCCTGATAATAAAAAAATCCCTAGCACCCAGATCTTGGCTTCTAACACCACTTTCCACTAAAAGGAACTAGAGTTCCCTCAAGAAATGATTATTCGAGAACTGGGGAAGGGAAAGATGAATTTGGAACATCTTTTTGTGTTAAAAAGCAAGGAAATGTTCAAAGAATAACAAGGCTATTTCAGAAGGACACAGAAGCCAGATTGAAAGGCTCCCACTAGCCAAATCTGGGACAACTTGGGCATCAAAATGAGTGTTATTAATGGATTATATTCCATTGAATAAAGTAGGAAATCATGAGTCCCTACTGATATAAACAAATTAATGAATAAATGGAAAGTTTGATATGGGATGAGATATTTACATAATTTCAAAGTATTTTCTCACAAAATACTAACAACAAAAAGGCAAAGGAATTTTACAAAGGAGAAGCCTGGCTGATATCACCTTAATCAAGTGACCTAAGTGAACCTCACCAGCAATGGGACAAGTCGCACCATGGCCTTTCTGTGTTATTCCCACTCAAAGATGCATAACCTGAATCTAATCAAGAAGAAACATAAGACAAAGCCAATTTGAGGGACATCTAAAACATAACTGGCCTGTGTTCTTCAAAATCATCAAGGCTGTGTGAAATTTACAGGAAGATTGAGAAACTGTTCCAGATTGAAGGAAACTAAAGAGTGAGAAAACTGAATGCAATATCTGATTCTGAACTGGATCCTTTTGCAAAATGGACATTACAGGGACAACCGGAAAATTTGAATGGTGTCTGAGGATTAGATGGTGGTAATAAAAACATGTTAATTTTCTGATTTCCTCTGATTTTGATGGTTATATTGAGGTTATGTAGAATATCTTTGTAGGAATTACACACTCAAGTATTTGGGGATCATGAGTATCGTGTCAATAATATATTTTCAAATGATTCAGGAAAATAAGCTTTTGTACTGTGCTTCCACTTTTCTATAAGCTTAAAATCATTTCAAGAAGCAACAAATCTGAGGGCCTGCCCTGTGGCCGAGTGGTTATGTTTGCACACTCTGCTTTGGCAGCTCAGAGTTCTGCGAGTTCGGGTCCTGGGCGTGGACATGGCACAGTTCATCATGCCATGCTGAGGCAATGTCCCACATAGCTCAACCAGAGGCACTCACAGCTGGAATATACAACTATGTACTGCGGGGCTTTGGGGAGAAGAAAAAGGGGGGAAAAGGGAAAAAATTGAGAAACAAATCTGACCTTGGGACCTACTTAACATAAGAATTAATAGTAAGAATATTACACTCTTAGTGTAATGTTTGGTTGCATTATTTATTTGGGGGTTTGTGTTTACTGATATGTGTTTGTCACTAACACTAAACCATCACTGATGGCCCGGCATTGGTGTTCCATTTGGAGCCAAACCTTCTGCTCCTTGGTTTACCCTTTTTGACTTTTGTGGCGCATTTGTAAGTTCAATATGCTGTGTGTAAATCTCCATAGTTGACGTGGCTAGTATTTTTATAAGAACTTCAGAATCTTTGAATTACAACTAATTTTTAACTTTCCGTTGCTCCTGGTGATTCAAGATTCAGCAACATAGGATATTCTGAATTTAAAATAAAAGATTATAAAATATTTCAGCACTTAAATGAAGACTAAATACATGCAACGATTTTTCTTTTCTAAACTATTCGGCATAATTACTTCTATAATACATTATTTTTAAGAAAATATGGCACATTTGCATGAAATGGTTTTCTGTGAATCATTAATCAAGCTAATATGAACTATAAACAATACTTGTTCCATAGATTCTAACCATTAGCTATCTTGCCCTTTAAACTTTCTTGAGATTATTCCCTGCTATTAATTTGTACTTGTAATAACAAAACTCAGACAAACCAGACTGTTGGGATCCCTTCCTGCACACCTGCCACTGGTGGGAGGGGAAAAGGAGGCTGCAGGAGAGGGGGAGTGGAGAGGAGTGGGAAGGAAAGTAGATAACCTCCAAAGTAATTCAGCTCTGATCTTCTCTCTCCTGTCCTCATTACTCCATCCATCACCGATTCAACTATGTGTCAGGCAGGGTAATAGGCACTGGGGACGCAATGATGAATGAGACACATTCTGGGCTCTTTAAGCAGCACTGAGTTCAGAGGCAGACTGCTGGGCTAGAAATTTAAGTGTATTCTGATAGTTTCTACAAAAGAAGTCAAATACAATGTGCTATCAAAGGAGAAAAACTGCTGCCTGACAAGAATAAGGAAAGTCTTCACAGAAGAGGTGACATTTAAAGCCTTGGCTGCAGTTTGTCAGGAAAGGAGGAGGAAGGGAGCTGTAAGCAGAAGGAAAAGTTGAAGCAGAAGGCTGAAGGTCTGAAAGCACGGCTTCTGGGAGCCCCTGGAGGGTTGGGGGAGAACACAGTGAAGTGCAGTGTGTGTGTCTGAGAGAAGGCAGAGGCTGCAGAGCAGACCAGAAAGGCCCATGTGGGCAGACCATTTAAAAAAAGAAAACAGACAAAAAACAACACAGCAATAACAAACACCTCTGTGTTCTATGCTAAGGAATTTGGACTTTATTCTGAAGCTATGGGGTGTCAGTGGAGGTTTTGCTGGAGAGTGGCATGGTCTTCTCCCTCCCAACACAAGGATTCTGTGATTCTGGGGTGTGGGAAGGGAGTGTCTTACCCCTGCCCACTGCTGGGAGAATTGCCGGCTCTCTCCCTTCATTTAGCTCTGCTCTAACATTACCTCCTCTCCGCCTGCCTACCCTGACGAAAATAGCATGCCCTTCATTTCTATTTCTTATCTGGCTTTATTTTTCTCCATGGTACTTCCTAAATATTCCCAAATATTTGACCTATTTCCCTGTTTATTGTCTGTCTCCCTTACTGGTATGATAAGCTCTATGCTAACAGGGACTTTGTCCTATTATTGCTGTCTCTCCGTGCCTCATACTGTGCTGAACGTACAGTGAGCGTATGTTCTGGAATGAGTGAAGAGCAATACAGACCTGCCACAAATCTTGGTCCAAAGATTTGGGAACGCATAAAACTCAGATTCTAGGAAGGGAAACTCAGTGGCCAAGAGACTCTGAGCCTCCAGGTAGAGGGATGGTTGGGTAAGAAGCCCCAAGAAGATCTCTAGAGCAACAGCCTTCCACATGAGATGGTGAATCCTTACCCTGTGATCCTTTTTGTCTTTTTCCCCAGAGCTGACCCTTTGTAATGACAAGGCAGGACTCAGAAAATATTCTAATTTAGGGGTGTTGGAACCCAGGCAAGGATTTCACTGGGAAAGAGAGTGAAGCCTCGATCTTTTCTCCAGCACATTTTGAAGCCAGAGACTGGAAACACGAAGCTGGTCTTTTCCTGAACTACCCTGAGATCTCGAAATGGGCAACCCATGTCCTGCAGAACTCGTGGGTCTCATGAGGTCTCAGCCTGAACATGCCATCTTCAACTTCCCAGCATCTTGCATGCTTGGCTCTGAAGGACATGAGGGGCAGTCATGCTACAGGGGCAAATTCATCAGGAGTTACCTGAATCTCCAGCAGCTGGATGTCCAGAAACTTCAAACACTGGCTCATGGCTCAGGTCCTTAGCTTTCAAAGCCACCTGGCTAGAAGTCACTTCAAATACAAGACAGACAGACAAATCTCAACTATCGGAAAAATGGCGGCCTTGTTTCTAGATCTTTCCAATTTGAAAACCAACTAATTTCTTTCTCTTTCAGGCAACCAAAACCTTGTATTATGGACGCACTAGGAAAATACAGTCGTGCTTTTATTGCCTGGCATATGGGTGATTTTGAGCACACTAATCAAAGAAATTCCAAATGGGCTATCCTCGTTAGGCAAAGTAAGGCAGCATTGCCAAGAGCTTCCAGACCACCTAAGTTGCCACAGCTACCCATAAAGGAGGAGGTATGATCATTTGCTTTTCTAAATAATCATAGAAAACATCAAGCTGTTTTAACATATGAATTAGAGAATGCTGTTTAATGGTAATACTACTAATAATCAGCTTTACAGCTCCTTTTAACCAATCAAAACATCTTGTAATTTATATTGGATTTCCACAGTAATGTCTATTCTGTGGATAGGGGGATGTTATTGCCATCTTATAGCTAAAGAAAACAAGAGGTTGTGGGGTTCAGTCCTTACAACTGCTTATTTATCATATGGTTTAACCTGGAGAGAATGGCCTTCTCCTTGATTTCCAAAACCTGAGAAAGCTCTCAATTTGTGAAATGGAGGTAAATTTACAACCCCTCTTAAAACCCTTATAGACCGGTGAGCAATGTAAGAATATACCAGTTCAAATTCAAGGTGTTTTTTCCCATTACTATCTATGAAATCTTGAGCAAGTTGCGTAATTTCCCTAAATGGTTTTATTAATAACTAAAATAGGAATAATAGTAACTGTCCTGAATATTTTGTAGAGATATCACGAGGATCAAGTAAAGAATGTGTAAGTATGTATTCAAGTCAACAACTCTTTCCTGTATAATGCACAGCAAAAAGCACTTTGTAGTAGTCCAGTGTTTCTTTTTTTTTAATGTTTTTTTATTTTTTAATTGTAGTAACGTTGGATTATAACATTACATAGCTTTTGCTTTAGGAAATGTGGACATTTTAACGGTGTTAATTCTTCCAATCCAAGAGCACAGAATATCTTTCCATTTCTTTGTGTCTTCTTTGATTTCTTTCAATAATGTTTTATAGTTTTTGGCGTACAGATCTTTCACCTCTTTGGTTAAGTTTATTCCTATGTATTTTATTCTTTTTGTTGCAATTGTAAATGGGATTGTATTCTTAATTTCTCTTTCTGCTACTTCGTTGTTAGTGTATAGAAATGCAACCGATTTTTGTACATTGATTTTGTCTCCCGCGACTTGACTGTATTCCTTTATTATTTCTAAAAGTTTTTTAGTGGAATCTTTAGGGTTTTCTAGATATAAAATCATGTCATCTGCAAAGAGTGACAGTTTCACTTCTTCTTTTCCAATGTGGATCCCTTTTATTTCTTTTTCTTGCCTCATTGCTCTGGCTAGGACTTCCAACACTATGTTAAATAACAGTAGTGACAGTAGGCATCCTTGTCTGGTTCCTGTTCTTAGAGGGATAGCTTTCAGTTTTTCTCCATTGAGAATGATATTTACTGGGTTTGTCATATATGGCCTTTACTATGTTTAGGTATTTTCCTTCTATACCCATTTTATTTAGAGTTTTTGTCATAAATGGATGCTGTATCTTGTCAAAAGCTTTCTCTGCAACTACTGAGATGATCATGTGATTTTTATTCTTCATTTTGTTAATGTGATGTATCACGTTGACAGATTTGCGGATGTTGAACCATCCCTGCATCCCTGGAATGAAACCCACTTGATCATGATGTATGATCTTTTTAATGTATTGTTGTATTCGATTTGCTAGTATTTTGTTGAGGATTTTTGCATTGATGTTTATCAGTGATATTGGCCTGTAATTTTCTTTTTTTGTGTTGTCCTTGTCTGGTTTCAGTATCAGGATAATGTTGGCTTCATAGAATGAGTTAGGAAGCCTCCCCTCCTCTTCAATTTTTTGGAAGAGTTTGAGAAGGATAGATATTAATCTTCTTTGAATGTTTGGTAGAATTCACCAGGGAAGCCATCTGGTCCTGGACTTTTATTTTTTGGGAGGTTTTTGATTGCTGTTTCGATCTCCTTACTGGTGATCGGTCTATTCAAATTTTCTACTTCTTCTTGGTCCAGTTTTGGAAGCTTTTGGATGTACATCATAATATATTTCGAATTCTGTGTAGATTACATCATGTTCACCACCCAAAAACTAATTATAGTCCATCCCCTCACATGTGAGCCTAATCACCCCTTTTGCCCTCCCCCACTCCCCTATGGTAACCACCAATCCAGTCTCCAATGCTATGTGTTTGTTTGTCGTTGTTTTTATCTTCCACTTATGAGCGAGATCATACAGTATTTGCCTTTCTCCCTCTGACTTATTTCACTCAGCATAAGACCCTCAACGTCCATCCATGTTGTCACAAATGGCCGGATTTCATCATTACTTATGGCTGAGTAGTAGTCCATCGTGTATAAATACCACATCTTCTTTATCCATTGGTTCCTTGATGGGCACCTAGGTTGCTTCCAAGTCTTGGCTATTGTGTACAATGCTGCAATGAACATAGGGGTGCAGGTATCTTTATGCCTTTACCTTTTCAAGTTCTTTGGATAAATACCCAGCAGTGGGATAGCTGGATCATACGGCAGATCTATTCTTAATTTTCTGAGGCTACTCCATGCTGCTTTCCATAGTGGCTGCACCAGTTTGCACTCCCACCAGCCAGTGTACAAGTGTTCCCTTCTCTCCACAACCTCTCCAACATTTGTTGTTTCCTGTCTTGTTAATTATAGCCATTCTGACCAGAGTGAGGTGATACCTCATTGTAGTTTTGATTTGCATTTCCCTGATAGCTAATGATCTTGAGCATCTAGGCCTGTTGGCCATCCGTATATCTTCTTTGGAGAGATCTCTGTTCAGATCCTTTGCCCATTTTTTAATTGGGTTGTTGGGGGGTATTTTGTTGAGCTGTATGAGTTCTTTGTATATTTTGGATATTAACCCCTTGTCTGATATATGGTTTGCAAATATCTTCTCCCAATTGTTAGGTTGTCTTTTCGTTTCGTTGATGGTTTTGTTTGCTGTGCGGAAGCTTTTTAGTTTGATGTAGTCCCATTTGTTCATTTTTTCTATTGTTTGCCTTGCCCGGTCAGACATGGGACTTGAAAATATGCTGCTCAGACCGATGTCAAAGAGTGTACTGCCTATGTTTTCTTCTAGAAATTTCATGGTTTCGGGTCTTACATTTAAGTCTTTAGTCCATTTTGAGTTGATTTTTGTGCATGATATAAGGGAATGGTCTACTTTCATTCTTTTGCATGTGGCTGTCCAGTTTTCCCAAAACCATTTATTGAAGAGACTCTCTTTTCTCCATCGTATGCTCTTGGCTCCCTCGTCGAATATTAGGTGTCCGTAAATGTGTGGGTTTACTTCTGGGCTCTCGATTCTGTTCCATTTATCTGTGTGTCTGTTTTTGTGCCAGTACCATGTTGTTTTGGTTACTATGGCTTTGTAGTATATTTTGAAATCAGGGAGTGTGATACCTCCAGCTGTTCTTTTTTCTCAGGAATCCTTTGGCTACTCAGGGTCTTTTGTTGTTCCATATAAATTTTAGGATTCTTTGTTCTATTTCTGTGAAAAATGTTGTTGGAACTTTGATAGGGATTGTGTTGAATCCATAGATTGCTCTCTTTTTCTCTTGGTGAGTCTAGCTAAGGGTTTGTCAATTTTGTTTATCTTTTCAAAGAACCAGTTCTTGGTTTCATTAATTTTTTCTATTGTTTTTTTAGTCTCTATTTCATTTATTTCTGCTCTGATTTTTATTATTTCCTTCCTTCTGCTGATTTTGGGCTTTGTTTGTTGCTCTTTTTCCAGTACCTTTAGATGCGCTTTTAGATTGTCTATTTGGGATTTTTCTTCTTTGTTGAGGTAGGCCTGAATTGCTATAAACTTCCCTCTTAGAACCACTTTTGCTGTATCCCAGATTTTGGCATGTCGTATTTTCATTTTCATTTGTCTCCAGGAATTTTTTGATTTCTCCTTTGATTTCTTCATTGACCCAATCGTTGTTCAGTAGCATTTTGGTTAATCTCCACATCTTTGTAGCTTTTCTGGTTATCTTCCTGTAGTTGATTTCTAGTTTCATACCTTTGTGGTCAGAAAAGATGCATGGTATTATTTCGATCTTCTTAAATTTATTGAGACTTGTTTTGTGGCCTAATATGTGATCAATCCTGGAGAACGTTCCATGTGCATTTGAAAAGAATGTGTATTCTGTGGTTTTTGGATGGAATGTCCTGTGTGTATATCTACTAAGTCCATCTGGTCTAATGTGTCCTTTAAGGCCAGTATTTCCTTATTGATCTTCTGTTTGGATGATCTATCCATTGGTGTAAGTCGAGTGTGAAAGTCCCCTACTACAACTGTGTTATTGTCTATTTCTCCTTTTATGTCTGTTAATACTTGCTTTATATATTTAGGTGCTTCTATGTTGGGTGCATAGATATTTACAAGTGTTATATTTTCTTGTTGGATTGTTCCCTTTATCATTATGTAGTGCCCATCTTTGTCTCTTGTTACAGTTTTTGTTTTAAAGTCTATTTTGTCTGATATAAGTATTGTTACCCCCACTTTCTTTTCTTTGCCATTTGCGTGGAATATCTTTTTCCATCCTTTCACTTTCAGTTTGTGAGTGTCTTTAGGTCTGAAGTGTGTCTCTTGTGTGCAGTATATACATGGGTCTTGTTTTTTTACCCAATTAGCCACTCTATGGCATTTGATTGAAGCATTTAGTCCATTGACGTTTAAAGTAGCTATTGATAAATATGTATTTATTGCCATTTTGTTACTGTTTTTTCTGGGTGTTTTAGTAGTTCTCTGTTCCTTTCTTTTTCTCTTGCTCTCTTCCCTTATGGTTTGATGGCTGTCTTTAGTAATATGTTTGATTTCTTTTCTCTTACTTTTTTTCTTGCTTATTAAAGGTTTCTGATTTGTGATTATCATGAGGATCCTATGTAATATTCTATGTATATAACAGTCTCTATTGAGTTGATAGATTCTAGCTTGACCTCTTTCTAAAAGCTCTATGTTTTTACTCTCTTCCTCCCACATTTTATGTTTTTCAAATCATGTATAATCTCTTCTTTAGTGTGTGTCTATCCATTACCCTCTTATCATTGAAATAGGCGATTTTAGTACATTTGTCTTTTAACCTTCATATTATCTTCACAGGTAGTTGATCCGCTGCCTTTACTATATTTTTACCTTTACAAGTGATTTTATTGCCTGTTTTTTTTGTTGTTTTATTTTTTTGATATATATACATACATACATATATATATTTATCTTTATTTGTGGTCATTGCTTTCCCACTTAAATAAGTCCCTCCAGCATTTCTTGTAGAACTGGTTTCTTGGTGATAAACTCCTTTAATTGTTGCTTGTCTGGGAAGCTCTTAATCTCTCCTTCTATTCTGAATGACAACCTTGATGGATAGAGTATTCTTGGCTGTAGGTTTTTTCCTTTTAGCACTTTAAATACATCATGCCATTCTCTTCTCACCTATAGAGTCTCAGCTGAGAAGTCCATTGATAGCCTGATGGGCTTCCCTTTGTATGTCACTTGTGGCCTTTCTCTTGCTGCTTTTAGGATTCTTTATCTTTAATTTTGGATTTTAATTAAAATATGTCTTGGTGTGGGCCTCTTTGGGCTTATCTTGTTTGGAGCTCTCTGTGTTTCCTGAACTTGGATGTCTGTTTCCTTCCTCAGGTTAGGAAAATTTTCATCTATTATTTCTTCAAATAAATTTTCTGCCCCTTTGTCTCTCTCTTCTCCTTCTTGGACACCTATAATCCAAATGTTAGCACGCTTGATATTGTCCCAGAATTCCCTTAGACTGTTCTCATTCTGTGTAATTCTTTTTTCTGTTCTGCTTGGGTGATTTCCTAGTCTTTTGTCTAGTTTGCTGATCCGTTCTTCTGCATCCTCTACCCTGCTATTGAGTCCCTCTAGTGAATTTTTCACTTCCAGGATTGTATTCTTCATTTCTGATTGGGTTTTGTTTTTTTTTTTTATATCTTCCAGTTCTTTGCTGATGAGCTCCCTGTGTTCATCCAGTCTTCTCCCAATATCTGTGAGCATCCTCATGCTATTTTGTTTGAACTCTTTGTTGAGTTGGTCGCTTGTTTCTGTTTCATTTAGTCCTTTTTCTGGGGTTTTGTCCTGTTCCCTTGCTTGGAAAGCATTCCTTTGTCTCCTCATTATGCCTCCTTCTCTGTGCTTATTTCTATGTATTAGGTGAGTCGGCTATGTCTCCTGATCTTGGAGAAGTGGCCTTATGTATGAGATGCCTAATGAGGCCCAGCAGTGTGCTTCCCTCTCGTCAGGAGACCATAAGAACCAGGAGTGACCCCTCTGTGGGCTACTTGTGTCCTTCTGCTGTGGCAGGGTTGCTCCCACTGCAGGTACCCAGGGAGTCTAGTCTTTCCTTCCCTGGCCAGCTGTTTGTAAATCCGGTTTGGGAGCCTCAGCACCGTTGGCTACAAAGCCTATCAGCACACTCCTATTGCAGTTTTCCTCTTAATTGGGTTGGTACCCAGTGTAGCTGGTTGCTAGGCTCAGGGGCTTATGGTTGTGATGGGCTCAGGCCTACAAGGCTGTTGTCAGTTCTCATAGGAGTGCAGCTGAGTGGGGCTGGCCCTAGGCATGGAGCACTGAATTGTTTCAGGCTTTGGAAGGTGGGGCTGATCCTTTTTATGGCTATTTGTGAAGCACAGGCCTGCTGCTGCTGCTAAGCCTCACACCCCACAGGACCACACACACCATCAACACAGTCCTGGGCCGTGCAAACTTCTCAACCCCCTGGAGTGTACCCTGACGCCGCACTGCAGAGGCCCCCACCTCTCCACCAATGCCCTCTACAATTCACCTGGTCCTCACACTGGCCCTGCCCCACAGAGGCAGACACCCTTGCCTGCCCGTAGAGGATCAAGACACCCAGTCAATGCAGGCTGAAAAGTAGCCTGAGGGCTTGCTGTTAGGTGGGGCCAGTCCCTAGGGCGGGTTGCCTGCCCTGGCTGAACTGGATTAAATCTGAGCTCTAGTGGGCGTGGCAGATCCCTGGGCTAACAGGCCAAGGGATGAACCTCAATGGCGCCCCCAGGGGTCTGTGTCAGCATGCCTGGACCAGTATTTCAATGTTGGTTATGACAATAAATTTCCATGATAGAAAAGGGAATTGAAGAGCTCAGATACATTCCGAGACTCCTGTTCCTTACATGAACTCTCTCCACACTCCTTTGAAGAATCTTGCCAACTCTCTAGAATATTGCTTACCCTCTGTCGCCAGAGATCTGATTCCTTGGCAATTAATTATATTTATTTGAAACGTTCTGTGAGGGAGCTGTAGAAGTCCTTCTTGGTGGGTCCTGACCCAGGGATGCTTTGTATTGAAAAAGGGAGCAGTTCAGCTGCTAACATTCCTATGTGGTCTGAATTTTGGGCTGGGTCCAAATGAGAAGATTTATTGTGGTATGTGGAGGAGGCTTAGATTAGTTACTTTCCATCACTGAACTAATTTTGTGTAGGATTAGAGTGATTATGGATTAAAAGATCCCAAATGACTCCTTCTATGATTCACTAAATCCAGTTGAGATATTTTTGTGCATTTAGAAAAAAATCTGCTAAAAGATTTTATTTTGAAATGATTGCAAACTTACAGAAGAGTTTCAAGAACAGTACAACGTGAACTCCTGATACATTCTTCCCCCAGAATTGTCAGTTATTAATTTTATTTGCTTTAATGCTTACTTTCTATATGTGTGTGTGTGCATAGATATACACACACACACACAATGGTTTGGTTTTCTCCCAAACCATTTGAGGGTAAGTTACGGACATGATGTTCCTTCACCTCTAAATATTTCAAGGTGTATTTCCTAAGGACAAGGATGTTCTCTCACATTACCGCAGTACAATTGTGAGATTCAGGAAATGTAACATTGATATATTATTATCTAATCTATAGTTCATAATAGAATTTTATTAATTGACCCAATGGTGTCCTTTTTTTCCCCCCGATCCAGGATGCAATCTAGGATCATGTATTACATTTAGTCCTCATCTCTCTTTAGTCTCCTTCAATTTGGAGCAGTTCCTCAGTCTTGCTTTTTTTATAACACTTACATTTTTGAAGGGTACAGACCAGTTCTGTAGAATACCTCTCAATTTGGATTTCCCTGACGTTTTCTCACGAGTAGATTCAGGTTATGTGTTTTTGGAAGGAATTGCAGATAAGTGCTTCTATGTCATTGTCAGTGCACCATATGAAAGAGGCACCTGAGGTCAGTTTCACTCATAACTGGTGAGGGTAATCAATTTCTTGGTCACAACACTTCCCTTCCAGAAATAAACAAAATCCTCTATTAATCAAAATAAGCTCTCTCTCTCTTTTTTCTTCATCAACTAGGCTTTCTTCTAAATATCCAGAGATACATTAGAAACGGGTTCTCCACACCCATTTTTCGGACCATCCCCTAGGGTTCTTGTGGATGATCCTTCAATAAGTACTCAACCCCCACCCGCACTTTGAATATAAATCCTCTTCAGTGGAAATAACTTGAATCAAGTGTTCTTATAAATTCAAAAGCAAATAATGAACACAACATGTGTAAAGCTTCTAACATAATGCCTCACACTTGCCACCCATGAGTGGCCACCATTCCCGCACTTACCTGAGATGCCAGCACATCTTCCAGTCTTATGCTGCAAGAATCAGAAGTATGCACTGAAAGCAGCCTTGAAAAAGTAAAAATTTGCCAATGGTATTGAGGGATTTGGGGAAAATTTTGAAAGCATAAACCTATACACACTATCACACACTTTCTCATTAAGACAGATCGCTGAAAATGGGGATATTTTATACTCACATTCTTCAGTTTGGATTTTGACTTATAAACCTAAGTTTGGATGGTAATTACAGTGTTTCCAAAAGTACTATTTATGATACTTAACAGTATGTATCATTCCCGTATATACACATTTACCCAAAATACTCTCACAAATATTTTTTAAAATCAATTGGGAAATTTCTAAACTGTTTCTTCTACTATATTTCCTCAAATTTCTGTTTTTTTAAAGTCACAAAATGTCCCTCACATCCTATCTTCTAGTGCATTTGTTATTTTCCTTTCTTGATCTTTAATTTTTTTCTTTACATAAATAATAGCTGTAAGTGTTGTCAAATTTATGTGTATGTGCCAGACACTTCTAACATCATCGATTTCTATTTCATTTCTTTTCTTGCAAACATTCTCATTGTCCCCCTTCATTCCAATATATGGGTATAATCGCAGTGATTGATATGTTCTTTCCCTCATCTCTTCATTCACACTGAGTGAGGAAGAGTAATTCTCAAATTTTAATGTGCATATGAATTACTTGGGGACAGCATTAAGGTACAGATTCTGATCCAGTTGGTCTGGGATGGGGCTCGAGATTCTTTTTTTTCTTTTGCTAAGGAAGATTTGCCATGAGCTAACATCTGTTGCCAATCTCCCTCTTTTTGTACATGAGCCACCACCCCAGCATGGCCACTGACAGATAGAGTGGTGTAGGTCTGTGCCTGCGAACTGAACCTGGGTTGCTGAAGCAGAGCATGCCGAACTTAACCTCTAGGCCACTGGGGCTGGATGAGATTCTGCATTTCTATCAAGGTCCCAGGCAATGAAGTTGTTGCTAGTCCAGGGATCTTGAGTAGCAAGGTGCTAGAGGATTTGACTAAATTGCTTTTTGAGCTAGGAAGAGAAAGGACTTGATGGAGCAAAGGGGAGAAGGAGACTAGGAAGAATGGATTGACAGGACAGAGAAAATGATAACCTAGTACCTTTGGGGAAGTGCATGTGGTTCAACATGGCTGGATAATAGCGTGCAAAGAGGGGTATCTGGTGGTGAGGCTGGAAAGAGGGACCAGCTGCGTCATTTGAGCTCACGGTGCTAAGGAACTTGGATTTTACTGGGCTGACTTTTAAGCAGAAGTGACCAGATTAAACTTTCATTTTGGAAAGATTAGGCATCAGCCTGGAAGAAGGTTGATTAGAACTGTTTGATATGAAAGGGAGATGAGTTCAGATGGTATTTTGGCAACTCAATTGAGAAATGAGAAGGGACTCAAAGAAGGCAAAGGAAAAGGAGAAAAGGTGATGCATCTGAGACACAAAGAAAGCAGATTCAACAACTCTCAGTGCTGACTGGACGCCTGGAACGGAGGAAGTGGAGGCTGAACCGCAGACCTTGTGTGTGGGGGTGGGTGGCCCAGGTGGCAGTGAGTAGAGAATGAACAGGAAGTAAAGAAGTGAACGCCAAGTAGAGAGCTCTAGAAAATGCTTAGTTGTCAAAGGACGGAGAAATTTAGGATACAGAGGGGGGACGGGGAGAAAAGTTTAATACAGGTGAAACGACTTTTGTTTTCACACTTTATGAGTAGAAAAAGTCAATAGATTGAGAAGTTGAAGATGACGGAAAGGGATGATATCTGAAGACCTGAGGTCCCCAAGAAAGCAGATGGAGATGCACAGCGGTAGGAGCTCACACACGTCTGCAGGGATCAATCTTCAGAGGGAGGGGGCTTTTTTCTTCCTCTGTGAATGAGGCGCCCCCTCCTTCCTTGCCATTTCAGAGGGTTGTTTCTAACTTACGCTTCCCTTGTTCTCCAGCATCTCCTTAGCAGCACATACTCAGTGACTATGTGACTTGTATCTCAACCCTTAAGAGATAGCTGTGAACTCCATTTTTTATCTTAAAAGATCTTTGCTTCCAAGTCTACTTCCTATAATTTGGTATGACGATTTCCTGACTACCTAACTCCATTTTTGGGTCATTATATATTATCACTGGATTGATATCTTAAGTACTTGTATTAGTCAGGGTTCTCCACAGAAACAGAACCAATAGGATGGAGAGAGAGAGAGACTGATGGATCTTAAGGAATTAAAAAATTGGCTCGTGATTGTGGAGGCTGGCAAATCCAAAATCTGCAGGGTAGGCCAGCAGGCTGGAGACCCAGGCAAGAATGATGTCATAGCTCAAGTCCAAAAGCAGTTTGGAGGCAGCATCCTTCTTCGTTGGGGACCTCAGTCTGTTTTCTCTTAAGTCCTTCAACTGACTGGATGAGGCCCACCCTCATTATGGTGGGTTATTTGCTTTACTCATAGTCTACTCTAAATACCTTCACAGCAACATCCACACTGGTGTTTGACCAAATATCTGGGTACCATGGCCTAACCAAGCTGACACATAAAATTAATTGTCACAGCACCCATCTCATCCAGGAGTGAGGAGTAAATAAGGTAACACATGTAAAGCATCTGACAGAACAGTCCAGACACCAGGGAACCAAAAAACAATGCGATGTGTATGTGTGTTTCTAAGTTCTTTCTCAATGGCATGATTTTAAAGCTTCTTGAGGGAATATGGAAACACTTGAAACTTTCATTTAATCCAAAAAAGACTTTGAAATGCCTAATGTTATATAAAACAACATGATTCAGTATGGTATTATATTGCTACA
This sequence comes from Equus przewalskii, assembly GCF_037783145.1. Taxonomy (NCBI): domain Eukaryota; kingdom Metazoa; phylum Chordata; class Mammalia; order Perissodactyla; family Equidae; genus Equus; species Equus przewalskii. The sequence continues at coordinate 75,479,368 of NC_091832.1, forward strand.
AAAGTTACACTTAACAGCATATTTTTTCCTGAGACTATGTATATCAACGATCTCATCCCTTTCATAGCAAATATTTTATAATGCCCTTTACCTTCCTAAAATAAAATTCATAAATAATATAAACTACTCATATACATAATTTGTAACAGACCAATATAATCCCTAGATGTACCATTTAAGAAGTAACTTATATTAACATATATTAATATATAGACATTGGGGCGCTAGTAGAGTAGAACAGAAAATAGAATGAGGTAGGCAGATGCTTGCATCTGTATGTAGTCTTCATGAACACAACCGCTACTGATGAAGGCTGACACACACACTGCACTGATGCCTCAGATTCCACGAGTACCATAGCTGTTGGTAATGTTGTTTTCCAGATTTATGTCAATTCTTGTTAAAACTCTGAACCTTACAAAGTAAAATCTTTCCTCAATTTATACAACAGTAGCATTCCTGGAAAATTCAGAATATATTAAAATATGGGAAAAATACATTGTGCTTTTACGGAAAGCAGAATCAAATTCTGAGTTTAATTATAAACAGTTTTTTCACCCACATGAATGTCCAGCAGGATATTTAAAAGTCATGCAGAGTGGGGTCGGCTAGGTGGCCAAGTGGTTAAGTTCGCACACTCTGCTTTAGCGGCCCAGGGTTTCCCCGGTTCGGATCCTGGGCGCGGACATGGCACCGCTCATCAAGCCCTGCTGAGGCGGCATCCCACATGCCACAGCTAGAAGGACCCACAACTGAAAATATACAACCATGTACCGGAGGGCTTTGGGGAGAAAAATAAAATCTTAAAAAAAAAAAAAAAGTCATGCAGGAAGTGGGACAATTCCTCATCCCGTGGGGTGTCTCACACAGTACAAGACATTTCTCCTACCATCCTCAGCCCCCAGCCATGATATGCCAGTAGCTCTCACCCATCCTTATGCTAACCAAAAATGTTCTTACATTTCCAAAACACCCCTGTTGAAAACCAGTGACATATATAATGAATTTGTTTCAGCATGAATTAATGAAAATGAGACCTCCAAGTTTTTAAGTTCAAGATTCAATAAAACAAACCAATCAAATGCAGTACCAGGAAAATGTTCAAGATAAATTCAAAAGGTTTATTGCACCAAATGCCACAGAAAAATGGATCAAAATAATACATGAACAAGTTTTAAGAAAAATTTTCCATACATTGACATTGATACCTATTTAAACTGATCAAAAATATAAAGTCCTATTAATTTGTCTTAATGGAGCTTCAATAATAACAAATCCCGGATTTTCTCCTTTTTGAAACACCACTTAAACTTAAGCATATTGCAATCTTGCTTCCAAGATATATGGTTCACCAAATTTTGACATTTAAAAATGAACATTCAGAGGGGGCTGCTTGATTTAGGCAAATACTATATTAAAATATCCCCTCCCCCAAAGCACAATAAAAAACAAATGGTTCACATTTACCAAAAGAAGCTAAAGACTTTTTCAATTTCATGGTGAAAGTATGCATGAACAAAATACTTTCAAAAGTACATATTAGTGGAAAATCTAGACATTTAAAAGATTTTTGGGGTCATTTTATATTCTTTATTTTTATGTACAACCAACTCTAGTGAAGAACCTAAAAAGCTAGAGACTGAACTTTATAAAATCTCAGGACCTAATCAGAAGAGCCTGAACAACGGTTCAGCATCGTTTAGCAAGCGGGGATTTCCCTCCCTCCAAAAGAGTTAATTTTGAAAAATACGGTAAGTTTAAAAAGTTGCGATGTGTAAACGGCAGTTCCATGGGATGTGAAAAGGTTATAGTTACTTTCATTAAAAAACAGCACACTTCAGAAAAATGGATTGAAGCCTGTACAAAAAGCTATTTAACACTGATAAAAATAAAATACTTTGGAATTATGCACAAGTATGGAAGCTACATTTTAAATTTTCATTGTCATGTTTAAACGTACACAATTATCTTTACATTCATATCACTCGTCAATCTATTAAAAATAAAATGGCAACATGCTAGAAAGAGGTCCATCACAGTAACATTTACACACTTCTGCTCTGTCATGCCTCACTAGCTTGCTTAGAAAAGCAAGATGCTACAAAAGTTACACTCAACAGGTAAGACTTAAAAGTTGAAGAAACCCTAAAGGTGGAATCCTGTCAACTGAGGTAGTTTTCTTTTTTTTTTTTAATTTTTCTGTTTTTCTTGAGGTGGGCATTGGAGAGGGCGGGATCCCTTTCTTGCCTCTTCGGTTAAGACAGAATGAAGCCACTGGGGGTATCTGGTGTGTGAGAGGGTATCTGAACACAATTCCATGAGATTTTTTTCTTTTCCACTTTTGGGAAGAGGTTGAATTTAAGACAGACAAAACTTGAATGTTGTTGAGAGGAGGATTATGAAAGAGCAGCAACATTCTTGGTCTGTTTTTGTAGGCAACAGACGTGAGGATTAGGTCCTGACTGAATCCTGAGCGTCACAGAGACAACCCCCACATGTGACCCACCTGCAGTTTTCCAACAGACATTTTCCAAGAGAGAGTTCTGGACCAGTAGATTAGGAGACAAATCTTCTCAGGCTTTGAGGGGGCTGGGCTAAATCTTTTACGTATGGAGTTTAGAATCAGGCATTCAAAGCCCGATATCCCCCTACATGGGTCTAATTTTCAACATGCCACTATGTACACACTAGAAAGGAACTGATTTTGTATCTAGTTATTTTCTATGAAACCCTGGAAGGTGGTGAATGAGAGAAAGTGCCCAAAACGTGTAAACACAGAAAAGGGAACTAGAGATGAGAGAAATGCTTTAAACTGGTGCAGATGGAAACAATGTAACATCAGCTATTACACTTTATTCTCACGTAATGAAAAACAATTGATGAGTGAGCTGAGCCACAGGTGAGGTTCATCCTCTTTGTGTAATATAACAGGCAATGATGTCATGGAGCTAGAGAATTTAAAACACTGAACTCAGATGTTAGAGAAAAGGAAAGAGAAAAATACAGACAGAATGGAAAACTTCAATTTTATGAAAGAAAGATATAAAATTAAAATTAAAGATCTTAAGAGCCTTAATGCACCCATCTACATTTCACATCATAAAAAAGAGAGAGAGAGAAGGGAAGGTAGCAGTTCTGACCTATTCCTAAGAATTGTTCCTAAGAAATGACATACCTGTTCTTCTCCATTGGTACTGCTGCTATATTCTTTGAAACAAATAGTTAACTTGTATTTGTAAAAGAATAAAGAGACAATCTTATGTAACTTGGTGTTTGGGATCAGGATTTTATCAAATAGAAAATCTAGAGTCATTCTAACCCCTAAGATGGAAGTTACTTCATGTTCCTAGGTACAAATACATGGAAGGGACTGGAATTAATTCATAAAACAGTGAAAGGAGATCAGAACCTGGTCATAATTAGCTGTAGTCAAGATCTGCAAGGTTCTAACAATGTTTGCTTTACCACATTAGCTCATGTCTTTTAACGATCAATTTTTTAAAGTCTTCTCCTTTGCCCTGGATGTCAGTACATAGTCTGACATGGTCATAGTTCATGGTCAGGAAATTAAGTAAAGTTTCTTATAAACTAACAGAAAACTAAAGTTTTTAAAAAGCTGAACTATGCTACTAAATAAACAATTCTTCATTTTGGCAGGTTTTAGAGAGGGTAATTTAATTTCTGGAAAGGTGTTTTGAAAAGGACGTAGGGATTAGAAGGCACAAAGATGATAATGTAAAAATTTAGATCACACATGGATTGTTTAATAAATGTTCAAACTAATTACTTTCATTAGTCATCCTGAACTGTTGCAGGTTTCATTTCCCACCACAACAGCTGTGCCTCTTAAAGTGTAAATAGTCGTTTGTATTAACTATTATAGGAAGAAAGTGGCTTCGGCTGGAAGAATTTAGCAACAGAAACACTCGAGCTTATAGAAATAACTTTGGTAAATGGCCTCTCTTAAAAAGGCTGCTGAAAGCTCTAAAGTATCAGGATAAAACATATGGTATCAGACTATGCACTCTGCTGCTACAAACTACATCTCGATGGGATTAAGATGCTACATTGATCCCTGGGTTTATTGCACCAACAATCCATCTCTAAACGACCTGTGGTTGCATCTGAAACAAGGTAAACTCCAAGACGTGAAAACAGTGGGTCCTAAAGCACTCTCTTCCCAATAGTCAATCCTCTTTCATGTTTCACGTCAGACAGTAACTCCTATAGCCACCAGAGTTGAAGATGGCACAACGTGGCTTTATTTATTTCACCTTTTGTAAAAAGCAAACTCTGACCTGGATTCCAGAGTCCTTGTTCTGACTGTCTTCTTAGAACAGCAAAATATGCTTCCCCCAGTTTGGAGAGCTCATGCTTACACTCTGTCACATTTTCCTACTAGAACGGTAGATACATTGTTTACCCCCTGCTCCAAAGTCACTTGTCACTATTCTGCCCAAACACACAGCCAATCTGTACCAACAGCTTAGTGTTCAGTGTAGTGCTTGTGTTTCCTCCTACCAAAAAGGTCACTCTCTCTGTTGATTCACCAGTGACAAAAGGCCTAAAGTGTTCATGAAAACACACATGCCATTATGTCAAGTAAACCTAAGTCTTCCAATGAAGCATCCACTTGAAAGCAACGAAATAAAACAAAACAAAACAAAGAGGTGGAATGACTGTTTCTGTTTGCTCTTCTTATGCTTTTGACGTCACAGAGAGCTTATTCTTCTTCAGTTGAGAATCTGATTTTTTTCTTCCGAGGAAGAACTGTCCTGAGCTTTAGCTTATAAGAGTATTTGAGCGACGTAAGGAGAATGAGTACTGGCAATAGCAGTCAACAGAGGCAGGTCGTTCGATTCAATCCTGAAGATTGAGAAAGGAAAAGAATATTACTTTAAAGTAGCAGGATTTTACAGGAAAGTATTATTGCTAGGTACCAAGCTTACCAGATCATTGCTTAAAACTAATGAAAAAGCAAAAGAGATGGAAAGATGATAAACTTGTTATTTTGATACGATCTCCCAGTGGACACTGCCCAAGGGAGCAAGGGTCATGCAGGAGGGGTGCTGCGCACGTGTGGACACAGAGCTGTTCTTCCCACAGCAGGGGTGACCACCAGATTCTAAGTCTGGAACTCTTCTTATCACTATGCTGTACTTTAACACCTTCTGCAGTATCTCCTCATTCCTCCCATCAACACTCCTGAATGCAGACTGACTCTGCATCTAGGTTCAAGTTAGTCTTAGGAAAATGAGGAAGGTGGGAATTTCTTCAAAAACCATTTGTTCAACAGGTTATACAACTTAGATCCTCTATAGGCATTTGAGCCACGACATTCTGAGAGCAAAGTGACACTAATAAACACTGAATCAAGAGAGATCACGGCATCAACGGACGTGGCTTTGGCTGCCTCTCTTAAAGCAGAGGCAGATACAGCGTGGTCCCTGGCTCAATGCTGCCAAATGTCCTGAAAAAAATTAGAACTGCTTCAGTCCGTGGAATATGTCCTGATTCTTTCTATTGAATTCCAAAAATAAAAAATTAAAAATAAAAATTTAAAAGGTAGCTGGCATTACTTCATGGAGTTTTTTTATGCTTTCTCCAGTAATGCCCCCTACAAATCTAATTTCAGGGTAGACAAGACATTCTCCAGTACTTTTAGTGCTGCTGGCCCTGATTATGGGAGGAAGGGGCTAAAGAGAGGTTGGATATGATTCCCACTAATACTGAAGTGGGAGGGCCTAGAGATGAGGGTAAATAAGTCCTTATGATCCTTCTAACAGTGTTGATGATGGACACCTGTCAGAGTCAGGGACCCGGGAGAAGTCCCCGAAATACAAGGCACACATCCGGCAATGGGAAACCTAATGAGGCAGGACTAAAGTATAAGGCTGGTAAAGAGGTTGAAAAAAAAACTAGGGAAAAAAATATGACAAAGAGATATATTGCAAGTTAACTGCAAAAGCAAATGCCTCAAAAGGGGAAAATATTTTTTAAATGAAGTATGTAAGAAAAATGTATGACAGGAAATGCTAAGAGCCAAACAATACAGTAAGTCATATCCTGGGTGTGAAAGACGAAAAGGCTGACAAGAATGCAAAGCCTGAGTCTCGAAATAACCCTGATTAGCAGGCTTAATAGAGAATTTCAAGGTCGATGTTATGTACACATTATTTTCTTGCCCCAAATTAGGGAAATCATCATCATAAGTAAGGGGTACAATTCCCCATATACACAATGTCTTTTTGTTAGCTCTCTGCTGAAAAATTAGGCAGAGAGTAAAAGTCAGAATTTCTTCTCCTGGAGAAGTGACAGCAAAGGCCCTCTGGAAGATGATATCCGTTATGAGTGACATTAGCACGCCTCCCCTTCTGGTGGGCTGATAATGAGAGGAAGGAGAGTACAGTCACCCTGCAGTCGTGCAGACAGGCCCCTTGAAAGCCCAGGAGGGTGGCCTTTCCTGTCTCCTCCAGGGAGTGAAATATAAACACGAGCTGCCGCCACTTGTCTGACTGCTTGCGACTTCAACATCGTACTGAAATGAGTAGCAATGGGCAGAGTGGGATTAAAATTTTCACTTCCAAGCATAAAATAATCCAGGGAGAAGACTAACATAAAGTACCACCAGCTTAAAGTTCTGCGTTTGTTTCCAGGTATGAAACTCCAGCATCGAACACAAGGAACGTGCTGTTCACTGGGGAGGAGCAGAGGCACACATCTGATGGACCCCAGACACTTCAGTGGGGCGCCAGGGCCTGCAGGTTTAGGGCGGCGCAGGCTAAGAGGGTCAGTGGGTACACAAGTGCCAGAAACAGGCCCATCCCAGGGAGACATGGTGGCACTTCAGAGGACTCACCCCAGTACGACACCTAATTCTTTCACATGGACTCGTGTGTGTCCACGAAGATATTCAGACAGCATCTTACTTTTCAGATACATCTCTTGTAGTCTGTCTTCAAGATGCATGATACACTGTGAAGCCAATAACATTCACAATGAGGGCTGGGATTCAAATCTCTGCCAGTATTCTACGACCTGGAAAATTCTCTTAATTCATTTCTAAGTACACAGCTATAATCTGCCCCCTTTCACAGACACTTAACAAGCCATCTCAAATCCTACCACTAGTAGGTATGAGAATAGGTTTCTGTAAAACAATAAAGTTTACTTTTCCTAACGACTATTAAGATTTTTATATACATCTTCTAGTCTTTTTTAAAAAGCATTTTTTCATAGTTGAAATCATTCTATAAGTGCACGTATTTCCTGCTTTTTAAAAACTTTCTAATAATCCTTTCCCCATGTTATTAAAAATTCTTTATCAATGTAATTTTTATGGCTGAATAATATTTGAGAATGTGAATTTACCATTATTTACTTAATCACACAGCAATTTGCAGTTTTGATTATAAATAATTTTGTAAAGAATATCTCTGTCTTTACTATTTTCCTATATCTCAGATTACTTTGGTGCAATATATTCCCAGAAGTAAAATGACTGAAATAAGGTTATTTTGAACTTTTTTTTTCTCTCAAGAGTGTATTTTAACTAGGTCTTTAATAACAATAAAGAAAAGGCAATTATTTTCAGGACATCTCTACCCTTGGAATTGTGTCCAACTTCATTTTTTAGAGAATAGCAACCATCTGTGTCTTTCACCAGAGGCAAATGCTTTCCCATTTGGCAGGCAGAGCTATGCAAGCATCTTCAGTAAGACACCTGATGGCTTTGGCAAGGCTAATTCCATCATACATAATTTTATTCTAGACCATTACACCTGCTATTTTCAAGGTAAAAAGATTAACAGATGCATTTGAAAATGTTGATCTTGACCATCTGGACTGATCAGTGACATGGAAAAAGTATCTATTAGAGATGCAATTTTTTCAGTTTTTCATTGGCTTAAAACCTTAATGCATTGTGTTGGGTGGATGAAACACAACTGGTAAGTGACTAAGAATAATCATCAAAGTGAGGATTTCACCAATTCTCACAAAAATGTTCCCCCAAGTAAACAGAGTTAAGTGGTGAAAGGATCTCCTGTTAAGTTTCAGTTCCTTATGGAGTAAATACAAAGTTTTTAATAAGAGTGTTATAAAATATTCAAAAGAACATTCACATTACATTGAATCCTTTATGTTTTAAAACAGTTAATTTACAGCGTTTTCACAGGCCTCAGGAAAACTGTATGTGGCAATGTGGATATAAAGAGAACATTGGTCTATATGGAAAGTTTACTAAACTTGAAATCAAAGCGTCTAGAAAACTTTTTAAAAGCCTTGATTATCAAACAGAACTGTTTTGGGTTCCCTCCTCCCCTATTTGGGATTTTATTCCTGAGATGGATTTCTTCAATTTTTAACTTCTGAAATTTTAAATAGCTACGTTCTTTCATACTGAAGGCTCCAAGAGCCATTTAATCAAGTGTTTCATTCAAGTGATTTTTAAGGAGAATTTTAAACTGCAGATGGAATTTCCTCTGATCTTGGTTTTGTCGGGGTAAATAAGTCATTGGTAGTATTAGATGGCTAAATATACTTCAATCCAAATGAAGCAAAAAGAATTAGCTCCAGTAACGTATTGCTTGGATAACTATGAAGTCAAATGTAACAACATCTATGTGTTATAGAATAACACATAAAAGTTTGGTAAACACTAATATAACAGCAAAACACTATAAAATCTAATATTTCTTTTTTCCCTTACAGAAAAGGAGACTTTGGTCTCTAAATCAGCATCACGCAACTTGCTACTAGAAAGAAAAACTGCCTACAAATGCAGAACAAAAATAAGGTCATGGCAACCCCTAAGTGCTTCTCGTATTGTCCCTGGGACGGACGTCCTGCTAGAGTATGCTTCAGTTTAAAGCCCAAATAAAGATTTTAGTGAAAAGGTGTTGTCAGTCTTTACAACCATTAAGATTCTTTCATGAAACTAATTATTATTAACAATCATATTAATAGTAGCTGTTTCCTGAGAGCTTATAACATCTATCAGTATTCCAAGCGCTCTACATGAATTATCTAATTTCGTTTTCATAACCATATGAGATAGGTTCTATTATTTCCCCAGCTTTACAGATAAGGAATTGAGACTTTGAGAAATCACACAGCTGGGATGCAGCAGAGCTTGGACTGGACTCCAGGCCATTGGTCTCCACAACCTGTGTGCTGGCCACTGTGCACTGGCTGTTAGAGTGGCTCTTATTGGCATGTGCTTCGACAGTTTCAAAAGCAGCGTCTTAGCCCTGAGTTTCAGAGGATTCTCACAACATGCTCGTTGAATAGGTACTATCTCCATTTCACAAATGAGAAAGCTGAGGTCCAGAGACGCTCAGGATTGTGCACCATCACACAAGCCATCAACAGCAGAACTCAGCCTATAACCCAGTTACATTCAGGGGTCTCCCTATCCTGCCACACTGCCACTACTTGGACGACAACCAGACAGTATTCAAAGCATCTCCTTCAAGGCCATAAGAGTCTTGACTATTTCTGAGGAATGTGGTGCAATGGTAAGATTTGGTCATAAGAACTCAGGAAATTTACCACTCCATTAGCAATGAGTGTAGGTAATTTATATTCAGCTTCCTATTTTGTTGATAAATAGTTCTGTATCTTTTGTGGAGGCCAGAAGGGAGGTAACAGATGTTTTGGTTGGGGCAGTCATACAGAGAGAACAGTGTACACAAGGGGGAAGCAGGGGGAAGGCAGGCGCTCTTCCATCTACGCGCTAATGCCCGAGGGCTGCCCTCTCCGCTCTTCCTAGCTCCATCCGCCCCTAAGCCTCTCTTCTACCTTTGAAGCCTTTCTCTCTCCCCCTCTGTCTAAATATATTTTCTCTCAATCTCTCTGTACACACATCCATACTGAAAAGAATCTGTTTTGTATACTAATGCCAGTGACTGAGGAGGAGCTGTTGATAGAAGTTTACAGGCTCTGTTTGTCGCTTGTATTTAATACAATATTATGAAAGTGATTTTAAAATCCCATTTGAAAAGGAACAATTGATACCTCTTCTATGGGTACGGTACTTCAAAATTTCAAGCATTTACACAAACAATATTCGATTTTATCCATAACAACTTTGTGAGGATGGTCTCTGAACAAAAGGAACTACAATCCCTTCAGAAGCTGGCTTGCTTGATATCCATCTAACAAAAGGAGAACTAATGAGTTCTCCAAAGGAGGATTTTAAATTTACTTTTGTGCTTGATCCCTGCTCTCCATCTTATTTACTTTCCCATATACCTTGTTCAAAAAGATTTGTGTCACTCTGTTATTTGTTTCGTGGAAGTGCTACTGTTACTGAAATCTATCCTGTTTGCTGGTTTTATGTTGCATGTTCTATTTTTACTTAAGCTAATGTCCAATTATACTAAAAATAATACATATGAATTTGTGACTTTATAATCCAAATATTGTTAAAAGTGCTTTTTAAACTATATTTCTTTGATAAAATGAGAACAAATACTTACAAAATCAGCAGGGAGGTGAAGCTTGTAAAGCTGCAAAATGGATTGAAGTAAACTGGACACTTGACTAGAGACCAAGACGTCCTGGCCTAGTTTCATGTTGTCCGTCACTTTCCTCTGACTGGTGGCGACCTGGACGCTCCACTTATCCGTGTCTGCGATAATACAGACAGCTTCAGCTATCGGCTCATCAAGCACTGGGTGCTGAAAGAGAAACACAGTGGGTCAACTTTTCAGGACACCCCCAAGCGACACTCAAAATGTCCAGAGGGTTTCTGTTTAGCATTAGACTAATGGTTCAGAAGTTGATGGTGGGAGCTACAGAAATTTAGAGCTTTAGAGGGACTAGACAGAAGTGTCATTAAGTCATCATTTAAAAATTCATTTGATAAAAACTACATTTGATCATTTTTTTCTTATACCCAGGAGGTATGCTATAAATATTGTTAAATGTTCACAGATGAGTGAAAAGATACGTACCCTCGCTACATTCCAGGACATTAAAATTCATTTCCTTTTGAAAGACTGTACTCTCCTTTTAAAATGGAGAATATCAGACTAAGGTGTAGGATTCGATTGCCATTTCTCCAGTAACAAGGTTTAGCAAGGTATCTTAATATTCCCTTAAAGTTATAGCTTTAATCATTAAGCAATATTTACTTAGTAACTCTGTGCTGCATATATAAATCAACTCCAACAACCAACTAAAATCAGACTGGGGGATGAATTTATTTATCTAGATGAATCTAAAAGGTAAAAAGTATGGCTACTGATAAACATACTTAAAATACAAAATTGTCCATATCTGGGCAGTTACGGATAAGGCAGGCTAACTAGTAAATTGTGCCACAAGGTAAATAGGCTAATACTGATTCAGTCAGGGAAAAAAGGCCTTACAAAAAAGGAATTTCTCGAAATGGATCAAAGTACAACAGCTTCACCATCAGCCCCTTTGATGGACATATTTAGGATCCCACATGTGTTCAAATCAACATCAGAACAGCACTGCCCTCCTAGGCCCAAACTAAAAGAGAAGAGAGAACGGAAGGCTGGCAGGTATACAGAGATACAGAGACAGATAGCCATTCCTCGTAGCCAACATACCTGAGCACATTTTTCTAACTCTCATTTACAAAGGAAAACTAGTACTGGCTTTCTGTCATTTAATCCTCTCCACTACCCTGTGGTGGTCATTTGTCGCTTTTGGCGGCTTAGCATAACATCCTCCCAACACGTTCACCCTAATTTCCCTTTGGAGAACGACCTTTCTTGGAGAAGACCTGCAGGGCCCCACCCACCCTCCATGAAGGTGTAGTAAGATGACCCAAGCTGGGCCAACTAGATACTCCCTCTGGCAATTTTCCTGTGAGCCGGAGGATAGGTGGCTGAGAATGGTTGGCGCCCCCATTTTCCTGCCCAGACAGCAACTCCTACAAACACCTTCAGGTAGTTCTTGCTTCCTGGACTTCCAGAGTAGCCTTGTTTCCTGTCTATCCCAAGCCTAGTTGTTTGATCTCATCAATTCCATGAATACCTAATACCCTTCCAATAAAGACCCTTCTTCTTAAGAGGAGTTGGTTTCTGCTGCTTATAATAAAGAATCCAAACATATACAATCTTCCCATTGTACAAGGGCTATCTGTGACTTTTAAGACAACACAAGTAGTGTGAAGGCTGCAAACAGAAATCTAAGATATATGCTGTCATACTGTAATTTTAATAGGTGACTTGGCTCCCCAGTCTTGGGCTTTTTTATTAAAAGGGAAGCCTATCCAGCTTTATATTCTGTCTCACAGATGGGGAAGAAGTGACTGGTGACCTGAATGAAAACTTTGTTGGTACCAACATTTTTTCGCCACATTATCCAAGGGGGAACCTTTCAGGGTTTAGAATATTTTTCCCATTGAAAAGAATAGCAAATCAGGAGAAGTCCAATGGTCTAACATTTATTTAAGCAGAAGTTCAAATAATCTTAACATGAGAAATAAAGAATTTGACAAAGCAGATTCTTGAATTAATGAAGACCAGTTTCCCAAGGATGGTTCTCATTTCGTAGACCTATTAAACAAACAGTAGAAAGGTTTTCTCACACACATTCCCACTCTCATCCAAAGGTTTTTGTGACCCCCTCACCCCTACCCTTTTTACACACACATATACACATCCTCCAAAATTGCTAAAGACAGGGCCTCAATGACTTCCCTTTACAAATTCCTGCAAGTTCTTGCTCAATCAGTGTGTCATAAATTCACAGCAAGATGACAAAGATTTGCCATCAATGTACCTGGTTCTTATGAGCAAAGGAAATGGAAATTTGGAAATTTACAAGATTTGTATTTTGAACTCAAGTCCCTCCAATGGTTTGCATCTCTCAGAAATTCAGTGTGCAGAGAATAGATCTACACTATGGACTTACACTGTACTTTATGGGACTTACATTCTGAAAGTATATATAATCACTACTAATCATATGCCAACCTATATATAATGAGTTGAATGAATGTCAATCATCTTTCATGGTAAAATCTAGCTTTTTAAAAATTATTATTTGCAGTAGATAATTTGGGCCCTAGACCCCAATTCAACTCAATTTCCTAAATGATCTCTCTAGCACAGTGTAGGGAAAGGAAGGGTATGTCAATCCAAGGAAAGCACATAGACTATAAATTATATGGAACCATCACCAAGAACACAAAGAGCTTCATTTTAAAAAGTGAACTGCTAGAATAAGGGCAATGAAACTCACTGGGGTGGTGATGGGGAGAAGATTCTCCAAGCATGAGTTACTTCAGAAGACTATAGATCTAGATATGATAATAAAAAGGGACTGAGAAATTGGCTCAATTATTTTAAAGGGAGGAACTAAAAGGGCACAAGAAATGTAAAAACAAAACAAAAAAAATCAAACGTGAAAAATGAGCAGGAGTCATTTTTAAATTGCTGGAGCAGAGAGGCAGAATCTGAGGTAGAAACCTGACGACTAGGTCCAAGCAGTCAATCTTTTCAACTTCAAGATCTTTTCTCCCTATATTCTTAGGTCCTTGCATAGGATCTAGCATTTGAACAATGTTATTAAATTAAAATGAAACAGGTTAAGCAAAAGCAAATGACAGAGTTGATGAGCATCCTGCATTCCTTAACACAGCATGATATTGCTGACTTATGTACGCAGGCTCCAGGAACAGAAAAGAACCAGAAAATGCTGAACATCTTCAGAAGAGTACTTTAAAAACACAGTCAAAGAATTACACATTCTCGGGCTACCAAATACCTAACACGCAATTGCCTGAATATGTCCACAGGGCAACCCAACTGCCTCCATCTAACTACACTGTTTAGTAGCTACTCCCTTATTTACTGAAGAATAAACACTTTTTAATGGAAACAGAGGGAAATGCAGAGTCAAGAAAAAGAAACGAATGCCAGAGAGAGAATAACGTATCAGCAGCAGCTACTATAGTTACAATGTAAGGGGCACCAGGGTGACTGGCTGCCCATTCCTGATCTGGTCTAAAATTCTGTAGGGTCAGAGAAATTGGAGCTTAAGTTCCAAAGATTCTGGAGAATTCTAATATATATCTTTCAAGTGGAAACACAACCCCACTAAAGAGAGGGCAGTTTAAATATAATATGATTTGGTTTATCAGTCAATTTCTAAGCTTTTAGAATTTGAAGAATTTTAAGATTGAGAAGACCATGTTCGGATTTATCACAGAAACACACACCCACACACACTCTGTGTCCTGGTATTCAATTTAAAATTCCTCTAAGGAAAGGCTCTATTTTCAAGACATATATAGAACCACAATAAACAGAGGAAACACTGAACTAAAGGTATGCTTTTTTTTAATACTAACTTTCTCTTATTAGCCATATCTTAATTGTAGAAGTAATTAAATAGTGAAATCTGTCAAGTATATATATATTTATTTATTATTATTATTTTTTGCTGAGGAAAATGTGCCTTGAGCTAACATCTGTGCCGGTCTTCCTCTATTTTGTATGTGAGATGCCACCACCGCATGGCTGACAAGTGGTATAGGTCCATGCCCGGGATCCGAACCCGTGAACCCAGGCTGTCAAAGCGGCGCACACCCAACTTAACCACTAAGCCACGAGGCCAGCCCTTCAAGCAGATTTTTTAAGTTCAAATTTTCTCAAGTTCACACGCACACCAGGGTACACACAAACACACACACACTTATCATCAGCAATAACACACATGGAGCAGCAGTTTTGAGAAATTAAGTACTTAAGAAATGCTAAAAAAATAAGGCTGAATTGAATGATTCAAACACCATTTAAAAGTCTGATCCATCCATCTGCTATTCTTAGGGCTTGCAGTTTGGCCATGGGGACTAGAGAAAAAAGAAATAGGGGGCCGGCCCTGTGACACAGTGGTTAAAGTCTGGAGCGCTCCACTTTGGTGGCCTGGGTTTGGATCCCGGGTGTGAACCTATACCACTCATCAGCCATGCTCTGGTGATGACCCACATACAAAACAGAGGAAGATGGGCACAGATGTTAGCTCAGGGCGAATCTTCCTCAAACAAAAAGAAGATTGGCAATAGATGTTAGCTCAGGACGAATCTTCCTCAAGAAAAAAAAAGAAATAGGCAGGTGAGGCTTGGCTGCAACCTGACATTGACACACGAACGAAAGGAGTCTGACTTTGGCCTCCTATAGATCTCAAGAAAAGGGAGACAATATGGATAACTAGTAGTTTAGGAAGTAGGATTCCTTGGTAAGATTTCTCTTCCTAATGATAAAACTCTTTTTTTAAAAAAAAGGGGCTTTGTTATTTTGACTAAATATCATTAGAAAAACAGCACAAAAACGTCACACTATATATTTACCCTTTAAAAACTTCTCCCAACATCATTGTCTCAGATTAAACATGTCCTTTGATGTTTGAGTCTTCAATGAAAATCTGAAGGAAATATTAATACTAAAAACAGTCACTTCCACTTAAAATGCTTGTTTGGTTGAAAAGTTTACAAACCTTGTAGACACTGTAAAACATCAATTGTCCTTTTCTCTCTCAAGCTAAAGAGAATCCATTTCAAAGCAAGTTTCTTGCCCACAGAGTTTGTCCAATTCTTCTATCAGAATGAGTCTGCCATGTGTTCTACTTTCTCCATAATCTGAGACTTCCAAAAGTGCTAACCTATCACAGGCCTCTAGGATGCCGGCACCCAGGAGCACCCATTCCAACTCAGGGGGCACCGCAGAGCTACTGGCCTCAACAGTCCCAACAGCCTTCCTGCCACCTCTTCCAGACACTGCCAGCAGTATCCATGCCTCCCTCAGAAACTTAATCGGGCACCTCAGAAACTTGTGACAGAGACTGGAGGATGAAAGGACACTGGAAATCAGTAAAGGCTGTAGGCGACTGTTAGGGTGGATGGCAACCTCCATCAGAGGAAGGAAGCGGGGGCAATATGCCATTATCATTTTTGCCTTCTCTACTCCATGCTAGTTACAAACATTTATTTAGCTCTACCTTGTCAATATCTCATTCATCCAAACGATTTTCTTGTGAAGATTTCTCAAGATAAATTAACAAATGAAATGCTTTGTATTACAGACGTTTAAAGACTTCTTGAATATTCTTTGGCTATTATATCTTGTTGAATCAACAGAGTAATTCTAGGGGCCGGCTCCGTAGCCGAGTAGTTAAGTTCACACCCTCCGCTGCGGCGGCCCAGGGTTCGGATCCTGGGCGCGGACATGGCACCGCTCGTCAGGCCATGTTGAGGCAGCATCCCACATCCCACAACCAGAAGGACCTGCAGCTAAGATATACAACTATGTAAGGGGCGGGGGGTGGGGGGGGGGGTGTTGGGGAGATAAAACAGAAAAAAAAAAAAAAAGACTGGCAACAGTTGTTAGCCCAGGTGCCAATCTTAAAAAAAAAAAACAAAAACAGAGAAAGTCTAGTTAATCCATAGCCACCAAGGATCTGTGAGTCTGTCTCCTGGGAGTGTTGGATACCTAGGTCACTCCAGTTTCAAGGTTCTCGATCAGATCTCTGACTACACAAAATATGCTGCCTTGCTTCACACACACATGACTTCTGCTTAACTCAAACTTCCAGGAACAAGATACGTCAGCATGGTTTGGGTAATCAGAAGAGCTGTGGTTCTGCTATTTCAACAAAGGGCAATGATGAGATGACAGCAAAGGCTCTGAAGTCAGACGGCACTGGGCTTGAATACTACCTCTGTCACTTACTAGCTGTGGGACCTTAGCAACTCATCAATCTGGGCCTGAGTTTCTACATCTGAAAAACGTGATAGCACTTAATTCACAGAGTTTCTGTGAGGTTTAACTCACAGAAGTCTTCTGTGAGAAAAATGTGTATGAAACATGCAGCACAGTGTCTGACATTTATTAGGTACGTTCAGTTCACTTTCTTACACCACTCCCTCTCTGTGTTAATCATGTCTACTGAATCCTCAAACTTCCTGAAATACCACATTGTCATTTCCCTTACCAACTCAAAACCCTCGAGCACATATCACCCAAACACTGAAGTTCAAAGTTTTCTTTTTCCATAAGGTCTTCACAGTCTGGGCCCACCTTCGCCTATACAGGAGAAGAGCCCCCTTCTCCAGGCAGCGACGACTCCTGCCTCTTACCTTAGGCTGTGCCCAGAATGTCTTTCCTGCTACCTTGTAAATTTTCCAATCCTTCAAGGACCCAGCTTATGTCCTACCTGTCTCCTTACCCTCACAACAAGACTCCCTACGTTACTATTCTTCCTTTGACTTCTGAGAGCATTTACTATCTACATTTTGGCGTTTCATCATTGTCTTAACCTATTCTTGACTTCACATCCATTTGTCTACTGAGTGATCTCATAAGTAACTCAAGGAGAGAAAATACATTTTATTTTTCTTCTGTAGCCTCTGAAATGAGAATAATAGAATGCTAGGCATATGCTAAATATCTAATACATGCTGGCTCTGTTGAAAAATTCTCTATTCAGATTTATTTTGGGATTCAACCCAGTTCCTATTAAGTCATCACACAATTGTTAATATATTTCTTTTCCATGCACCACATTTAAATGATTAACATTTCATGTGATTACCTATTTTTAAAAGTAGGAAAACACCGATCTCATATATATGCTTCCTATAACTACTTATCAGTTCATCATGCCATTTTTCTTATGGGGTGGCCAGGAACACAGTCCTGCTCTACAGATAGGAACACTGAGGACAAAATTTAAGAGTTTATTAAGCATCTTGGCATGTTAGAAACAGAATTAGGAACTCATTCAAGTTTTTCCAACGTTTACCTCAATGAGTTTGCTACGCCCTCTACTTTGAAACCCTAGAACTTTGTGAGTGTGGAAATCCCTCTGAAGATGAGATTGCAAGAAGTGTGAATGACCGTCTCAATGTAACGTCAATAAGGGAAAACACAGTTGCCTCTATTATGACTTTGCTAAGAAACTTCCCCATCTTTATGCTGTTGGCAATGCCCAACACATACTCTAAACTGACCCATACTTATTAATCCTCAAAGATGTCCAGCCTGCATGTGGATTATAGACAGCAGGAGCACAGACAGACTTCTGTATTCATAACCAGCTCTAAAATCTGCACAACTAGCTACAATAGTGCAGATTTAACTACTAGGGGCAAGCCACTGGACACCCTGTTTCAAATACAAAGGGAGGTGATTTATGATTCAGGTAACTGGAAGAATCTCCCTGTATCTTTTATTTTTCTCTGAAATATTCTGGATGATAAAACGTAAGATTCTTGGGCATCACTTGAATGTAAATCTGTTAATCATTCTATACTTCTGGTAAATGTTTTAACTTTATTAAACTGAACTTGAATAAGAGGATGCTATGTGACAAAATACCTTTCAAAAAGATTCTTACTGTTATGTACAGCACCATGACTTAATAATATTAGCCTTTACAGAACTTCAAGTAAGGCCTTAATTAGTCAGACAAAGAAAACGGGATGATTAATGCAGTGAAGTTCACCTTCTCAGCACTTGCTCTTGGTTAAACGTCCTCAGATTCCCTTTTTTTATTCTTCCGCCTCCTTAGGGGTGGTGGCCCACCTACATAACCACATCCTCCACTGCCTTGGAATTGAAGATTTAAGCAACATTAAGATAGTCCTTGGCCAACCCACCCCACTTCTCGATGGCTGAGAGCCACGTGAAAGGACTGCAGATATGTGTGGACTGATGATCAGTTTCTAAAAAAAAAAATAAACAAAAAACCCCCTTCAGTCTCACATCTATCCAGAGAAAAGAAACCTGTATATCACTCACCATTGTTAAACACTTTCTTCAGTCTATAAAATCATCCAGAATACTGTTTTTTACTAAATGCTCAGCATCCAGACTTTCCTGACAGCAGTTTTACCAAGAGAAGGGACAGAGAGAACCTCCTGTGGTGGCAAAGCCAGCTTGCCTGTAGGTTAAGGTGTTCATCAACCCAATCAACCAGAAGAATCTTCAGTCCCTTGAATCTTCACTCCCTACTGACTCCCAGGCCAGATGTTGCTTCCTCCAGGAAGTCCTTCCACACCCGCTGCAGTAGACTCTACCGCACTGTTATCGCTTATTTCTTTGTATTTCCTGTTAAATTTCAAACTGCTTGAGGACAGGTGCTTATGAGACTTTGTCTTTGATGTCCTGTAGCTAAGTGTGGATTTGTTTCTATCCATCCCGCATGGGTGTCAGTGTGCTTATTTAATCTGAAAATCCGCAGCCATTTTTTCTTCAAATATTGTTTCCCCCCATATTCTCTCCTTCTGAATATGCTATAAATCTTCTCATTCTAACCTTGTCTCTTACTTGCTTTTCCATATTTTTTCATGTATTTTTGCCTCAGAGCTACCTAGCCTCCATTCCACAAATTCTGATTCTCTCGAGCTGTACTTCATCTGCTCTGCTCTTCACCTACCCTTGAGCTTTAATTTCAATGACTGTATTTTTCAATTTTACAGGTTCTTTTCGGTTCTTTCACAAATCTAAGCAAGCATTTGTCACTTTGTTCCATCTTTCTTTTACAGTTCTAGTTCCTTCTTTCTCTCACCATTTTAAACACAGTTCCTTAATCACTGTTTCGGGTTAACACTTCAGTGCCACGTCTCCTGCTTATATTTCCTTACTCTCCCTCATCACAGTTTCCTCATACATGGCTTATAATTTCTGAACATGAGCCCATCTTGTCGGAGTTGTTTTGTTTTATGTGCTATATGTGTCTCTTGGAAACAGGCTCAGTGTCAGTCACTAAGGGCTTAAGAGCTGTATTAAGGTGGAGAAGAGGAAAAGAAGCTGTATGTGTCTTAAGAGCTTGCAGTTGTGAAAGTGTCCAGCGTGCGTCTTTCTGCCGGATTCCCAGAGGTTTCGATGCCTCTGGTTTTCATGTCTATCTGTTGTGTGAGGATTCCCAAGTCGTAAGGGTAGGATAAATCTGGCCCCCACACCACACACAGCATGAGCCTGGGATTTTGATTTCTCATGGGTGACTTTATTTTCCTCCACTCAAGCTCCCAACTTGTTTTTTGCTGCTTCCCTGTTTATGGCTGGAATTTTCTAGTTGCCTGTTCATGGAAGGATAGCTCTTTGAAGCTCCAGGCTTTAGGGAAAGGGCTCAATTCCAGGTCCCAAGCTTTATGTTCATATAAGACCACATATCTCTTCCTGAGATCTTGGAAATTCAGCACCTAATTCCTAGGACTTGTATCCAGACTGAGATCCCAGGGGGCCTGGCTGCATTAGCCCAAACTTACTGTTCTGGCTTTGATTTCTATTTGTTTCTAACACAAAAGGATTTCCATTTTCTTCAGGCACAGGTATAATAACAATGGGGCTTGGGTTGGGATGGTAATATTTTATCCATTATGTCTATAGTTTTAGAGGGGAGGCATGCCATGTGCATCCGTACAACACGTTGCTGGAACCCTCCCACCTCATATCCTGGCTATGCCTAGCACATAAAAGGTGCTGGGTCAGTACTTTCTAATAGATACATAAATCTCCAAGGCATGACTCGCCTCTTCCTCCCCAAAAGCCATCTCCAACCTCCCTGCCCCATTTTTGGCCAAACAAGTCATCCAGACCACCTGAAATACTATCAGCAGAGATTTCCAGTTCATCAAGCAGACTGTTAACATGTGAAAATACCAGAATGGATAATAATGATATGATCTTAGCATAACTCTGTAAGCATTTGTTTATCAAAATTTTTTTCTCGGGGCCAGCCTGGTGGCGTAGCGGTTAAGTTTGCACGTTCCGCTTCAGCGGCCCTGGGGTTTGCCAGTTCGGATCCCAGGTGCAGACACGGCACTGCTTGGCAAGCCATGCTGTGGCAGGCGTCCCACCTATAAAGTACAGAAAGATGGGCATGGATGTTAGCTCAGGGCCAGTCTTCCTCAGCAAAAAGAGAAGGATTGGCAGCAGATGTTAGCTCAGGGCTAATCTTCCTAAAAAAAAGAAAATTTCTTTTCTCTTGGAAACAGGTTCAATGTCACTAAAGACTTAAGAGTTGTAATAAGGTGGAGAAGAAGAGGAAAATCAATCAGTTTGGACTACAGGACATTGCTGAGGGATCCTGTGGTATGTACACCACGGTGGAGACTCTGGGAAGCCTGAAGACATCATGAAGACACAGGGACCTGGGGGCAGAGGGAACGAGGGAGGGGTGCAGTGAGGTGGTCTGGGGGGTACAAAGGAAACATCTTCTGTGTGTCTGTGCCTGAGGCTGTGATCACCGGACTCACTGGACAGACACCCAAGTTTAGCCTATGGCCCTGCAGATACAGTGTGCAACCTTGGGAAAGGCGTAACTGTCTGGCCAGTCGCTTGCTGAGGAAAGAAACGGTTTAAAGTCAAGGAAAGGTGCTCGAGATCAAAAAAGATCAAGAGAATAAAGTTATGTGAGGATGTGCATGACTCCAAAATAAAATGTAAGAAGGTGGGTAGCTTTTTTGCAGAGAACGGCACAGACATCCAAATATTTTGCACACAGCGAAAAAATTGGGGCAAATATAAAAATTAGCCATGTGTCTAATATTAAAAAAATACAAGAAAAATGAAGCCTGACAGACCCATAATAAGCTTTTTGTTCTCCTTTAGGTAAAAAAAAAAAAAATGAACACAAAGAACCACAGACATTATGTCTAAACACATTAGTCTTTCTCTTTATTTTTTAAAGATTATCTGCCATTTCTCTTTACTTCAGAAGAAAGAGACATGCTAATCATCAGTTTTACCCACAGTAACAAACACACATCCTAAACCCAGTTCTACGGGGAACAGTTGACTAACATCCCTGTGCACTTTCTCTGACAGGCACCCAGCGAGGTGCGGAGACATGAAAGGAGCCAAGTCCTCTTCTCTGCTTCCAGGCGCCTGCAGCCCTAGTGGGAGAAAGACGTTGGAAACAGAACAAAGGTCCGGTGCGACGTGCTAAGGAGCCTAGAGGTGAGAACAGTTGAGTTCTACCTGAGGGTGCTGGGATGTTTGCAAACAAGAAGCAACATTTGAACTGGGTCTTCAAAGATGAACGAAAGAGCCTCAGGCGAAGGACGCAACTGCACACAGGTAAAAGGGTGAGAGAAAGGCGGCCCATTAAAGAATGGCAAACAGTGTGACCAGGGCAGAAAAGGAGACGTGGGCTGTGTGTGTGTGCATTTAAAGGACATAAAAGGGACAATTCCAGCCAAGGAGTTTATATTTTACTTTGGAAAAAATGGGAAAATATTAGAGCAGAAGAGTAGATGATCATATTCATGTTTCAGAAAGAGCTCTTTTGTGGCATGTGCAAGATGACTGGAAGGGGAAAATCGGACAGAGGGATACTCGTTGGGACAGTTAAGGGGGAGTTTACTCAGTGTACATGCTTATACATGTGTGCCCATAAAAACATGTGTGTATACATGTATGTATATACACCCCCCCCAACAAATATTTCACTAAAGAGTAAGACAGTGCTATAGGCTCAAAGAATTGTCATGCTCATTATCCAACAGAGGGAAGTGAAAGCACCAAGAGGTGTTCTAAAATAGCAGATCTGCCCTACATAGATATTTACCTCACAATACTATTGATCTTAAGGTTGTTGTTGACTTGAGGCACTTAATGCTGTCTGTGTTACTTAAGTAATGATTTATCATTTGCTGTGACTTGCTGTTCTTTTGTAGTCTTCCTGGTTGATTACACTGCACGGCTTAATTAGGTATTCATGAGCGTATATCGCAGCCAAGCTTTTAGCAAAGCTCCTTATCTGTGCTACTGATTTCCGCATGATATTTCTGGAGTCAATCTGTTGCTACTCTTAAAATTAAATGAAAGAGGCTGCTACAGCCAACTGTTAGTTTTATAGATTATTCTGTAAAATGTCTGAGGCCCTGGAACACAGTTTTTAAAAAAACATCAAAATGTGATGTTAATTTTGGTCTTGATGACCCTATCCTGAAGAGTTAGAGCAGCATGGCCTGCTCCTTGTGATATCAGAGGCAAAGGGAAAGTGGACGCTTTTAGCACAGAACGAATGTGTGGATGGCTTCTGACCCATCATCTCCAACAGGAATTTTGTGGGAAACTTTTTACAAAGCACTTTCACATGTATTATTTTATTAGCTAACATTTATTGGGCATTTAGTAATGTGCCAAAGCACTGTGTTAAACATTTGATATGTATTATCTCAGTCTTCAAGACAGACCTATATGTATTGTTCATTTTATAGAAGATGAAACTGATGCTTAGAAAATTAAAGAAACTTGCCCAAGGTCACAAAGTCACTAAAGGGTGAGCCATGATTCAAATTCAGGTCTGTCTGTCTTTAGAAACCAAACTCTTAACCACTGGGTTATATTTCATCTGTTCTTCTACATACATTTTTCTGAGGCTTAGTGATGCCAATTGATGTACTTGACTACCAGCGAATGAGTGGAAATTCTAAGACTTGAACCCAAGCCTTCAGTGTCAAGTCAGTGCTCCTCCACCACCCTCCACTGCCCCATAATTTAATACCCCTAACACTGCCCTGGACAGGAGTATTCACAGGCAGACAAGCATACGGGAGGAAAAAAGAAGAGAGAAAAAGCTACTTGAGGGTCGCAAGTAGAGAAGGAAGCTGGCTCTCTCATGCTCTCCCACTTTACCATTTAAAGTCAAAAGGAAAACAGAGGACAGAAAGCACATTTAGATGTGGCAGGAAAAAAAATGAAACTAAATATTACTTTAGCCTAATTTAAGGCAGCTGTATAATCTATATGTTAGGAGGCAGAAAAACAGTTCAAATGACAGAAAAGAGGTACTATATGGATTAAACAAGAACATGTGTTTAAATATTTAAAGACTATCAAAATCTTAATATGGGAAAGCCAGTAATAAAAATGAAAATAAATGCAATGAAGTTAATATATCTTTCTTTCCTAAGAGACTAGAATAAGGAAATGTACAAAAAGAAACTCTTAGTATTGGAAGCTCTAGAATGCAATCTCTCAGTGAGGAAAAAACTCTGCAGACTAGTCCACGAAGGTTATAAAAGTGCACATTTACCTATCACAGATTTTACAATGCCATCATGCATATGTCTAGAAAATAGATCAATAACTTAAATCAACTGCTTTTAAACTGTTATTAAAAATTCTTCTCCAAAAACAATTATAAATATCAAAGCCTGATGAAGTCTAGCATGCACACTAAGAATTATTAACATCCAAAAACAGGCTTTTGAAAGCAAGTTATGATCAAGCAATTGATCCCAACCTTCTGTTCCTCAACAAGCTATTATTTCAGCTCTTACTCTGGTCAGGTACTTATTCTTGGATCCTTGCTTCTCTCTTTGGCAACATACTTAAGAATTTAAATAATTACTAGGCTTTATGGAGCAGTAAATTCCATACAATGCTCAAAAAAACCTTTCTAATTTATTTTTCAACAAATATTTGTAAATGGCAGTTGAAAGTACGGCTGTTTTTATTTAAAAACTACCACAGACCAGAGTCCCAGTCTGAGAGGCAGTTTAAATGGAACACTACTTCAAAAGCAAAATTCATTATGATGCACGTGCCAAGCGAAATTAGAAATCCACTAATGCTAATTGGATACATTCTGAAAGCATTAAACTTCTGAAGATATTTTTATGAACCCTTCACAATTCCTATTAACACCCATGCATGGCTGCACTTTGGATGTACCCACAATTTGACACAATATAGGTTATTATGCTTAATAACATTCGCTCTCTCAGGGTGACAGCATAATCTAAAGAAACGAGAAAAGCTACAGTGTGAAAACACTACTTCTGAAAGGCAGGGAAAATGATACAGGAAAAGTCTTTAAGAGTACAAATAGAGGAAACATAGCTTTGTTTTTTCAAATATAAGAATGATAGAGCTAGATGGTCAACATGAAAACCTAATACACATAAAAAACACAACTTGTCAGCCTATGGAAAACATAAAAAATGTCATGAACGGTTTTGCAGATAAATTCAAGGAGAGATATCAATCAACAGATTGCATTTCTATAGTGGTTAGTGAACAAGTCTAGGGTATTTGGGCAACAGCCCCCAGTTGGTAAGATCAAAGGAACTGAAGAGAACCCAGTTAGTTCACATGCTATCTCTTGACACCTTTGTCAGAAGCAGAACGTGGGGCTTCCCGGAAGAAGGGTCCAACAAGCAACACCAACATTCTTACAAATCAAACCGACAGCAGAGCAGAAAGAAAAACCCCACCGGTTTTTCATATGTGGATATAAACATAAGGCGCTGACAGAAAAGGAAAGGAGGGTCTCTAATTCCCTGCCATAATGCTACAGATGGCGACTAACCAAACGCGAGTCTCTAAAATCACTGAGGTTTCACACATGGTTTAAGACAACCTAGAAAGATAGTACCATACAAGGAGGGCATTGTTCTTATTCTAAGGTCACTGATGTACGGACCTCTGAAATGATAAGCAAGTACACACTGTTCATCACAACTGTGAAAATAAAATATTATGACATTCCTTACAGAGACAAAAGCAACTTCATAGCTTCATTCCAGGAATATCCCGGTGAGGGGTGGTGTCTGACCACAAAGCAGGGCAGGGTTAGGAATGTTTGGGTACAAATGCGTACACTGGGTTGGCCTTCCCAGCTTCAGATCGCCCCCTCCTCATCTCTTCTCCCTCCCCTTTCTGGGGGGTTATGAGGACAACTGCTTCACTACTGAGCTTTTCTTCCCGTTTCACACAAATATCTTCAGACTGTTTAGCCTGTGTCTGACGTATGCTTAGTCTTCACAGAGGAGATGCTCAAGGCCAAAGATAACATGCAGTACCTTCTGTTCCACCTCCCAAAAAATACTTGTTGGGTGACAAGGTAGGTAACAAGCCAAATTCTAATTTTCTTAATGCAATGAGGACTTTCTCTATTGCACAAGATACAATATGTTTCCAATGCAAAACATCTATTTTTGCACATCTGCCCAATAGCAGCTCAATTAAAAACAGGCCCATCAGATTGACACAGTTTCCTTAACTGCTCAGTTCCTGTCATGCTGTGGATAGCAGAAAAGCACTTAACGGCAGCCACAAGGCAATTTTCCAGTAAGACTTGTTAATCTTTATGCAGCCATCTTCATGCAGCCATCACAGTGAACTTAACGACAAATCAGTTAAAATAAATTACTTTCAGGAACTTGTAAGGATCAGATAAAAAGCAAACCATATGTGACATCTCTTCAGTCCTCCCCGTGACAGCATATAATTGTCACCATCTGTGCTCTTTATTCTATTTGCCTGGCCTCTCTGCCCTCACTCACCCCCAGATCCACTCTTTGCCCTTCTCTGTCTTGTGTGGGCCTCAGGAGGCTGACCTCTGTGGACTAGAGGACTGGGTCTGCATCAGTATGACCCTGCTCTCTGGCTTTCAGAGGGGCTTAGCCAATGGGAGGTGACAGAAGAGCTCAGAGGCTGGAGGAGAGAGATGTCAGGGGTTATCCCCTACCCTGCTCAGTGCTCCTGCAGCCAGGCAGGCCCTCTTCCAGCTCCAGCTCTCCACAGCTGCGGTGGCACTGCTCCCTTTCTTTACTCCTTTAGGCCCAGGTGTGCTCATAGCTTCCGGCTGCTGCTCATAGCCAGTCCTTCACCAGCCCTCGTTGGTTCCAGTAACCCTGGCTGCATCTCTCTGAACAATCCCTTAATTACACTTGCTTCAGTATAAACACCTGTTGCTGGCTGACACACTGCCAGCAGCCAGAGGCTCCAAGCTGGGATCACTTACATGGACGGTGTGGACCAGATCCGCCAGCAGGCACTGCCTCAGCTTCTCATCACTGCTGGTCCCATGAAGCACCAGATCAGGCATGTACGTGGGGCAATAACCCGCCAGAAGTGAGCGGCCAAAGTTTCTTACATTTGGGTTGCTGATGCTCTGAGATCTAAAACAATATCGACCCATTAGAATACACAATTAAAAACGTACTTCCTTCTTGTGTTACAAGTGGAACAAAAACAAGTAAGAAAAATAGATTCAGGGTGTCCATTTCAGCAATCCTTCAGTAAGTGGATCATTGGTGTGGGAAAAGGAAGGGGGTTGGAAGAGAAAAAGGCATTTTTTCTTTAACGGAAAAAAACGCCAGTATTTTGATGCCTGGTTATGAGTTTGTTCTTGTACCTCATATCGAATATCCACCAGGCAGTCTGTGTCAAGAGAGTGAAGAAGGAGAGTCTACTGATGGGGAGATCTTGCCAAAAGGGTGGCTTTAGGAACTCGACACATCTGCACAGGGTGGTGCCCACAAGAGTGCAGAAGAACAGAAGAAATCTCTAATTACTGCTTTCAGTCATCACACGCCAAATAATCGACCTGATGGAGTGTTAAGGAAGAGGTGTTGTTTCCCGACCACTTCACACTGCTCCGAGCGGCAGGAGAGAAGCCGCACGGGGAGGTAATCCACCACCTCCGAAGCAGCACATCTGCTTCATTTAACTTCCCTACAGATGACAGAAAATTAAACTCCCTGCTCCCCACCACCACCTCCACCACATCCCTTAGCTTCCCCAAATTGTCACAATGGTTACAAAAGCAACCACTTGCATCCTCGCTCAGATGCACTAAGCCAATGATCATCCATGGAGAACGGGCAGGCTGGAAACCGTTTTTATCAGTTTGATAACACTTCTAATACTATGAGAAAAAAACCCATATGTGTAAAACAGCCAGCAGCAGCTAATGTGATCATGGGTGTCGGGTCAGGAGATCAGTATTTGAACCCAGTTCCCTCTGCTTCCCAGACTGCTAGTGTTACCTTGGCAGAGGCAGCTCCACTTCCAAGGACCCTTCAGGCCGGTCACTGCTGTGACCCAGATCCAGCGTGGCTGAAGCACATGCTTCGTCGTCGCTGTCTCCGAGAGCGCTATCTGAGCTTTCGTTTCTGGGAATGTCTCCTTCAATCCTGAAGTCAGCTTTCCTGTCGGCATCCCCACAGGGGACATCTGCCTCAACCGAGAAGTCTGAGTCCTGCTGGACACACCTGCTCGGAACAGGCTCTACCAGAGATCCTTCCGCAACCTTCAGATACAAACCTCTCGTTTTCTCCAGCGTTCTCTGTCCAGCTCCTGCCGCACTGTCATTAGGAGCTAACAAGTGGACAGATCGGTCAAGCAGCCCAGCAGCATCTGCTGTGACCTTGGTTCTGATGCCTCTGTCCTCAGCAAAACCCCAGTCACATGCACTTTCGCCCCCTTCAGAAGATTGATTCTGAGGACAGCAGACATTCTTTTGGAAGCCAGGCATGAAGGAGCACCGAGAAACCTGCTGGTCCTGAGCCACGTGAGCAGCCCCGCTGGGCTCAGCAGAGGGACAACTGGCTGACTCTGGATATTGTCTACAGCCCTTTAGCCGTTCCTCCATTTTTTTTGTGCGGCTTTCAAAGTCAGACTCTGGAGACACGGAGCTTCCAATTTGGAAGGTGACCTTTTCTAAGGGAGGCTTCTCCCGGGAATGTCTGTCAGGGCAAGGCCAGGCTGCTGACCGGTCTGGTAGTTTCTTAGGCATCTCCCCTTTCAACTCCTCAATGACAGTCTGTTGGCCAATCTGCAGTCCTGCCCCCAAACCTTCACAGCTGGAGAATCTTGAAGAGCCATCTCGTGGTGCCTCTTTTTCACTTTCTTCATCCCCAACAGAAGCATCCTGAGGTTTCCAAGAGCTGTCCAGTGCTGTCTCTTGGTATCCCATGCTGCCGACCTCAGAACTCTTGTTTCCTTCTTTGTCAGGTTTGGGACACAGCTCTCTAATGTCTACGCCCTCTGGGACCCCAGCCAACCCCTCCGTCCCGGGGCTCCTGCCCTCGGCCATCGTCGTGGGTGGCAGGATGGGGGGAAGGAGAGCAGGTTCACTTCTCACCGTAACTACCACGTACTCAGACTCCTCCACCTCACCCCTCTCCAGCGCTGTCGTGATGTTGCTCCCGTTTACCACTTGGTCACCTTCACCATGATTCCCACTCCAGGTCAGCTGGTTCTCTTGCAGCTCAGAGCAACGGAGAAAGTAGGTCAGGACATAAAGTATGCGCTGGACCAAATCCTTCTGCTTCCCCACCACCACAGTGCGAGTCAGCCTCACTGGAGAGCCGATAGCTCCATAAAGATCACCTGTAGAGCAAAGGGGACACAAAGACAAAGTCGTCTCAGGTGAGCATGTCATGGACATGTCAGCCTTTACAAGAGAAAAACAATGACCTATCCCCAAACTGGAATGGCTTCCTCACACACCTGACTGAGGCAAAGAGGTAATTCCTAGTAATGACTGTGTGTTGGTTTTGCCTCTACAATGGAAAGTGTGCCTGGAAGGCCAGGCACAGGATGTGGCCCACTGCTCTTAGTGCATGGGTACAGTGCTGGTGTACACAGCACCCTGCTGTGCTTGTTAGGTCTTTCCACGAAGCTTACTGGGCTGGCCAGCTCCCAGCTCCCCAAGGAAGGCTAAGGCCAGAGCCCTGAATACGTGACCAAGTCAAATACTGTATCTTGGAAACTAGAATGATGAGATTTTCTTAGAAGAATCCCAGGACAATAGGCGTTGGAGTGAAATCCAAATTCAGGATGTCTGAACAGAAGTACAGGGAATCAATTCAAAACACTTAATGAAATGGCCTGCTCAGAATTCGCCCAATATACACACATGCACCAAGTAGAATCAATTTGATCAAGGAGAAGAAAACCCCTTAGTCATGAATAATAAATCTGAACATTTTCTTTCTATTACTTCACATGAAAATAATTCTACTGGAAAAAAATATGTCCCATAAATTACATCCTGAAAAGCTGATTAAAAACCGGCTAATGAACCATGAACATTTAGCTTAAAGGTGGAAGAAGGGCAAACGTGTCAATGAACCCAGCAGTATGAGCTTTTCATCAAAAGTATTTGTCAAGTGCCTAACTATTAAAATTACTGCATTTAATAGGTTGTACATTTGACACTTTGATAATAATATTGACAACTACAACAAAAAGCCAACTTTTACTGACTCTGCAGGCACAATGCTAAGTGTTTTTACATGGATTTATCTCATGTATATCTCTGTTTAACCAACCCTGAGTTAGAAACCACCACGGGAATAATCAGAATGTTGGAATAAATCAAAACTTGAAAAGATACTAAATAAAGGAGAGGAGATACATGGTAATAATTATAAATAAGAACTCAGGAAGTTAGAACGCATCTGAGGAATGCATCCAGACAGAGAAGGGAAGGCATTTATAAGGGCATATACTAGATAAAACTAATTAAATGGATAGATTAAGACTGGAGAAAGTTATGGGAACCACCAGGAAGTCCCTCGTCTGGAGAGTATTCCCTGGTGAAAGGCTACTGGTCCTAAGAAAGTTTAAAGGGTAGGACAGAGACGATACTAAACAATCCTCTTATAAAAAGACTAGGTTACTTGCTAAGAGAGCTTTATCTCTGAGGCTGTTGCAACTGACTGAGAAATCATCCAAGAATTCAAAAGAATAACTCAGAACTGTGGTCTGATGGTAGGACAAGTACTTCTGCTTGAGAAAAGCTTCCTGACCAAGAGCCCATTCCGGCCCCTTCCCTGTGATTCCAGCGCCCACTGCTGCAGGAGATCACAGTCACTTCAGGACTTCATGGGACACTTGTGTTAAATCAGTCCCAATGTTAAGAAAGAAGATAAGTATGACATATCCCAACTCTGGTACAAAAAAACCACAGAAGAAAGGCCACTCAGAATGACAATATTATTTTTTAGCAATGCATTTAATTTTTGGTATTGCATGTTTTAACAACTAAGGCATAAGTGGGAAAAAAGTAAAACAAAGGAAGGTTATTAAAAGTAAAATTTATAATAATTTAAACCATATAAAGAAGGGAAAGCAATGTGGGTGGAAACAGTGCTATTTCTTTTAAGGCCAAACTTCATAAAATAATAGACCTGTAATACTAAAGAGTTACTGGATCTTGAAGGCAATTTTTTGAGTCCTGGACTGACAAAGCCACTGATTTTAGAGTAGATTCCTTTGTTTTCATGAGCATAATTTTACAAAATGAAGAAGAGGTTGCACAACAATGTGACTAACAGTACTGAAGTGTACACTTAGAAATGGGTAAGAGCATAAATGTTATGTGCTGTGCTTTTTTACCACAATTTAAAATACAAACAAGTTTAAGAAAAAGAGAGACAATGGGAGAAAGACAGAAGGAAAAAAAGGAAGGAGTAAAAAGATTGTGTGCAGGTGAAACAGAGAGAGAGGGCATGGGGCAGCAGGAAGGGGTGCAGGGCAAGGTGAGAGGAGAGACCATAAGGAAGAGGAGACAAACAGAGGGACCCAGAGAGACAAGGCAGCAGAGGACAGAGCAAGGGGACTGTGGAAGGGGGAGGGGAAGATCAGAGGGAAGAGGAACGGAGAGAGAAAAAGAGATGAGGAGTATAATGGTAGAGAATCGGAGAGAAGCAAAAAGAGGGTGAAGAAGAGATGAGAAAAGCAGAGAGGGTAAAACACACAAAGGAAAAGAAAAAATATCAAGGGAAACAATGAAAAGACAGAAACAGAAAATAGAAAGAGAGGGCGGAGAATAGAAAAGTGGGGAGAGGGGCCGGCCCTGTGGCTGAGTGGTTAAATTTGCACGCTCCGCTACGGTGGCCCAGGGTTTCTCTGGTTCGGATCCTGGGTGCGGACATGCACCACTCATCAGGCCACAGTGAGGTGGTATCCCACATACTACAACCAGAGGGACCTACAACTAAAATATACAACTATGTACTGGGGGAATTTTGGGGGAAAAAGCAGAAAGGAAAAAAAAAAAGATTGGCAACAGTTGTTAGCTCAGCTGCCAATCTTAAAAAAAAAAAAAGTGGGGAGAGACTGAGGTGAGAAGCTGAGAGGACTGAGGAGCCATGTAAAGAGGGGATGGCAAAAGGAGGAAGGCTGAGAGAGGTGGGGGGACATGGAAATGGTGGGAGAAACAGAGAAAATGAAAAAGGAGACAAGGAGAGAAACTGAGTATTATACATTCTAATAAAATGACATGCTGTGAACTCCCCTTTGAGCAGTGTGTCCAGAATCCTACACATTGTAATTTACTGTACCTTTGTTATCATTTAGTTCAAACTATTTTCTAATTTCTCCTGTGAAGCATTGTTTGGCTTGTGGGTTATTTAAATGTGGCTGTTCAACTTCTGAGCAGGGGGAGATTTTCACCTTTCATCATTTTATTTATTTGTAGTCTAATTCCACTGCATTCTGAGAAATATAATTTAAACTTATAGAGAAAAAAATAAAGAAGAAACTTCAGACTTTTCTGCTTACATTATCTAAACCAATGATCTCAAACCTTTTTTGAGAAAATCTGCTTTTCATTTCCACAAATCCTTTAGGTCACTAGGGTCAAAGAGAGACCCACATGGAGCTCCTTCAACCAGTGGTGAGAGAGTGGCTTTCAAACTTCATATACTCATTCCAAGAAAGACATACATTTTACACTGCAACCTCACACACCCTCTGAAACAAACATTGTACAAAACATATATGTCTCGCTCTGATATTTTCTACTCTATTGTACCCTTTAAATGCTCTTCTGACCCACTAAATTGCTGCCACTCCCCACTAACGAGTCGTTATCCATACTTTGGAGAACTCCTGTATACTGTATAGAATGCATGTTAGGCAGAGGCAGGGATGGCTAAGCTCCTGAACAGCAAGCCAGTGAGAGTGTGAAAGGGTTTCTTGCTTCTAGCTTCTCTCCTCCTTTCCCTGGGAATGCTGAGAAGCCAGGCCAAAGTGGCCACGGCAGTGGTACCTGCCCTGGCAAGCTCTCAGATATGCCTTTGAAATAATTCAAGATGGAATCTTTTCTATTACTTAGGAACCTGGATTAAAATTACTCTGCATCAGTGTATATTCGCAGCAATGTACACTTTCCTGTTTACTGTGACTTGGTAAATATTTAATGAAAATAATATTAATAATTGGAAATAAGAATCTCCCCAGTCACATTATTGAAGGCCCTCAATGTTCTGTAAAATGGAAACTCAGCCATCATTTACACTTGGCTTTACAAAGCTATCACGTGACTCTGCACCAGGGCCTCATCCCTCCTCACACCACTCTTGTCAACAGCCAGACTGCTGCTGGATGGGAGGAGGGCAGGATTAGAGACTCGAAATAACACATGATCTCCTGTGAAAAAGGACTGTGAGCCCACAGGAAGGGACTTCACCCTGTTAGGCTGAACACAGGGAATTAACGGCTCTCAATTAGCTAAATTTCAAATGAGAAGCATGTCTAATTATAAATACATTTATCTAATTAAATGCACACTGCTTAATTAGCATTGTTTTTAAATGGGTGACCCAACAGCATGAAACGCCATGTTTCCTTAATATCCAGCTCCTTTCCCTTTGCCACTGAATGATACTACCTTTTTTTAAGACTATTGTTCCAAAACAAGAACAATAATGCTCTGTCCTCCCCGGGAAGAACTGTATGACGGAGTGCGTTAGGAATGCTCTGAGTTTTTCCTGACCTCAGTACTGATCAGTTGTATTAAGTCCTTTTCTAACATCTATAAATTCTTTAGTTAATTCATTTAACATGCACCTATTATTTCCCTAGCTGTGAGACATGTATTGTCTTTCTTACACACATCTCATGACCGGGGGCACAAGGGCAAGACATCTTTATTATCTGCAAAGCGAGGCCAATAGTAACAGGTTCGCAATGAAAATCTAATTAATTAACACGTGTAAAAAACACTAAAAACAGTGCTTGGTTCATAGTGACAGCTTTCATTACTCTTATTATAACATGCTGTTTTCTAAGATGAGATCATTTTCCCCCAGTCTACATTTCTTTTTCTAGAAAATGCCATTTTAACATTTCCTCAAGTATGTATTCCTTGAAAATTCCCTTGATCCCCTCACTTTGTCTCTCAGTGCCCTGCCAATCTTAACGTTTTCATCAGCAGCATGGATAACAAAGGTGCTTTACATATAACTAATTTAATTCCCACAGCAACCACGAACTATTACCACCCCATTTTACAGATAAAGAAACCAAGGCACAGAGAGGTTAAGTCACTTGCCCACGGAGCCTGGATTTGATCCAGGCAGTCTGGCTCTGGTGCCCACACTCTTAACCTCTGCACTACACTGTCTCCTCCCTGCATCCTTCTGCACACTCCTATCAAAGGAGTAATCAGGATGTTTTGAAGTCATCTGAATACAAGTCTGCCTCCTCCATTAGGCAGTCAGCTTCCTGAGGTTAAGCAGCATGTTACTCAACTCCGCATCTCTGGCATCTAGCACAGGCTCTGGAAGACAGTGAGTGTGCAAGTCCTACTTAGCCACTCTAAATGTTTGGTGAGTGAGAGGTCCAGAGTATACCTCTCTTCCACGTGAACCCAAATTCGCAAGATTGGTCTCACAAGTCCCAAACTCTGTAACCAACTATGCCAAAGCATTAGATTCCTATACCATGTTGAATCACAAAGCTTTGAGGAAATAAATGCCACCAACCAACAGCTAGGAAGCAAGGTTTCTGACTTAAGCTATTAAAAAGGTGGTGAAACTGTAGTGTGTTACTTTCTTTTCTCTCTTATTTTTCTCCTATCCAGTCCATCCTCTAGTGCAGTGGTCCTCAGCCAGGGGGTGTCTTGCCCCCCAGGGGACACTCAGTAATTTCTGGAGATATTTTTGATCATCACAACTTTGGAGGGGGTTTTT
The DNA here is from genome assembly GCF_037783145.1 of Equus przewalskii. NCBI lineage: Eukaryota > Metazoa > Chordata > Mammalia > Perissodactyla > Equidae > Equus > Equus przewalskii. The sequence continues at coordinate 75,514,076 of NC_091832.1, forward strand.
CACTGGTAGCTAGTGAAGAGGCCAGTGACGCCACTAAACATCCTATGATGCACAAGACAGCTCCCCCAATGACCCACCCAACAGAGAATTATCTGGCCCAAATGTCAATAATGCTGAGGTTAAGAAACCCTGTTCCAGGGTGAACTGTCACTCTGGTACGGGGCAACAAAGTCTACCTACGCTGCTTTAAAAGAGTAGAACAAAGCTGCTGGCATGGGGAAGGAGAGGAAGGTGATGGTCCTACAATTAGAATCTGTGGGCCAATCTTCTATTCCCTGTCTGGCCAATGACACCCCCTGAATTACCCAGTTGAAGAGCGAATATCAACTAAAAATGCTAGCATGTTTCCTGTTCCATCCCATATAATCTGCAAATAGTCAAATTAGGTACTAACCCAGCTGCGCCCAGAGAGGATTATATGGATGTGTTTTGGCCAGTGTGTTCACTGACTGAGAGGTGCGTTTCTCTGAGAAGGCTTTAATGGGAGGGTGATCAACAGGCATGACAGTCGGTACCCAGGCCAGGTGGTAGGTTAACACTGCAGTCAGCAAGGCAGCAAAAAACCTTGGAGAAAGGGAAGAAAACACAACCAGATGAATCAATACAGGGAGAGGCATGTCATGTACACACATACACTGGCCCTGGAATTTGCATACAAGGCTCCAGAAAGTTGAAGCTTACTGGTTTTTGTTGATCTGTTCTATCAGAAGTGTAAACTCCTTGAGAAAGCGCTGGCAGAGCTGGGTTTTTTCCAAAGTGCTGGACATCATGGTAAGCCATACGGGTTCAGCTATCCTTGGAACAGAGTATAAGTTCCAGATAGTCCCTCTATAGAAAAGAGAAGGGATACACAAAACTGTCACAAATATTATTTTGGATAATCTTTATATAAAGGAATAAAGAAGAAAACAATAATCTGGATCTATGTAGCCTTAAGGGATTCAAGCAGTATATAAAACAGGGGTCAGCAAACTATGACCCACAGACCAAATCTGACCGCCAACTTTCTGTAAATAAAGTTTTATTGGAACACGGCCATGCTCATTTCTTTATAAATTATCTGTTGCCACTTTAGCACAATGGCAAAGTTGAGTAGCTGTGACAGAGACCCTTTCCAGAAAAAGTATGCCAAGCCTTGATATAAAACATTCATTTTTTTTTTTGAGGAAGATTAGCCCTGAGCTAACTACTGCCAATCCTCCTCTTTTTGCTGAGGAAGACTGGCCCTGAGCTAACATCCATGCCCATCGTCCTCTACTTTATGCATGGGATGCCTACCACAGCATGGCTTTTGCCAAGCAGTGCCAGGTCCACACCGGGGATCTGAACCGACGAACCCTGGGCCGCCAAGAAGCGGAACACATGAACTTAACCATTGCGCCACCGGGCCTAATTCATTTTTAAAACAATTTATTTTCACAATACCTTGCATCAGAACTTATGCCCATTTTTATAGTAAAGAAATAAAGGAAGAAAGAAATTATATGCTATACTAAAAATGTGACCAGAGGCAACTCAACTCTCCCACTTTCCAGTTAGGGCTTTAGTTCTATAAACCAAAGCACTCTATTCATTTTAGATGAAAAAAACCATAAATGGCTCTTCTTCATTATACTATATACTAAGTTTTTATACGGATTAACAGAATCAAATTCTTAGAACTGCAAGGTATTAGAGAAACTGACTAGTCTAATTCTACCACTTTACAAATGAAGAAACTGAGGCCTAGAGAAATTACGTTACTTGCGCAAGACATACAAATATTGAATGACAAGGTCAGGATGAGAATGCAGGTCTCCCGCCCTGGTGCCAAGGGCTCTGCTCCAAGCTACAGGACTCACAAGTGTTTTTCTAAAGAGCACACTAACTTAGCTTACGATCTCCACCGGTATGTCTGAATTTAAAACACATCTACTCTTCCTAAATCAAGATAGATGAGACATATTCTCACTTGATTTTCAAGCTGTGTGCATAAAAGAACTATGATACAACAGAATTCCACCTTGGCAAAAAAAAAAACCAGAGCATGTGCTGAGTTAGGCAGCAACGATCAGTTACGGTCACATAGAACTGGGATTCATTTACTAAAACTAAGGTCTCCAAATGCTAACGCTCTAATTTGTCACCACTGCTGGAGGGGTAGGTTGTTGACTTAAGAACAAGACCCCTCTATGTACAAAGTGAGGCTTTCTGGTTCTGTACTTTCAGATTCTTGACCTCTGAAAAAATTGATACTTTCATTAAACTAGTGTCCAGACTCTGAAGCACACATCAGCTTCTGGACTGAGCACAGCAAAGCAACAGGCAAATCCAGCTTTGCCCACACCAACTATAGAAGGTTTGCTAATCATCAGATTGCCATCAAAAAACACAACTTCACACTATTTCTCAAACATACAACTTAGGTCTTAACAATCACCAGATAACGACCAATGTGTTACTTCAGTACTTTATATGTACCTATGGGTTCAAAAAAAGCTGGGGATTTTGCTCCAAGTAGATTATAGAGTTCACCATCATATACCTTAAGCATCACAAAAATGTTCTAATCTTCTAAGAACTGTAACATTTTTTTATCCCTCAGCTGCAGAGTAACAGTTTGACTCATTAGCTCAGGACTGCTCTGGAGTGGGATTCCATTCCCCACTGAGAAATTGGCTCTAAGGACTGGTGCAACAATCCCGGCTCAGCACGGTGGAAGAGAATCCCACCTGCCACCCCAAGCAGATTACCCTTCCACCCAGACATTAGGAGCAAAGACTCTAGAAAACCAGTCTCCAGAGTACAAAGACCATCAATTAGAAACTAACAATGAAGACACACTAGGGTGATTAAACAATTTAATGTCCAGACCTTAAGAGAGGACAGTGGGTATAAACTAGGACTGTCCAGGCAAACCGGAATGTGTATCTCCCTGGCGTGCAAACTCTCTCCATATATGCTTTGGATAAGCATCCTTGAACTCAAGTTTTCAAATCTGTAAAATGGGGTTAACAGTGCTTACTTTTAGGGCTTTTGTGAGGATGACATGAAATAACGAACAGGCTTATAAGACACACCTGGATATTAGTTTTCTCCATTGACCCTATTAAAAACAATCACATCAAGAACTGTCCATCAGGCAGTAGTGAGGATTACTTGGTGCTGGGTGACTTAAATTTTTTGCTCCATTTGGTCTTAGTTTCCACCTTGAAGGAGCTGCTCAAGTGACTAATAACTGCCAGCTCCCCCATTCTTCAAGTCATGGTCTCTATGTATCCCTAGACCTATGGCTGCCGCTGCCACTGCTGCTCATGAATTTCCTGTTGGCTTCACCAAACTTTGCCAATTTACCTGAATTCTCCCAGAGCTTCCATCAGACGGCTGACATAAAACTGGACACGGAGACTTGATTCTGCAATCTTCCTACAGGAGATCATGGCCTTCATTGAAGAGAAAATAAGCCAAATTACTCTCTCAGAAGAAACTCCTTTATAACTATCTACTGGGCTTTATTAATAAAATACAATATTATAATCAAAACATTCAAGGTGGTAATGACTGAAGTCTTCAGGAAGCAGTAATTTCCTTTCCTAAAACAATCTAGTATCTGATCTCTAATACCAACATGCTAAGGATCTATCACTGACACAGGTGACTTAAGTTCTCTAGGAAAGCGATTTGATACATAAACAAAGAGATTCTACCATCTGTAAAGCGCCGTAATTGCTTCTCTGACACTGGATTATACTCTTATTACCTTTTCAATTGCACTCTTCAGCCTGTTCATGTGAGATTCAAACAGGGGGAAATGAGAAAAAAAGAAGTCCTGGAAATTCCTTTGTGCTTCCTCTTTCTCACATAGGGCAAAGATGATGCTTATGGCAATTTTCTTCCTCCGAACTATGGCCGGATTAGAACTACAGGTTTCTTCAGCCAGGCTGAATGTCTCATCAGTTGACCTGGAGGAAAAATAAGTTTGAAAAATTGCCATGCATCAATGAGTCACACGGAAGATAAACTGTAATGCCAGGGGACAACATTCAGACAGCTGGTCCCGAACACTCAGAGTCTTAACCAAGAGTTTATCTGCCTCTAATTCATTGTCTTCTATAATCTTCTGTCATGAAAAATAAAAATATCAGCTTGCCAGACAGTATTTTCCTAACATGGAAAGAAACTTAAATGAAAACTGAAAGTAATTTCAAATGTGCCCATTAGACTCTCGTTGTTTTCCCTTGGACTATTTTGCATCAGATTGGTAGTATTTAGGAAGGGGTGTGAAATACCTGTTCACTCAAAACACAGAGGCCTTTCATTTTGGTTGACAGATACTAAGAGATAAGCATGTCAGAGGAGACTGATCCTATGCGGTATTCTGTTGAACCAAGGCATCATGTTTGGATATTTACTGGTAGTTGAGGCTTACTTCCTAAGGCCATAAAAACCATTAGATGAAGTTACTCCTGTAGATGTTCAGATTAAGCCATGCGACTGATTAAGCTCTCTGGGAAATACTGCAAGCAGAAAGATCCACTTCTCTTCTGGTAAAGCCAAATTCTCAAAAGGCTTAAGATTCTTTCAAGAGACTCTGCTTCTACGATAAGAGAATCATGAAGTCAATAACTTCTGAGTATATATCCAATTTTTCTTAAGGGGTAAAACACACAAATATGGCCCAACCATGTCTCTTATTTAACTATTCAAAAAACCAGCATAACTACCACATAGCTACCAACAGCAAGAGTGGAAATAAAAGAATTAACTTGCTTTTTTCTACAAAGACATCAAAGCAAAGGACATAACATTGCAAATGGAAGCGCCTAGCCTGATGGCACATAGTAGGTATGCAATAAATTTTCTCTTTCTCATTGACCCCACAAGTTAGTCTCGTATCTCTGCCAAATATGGGAGGATTCTGCTTCCTCCATTTTCTTTACTACAAATTGCAACATAACAATTACTTATGCTTAGCAGAATTCAAGGCAGCCTCCTACTCTTGGTCTTATTTAGTGCTCTACTCACAGTCTGTAATGTTCCCGTGATTTCAAACATATCCACATTTTTTTAAAAACATACATATATCAAAAGTTTTATGGTCAGGAAAGCTATTTTATTTTTAAAGGAAAGGAGACAGACATCTTATTCTAACTTCAGAAGGATATGTTATTTTTCTTTTGACTTTAAGCAAGATCCTGGAGATGTAGATGGGGTTGAAAAATCAGTAAGAGGAGCTCACTAACAGACACGCCACCGGAAGGATGTGATCTCCACATGCTATTGTAAATGCTGTGCATTATAATAAACCATCAACTGTTTTCTCTGAGGAATTCCTAGATCTTAGTCATCTGCTCGTCAGAAGAAAATTCTTGAGGATCTCTTAGAATTTTTTTTAATTTCATACATTGCTCCCTCTTTTTTTCCAAAGCACTCGTACTATAACTTCGTTTTCCTGCACCAGTTTATTTCCATTCTTCTGAGCTTATATTATACCAATACTTTCTTGCAACCCTTTCTTCTTCGTCTATTATCTCCGATTTCTCTTCTTTTTCAAAAGTAAAATGACCATATCAGTCCATTCCTCTTTGGCCAACGTCGTCTTCAATAATCAAATTGCAGAAAAACCCTGAACCCTATGCAGATTTATGCATTATCTTAATCTCTACCCTACAAACAATAACCAACTCCACTTTAACACAGCAGAGAGTGCCACCTACTGAATTTCTGAAAAACTTCCACAGCTATAATAGCATGGTTAGCTCTTACTTCATTATATCTTTCTAGTGAATTCTAAAGCAACTGAGCTTCATTCTGTAGTCTTGGATCAATCACGCAACCTGGAATAAATCAGGTCATGTGGTATGGTAACGATATTTTAAAAATTATTCCACGATGAAAGGATGTTTTAAAAAATTTAAGTACGTACCCAAATACTTCATCATATTTTTACCCTCAAGCCAACAGGTAAGGTACACAGACCATTTTCCAAAAGTGGAGGCAGAGTGATTAATCGACTTGCTTCAGGAACAGAAAGCTTCTTAGTGACAAAGCTGGAGTTAGAACCCAGGTTTCTGTCCGCTAGTCTAGGCTCATTTCTTGGACACTGGAAACAACCATGGACTCTGCCCCCACGTCTGATCCATCTGCTATTGTTCATGCCATCAGATACATCACGTCGGCTGGAGCACTGAGGGAAAACAGCTGGGAGTAATCAGATCAGCTGACAGGCCTTCAAGTTAAGGAAGGACCACCGCTACCCACTTAATTATTCTCCTTATAAAAAATCAAATAGAATTTTGTTAACATTTATGAATAAGTATTTACATACATTATGAGTACTTCACGATCATAAATAAAGCAAAAACTATGATTATGTAAGTACATCTCAAAGATCTATAATTGATATTAGGACTGCTTAGTTGAATGGTTTATGTCAGCTTTGAACTTATGCTGAATTTATGTATTACATCGGAACATATGAAATTGCCACTTTTGTAGGTCAAAGAACCATCCCACTGTATGGTTGGTTCAGTTTAATAATTCAAATCAAAAGCCTTTCTGGGACATTATCACTTGTGCCTTTAGGGTTTCCATAACCTCTCTAAGGGATGAAATCTCTGCAACTTCTCTCCTATAGGCAGTAGTTCTGTATCAACTGGTAAATGCCCAAGCCTGACTCCCCACCCAGTAACCAAAGTTTACCACCTGGCACAGCAGGGGCCTTGCAGCCTTGGCGTCAGTGTGGAACCAACTGTTAAGGATTGTAAATATCCTCCCTGACTATCTTTAACTCTCTCAGGAAGAAAGTTTTTGATTACTGTGACTTTTCTCTCAAGGCCAGAGGCAATCATATTTTTGATACCCATTGTTCTCCTGTCTAGCATAAGAAACTAATTTTCCCACTCACACATCTGCCAAAAGGGAGAGATCCACTGCGCTATCCTTTAAATGAAGGGATCTTCACAGGCACAGTGATCACTCAAAATGCCTGCTGCACTGACATTCTCCACGTTCCACAGGACTGAATCCAGGGCCAGCTTCACGGCATGAAACCCCGCTCATGCAGAGCACTGCTCTCAGAAGGGCCCAGGTTTGGTTTAACGTTCTGTGTTTGCTACCTTGAATTCTTAATAATTTTATCTTTGAACTTGTGTTCTGTAAGTGAAGTCTGATGGGACAATGAAGCACGTATGTGAGCAGTAAAGACATCAGGCAGCAGAGCATACGGTGGGCTCAGGTCCAAGGGCATGCAACCCAGACAATGAACAACTGGACTGGGGGTCAGGCATACCCCCACATGTCTGGGCAATCCAGGGTGCCATGTGGCCCCACGGCGGCAAGGCTGGGACCTGGGCCCAGCTTGGTGGTTGTGACAGCAGCAGCAGCAGCAGCAGAAACAGCAGCAGAAGCAGCAGCTGTCACGGCCACAGGAGAGAGGAAGGACTTGGGCGGGGCCATGACCCACGGTGGGAGGCCAGCTTGTCCGTCCATCATCAGAGACCATTCCTATGGAGTCTGTACAAATATTTAACTCTCCAACCTGAGCTCTAGGGCAGTAAATCATCACAAAGTAAGAGCCTACAGTGGACACTGCAATAAAGCATATCAGGGAGTTGGAATTCTTCAAAGAGTTTATAATCTCTGGTTTTGAAAACTGCAGCAACACTGCAAAGCAAATATCCACAGGCATAGAAATAGAAATGAAATATAAAGATGGTTGCATTGAACAGAAACAACCCCACTATTTTCACATGAAGCTTCAGACGAAGAAATTATTAATAAGGAATCCCATTTTAAAATTAATTTTTCCATATAATTGAAGATACACTGACAGAATGCATAAACAGGCATTTTGAATTATATACAACTCATGAAGATACTTTCTCTTTCTTGTAAGGCCTCAATAAGTTACAGGAAATGTCAGAGGAAACATTAAAATAGCCTTGTATAAATTTACATTTAAAATTAAATTCAGACTTACACAAAATGGATTTGTGTGAAGGATTAAATTTTTTTAGAAAAACTGTTCCACAAGAATCATCTGATCTAGATGTACCAAAATTTACATTTTGAAAGTTTATCAAAAATTTATCTCAATGTATAGAGCTCCAGTAAAAGCTGTATCAGAAGAAAGATCTTTCTCAAAATAAAAAAAACTCATCAAAAATTATTTGCCACCTTGCATTTGCCAGGAGCAACTAACACTACTTTCAATTATATTGATGTATAAATTTTGATGACCTAAACAAATGAATTTGCAGAAACACGAGCCAGAAAAATCTTACAATGACTCAAGATACTGCATTAAAATTACTATTATGTTATATAAAATTCTGACATCAAGATATCATTTTTTGCAATTTAAGTTTATGTTATTATTCATGTGTCACTATTATTTCTATTACATTTTATAAGTAAAATATTTTCAAAGGAAAAGCTTTACATTTTAGTACCTTTAACAGCACTTTCTCCTGCTTTTTGAACAAGGGACTCTGCCTTTTCATTTTTGAGCCCAAGGCACTTAGTTTAGGTGTAAGTCCACTAGAGATTCCCTAGTCACCAAGTTTCAATTCAAATTAAAGTTTTTGAAGAATTCGGAGGAGTTGGTTGGGGAATGCTATTCAACTTTGGATTTAAACCTGAAGGGATGGAAAAGCATTTTAGTAAAGAGAAGATGTGAAAGAAGCCTTCTAAGACCCATTGATCTCTTCACAGAAGCTGTCATAATGACACTGAGGATGGTGGGATGCCCTCTCCTGACAGTTGCAGTAATGGTAATGATAATAATGGTAATAATAAAAGTAAATAAGTCATATTGGCCAATATTCTATTTACCATATCTCGTCCTGGCCTGACTTGACTTGCTGTATCTCATTTAACTCCCCCAAACAATGCTGTGAGGCTGGTTCCAGTACAATTATCGTATCGCAGATGAGGAAGCAACACTTAAAATCCAGGTTAACTTGTTTTCGCATTCATCTAGTGAGCGGCAGAGCTGGGACTTGTCCCCATACCAAATTCCAAGCTCTTAACCATTCCGCTCGAAGTCTACCAACCAAGAAGCGGTTTCTCAGTGAGTGATGAAGCAGCTGTAATTTTTTCTTTTTGTCCAGCTCCCTAGGATGGTGAGAGCAACAGAAGAGAGGCAAGCAGCCTGACGTGCTATACACACGTCTTGACCCCTCGTTTCTCAGCTTGTCCTTTCAGCACCATCTCTTCATGAAGGGCTCCCCAATTCTCCCCAAGACCACCAGCAAGTGTTCTCTCCCTCCTCTGAGTCTTAAAGCACTTTATGCCTCTCTATAGCATTTATCATTTAACATCTTTATACGATTATTTAAACGCCTATCCTCTTTTCCATTAGTCCGTAAACTACTTAAATGCAGGTGTGTAGCCGAGTCATCTTTGCATCTTCACAGATCCCTACACATGGTGATTACTAGTCAATTTACTAAATCAACCAATTCACATGTGAATTTTTATAGGTACAACCTATCTTAATTACCTTTTAAGTTTTGGGGTTGTAAGAAGAAGAGGTTGGAATCTACTGCTGTAACATCATAATAAGCCAAAAATGTATATTTTGCACACAACTAAACTTTAGATCTAAAAACCAACTGAAATGAAGGCAGAAAATACATCGATGCTATCTCTATTCATAATCAGATTTATCTCTCTTTAGCTTAAGAATTTATGATTTACAAAGAGAGTATGTCACAGTCATTGAGTTCATATATTTTCAAAGACCACATTGGTTTCACCATAAGACAAGGAAGAGATTGAGGCCACCCTTCTAACTTACAAGAGCAACACCTGGAAGGAAGCCAATTAAAAGAGAAAGCATACTCATTTTAAATTAACATCAAATCTAACTCATACATGGCACAACTACCCAGATATTTCCCAGTGTCTTCCAAACTTGGAGATTTTTTTTTTTTAGTTTTTATTTATTCTTTCCATAAAACTTCTCACTTGTAAACTTTCAAACTAAGCTGAAGCGAATCAAAAAGTTTCAGCTCTCTTTTTCCACTGAGGACAGGTGAGTACTGTGCCCTGCCAGCCTCATCAAGCTGCCCACACTAGCACCTTTCTCAGCAAGAGGAAACTTGCAACTTACCTCCTTGGAATGATGCCATTTTCCAAGCTTGTTGTCTGACTTCGAAGCCAGCGGCGCTGATAACTGCTGGAAGAAGACGTAGAGGAACTTGGAGACGGGAAAGGTGTAATCAAAAGGCTGCTTAGTGAGGCTGTGAGAAAGAAAATTTGAAAGTCAAAAGTTCAGGTAAATGAGTCCTCGTGTAGCTACACAAAAAAATACACTGCCAAGTAACCTAAATTTTCAGGTTCTACTGGTCACATCCAGCAGGGGGAGACTGTAACTTCTCTCTTACTAAGACTTCTGTACAGCAAAGAAAACATCCTTTAAAAAGGAAAACAAATTAAAAGAAATAAGGACTACAGACACAGCAAGTGCATTAATTATCAGGCCTCACATTACAAATGCAAAATAATTACTACTCATGCAGAGTGTAGATTGCAAATTTCTGATAAAATGGTCCACATAACATAATTGTTTATATTGCTACCCAGTAAGTAATGCCATACACAATGTTTACTTACACATATTTCCTCCTTTTGACCACTTCTTCACTCTACATTCTGAGGTGAAATTAGGCAAACAAGTAGTTCCTCACATAGTAGTCTCTCTCCTGCCTCCTATCTCCAAATACACATGACTCATCTCCCTGGCCCCAATCCCCCTGCCACTCCTTGGCTGTGAAAGAGTAACCTCTAGTCTTAAATACATTTTCTGCTTGGATTACTTATTGCCTCCCAGCCTCTCTCTACTTCCTCCTGCTACACAATATTACATGCCTGCACTTGGGGCCTCGGTGAGTGTGAGCTGACATGCCAGCCCAGACTCCTCCAACAGGCAGGGAGGGACTGGTCCCCGCCAGGGTAGGCAAAGGGATTCTTTCAAATCACAGCTGCTTGGCGGATGTCTACCGGTTTGGAAGAATGGAAGGACGAGACAGACTTTTCCTCCTTTTACTTCCCTAGGGCTAAAGAAGTGGACAATGAAATGTCACTCGGTCCAGTGGAAAAGGAAATGGGGTGTTACAGGTGGCTGGTCAAGATTTTCAGAAGCAAATCAGAGCAAAGGAAACTGATTTCAGTAAACACAGTATACTATGCTCATGGATATCACTTGATAAGGCAGTTTCTCCATATTAACTATTTACACTTCTACAGGCAGATGGCAATAAGGTGACTTCCTGACCTGAGTACTTAAATACTACCAAATTTCCTTGGCTACTAGTCAATAATCAATAAGCAAATGATGATGTCCACAATGTGCCGGGCATTGTGCTGGGCAACTGGGATACAGTGGTGGATAAGACACACACACACAAATCTGCCCGCATGGAGCTTTAAATCTACGAGAATATCAATTAACTTCCCAGGCTACAAAATTTAGATGCATAATGACTCAAGCTTCTTTCCATAGCAGAGGTCTATGAGATGCTTTTCTTTTAATCTAGTCAATATTCACAGAAAACTTGCTGGGTAGATCTTAACCATCTCTGTGTCCCTTGTACCCAGAACAGTGCCCTGAACACAGCAGACTATTAGTAAATGTTTACTGAATGTACAGCACTTCTTCACTAAAGTGTTACCCAGATGTGGCTGGCCCTAGCAGGTGGCCTCTGTTCTAACCTGGTTTCAGCCTTGAGGTTGGGCTTAAATCTCCAAAATCAAATCCACAGTTCAAACATCAGTGAGAGGGTAATTCTACAGAGAATTCTGAAGAGAGATAGAAGAGAGTTTCTCTTCAAAGTCATACATAATTACTTCATAAAAAACCCCGGTTAGACATTTCTGCCACACCCCTAAGTTCTGAAAGTCCCTTCTAAGATCCAGAAGATCCTGTTCCCTATTCCCAAATCTTCAGGGTCTCCTGTCTTTCTCCCTGTCTTATGCTGAGCAAATCGACTTCTCCTTGGCAGGTGGAGGACACAGTTGAGGCGTAGTACTTGCATTATAAACATTTTCTCCCTATCACAGAGGCGAGATGGAGATGACCTTGAGATCCAATTTATCTGGAAATTGTATTGCTGTATAATTCAGGTTTAATAAACTGAGTAAGAGCCCAGGCTCCTGGTTCGAATCCCAGCTCTGCCACTCACCGGCTGTGACACTCAGGCAGCTTACTTAACCTGCCAGCCTTCTCATCTGTAAAATGGAGACAATGCCACACCTCAGTATTTCTCATGAGAGCTGCAACCTGCTACGAATTGGACACTGAAATGTCACTGGGTCCACTGGAAAAGGAAATGGGGTGTTACAGGTGGCTTGTTTGAATTGTTTAGTGGATTGAAACCAACATTAAAAAAAATAAGAAAAGAGAATATATTGCAGTGTTAATATTAATTGATGCAACTTTTGTTACAAATAAAGATATCTGATATTGGATCATGATGTAAAATGCATTAACATGGGTTGCAGACGAAAGAAAGGTTTGAAAAACACTGACCTATTTCATAACATTCCTGTGACAACTAAACAAATCAATATATGTAAAATGCTTAGCCCAGCACCCCATAAAATAAATGTTAGCTCTTCACTCTCTCTGACAATTCTTGGAAAAGGTGGGCTAAGTAAAACATTTTGAAGTACTAAAAGGTTATTAATCCTAATTAGTTAACTATGAGAGAAACCAGGACGTGTAACAGAGACGTGAAAAGGAAAGGCAAAAAATTCAAATAAAAAACAGAAGAGAATATGTCTTTTCATTATAAAATGCTGAACAATAATTTTTATGGCATACAAATGAAATATTAAGCTAACGTGTTGGTTGGCTTAGTGCTGTCTGACACTTCCTCATCAAAAAAATTTTAATGTTATTTAATCAGATTTTTATGTCAAGTACTGTGGTATATCATTGTCAATCACATGCCTAGGAAACAGTACAGTTACAACTCTCAAACGCAAGAACTGCTGGCCTAAGGGTGGCTTGCAACCGACTGCATTTTCATGAGAAAAAGTGGATTCAGATTACCTGTTCTATCAACATTTAGTGCCTTTGACTGTTGGCCAGACTCCGGGTCTGAAAGGCAGTGCAGTCTGATGCAATGCTAGGGCTCTGGGGTGCATCCCAATCACCTGAGGAGATGGTTCAAAAACAGAGCTGCATGGGCTCAGCTGACGCACGCTACCTTTGCTATGGGCCTGGCATCTACAGGAGACGGAAGAAGTTCTGCAGGAGAGTTAAGTGAGGTGGGTTCCAGCCCCCAACTGTGCCCCCAGTTAGCAATGTGAGCTGGGGAAAAAAACTCTCCAACTGGTGCCTCCGTTATAAAATGTGACACTTTTACATTATTCACAGGCTCAGTATCAGCTTTAAAAGTTCTATGTCTAATGTTCCCTAATATCTTTAGTATCATTTTTTTTAGAATACTTTTATAATTAGAAAAAATATGAATACATATAGATTGCAAAGACTTTGGCAATTCTGTGCATCGATAAGGAAATAAAAATCAGCCTAAAGCCCACCATCAGGTCACTGTCCACACTTTGTACTTGGCTAACTCCCCATTTAAACTTGTGCTTTCATTCTCACCCTCCCGTCTGAGGAGGACTCTTCAACTAGCACCCATTCATTCCTGCAGAAATTAGCAATGAGAACAAAGAATAAGTCTACAGGTTTAAAAGAGTTGACTGCTGGCTTTTCTTGGCCTATGCCATTCAAGTTTACAACCAATGTTTAACTTCCCCTGAAAATATGTTTGTTGCTTTAAGAGTTTACCAGAAACAGTGTACTGATGATTTGACTACAGAATTTGGATTTGACTAAATAATGCCCTGAAGCTCTTAAGCCAAATCCATTTACTCAACAAATACTTACTGAATATCTACTAAGAGCTGGGGTGCCATGCTAGGCACCAGAGACAGAAAATTAAAAGATTATAGACAGACTTTCTGCCCTTAAGAGGCTTCCACTCATGGAATAAATAAGGTGATTTCAGACTGTGATAACTACTCTAAAAATAAGTTAGTATGATTTTCTTTAAGCAACTAGGGCAAAGGTTTATAGGGGTGGTAGAGGTAAATTCTTTAATCAGTAGTCAGAAAACACCTTTACGAAAATGGGACATATCAACTAACACTTAAATGCCAACAAGAGCCAGCCATGGAAAAGGCTAAAAGGGAGGGCATCCCATATATTCCATATGAAAAGAACTGGATAACACCAATAATTTTTTTTAACACCAATAATTATTTTAAAAACCTATGGGTATCTCTCCTATGTATTCCCTCCCCTCATTCAAATATCCATCGAGCATCTACTATATACCAGGCACAATTCAAGATGCTGGGGACAGAGCAGGCAACGTGACAGAGTAGGTGGGTTTCTGCTCTCATGGAGCTCACTTTCCAGGGGAGAAGAAACAAAGAAAAATCCCCCAGGAATTATAAGATAACCACAGAATGTCGTAAGTCATAAGGAACAACCTTCACACTGGCAAAGGAAGTGCAAAAGTCAAGAGCTCAGAAGCAGTTATAATTTCTGCAATGGGAAGAATTTTGAGGTTCGCTAATTGATGCTGCCGAAAAACGGGATCATAAGACCAAACAAGTGGCAGGCCCCCTTGGGACAGTGTGCAGGAACAGGGCTACATCAAATGTGCAGGGCAAGTGCAAACTCTGGTCTATGGCAGCAGGTTAAGACCCTGCCAAACATATCTCACTCGCAAGGAGACACTTGGGGGAAGGACAATGCAGAGAATTCCTACTCTTCTGTCATCAAAATAAAAACTGTATCACTGTGATCAGGCCACTTATTTCCTCTCCAAGCTCTTGTACTACTCTCCCCTCACTACATTCCAGCCTTCTCTCTACTCCTTATACACAGTGGTCTTTCTATTCCTTACATACAAATCTCCAATGCCTGTTCTCACTCTAGGTCTTCCCACTAGCTATTCCCCGTGCTTAAAATGCCCTTTGCTCTGATCTTCACGGAACTGGTTACCACTGGCATTCAAGTCAGCTGAAATTTCACCCTCTGGGAGAGGCCTTCTGTGAGCACCCCAGATGTTTTATTTTCCTCAGTGATAAGTGCTTGCCAACATTTTATTGTCTATTATCTGTGTCTCCTTTACCAAATATAAACTCTATTAGATGAGGGATCATGTCTATTTGATCACTGATCTATCCCCATATCTCACAAAAACGTCTGGCACAGAAGATGCTCAAGAAATGTTTCCGCATGAAGAATGAACAAATGATTATATGGAGCACAGTGATGTCTGTCTCAATCAATAATTACGACAGAAAGAAAACATTAGAGAAACAAATTTCTAGAGAGAATTCAAAGCCTGAATGTGTCAAAAGTTTCCTGTGGTCAAAGCTATATACACAGCATTTGGATTTTCTCTTTTCTCCCCCCACCTTCATTAAAAATATAATTTGTTTTCTTTTTGAGGAAGATTAGCCCTAAGCTAACTACTTCCAATCTTCCTCTTTCTTTTTTGCTGAGGAAGACTGGCCCTGAGCTAACATCTGTGCCCATCTTCCTCTACTTTATATGTGAGACACCTACCACAGGATGGCTTTTGCCAAGCGGTGCCATGTCCACACCCGGGATCCAAACCGGCGAACCCCAGGCCACCAAGAAGCAGAACATGTGAACTTAACCACTGTGCCACCTGGCCGGCCCTAAAAAAATAATTTTTTTGTGGTGGTGGTGGTAGTCTGGCTCTGAACCAGAACACTTTTTATATCTGTTCGACACAGAGGGTACTACATCCAAAACACAACAATGATCTTTGTTTACTCTAACACTGACAGTACTTCTCTTACAGTATTTGCTTAAACACTTGAAAAATATAAGGTTCCTTAAAGATTACCAGTTGTATCTCTAATCACAACAGAAGAGAAGCATTTAAAGGGTCAATTAATAGAGCTGTAATTATTGTCTGATAGGAAAGTATCATTTTTTACAAATGAAATGTTAATAGGCAAATCAAATTTTAGTTAATGCATTTTAGTTCCTAAACCACAAAATGACTTTCAGACTATAAAGGGTCCTCAAAAGCACCACAGGTACTTTAAGTTTTAATAAACTTCCTATAAAGTCCCCTGAATGAAAAGACAAAGAAAATGTTCTTGCCACCATGATTTCAAAACACCTTAATTTTTTAAAATAGATTTTATTTTTTAGAGCAGTTCTAGGTTCACAGCAAAGCTGAATGGAAGGTACAGAGATTTCTCATATGCCCTGTGCCCCTACACATGCATGGCCTCCCCCATTATCAACATCGCCACTCAAGTGCTACATTTGTTACAAGTGATGAAGCTACAGTGACAAGTTATAATTGCCCAGAGTCCATACTTTACATTAGGGCTCACTCTTGGTGGTGCGCATTCTATGGATTTGGACTCACCACTATGTTGTCATACAGATGGTTTCACTGCCCTACAAATCCTCTGTATGCCACCTATTCATCCCTCCTCGCCCACCCCTCAGCCGACCCTGGCAGCCACTGATCTTTTTACTATCTCCATAGTTTCGCCTTTTCTGGAACGTCATACAGTTGGAATCATACAGTATGTAGCCTTTTCAGATTGGCTTCTTTCACTTAGTAATATCCCTTTAAGTTTCCTCCATGTCTTTTCATGGCTTAACAACTCATTTCTTTTTAACACTGAATAATATTCCATTGAAAACATCTTAAATTTTAATTTATCTACAACAAATTCTAGCCCAGACGTGGTGATCAACTCACTCTCTACGTTTACACGCTGTTATTTAACCAGTGTGTATGTCTTTTTATCTATAGTCTGCACTCTAAGAATGAAGTGTCTACAAAGACTTTTGGAAAGCAAAAAAACTCTCTTGGTCCTTTGATCTTCCACATAAATAAGAGTTATTTTGTCTGGCTTCACAGGAATTTTAATTGAAATTACACTGAATTTATAGATTTGTGGAACTTGATATCTCTCCCCATTTATTTACGTCTTCTTTTAATAAAATTTTAAATATCTCCATAATAGTATCACATTTTTTCTTGGAATTATTCCTAGATCCCTTATAGTTCTGGTTGCTTTACATATTAGATTTTGCTTATAATTTTTCTTAAACAGCGTATAAGAATGCAAGTATAGAAAGGAAAAAGCTTAAGTAAAAGAGTCAACAAATTTGTGAAACTGAAGAAGATAAATATCCAGTCTAGGAGAAGAGCAAAGGTATGACTTGAAATATGAGAAGTACAAAGAAACGAAGAAATTGAGTTCTGCCCAAGCTGCGGTACAGATTGCCAAGTTCACATATATAAGACAAGGCAAAGCCTAAGGTAAAGATTTGATAATAAAGATACAACAGGACACTTTTAGATTTGGACAGTTTATTACTTACATAGACAGTGAAAAGAAGAATAAGTGAAAGATGCCAGCTCCCCATGATTCTTGTCCCACATACCAGGAAGGACAGCACTGACACAAAAGGGGTCAGATGCCTGCAATACAAGTTGTGGGAGACCCTGTTGCTGGGAGCCAGTTCTAGACTACAGCTAGCAGTGTTACATTCTGCAGCTCTGGTCTGACGGGGGTAGGGCAGAAAGCTCTATTATCTCATCAGAGGAGGTGATGAGAAACTGTCTCATGACAACTTCCCAGGGGAGATAGAGAAGTGAGTGGGAGACGACCTCCTAGCAGCTCCTCAGAGACCTCCCATTCTCTCCTGTTCCCTGCGGAGCACAAGTTGTGCTGCCAAGACTCAGATAAGCTGCAGTTCAAGCCTTTGCCTATATGGATACATTTAAGGTCAACAGGGTGCCACGGCCTTTTCCCTGCATAGACGACAAACAAAACAGTACCTTACTTGACTCTTGCACCTCACCACAAAGCAGTGTATCAGTTAACTCAATGAAGGTTTCAGGTACAAATGACATGTCATTTTGCATTATTCAATGGTGATCCATGTTGTAATGAAGAGTCTGACTCCATTTTTTTGATGTTTGACTGCTGACAGCTTTTAAGCTTCACCTCCACCTCCTTCCCTTTCTGTCCACATCTGGGCAAACTGATGAGAAAGTCCAGTGCTCCCTCCTTTGGAGCCAGTGGGAAGTTCAAACCACATGCAAGAACTCTCACCCTGGCCATACCTCCTAACCACCATAAAAACCCCAAGGTAGTCGCCTTTCCCTTTCTCTCATTTTCTGACCAGCTTGGGAAGCCCACTCTACTCTCACCAGAAAGCCTCATTATGTGAATAATAAATCTTTTCATATCCTCTTGGTGTGTGTGTGGTGTTCCCAGTCTTGACATCTAAACCAAATTTTAGTGGGGTCCATCCACTAGCTGCATAGTGGCCAAAACACATCCTATTTGAATACTATGATGATGTGTATTCTTACCCTTAAGGTTTATTTTAAAACACTTAAATAAAAATGTTTGAAGGTTCATATTAGAAGTTTTTCCTCATACTGATCTTCTTAAGAACAGAGGAAATGCAGTTGCACAGAGAATGGGGAAATTATTTTTCTCATCAATGATTTGAACATTTTGATGAGGAAGAGAATCTAAACCTGAATTAAGGTGATAGATAACAAGGTCAATGACTCTGGTCTCAATCCTGGCCCTCTGAACCTTACTCTACTCATGCACCCTAGACTTACAAATTTTAGCTTCTGCTCCAATCCATCTCTTCAGAGCCAGTTTCCCATTTCTAAATTACAATGACTATTCACAGCTGGAGAACTTATAGATGCTTCCAACTAAAAACTTATCTCAATATTCGTCTCCCCAGACAGGCCTCCTGCTTTCCCTGTACTGGTTAATGCCATCATCTTCCGCTTGTTTTTCCTAAGTTAGAAACTAGAGTCATCAGTGCTTTCTCCCTCCTCCCCCAGATCCCATGTCCCATTAGTCACTGAGCCCTGCCAATACTACCTGATAGTAAGGCTGAAACTCATCCCTTTTCTCTCCCAAAACCTTACTTGAAAATTTCTAATGGCAACCACTAAAAGAACCTCTTAAAAAATCACTTAGGTTTTTGATTCCTGTATTCACAGAGGACACTTTCAAAATATCCAAAAGAGAATACAATGAGAATGTATATCCCCTCCATACCTACCCCAGCTTATATCCCTTCCAGAGACATTCTACAAATATACTTATCTATCTTTATACATAGAGAGAGATCTTGTATATGCCTTTTTTTGAAACAGAAATGATAGTTTACTGTAACACACTGTTGATACACCTTTCTTTTTTCACTTAAAAATATATCTAAGAGAGCTTTTCTATTTCAAGGCATGCTGAGCTGCCTCAGGCCTCTGCACTGCCACACAGTATTCTTTTCCTGGGAAGTATATAATTTAACCAGACCTTGCTTCCAATTTTTGCTAAGCAACAATATCTCATCTTGTCTCCTACTTCCAGTTCTCAGCTTCCACAATGATGCTAGAAAAATGGTTCTCAAACTTGTTATAAGTAAAAGTCCATGAATACAAATGTTCAATTTTAAATAAAATATATTTCTCACTTGACTTCCTTAATACAGTCCAAACATTTAGGGAATAAGGCAAAGATCTTTGCGTAAACTGCTAAATTATAACGTAAAACACATTGTGAGCTTATTATTTATTCACTTACTGAAGAAACTTCTTTTAAAAAAAAGATAGATGAAAAGATAGTCTTTCTAACTAGTTAAGGCAGTAAATAAGTTGGACACTCTTGGTTGTGCTCTATTTCTTATTCTCTCTCCATGTGTGTTAAAAGTACATCAAGAGGCATTGGAATACTTATTAAGAGGAGTAAAATGTGCTCAGGCATAGATTAGAATTAAGATTTTATTTTCTCTCTGTTATTACAAAAAGCTACTTGATAACCCAGAAAAAAAGTTGCATACTTTTCAAAGATACTATTCCAAAAAGGGAAAGAGGAAAAGATCCAATGAACCGTTTTTCAAAATTTTATCCTAAATCAGAATTATTTTATTATACCAGCTTTACACACGCGCGCGCACCCAAACACACACACACAGTGACAAGAAGCCTGAAAAGTCTGAGGAAATTACATTGAAAAAAAGTTAATGGAAAAAAATCTATTGCCTCTCCCTGCCCCATTACCCACTGCTAAATTAGAAAGCGTCATGATTAATCTATTTTAGCAATGAATATATTAGCTTAGTTTTCTCTAGAGCAGAGTTTGTGAAGCACCACACGGATCTAAAATATAAAGCCAATCAGTTTACATCCTTTAGCTGCCCCCACTAACAAGATTAAATCCAAACTCCGTAGCATGGCACCGGCGCCATTCAAAATCAGCCTTTCATAACTAGCCTTACCATCTGACCTTCCCAACCCTCTGTTCCGCTCCTGCCACTGTTCAAAGATTCTAGCTGTGTAAGCCCAAGGATCTACACCCTTGCACAAACTATTTTCAGAAATACTCTTTTCCTAAACTCTGATGCAGTTTTCTTCCAACTTCAAGGTGTCACTCAAACATAATCTCTTCTATGAGGCCATCCTCCTAACTTCCCAGGCGAAGGTTCTCACTCTTCCTCTTTGTTCTGACAGTATGTTATGAGGTAGTACTTACCACACTGTATTTTAACTCTTGGTTTACACATGACTCTTCCTGAGGGCAGCTGCTACATTTTACATTTCTTCAAAAACACTGTATCAAATTGCTCTACTGCAGAAATCCCCAAAATAATTTAGCTCTCTAACAACAGAGTTCCCTTTGGGAATTCAAAACCATATGGCTCTTTGAATTCCTTGAGCATACTATGCAGAGAGCAAATCTGCTGCTGAACAAGAAGCAAGCTCCTACATCCATTCCTTCCCTTGAAGGTTGCCTGAGGAAGGGGACGTATACGGAAGGGATTGATGGGAGAGGACAAGGAGCCTCAGCTTTCCTTTTGTTGGAGAACTGTAAAGTCTCCTCCAAAATTCCTTTCTGTCCTGGAACAAGTTTCTCTCTATAAATAACGATTTAAAAAACAACAAAATAAAAGCTTTTCTAAAGTTACTTCT
The DNA here is from genome assembly GCF_037783145.1 of Equus przewalskii. Classification (NCBI taxonomy): domain Eukaryota; kingdom Metazoa; phylum Chordata; class Mammalia; order Perissodactyla; family Equidae; genus Equus; species Equus przewalskii. The sequence continues at coordinate 75,535,096 of NC_091832.1, forward strand.
TTACTGGACTACTGGAAAAAAAAAAAAAAGAAATTTAAATTATTGTTCAGACCTGACTTGCGATAATCAGAATTTTGGGTAGCATTCATGAAGCCAGTTGCAAGATGAACTGGTCTCAGCTATGATTTGAGAGATTCTGCTAGCCTGGTATATACAGCTACAAAAATTCCCCAATCTTGAAAGGTGCTGACCTAAGTAACTTTGGAAATGAGTGGATGTCTGTAAGACTAAAGGTAAGAGGAACTACACACATAAGCTCTGCACTCCGCTTAATAAAGTTGTTTCCTACAGAGGTACAGGTTAACAATTCTGACACTGCTATATATGTATACTGAAATGAAAAACACAATTAATTAAATGGATGGCAGACAGTGGGAGCCAGGTTTCTCACTGTTGGAGTGGGAATTTACAGATAAGCAAGAAGAGTAGGAAGGTAGAATGTTCCATGTGGTTAATGGGTAATAGATAATAGAGATATCAGTACAAACTCATGTTTAACTTATTATAGACACAGATGTTACATACAGCAATATTTATAGATATATGTATATACACAGTCAGCATAAACCCATATTTTTTGCCTGTCAGCTGAGAGGGTCTATAAGAAATGACACTCCAGTAGCAAGAAGCACATCTATCATCCAGATCTTGGAATCTAATACCATTCTCTAATAAAAGGACAAGGCTCCGTGGAGAAAAGGCTGATTCTAGGAATGGGGTAGGAAATACACAAGACAAGTCTGGAACATCTTGTAGTGCCAGAAAGTAAGGAAATGCTCAAAACACGCACACACACACATACACACACACACACACACAGAAGGAGGTATGTTAAAGACATGCAGGAGTCAACTGAAAGAGCTCCATGGTTTCCATGGCCAAAGTTGGAACAATCTGAATAATAAAATAAAGTACTATTAGGTTTTCCTTTTTTTTTTTTTTTTTAGGAAGATTAGCCCTGAGCTAATTACTGCCAATCCTCCTCTTTTTGCTGAGGAAGACTGGCCCTGAGCTAACATCCATGCCCATCTTCCTCTACTTTACATGTGGGACGCCTACCACAGCATGGCTTTTACCAAGCGGTGCCATGTCCGCACCCGGGATCTGAACTGGCGAACCCTGGGCCGCCAAGAAGCAGAACGTGTGAACTTAACTGCTGCACCACCAGGCTGGCCCCTAAAGTAGTATTAGGTTATAACCCAAAGTATAAAATAAATATCTATGAGTCCTTATTGATATAAATGACTGACTGAATGAATGAATGAATGAGGGACAAGAGACAAATCTCTCATGCAGGAGAATTCCAAACAGCTTATGTAGATACTCTGCCCTCAAGGAGGAGGAGCATAACTCTCCATTCCCTAGGCATGGGCTATGCATACTGACTTCCTTCCTAAGTTTCCCCCTAAGTGAGGGGGAAATAAAGAGCAGCTTTACAGTGGAGAAACCTGACACACACTATGTCAGCTGGGTAATTAAGGCCAACGTCAATGGTCATAAATTATGCTGATAGTATGTACCCTTGATATGATATGTGATGAAAATGGCACTTAACCTCTGTGATCTTTCTTCCAAAAACCCCTCTAAACATGTGAAAAACATCAAACAAATTCTAATGGTGAGGATTCTACAAAATACTTGACCACTGCCTCTCAAAACTGTCAAGGCTATCAAAAACAAAGAAAGTCTGAGAAAACGCCACAGCCAAGAGGAGCTCAAAGAGACATGACAACTAAATGTAACAAGGTCCTGGAACAGAAAAAGGACCTTAGGTAAAAACTAAAGAAATAAGCTGCCTATGGACTTCAGCTAATAATAATGTATCAATATTGGTTCATTAATTATAACAAATGCCAATATTAATGTAAGATGTTAATAATAGGGCAAACTGGCTACAGGTTATATGGGAACTTTCTGTATTATCATCTCAATTTTTCTGTAAATCTAAAACTGCTCTAAAAAATAAAATCCATTAAGAAAACACTTCCCGTCTCTCAACTCTTCAAACAGAAAGTTAAAAACTATAGAAAAAAGGAATAAACGTGTCTCTAATGTCTCTACAGCTTCTACTGCTAATTCAATGCAAACATCTGGAGTCTCTATTCTGTTTCAGAATTAGGACCTTGGTCCCTTCACAATGTAAGGTGGGTATAGGAAAAGAGCTCTTGGAGAACAAGCTACAGTAAGAGGATAAAGAGGACTTTAACAGAGTTCTAACTCCACCAGAGGTGTAGAGCTCCCACCAGACTTTACATGGACGCAGCGATTTTAGAACAGCCTCCAGATATGAGCAGATGGTATGTGAAGGCGAACACATCTAGCAGGCACACTCCGTCTCTGCCCCCTTTCTCCTAAGGAGAACTGTGAGGCTGTAGGTAAAGATGGCCTGCAATAGAAGCCAAACCACTAAAGAAAGTCAGTCCTCTCTAATGCTCATAATTCACATTTGTATCAATAGTGCCCCTAATCTGGTCACTCTCAAGGTCCTCTCATGAGAAAACATTCAGATCTGGCTGCTGTAGACTTTTCACCTTAATTCAAACTTGGCCCCTCAACTTTCCTGCTTCTCAAAGGGCAAGGAAAACTAGTTTTAGGAACAATTTAGAATCTGAATAGTACCAAACAAGTGAGATTTTGACAGGTACAACGTGAACCATTTACATCAATTACACTTTTGCTTGTTTGTTTGTGTTTTGCTTTTTTTTTTATTTTGAGGAAGATTAGCCTTGAGCTAACATCTGCTGCCAATCCTCCTCTTTTTGGTGAGGAAGATTGGCCCTGAGCTAACATCCGTGTCCATCTTCCTCTACTTTATATGTGGGACACCTGCCACAGCATGGCTTGATAAACAGTGCATAGGTCCGTGCCTGGGGTCCAACCGGTGAACTCAAGGCTGCCGAAAGCAGAGTGCACGAACTTAACTGCTGCACTATACTGGGCCAGCCCCACATCAATCACATTATAAACTGACAAGTTACCCAGGAAAACCCAAACTTCTGCTAATGTTTCTGTTGGTATTAGTTTCCTTAATATCTCTTTAAATCTTTTCTGGAACAAGAAGGGACATAAACAAACAAACAAAAGAAAGTTACTGCAGGAACTGCAATATCAGTGTTCAGAATGGGTCCCAGTCGAACGGTACTCATCTCTCTTTCTTTCACAGAGAGGTAAAGAGCTGTCATCACACAAAGCTAAACCTATTAAATTTTGTCAGCCATTAGACAGCAATTTGATTGAGAGTGATCTTGGTTCCATGGTAGTACCCACATTTTCTTGCCTGGAAATTCAACTATAATAAAGCCAGCCCCAGTGCCAGTCCTGTCCCAAATGGCTAGGCCCTAAAGGGCATGGAGCTGAGCTCTGAGATAAAAGATCTTCAATGTACACTCATAGCCTTTGAGTAACTGATATACTGATGTAATTCAAAGAGTTCAGAGCCAGCCCTAATGGCCTAGTGGTTGAAGTCTGGTGCTCTCACCGCTTCGGCAGCCTGGGTTTGGTTCCCGGTCATGGAACCACACCACCCATCTGTCGGTTGCCATGCTGTGGCAGTGGCTCACATAGATGAACCAGAAGGACTTACAACTAGGATATACAAACGTGCACTGGGGCTTTGGGGAGGAAAAAAGAAAAAAAAGAGTTCAGATACTCTTACAGTAGAGAACACTGATAGTGCCCCATATGGAATGGGGCAATTATCCTGAGTTCCACAAACACAAACAAAAATAAAAACAGTTCTCTTAGCACTTCATAAGTTGCTCTTTATCTTCTCAGATTTTACATTTGTACAAAAATTGCTATAAATGGAAATGATACAGGTCTAATCAAGAGGAGTTACATTTCTGACTAAGGGTTCACTGTCCAGCTTTACAGAAAAGGTTCTGAAAAACAAATCGAATCAAGTATTTTTATTTAACCATAAATAAAATGATGCGTACTTTACATTATGTGACATACATAAACCAAATATGCGGATTCAGTAACAAATTACATTTCATTTAATAACTCAGGAGCAAAGTTGAACCCAGTGGGATGAAGGACTCTGGTGCTACACAGAAGGAACACACAGACTCCTTTGAGCTGTGTCTAAGGGCAGGAGCTAGCAACAGAAATGAGCAAACGGCCAGGAGGAAAAGCACCTGAGGCCTGGATCCAGTCCTAGCACATCTGAGGACTGACCAGCTGGCCCATTGGTGAAGGTGCCGTGTGTCACTGCTGAAACCAGCAGGGTGCTCCTAGTCTCTAGCGGAAGGTGGAGGCTGCGTGCAATGTTACGTGCTCATCAGGTAAAGCCCTGCACACCTCCAAGTCTTCAAATTGCAGATCGTTAGTTCACTACCCTTCTTTTACAGCACCGAATCTACCTCACATCTGAACCACAAATCAAAAATCTATAGCAGAATCATGTACAAAAGCAGAAACAGAGATCTTAAAAGCAGTATTAGAAAAGTTTAAGGCTTAAAGTAAGGAGAGAAGGGGTACCTGAGATAAAATCTAGATCAGCAAGACTCTAGGACAGAAGAAAAGGTGACCAAGTAGTTGGCAGGCCCTCCCACAGCCATGGACAGAGTTACTTCCACATATGCTTTGCTTCCTCTGATTTTATACTCAATAAGCAAATTCTCAATACAATTGGTTCAAGGAAGACTCCCTCTAAAACAAAAGCTTCTCAAAGAACATCAGTTTCATATGAGTTTGGGTATTAGGAAAAACTGGTCCATGTTGCACAATCACTCCTCGATGCTGTACATCAAAGTTCTAGATATTCAGACATGTGAGACTATCTTAGAATATGGAGAAGAAGAAAACAAAACAAGAAAGAAAATGAGGTCTGTCTTCTATTTCCCCAACTACATCACCATTACGGATAGTTCACTCTATTAGCTCAACCAAGAAAAGGAAGTACAAGTACCTGATCGAGCAATGCCACTGTCCCTGTCTTCATTCTGTCCTCTGCTTGGCATGTCAACTGGAGTGCTATGTGCTAAGAGAAAGGCAAAAGGAAATCATGTTATTGGGCTCTCCAAAGAAGGAGTTGTTTAAAAAGGACTGCAGTAATTTTTACATTTCAAAGTAGGCTACTGCTATTGATGATTGGCATAAGTTTATATGGAGATTAACCACAAAGCGAAACTAAATATATAAAAGAAGATGGTGAGAGTAAGAAGAAAACAGAATCAAGTAACCCTCTGCCTTTAACTATCCTACTGTAGCACAAAAACTGTTTTGAGTGGCGCTCATCTCTAAAAAGAACTGAATAATAAACTATTCATGCAGTTGATACAATGAACAAATATAGGCAGATACTTTTAGCCATTTTCTTCATTAGTAGTAGAATTTAAATAGCACTGTATCTTCAAAATGCTTTATAATCAGTTTCAGTACTAACTACAGGCGACTTAGGGAAGAGAAATACTTGAAAACCATTTCATAAATTTAAAAAATGTTTCTCTGTTTATAAAACCCACTCTCTTGGCAGAGAGAAAACACTTATATTCATTTTCAAATATTTCTTCCTCCACTTCTGTTCCATATACACCCATACACATTATTATTATAGAGTTCCTTGGAGAAACTCATGTCCTGGCATGAATTTTAAAAAATACTCTAAAGTATTACAGACTTCGAGGAATGCTTCAGATTGATCTACATTTCACACTTATTGCACTAGATGGTAGATGACATGTTGCTATAGTAAGCTTTACGATGTTCAAGAAGCCAGGTGCCCTGCCTGATTATTACACTTGCCAGCTATTTTTTGAAACATGTTTATATTCACAATTTTAAAGAGAGTATATAAACATGTTATCTTCACTCTCAGTAGGTGGGAGGGTGTCAGTTTCATTAGGGTGTCAGTTAACTATGGTGCTTAGCATATTTCAGGCTACAAAGTAGAACAGAATGAAGAATAATACCATTTGCCATAATCACAACCTCTAATGTTAGTAATGAAGGTTCCCCACACTTGTTAATCATGCTAGACTACAATAGACATTCAACAGCCTTAGCTAGCAAGGCCAGTTAAGTCTCAGAATTTACCTACCCAGAGAGACCCAGATGATTACACCTGTAAAGAACCTAGAAACTGTATTTAAACTACTTAAATGAGAGAGAGAGAGCAAAAGAGAAGGAGAGAGAAAGGAGAGAGGTCTTCCATGCTCTTACTAGAGTGACTTTTGAAGAAAACCTGTGCAGGTAAGGATGCAGGTGAACAAATGGAGAAAAGATATCATGGCAAAGGGAAACAGTTCATTGCAGCAGAAGAGGCCCAGGAAAATCAGAAAATATAATCCTCTTAGAAACACTAAGGGCTCATATCAGATCAAAATCAGCTTACACTGGGGTATTAGCAAAGACATTTACAATAGAGGTTCATTGGTGGAATTTTCAAAACACCATGAACTTGGCTGCATTTGAAACTAATATCTCAAGAGCCCCTTGGATTTCTAGAGAGGTGCCAAATAGGATTTTTTTCTAAGAACTTGCACAGGATTTATTAATATGTGTGTGGTTCACACTGTACTCAGCATTCCACACAAACCTGCAAAGAAAGAAGCACTCCGGGTGAGCCGGAGAGGTCCTCCTTCAGCCACCCCCGGCAGCAGTTTGCTGCTGCATGCTTGCAGCAGACCTAGAGACAGAAACACACAGAAGAGGGCAAACAAAGTACACACACAAAAATAAACACAGATTAAAGATAATGCAAAAAAAAAAAAAAACACAACACAACAAACGCAAATAAAGCAAAACACACACCCACAATAGTGGTATTCAGAAAGAAACAGCCTACTTATGTGGCTGATTTTACCTAGGTTACTTCCAGCACGACAAGGACCCAAATTATTCTGATTTGTGTTCAGTTTGCCCAAATTAGGGTCTTGATTGATGTATTCAAAGCTGTCCTGCAGGCTAAATCCAGAGAGGGAGAGGGAGGGAGAGAGGAGAAAATCGTCAAGAGACGAATAAAGCTGTTTTCTAACAGACTCTCAGATACAGACAACTTAACAGTTGCTCAGACTTTTCCTTATAAATGAATAAACTCTCACATCTATAAAAGAGAATTAAACTTTCGGGGAATTTGTTGAAGGAAAAAGACAAGAAAAGCTTTTTGGAGATGGTCCAACTGATAAAACGAAACAACACATTCCCAACAATTTCATATTATATAATGGGACACAAAACTCTACAAATTTTTGCTTCGGAGACTGACACCTAGGATATTGCTATTCATTTCTAAATTTTGCTTTAGTGACTGACACCCATGATGTTGCTATTCATTTCAAGGGTAGTTTTACATAAACCCTCAAAATGAAATTAATTTTCACTCAGTTCACATTTATGAGCAATTCAGCAACTTTTTTGAGGAGAAGGATATAAAAGAAATTATGACTCCTATAGGAGCTTGGTTTCATAACTTCTAAAAAATTATAATTACTCATAAACACAAATGTGAGGGAAGCAGATTTTAACACTTTATTGTATTTATTAACAAGTAAAAGAAATATCAAGACTTCAAGGACAATACAGTATAATGAGGTCAAAATAATTTTTACTTAAACCTGAGCTCAATATTTCATTACAGGGAGTCAGTGTAATAAATGTTCAGGTAACATCAAGTGTCTAGAAAAAAAGATCTTAAGAAATAAACACTAATTCCCATACTGGATTAAGTTATGAAAGTCCAATGTTAAATGCTCACACAAGCAAATTCATCATTTCACTGAAAAGTAAGCAGACTTAACGGTACCCAAATCCACAGAGGAATATATTTTTAATTTCCTAGGATTATTTTTTTTTAAAAAAAAGCCTTCATTTGATCCCAAAGAATGCCCTTCTAATTTATAACAAACGTTTCTTTCAAAATCACCAAAGTATAACACATTTTGTTGTTTTATTCAAAAAAAAGTCTATGAAATATTTTTGCTTGAAAAGTTCAAAATATACCAACAAATGTGCCAGAATGAGAGTTTTTAGATACTTCAGTATTCTCAGTCTACACAGAAGTATAAAATTAGAAGGAGAAAAAACTCAAGGAGTGAAAATCAAAATATTGCATGGCCCAAGTGCCAATCAATCACAGAGTCTACACTGATGGCTCAGAATAGATGGCAAGCACAGACAACCCATCCTGCCACACAGATGCTTCTCAGCCTGGAAAAACTTGCTATGTACTTCATTCCTTTAGAAATAAATAAATAAATAAACTAACAGACAAGTTTTTTTTAAAAAAAGATAAAATAATATTGGGAAATACGAGAAATTCAGTAATGTAGCCCCCTTTTTTCCCCTTCACTTTTCATTTTCCAGGGAATGAAAGCTTGGCAAGTGACAGTAGGAACACTGTGGGTAACAGATGGACACCTAAAATATATGTAGTCATTTGTCTTTAAGGCCACCTGATAAAGTCAAGGCCTTTTCATAGTATGTGTAGACAATGGCCATTTTTAAAATCCTTTTGTTAGTGTGGACTCATCCTGCTTCTCATTTCAAAAAGCCTTATGGTCCTCAAAGAATTACTCTATCCAGAAATAGCCACTTTAAAAAACAAGGGGTTGCAAAATCCCACGCTTACTTATTTGTACTCCCACAGAAGCTGCCCATTCTAGCAGAGAAGACTTTACTAATCATCAATTGTGGAGGAGACCTGGAAATAAAAAAAAGATGGAGAAATGCATTTTTGAATTAAGGAGTCACTATCAGCATTCCACTTCTCACAACTAGTAGAAAAGGAAGCCCCAACTCACCGTATGTAGTGTATCTTTAAGGTGGATCCTTTGTAACTCATTGCAACTGAGCCAAACATCATTTCCCCCAGCATGTTGACATCAGAAGCTGGTCTTGTGTACTACCATACATGAAGGAAACCAAAATCAAAGTTAGTATGTGGCACAACATGACATGCAATGCAACAGAGAATAGTGTTTATTAATCTCTGGATCCCTCCTTGGTTTAGTGGGTAATTAAAACTCTTTTTCAAAGCAGCAATTAATCATTTTATAAACAATCTAAAATGGTGGTTGCCTATTTTTTTCCCCAAATTATTACTGATGTTCATGATTTCTTCTTTATACACAATATCTTCACACAGGATCCAAGTGTTTTAGCAGAGTTTTTAATCTTATTATGAGAAACAAAGATTTTCATTATTTCCACTTATAAACTCTAAATAGAAAGATTAAGTTATGAAAGAAAAAGGGTAACTCTTCTCTTGGTATATTAAGAATACATCCTGAAAAGAAATATGGTTCAGTATTATTCAACCAAATAATTAACAGCGTTGAACAAAAATGCCAATTGGTACAGGCAGGGTTCTGAGTGTCCAAAAAACAGGTGGTCTGATACCTCTAAAGTTTTAGAAAAAAATTACAAAAATATTTGACCCTTCCAGCTTCTGACCAGTCTTCCCTGTCCCTTCTGTCATCTAAAAGAGTGGACCGCATTGCCTCTACTTTCCCCACCTCATTTGCTTGTTAACCTACTGCAGCCTCATGCATTCAACTGCTGTAGTAATGACCTTTACCTTCCTGTCAAATTCAATGAACACTTTCCAGTTTGCTTTCTTAAATGTCTCTCATGGTATCTGATGCTCTTAATTACTCTCCTTTGTGAATCTCTTCTTTCCCAGATCTCCCCTTGAACAGGGTTGTTCCTCAGAAGGCCTCCTATCATTGCTGGCATTCTCAACCATTGATTTTGATTATTCTTTACATAGGAATAACCCCCACATCTTTATCTCTAGGCCCAGACCACTACTTCAGTTCTAGAATCCTATATCCAAATACATTCAGTCACATATTATAATATTTGAAAATTATGAGCATATTATGATATGTGAATGGATGTGTTTGGTTACAGGATTCAAAGCACCTATTCAGTTGGTGACACACTGAAGAACGGGATAGATACGAATATCAACCAAGCTGGTATGCCATAGGCACCCCAGCATAGCTTGACCAAAACAAAACTCTCTTGTGACCCAGCCCACCAGCCAAATTCTCTGCTGCTATGCTTTCCACCTAAGCAAAAACATGGGAATCATCCTTAAGACTCTCTTCTCAATCTTTTATTTTTTTGAACTCCAAATACACACACATACATATACGCACACACTAACGTACATATGCACACCTACTTATACGTGTTTGCAGAGGAAAGAGAAACATAAATCTATCAGCTTTATTTAACCAGGCTTCTCTCTGGTTACAGCTCACACCAACCTCTTCTCACTATATGCAGACAGAAACCAACTGGCTTCCACATTCTTTATTAATGACTTCCACCCACCATTTCCATTTAATTATCTGCTTTTTCTTGGGATACAAGGTCCACAAGCCGACTGTGATTCTCAATTAGCTGATAATTTCACTCTATACTTTTTAAACTACAAATCACTTTGAGACCCAGGAGCCCTGTGGAATAAGGGCAAATGCACAGCACAAATCCTGACCATGAAATTAATAAAGTTCTACAGACCTGTGGCTGCTGGTAATTTCCCTGGCTTTGTTTTTCCAGCAACATGAAAAACAAAATTCCACATGGTCAAAATATAAACTGATATATCCTTCATCAATTAATACTCTTCTGCTATTCAATATTTATGAAACATTTCTTCCCTTAAATCTAGTCAGCCAATATTTCTCAATAACCCTAATCTCTATCCTCCAGTGCCTTATACACACACACACACACACAGAGCATAGAAAATGCTACCAGCCCTCTGTCCTTCACACTCAAGTTAGGTCTTGCCACTTCTGTCCTCTCCCACACAAGGTTTTCTTCCTCCTACTGGCAAGTGCTATTTTCTTAGGATGCCCATATACATCCCCAGAATCCTTAGAGTTCTTATTTGCAATATTTCTTCCTCATTTGGTATGTATTATACTGGATCACCTCTGCTCAATTATAGTTTTTATCAAGAAATAAAAGCCAAAGTGTGAAAACAGCCTTGACACGAAATATTTAAGAGCACATTTTTGAAGACTTATTCTCATATTCCTGGAGTAGACCCCTCAAGCCGGCACCGTTCCCCATGGAGAAATCACAGTAAATGACTTCAGCCCCCTGGGGTATTCCACACGGAAGGCATGTTTTTACCTGGTACTTCGGAAGCTGTTCCTTAGCATGTTGTAAAGATCCCCCAGAAGAACTATGGGAAGAGGAGATGCTGCCACTGCTGCTGCTGCCACTGCTGCTGCTGCCACTGCTGCTTCCTTGACAGCACTTGGCTGACATTTTAATAGGGACATCCTCTGTTTTCTGGGTTAAGAGAGACAGGCAAGGTAAAGTAATGCTAAGTACATCAGGCTTCCTCAACACGTTCTTCATTGGGAATTCCTTTGTTAAATTCTTCTGTTATGTTGTGCCTAAGCTGCACAGAAAAAAGAGTTTTTATTTCTTTTTAATGAGGGCAAAATGTGGTTCCTGAGAGTCTGTAATATTTGGGAGGGGGAGATACTGAAGAAGGGTACTAGTCAAAAGGTTATTTATTAAAACTTCATTCTCCTTAAATAATTCAACTATTATTTAGATTCCAATTCATATTTTAAAACCATCAATGAGATCTGATCTCTGTTTTGGTTATTAGAGGATTTTTAGTACTATGTATAGTCATCATCTATAAAATTGATGAGGAGAAAGACATTGCCTCAAATTTAAATTTTACCAAGCAAATGAACTAAGAAGGTAAAACTATTAATATGGAAAGACTGGGCTTGTCTTTTTAATGACAAACCTCCTCTAGCTTTCTTTCAAAGGTAATAGGAAAGAAAATCATGAGGTCGAGTTTGTGAAAGATGAAGCCAAAACTCTGAAATAGGAGCTCCTGTGAATTATACAGCATGTGATGGAAATATGGCCTTTAAAGGTTAGGGGTAATAGAGGATTATCTACTATATAGTCCCGAAATAGAGTTCACTGTCAGTTCTTATGACAGTGACATAAAGGTATAAAGATAGACCTTTATTAATTTTTCCCTTCCTCCTACACCAAAATATATTGCTCCCTACAGAAGCACCCTGTGCCCTCTGTGATAAGTTGTTTCTATTCTGAGTCTTATTTGCTTTTTTTGTGTGCAGCTTTTGCTTGGAAAACCATGAATGCAACTGCAGCTTATCTAATCTCCAATGTGACAGTCACACTGGTGGTCTAATGCAAATGCCTGCAGTCATGTGCTTGATACAAACTCATGATGTTTTGTGCTTGCCAAGGGGGTGGGGGGCTGAAAATGGGAAAAGAATGTAAGGAAAACACAAACTGTGCTGGTCCATAACAGTCACTCCTGCAGTGACAGCATTCGAAGTTGTACTTGGTTGTTCCCGAGTGTCTGGCACTCCCTCAACACCCTCTTCAGATCTAGCTGTTACTTAATACCACTTAAGCCAGAAACACAGCCCCTCAGAGGGCTTAAAGTGACACAAAGTCCACACCTGCCTCGCAGACTGCTAGACCTTTTGGCTGGGGTACAACACACTGAGCAGTCTATAATTGGAGATAGCACCTGGTACAGTAAATACAGCACTGACTGGACTCTCTGTAGCCTTCAGTAAGTTACAAGCCTCCCTAGACATAGTTGCCTATTTGACTAAATGAGTGCTTCCAAGAAAGCTTCTGCTCCAGATTCCAGTGTCATCACTGCTCCGATATACTGAAGATTCAGTTCCTTTTGAAAACAGGAGTGAATTTTTTTCCCTCCACCTATTACTACCATTAGGAGCCCTAGTGATAGAGTGTGGGTGTTCAGTTAAACTATCTGTTCGAGGCCTTCAAGGAAACGGGAACTGATGTGGGAAATCAAGGGGAAACCATGTCCTGTCCACCAAACAAGGGTCAAGTGCTGGCTCACGTAAACTTTCACACGAATCTACCATTAAAGCCTACAGGTGAATCACTTAAGAGATTACTCGCCTCCTGTTTGCCTCCCCCTAACACCTACCAACCTAACAAGCTCAACCACTACTGTAATGATTAGCTATCTGGCAGACTTCCACTTTAAAGCACCACAGAATCCACCCAGCTAAACTGCCTCTAACCAAACACTTCCTTCCTGCAGAAATGATCCTCATCCAAAGCAGGAAAACAGCCCCTGGCCCTGATGAGACAAAGATCATGATATAAACTATTCACTTCCTTAGCTACACATTCTATAAACTGCCAGAATTTTGTCAGTATACATGGCAAGTTATGGAACATGAAAAGAATGAATACAAATGGATTTATTTAATTTGTAGACAGCTGAATAACTACTGAAGAGAGAACGAAAGGTCTAAAGTGACAACTTAGAAGTACTCTGGACTGAGGTCCAGTTGACTCAGGGAGGACCAGACTCTGGCTCGTTATCTGGACACATCAGTTTCCTGTTCTGGCTCCAAAGGATCCACAGCTGCTCTGTCCGCACTTTAACCATCCTCAGACACCCCCCATGCCCAGCCCTACAACACTACCACCACCATCCTGCCCTCCTCTAAAAAAAGGAAATAAATAAAAGCTTCATTGGTCAGATAGGTTTGAGAAGCACTCCCTTTTGAAGATGACAATGCCTGTTAGCATCCTGAAGCCCTATAGTGAGGAAAGCTATTTAATTTTGTTTAACCCAGTGCTACATAATACCTCTTACTATCTATGAGAAATACTAGACATGATGATCTATCAACTTCCCTTCAGGCTAACACTTCACGAATTTGAGAGTTCTTGGTTTTCCCATTACACGTATTATCTGGCATCAGACTCTTACTGGATTGCAATACACCAGCAAATCCACCTCTAGTAATATTTACAGTATGTTGCTGAGCATTTGTCATGATTACTTGCTAACAGTTTCACCTGTGTATATTAATAAGACTACAAATGTGGCAGTGGGGGGGAGCCTTTGTTTATGTTTCTTCTGAATTGTTAATGGCATTGTACAACATAGCTCACAGAGAAGATTATGGATTAACAAACGATTGATCAAACAGGCGGTTAAAGCACAAACAAAAAAGATGAAAGCAAATCTGCATTTCATACCTGAGCTGCCCCCTCTTCAATCTTGTGAACAGCTTTAGAATCAAACAAGACTTGACGGCCTCTCCTTTCACAGTCCTGGTAAACTATCAGGCGAATCTCGTTCAGGTCAAACTCCGAACATGACCAACTGTGGATGAAAAAGAGAGAAAGCAGTTAACGTTATCTGCAACACTTGGAGTGATCTCGGAGAGAGAAGTTTCCCAGCCAATGTGCCTGTGTGCATGTCAGAAGGTTGCAAGTGTGCAGAGACAGTGATCTTCTCAGACCTGGGGCAGACAGGACGTCAGTGGACCATACAAATATTGCCGGTGTCCTTGACAAAGTTTGGGAAGACTGCTTTACATAATAAATTACTGGAGAGAAAGCTTCTCCTACTAGAGCCACTTTGGACAAAGATGGCAGCCAGAAAGTGGAGGACACGTGGAGAGAGCTGAATTTGGACACCTGGGTTCTGGGGATGGCACACCTGAGGTAGAGGAGTGTTCGAGCTTCTATGTCATTGAGCAAGGCACCATTTGGAGCAAGTCAATAGACCCTTCTCCTCTCTTCCTCTCCCACTCACCCAGGCTCAGGTCAAATTGAGAGCAATTACACATTCTAACATTTAGTATTTTCCTCTGTTATGGCTGGCTCTGATAGAGAAGTTTTAAAAACAAAGTGCATCAATGTATAGCATCTGAATTACTAACAATAACAATCAGCAATACAGGAAGCATGGCTTATTCCTGCGTAAAACAAAAGCTACTGGGATAAAACTGCTCTAAATATAGGTTTGTTCTTGAGTAATAAATGAAATCAGAATGTAAGAACTATGGAAGGGGTCATCATTTACAATGCGCTGCTTTAGGCATATTGTTATTAGTCTGTCAATCCATTCAACACATATCTGAGGACCTACTGTGTTCCAGGCACTGTGGGTGATACGACAGATTCAGCAGTTAATTAACTAAAAAGACTTGGTCCCTGCCTCATGCAGTACCTGGTTTAGAGGGGAATACTGAGCTGATAATCATATATAAATGTATAACTACCGATTGTCGTAAGTACAAAAAGGAAAAGTAAAGGATGTGATAAGAGTCTCCTATTTTTCAGATTTAAGAGGTAGGGGGAGGGGGGCAGGGAAGTCCCTAAGGATTTTAAAAAGTGACATTTAAATAGGACTTGAAGAAGTAAGAGTTAAAGAGAGAAAGTGTGAGAATGAAGAGCACAATAGGAAGAGGGAGGGACATGGTAAGATGTAATATTGACCTACCAGAGAAAGGAAAAAAAAAGCCAGAGAGAGGAAAGCTGAGAGGTGGGCTGGGAAGGCAGGCAGGGCATGGGTCGCACACTAAGTGCACCGAGAAGCCAAGGTGAACACAGGTTGATAAGCTCAGGTCTGGCTTTTTAAAAGTTCAATCTGGCTGCTCCGAGAAACAGGGGTGGGACAGATTAAGACCGGAAGCAGGAAGGCCAAATTGAATTTATTGTTAAGAGTTCAGGCCCTTCATAATGAAGGCCGGAGTGAGAGGAACGAAGGTGGAAGAAGGGGGCAAATACTGGAGGCATGTTCAGGAGGCAGAATTGGTAAGATTCAGTGGCGGACTCGATGGGTGCCTAAGGCAAAAGGGATGCCAACTGCTTAGAGAACGCTGGAGGAGGAGTAGTTCTGAAGGGATGCCTGAAAGATGGATAGTGAGACAGACAGACTGACAAAAGCGAACTGTACCACTAAGAGACAGGATAAGTGAAGCAAAGTCAGACACATTTGGATTCAAATCCAAACTCTCTGAGCTTCCATTTCCTCATCAGCACAATGAGAATATTAATGCCAACCTTACGAAGCTGCCGTAGGGATTATATGAAATATGTAAAGTGCTTCACACAGAGGCTGACACACAGTAAGTGCTCCAGAATGGTGATAATTACTTAAAAGAACTGTTAATGTTACAATTTTTCTAAAAAAATTGATAGTCTCTGGTACCCAATGACAAATGGTGCATTATTGGTCCTTTTTTAAGGCAGTGGTCGTTCACACTGAACATATTCTTTTAAGGTAGCAGATTTGTTTTCTTAAATCCTAGCACCAAAAAAATAGAAAGTTCTGGTTGTACCTTCTTTTAACAACCTGTGTTCTAAGCTACCATGCCCAGTATCCTTTCCTGCTAATTTTGATAATAACATGGCAAGTTTATTTTGGAAATCATTTTTCTTCTACTGTCAGTCCAGAGGTAGTCCATGTTCCAGGCCTGGCCAATCAGACATGACCACACGACCCCCAGCCAGCTGTGAGAGCCAGGCCTCAAACTCAGTTGCTCGGTTGGTAAATGGTAACCCTGGAGTTGCTGGTGCCTACGTTTTGCCATTATGAGTCAAGAGTCTATCTGAAAATGAAGTGGAGGAAAGCAGAGGTGAGCAATGGAATGAGACAGAGTCCTGTTGGCAATCAAAGCCAGCTACTCCTAAGTGAGTGTTATTCCTGGAGTTAGTTTTCTGTGACTTATAACCAAAAAAGTCCTCACGACTGTGCCCCAAACCACTAAATTTTAAAATTACACAAGGTCATTAAAAATATCCTCTGAAATTAATAAAACATAGTACAGAGGTTGAAGTTAATAAAAGTGAAAAATCAACAAAGATTTAATTGCCTTGTGTTTTCTTGCTCAATCTAATTTGCCCCATTACATTTTGCCAAAAAGGCATTATAATTTACAAAGCAAGTTGTTCAGTCCTTATTTTTGAAGAGTAATGCTGACTCAAATATCAATCAAACTGAGGACAGCTTGTCTAAAAGAGCTAAAATGTAATAATCAACACAGCTTAGTAAATGTTTCATGTTATTTTTCAATTTTAAAAAGATGAAAATAAAAGCTATGGGAAGGGAAAAAGTATGTATGTCAGATTGTCGGATTTTTTGACCCAAATATATTAAAGAGTGTTTTATGAAATATAAGGAAACTCTATTCTCCTCCTTCCATATGAATACTGTCTTTCGTCTGATACCTAATTATAATTTTGACATTTACCATCACTAATATTAGTAGAGGAAATCACAGTTGGGTAGTTTGGTAAAGGAAGCACAAGCAGGAGAAACGAGGTGAAACGAGTGCTTCAGAATGAGGCAGCCCCAGGATCCAGTCTCAGCTCCGGCTCCCACTAGTTCTACAGCCTTGGGGCAGTCCCCCAAGCAGCACTAGGGCCTGTCATGAAGATTACAGGAGATAATGTATGGAAGCCTCCCGGCACACTGCCACCTCTTTTCCCTACCATCCCCCATACACGGGGCTTGAGTTATTTGTAATCACATGACACATATATTCTCTTCATGTCCACATTCACTTCAGCCCAGTTATCGCAGAGCTTCTATGAGCACCAACCATGGTTTCCGGCACTTTACTGAGGGCAACTCTCTGCGTGATTCAAAGAGGTATGAAAAATAACCCTTGGGCTTATGCCTTAAAATACGTGACTGAAAGACATTTATTCTAATCAGAACCACCTCATTTCTTTGCTTTTGTTGAAAGCAAGAAAAGAACACTGCCCCTAGCATCAGGGGACATGGTATTATTTGTCTACTTTATGGTCACAGCTGTATGACCCAAGGCACAAGAAAATAAGATGGTTTGGTCTAACTTTTCTCACTGTAAAATTCAAACAAAAGGACTTACAGGGACCTTTTCACTTTTAAAATTCCAGGATGCTAAGATTTGCCTGGTTTGAAGTGAAACCAGATCTTATTTCTGGAACTACTCTTCAAGAGTGGGAAGCAAGTGACCAAAGTCTATGTTACTTACCTGAAAGGTGACAAGAAATACATCAAACGATTTTAAGTACAGAAAACAGAATTCTCCTTAAAATACATATAACCATGTGTTGTGGGTTGAATTGTGTCCTCCAAAAAGATATGTTCAATTCCTAATTCCTGGTACCTGTGAATATGACCTTTTTTGGAAACAGGGTCTTTGCAGACGTAATCAAGTCAAGATGAGGTCATACTAGAGTACCAATGACTAGTGTCCTCATAAGAAGAGGGAAATCTGTACACAGACACAGAGGGATGAAAGCTATGTGATAAGAGAGACATGAAGACTGGAGTTATGCTGCTACAAGCCAAGGAAAGCCAAGGAATGCCGGCACTCCTGGGCATACAATAAATAAGAAATGTGAGCCCCTATTCTCAAGGAACTTTAAACCTGCAAGAGACAATCATGTGGGTAACTACACGAAAACAAGAGGGCAAGGCAGAAGATAGAGAGGAAACAGGAAAAATTCCTGGAAGAATCAATATTCGGATTAATGAAGTTATGAAGGATGGCAAGATTACACAAGTAATGATGAAAAGGGAAGAGAGCCACTGCGGGCTGAGGGCACATCACAAACACAGAGTCAAATGGTACAAAGCCAGAGTCTTGGGTGGCTGGAATGTTCTACTGCAGAAGAACTACACAGGAAATGAGGCTTGAAAGACATTTGGGATTACTTGTGGAGGACCTTGAATGCTATGCCAAGGAATGTACGTTGTTCTACAAGCAGTGATGTGCCATTCCAACGTTCTGAGAAAGGGAATGACAAGACCCTACCTGTGTTTTAGGCGAGAACTAAAGCTGCTTGAGAAAAGCATTTTCAGGGCAAATGGAGGGTTGGGACTGACTCACATACCCAGGGCTTCAAGAAGTCACGGCTAATAAGGGTGAGAGCAGTAGTTCGATTTGTTGTAGGGTGATTTGCTACGTCCTCCAAGACCAGCTCTAGTATTGGTATTTGATTCCTCCCTTGAACTTTTACAGGAATCAGGCTAGAAGTGGGCTCAAGTATGCCCATGATGAAGTGTGATCTATGAAATAAGAATACGTAAAAAATGCTTTCCCTCTTACTCTCACACAAGGAAACAACCCTATATGGTCAAAAGTAAGTTCACATAAAGCGTTTAAGAAGCATTATTGTGATTCAAGAATGTGAATGTTTAAAGAGTCAGGTATGATAGGGAACTTCGGTCCAAGAAAAGGTAAAACTAAACAAAACAAACAATAATGATCACAATAAAAACTGGCAAATACTATGCATTTAACAGGTAGCTCCTGCATACCTACTGTTGTGCCAAGCATTCTTCCAGGCACTGGGATGAAGCAGTGAACAATCATAACTCCTGCTCCGATGAAACTTACTATATTTAGGATGATATTTTCCAGTCACTCTTAAACCCTATTCTATGCTCTCTTTTCTGCCAACTCCCACTGCTTTTTCTCTTTCTCAAAAAAAGTTTCTAAATACAAACAGAAATATTCTCAAAATGTTTGCTCAAGAACAGTGAGGAGACCCTAATAACTATGACCTGAAAATAAAGGAAGACTAGAAGTGGAGAAAAGAGAAAATTATGCTTGAGATGGCACAGTGTTCACCCTGTCAGCACAAATGTACATTATTTCCCACACAGTAACAAACTATTTCAAGGAAAAAAAATATGTAAATAGATGGCAGTAACAGATCTGGAATTCTTTTTTTTTGCTAGGTTAGTATTGTCAGGAAGATGGCTAACAGGAAAAATACTTTCAAATTAGTTGACTTTCCTTTCTTCCCCAATATTGTATGGATACAGCCACAGCTGCACAAATTGGCTGGCTTAATTTCAGAGGAGCTACTAAAAATTCACCACTGAACTGCCGTCTTGAGGTCAAGAGTATAGTAAAAAAGCTTAAAGATTCCAATTCTCATCAGAAACGTTAATACATAAGGCTAACCTAAAGATATAATTTAAAAAGGATTCCAGTTAAATGTATCCCTCTCTGTTATTTTACCAAAAGAAATTTACATTGGATTTGGCTGCAACTTTTTCTGTCTTTAAGAAAGTACATGATAGGCAAGGTCTTTGTTTCTTTTGTAAAACAAATGTGTAGAATCCTGGAATGAAAGAATAAATCCCTAGAATCAGCAGAATGGCATGGGAAGGGCACTGTAACAGGAGTCCAAAAGCACACTCCTGCATTCATTCCTTCTACAAACTTCTAGCACCTGGCTTAACGCAGGTAATATGAAGGATACCAGGAATAGAAATGAACCATTTCCAGTTCCTGTCTCAAAATGCTTACCATCTGATATGGGAAGGCCAACATACAAACAAGTAAACTATATTGTTACAGGTACTGAGATAAACGTTGATGTGGCTTACGGGGAACCTAAAGAATGATAAGGTCAAATCCACCCAGTAGGGGTGAGCGATGGGTGCAAGTCACAGAGGACGTGATGCTTGGGACATGGATTAGTATTTGCCAGGGTAAACAGAGCTGCTCACTCTAGCTCTGCCACTTTCAACCCACGTGACTTTAGGAAGGCACTAGGGCTCAGCTTTCCCAAAATGCATCTGCCTTACTTATCTCACAAGGTTGTTGGGAAAAACAGAGAGTAAGTATGAAAGTACTTTTAAAATTGTAAAGCATAACTTGAGGATAAGTTCAGATACACAATCCTTTAACTGAGATCCATGGGGCCAGATGTTTCAGAATTCAGAAATTTTTTAGATTTTAGAAAGCAGCTTACACCACATATTACGTAACACCTCCTCCAAGGTCTGAGGTGTAATCAAACCCCCAAAAGCAAACAAATTAATATTTTACCGGCTCAAGTTATGAATATTTATGCTGAGTGGATTAGATAGAGACTATAAATAGCTTCACATCAGTTCAGGTCAGTTCTGAAAAATTTTTCAGAGATTTCAGGATTTTGGAATTGTAGGATAACAGATGGCTGACCAATGTAATGCTTACCATGTCTGAGGGAAGGTCAAAAGACTGGAATGAGTAACACCCAGGTCCCCCACATTTTCCTGAATATAACCGATCCCTAACACATATGACCACCAAAGTGTATATGTAACTAAGTTGTTTGAAACTAGGAACTTGTTTCTCTCCACTGAAACAATGCTATAAATGGCTGCGAGGGTCACAAGCTAAAACCACCTAAGTCTTTATATTATGTGTTCATACAGCAATGACAAATCATTATGATATGAGTCATAATACAGCCTGAGGTTTGGTTCCTGTGAACAGGGAACTCTGAAGAACAGAAGAGAAGATAGAATTTCTTCCTTCTTTCCTGCGTGCAGGGTCAAGTCAGGTAAAACACTGAAATAGGTAAAGTTTATGTATGGCACTCACGGCACCACCACCTACACCCCACGGCCCTGGGGCCACCACGTCATCGCCAAACAGCAGAGCACTGCCCTGGACGTCAGAAGGCCTCCGTTCTGGGAAGGAGGGACCGACAGTCTGAGCTACTCACACTCCTTCACCTCCCAGTCCACTGTTTCCTTTTCTATAAAGTGATGGGTTGGGGCTGAAATTACCCCTCAAGGTCTCATCCTTCCCACTCTACCACACTATAATCCCAAATTATCTAATGAAGTGTGCACAGTATAATTTAGAATAGATGGTTTCAGCCAGGTACTGAGAGGAAAGCAGTG
This sequence comes from Equus przewalskii, assembly GCF_037783145.1. Classification (NCBI taxonomy): domain Eukaryota; kingdom Metazoa; phylum Chordata; class Mammalia; order Perissodactyla; family Equidae; genus Equus; species Equus przewalskii. Next base: position 75,556,532 of record NC_091832.1, read on the forward strand.
TTAATTAATCTACTTTACTGCAAAGCATCCCTTAACCTTTCTAGTGTACTCTACACTTTGATAAGCATGCTTCTTAATAGAAACACACCTCCAATTGATAGAACTTTCAAAAGATGCTAACAAAATTTGAAGAGGAGAAGCTCAAGTAAGTTCTTTTGAAGCAAGAGGAACATGGAGTAGTCTGGTCACCGTGCCAAGCAGGATTCCGCCCCTGGCTAGCTTTCCCAGATTTTGTTGTTATTCTTAATAGGTTCTTCCCTTTCTCCCCTTTAAAATCTCACAAACTCTCTAAAATGGCCCATATTTTCCAAAATGGTTCCTTTACTGCTTAAAACAGCACTAGTCATTCTTTTCCGGTATCTATAAACTAGAAACTACCTATACCAAAAGGAAAAAAAAAAAAAAAAAAAGAGCTTTTGCTGTTCATCTCCATGCATGCATTAATTCAATATTCAATGAGCTGATTCTTTCACACTCCTGTCAGCATAACCCAAACAGTCAACACTCATTACTATATTCCAGGATTACTGAAATGTATAACGGCTCTGCTGAAAACCAACTTGTATCAACATGTTTTCACATCTTTTCCTGAAGGTAAAGTTTGCCCATCCTCCTCTCCCAGGGAAACTGTATACCAATAGCAGATAAACGAATGAATTTCAAAGTAAATACTCAAGACATTGCCTTATATATTCATTAATTTTAGATCCACTTAAATTGTACACAAATAAGGTAATAATTCTATTCTCTTAGAGGTTTCCAGAGGTCAAAAGCAGGATTCTCTGCATAAGGTCTTTTGTTTACAATATAAGAAAGCCAAAATAAATAGAACCCATATCTATCTTTGGTTGTAAGATATTATCTCGAAAAGAGATGGGTACAGGTGAGCACACGGGAGGGCAGTGGGAAAGCAGCGCTGCAGGACTGGGCTGCAGGGAGGGGCCAAAATAAGAAAAATTTTAAAAAAGAGAGATAAGTACAAACAAACGTACTCACATCCTCTTTGACCCAGCAACACCACTTGTAGGAATTAATCCCACAGATCAACTCACACAGGTCCGACATGATTATGCACAAAAAGGAATTCAGTGCAGCACTGTTTGGAATAGCAAAGGACTGGAAAGGAACTGTCAACATGGGATGGTTAAACAAATGAGGGCACACCCATACAATGGAGTACTGTCCGGGAACAACAACAAATGAGGAAGCTCCTTATGTAATCATATAGTAAGCTCTAAGACATCATTTTAACTAGAAAAAAGAAGTACAGAACATTGTGTATAGAATGCCACCATGTGTATTTTAAAACAGGAAAAACAGAGGGGGAAGAAACTCTCAATTTTATTATATACATATAGAGTACCTCTAGAAAGATATGCAATGAATCGGTAAGACCGGTTGTGTCTGGAGTAGAAAGCAGGGTTGTTGAGGGGGAGAAGTAAGCTGAAGACTTCACTGTGAACTCTTTACAGAGCCCAGGGAAAAGGCTTCCCCTGTGCTATTTAGTACACATCTGTTCAAAGGGCATAGTGAGGAGGAGTGTAGACTCTGGAGCCAGGCAGCCTGGACTCAAGTTCTCGCTCTGCCTCTTCCTAGCTACGTGACTTTGACGAGTTACCCAACCTCTTTGTTCCTCAGTATCCTTGTCTGCAAAATAGGGATAGCAGTACCTACCTCATAAGCGTTGTTTTGAGGATGAAATGTAAAGTACTTAACAAGAGCCAGGCATATGGTAAGTGTGTTGTAAATACTAAGACTTTGTGCCTTTTGAATATTTAACTATATGACTGTACTATCTTTGGAAAAAGTAAAAATAAATAATGAAATTGAGGAATACAATAGGAACAACCTTTTTTTAACCCATTAAAGATTTCATTATTGCCCTAAGACTAACCACCATAATTACTGTTTGGTTTAAGAGGCTTCTTGGGAGCTGAAGCATGAGGCAGTGGGTGAACTCCTACTTGGAAACCACCTTAATGAATTCAAGGCATTCAGATTCAGTTTCAAATATGGAGTTTGGCCTTAAACAATGGCATTTATTGAGCTTTCTTCTCAGCATTCGTATACCACATTTTTGTGTCCTCTTTTATCCCCTGCATCCTCCAAGGACAGGACAAAGTTTTTCTCCATAAAAGTAATCCCCCTTCTCATTTATTAAATCTCTTTATGGCTTTGAGTCTGTTATTACTGTTCTAGTACTGTATCAAATTGGTTTCCATTGTATTAAATACCTGCCTTTTTTTTACTGCATCATCTCACAGAGCCTAGGGATACTAGTTCCAGAGCTCCGATGTTTGGAGGCAGGCAGAGGAAGACGGGTGATCAGAGCTGCACACACACACAAATAATTGCCTAACATTGTAAAGTTTGCCAAACGCTTTTACACAATTCACCTGAGCTGACCTTCACAGATGTCCTGTGAGAGCCTATATTATATAAACTCTTTTACATAGAACTTCGGAGACTTTAACAGGGTTTTAAACAGTAAGTGATAAAGTTAGGACTCAAACCAATGTCTCCTGACTCCAAATTCTGTGTTCTTCCAACTCTGCTGCACTATCACCTTAACTTCAGTACCAAACAAGTCAGGGCAACATCCTCTACATTCCAGGACCTCCCTCTGCATTTCCTTCCGCGGGGTAAAAACATGCTACATTTGAAAAATAAAAATACTGGTGACATAATGTTACGACTGAAAAGCAGAACACAGAATTATGTATATAGTATGACCTTAATTATGCTAAAAAAAAAGTTAAAAGGCTTTTTTAAAAGTTCACAAAAAATTAGCAGCTCGTACCACAAAGAATTAATCTCCCTGATATATAAAGAACAACCAGAAATCAATAAAGAAAAAGATTTAAAAGATTACAAACCAATGGAAAAAGTGGACAATGAATATAGATACTGCACAGAAAAAAAAATTAAGATGGTCTTTAAACATAGGAAAAACATGCTATATCTAACTCCTAGAAAGACAAAAACAAATTAAAATAATATACCTGTTAGACTGGCAAAAATCTTAAAGTTAGACACCCCACACAAGAGAAACACAAGTAGAGGCACAAAATGGCACAACTACATATGGAGGGTCATTTGTCGTAACTATCAAAATTGCAAGTATTTTTCACCTTGGGCCCACCAATCCCACTTCTGGAACTAAACAGATATAAACATGTGATTGTAGCATGTTTGCTAAGAGCAGAAGACTGGAAACAACTGGAGAGGACACTGTAGGAACAAATTAAATCATTTATGCTGTATTCACACAACAAAATACCAAGCAGCTGTTGGAGAGAGTGGGAGCGTGAGAGCAAGATCTATAGGATCCCCAGATTAGACTGTGAAGTCCACACAGCAAAGAGCAGATTCTTGCGTACGGTATGCCACGTTCTGTGTAAGAAGGAAGAAGAATACGTATTTGTATTTGCCTACTTCTGCACAAAAGAAATACAAAAAGAATTTGTAAGAAACTAATAAAATTGATTACCTGAATGAGATGGGGAAGAATAAAGAGCTGGAAGCAATATGTTTCGAATATATATGTTTATTGTTGAACCAAGTGAATGCATTACAGATAAAGAGACATATAGATAAAATGCTTTTTAAAATGTTAAGGAAAAAACCCCTGGATCCATATGCTTTAAAAGGTGACTTAACCTACAAAAGACATTAGTGTTGGTGGGCCCTCTTACCTTTGCTTCAGGTTTCTAAGAAGCATAATCTTGATTAGTGTAACATTCCTGCCTGCTCTTCACCCCCACTCGCTCCTTCCCAATGGAAGAGGAATGAATTCTGTTTGATACATTTTCCTTTATTCTTTGGCATCTATCTCCCTGAAGAGCATGTGTTTTTGATCCCCAACTTCTCAACATCAAGTTTTACAGGGGCGAGCTCTGACGTGGCAAGACCTGTGGGTGTCCTAGGGTGCTTAGGACAGGGGAGGTGATCTGGTCTAACCATGAGGTTCATTATTAGGCAGCTCCTTGTTGTTACACACACGAGCCATTTTCTAAATGTAGATATTTTGGTTTCCATCGACCTGACCAATTTCTCTCTCTCAATTTTCAAATTCCACTGGGGAAGGAAAAATGGGTCTCCTTCAAATTTCCTACAAGGAAAATCTCCTACAAGGAAAATTCCCTCCCAAGGAGACTATCAGAAATTTGAACAAAAATTGGGTCATTCTCTGGGTTGTAAAAGTCAAAAACTGGAAACCTAAATATCCATTAGCAGAACATACCTTAAGTTTTCTAAAGCCATCCATTTAAGAAAATACTACAAAGTCATTAAAAATTGTTCTCAAAAACATTTTAATAACATAGGAAAAAATGTCATGGTATTATACTGAGTGAAAAAGTAGATTATATAGCTTGATATACAATATGATTCAGTTAATACAATGCAGTTTATACCCATGTACCCAAAAAGGGAAGTAATTGCAAGGAAATAAACAAAAGTATTAACAGTAGTAAAATTTGTATGATAGTTTTACGGGTAATTTGGGTTTTCACTTTTATATTTGCCTCTTTTCAAATGTTTTGTAATAAAATTGTATCAATTTGATAATCAGAAAAAAGATTTAAGAAAAATCTTAAAAACAAGTTTAGTAACAATACAAAAGAAAAAGATGGAAGCATTTACAAAGAAAAGGGAAAGGTAGCTAGCCTGACAAGAATGGAGCCATACTCTGAAATACACACCTGTTAAAATATCTTAAAAATATTTCATATACCAGTAATTAACAATTAGTGGAATTTAAAATTAAAAACACAATACCATTTATATTAGCACTCCCCCAAAGAAATACTTAGGTGTAAATCTAACAAAATATGTACAAGACATATATGAGGAAAACTACAAAATTCTGCCAAAAGAACTCAAAGAACTAAATAAATGGAGAGATATTTCATGTTCATGGGTAGGAAAACTCAAGATGTCAGGTATTCCCAACTTGATCTATAGATTCAGTGCAATCCCAAGCAAAATCTCAACAAGTTATTTTGTGGATATTGACAAATTGATTCTCAAGTTTATGTGGAAAAGCAAAGAACCCAGAATAGCCAATACGATACTGAAGGAGAAGAGGAAAGTCAGAGGACTGAAACTACCCAACTTCAAGACTTACTAAAAAGTTACAGTAACCAAAACAGTACAGTATTGGTGAAAGGACAGACAGATCAATAGGAAAGAATAGAGAGCCTAGAAACAGATTCACATAAATACAGTCAACTGATCTTTGACAAAGGAGCAAAGGTAATACAACGGAGAAAAGATAGTCTTTCAACAAATGGTGCTGGAACAAGTGGACACCCACATGCAAAAAAATTAACCTTGACACAGACCTTAAATCGTTCCCAAAAACTTAACTCAAAATGGATTACAGATCTAAATGTGAAATGCAAAACTATAAGACTCCTAGAAGATGATATAAGAGAAAATCTAGATGACCTTGGGCATGGTGATGACAACATCAAAGGTGAAATGAAAGGAATAACTGATAAACTGCACTTCATTAAAATTAAAAACTTCTGGTCTGTGAAAGACAACAGCAAGAGAATAAGAAGACAAGCCACATGCTGGGAGAAAACATTTGCAAAAGACATATCTGATAAAAGACTGGTATCCAAAATATACAAAGAATTCATAAAACTCAACAATAACAAAACAAACGACCTAATTAAAAAATGGGCAAAACAACTGAACAGATACTTCACAAAAAAAAGATATATAGATGGAAATAAGTACATGAAAAAGATGTTCCATATCATGTCATGAGAGAAACACAAATTAAAACAACAGTAAGATATCACTATGCACCTATTAGAACCAAAATCCAGAACACTGACAAAACCAAATACTGACAAGGATATGGAGTAACACAAACTCATTCATTGCTATTGGGAATGCAAAATAGTTCAAGCAGTTTGGAAGTTTGGTGGGTTTCTTGCAAAACTAAACAAACTCTTACCTTCCAATCCAGCAATCACACTCCTTGATATTTACCCAAAGGAGTAAAACTTATATCCACGCAAAAACCTGCACAAGGATATTTACAGCAACTTTATTCATAAGTGCCAAAACGTGGAAGGAACCAAGGTGTCCTTCAGTAGGTGAATGGATAGACAAACTGTGCTACATCCAGACAATGGAATATTATTCGGCACTGAAAAGAAATGAGCTATCAAGCCATAAAAAGACGTGGAGGAATCTTTAATGCATACACTAAGTGAAAAAAAGCCAATCTGAAAAGGCTACATACTATACAATTCCAATCAAACGACATTCTAGAAAAGGCAAAACTGTAAGGGAAAGTAAAAAGATCAGAGGTGGCCAGCAGCTAGGAAGAGAGAAATAGGCAAAGCACAGAGGATTTTTAGAGCAATGAAACTACTTTGTATGATATTATAAAGATGGATACATTTCATTATACATTTTTCAAAACCCAAATAATGTACAACATCATGAGTGAACCCTAATGTAAATTATGGTTTGGGGTGATGATGTGTCAATGTAGGTTGATCAGTTCTAACAAATGTATCACTGAAGGGGAGAAGATTTTGCTACCCCAAAATATGTCTCTTTGGCATAAGGATTATTTTGAGCTAAAGGCAATCAAAACCCAGCAGATTCAGGAAAAGCTCTTTCTACTTCCCCCTTAATTGCCTAAATTTACATTGGAAAGGGGGCCTGTATCAGGAAAATAGCTAGTACCAGATACCTTTTTACCTAAGAAACTTAACCTGCATAATACGGCAACTTTTGTTTTCCAAACATCCCATCTGCCTTCCTGTGAAAGGCCTTCCTCCCTTTGTATCCTCAGATCTCTACCCCTTTCCTTAGCTCAGGATGTTACTTAAGCTTCAGTGATCCGGCTGCCTTTTGGATCTCATATTTTCATGGGGTTCCCATAAGTACAAAATTAAATTTTTTTCTCCTGTTACTCTGTCTCGTATCAATCTGATTATTAGACCAGCCAAAGAACCTAGAGGGAAAATTTTTCCATCCCTTCAACACTCTGGTGTGGGATACTGACAGTAGGGGAAGTGGCAGGGAGCGGGGGGGTGGGGGGGGTCAGGAATAGGTAGGAACTTTCTGCTCATTCTTGCTGTGAACCTAAAGCTGCTATTTAAAAAAGTCTAATTAAAAGGGAAAAAAAATTACAGCTGTCAAGGGAACTTTTAAAATATAGGAACTTTCAGTAATAAGCACTAGTTTTAAAGTTTGTGATAGGACAGAAAGTGCCCAATCCTCTCACATGGTCTTGACAGAGGAACAAGTTCTCATACAAGAAGTTCACACTAAGGTATCAGTTACTGCCTAGAGAGAACAACACTTAAATACAAAGAAATGAGGTTCTAATAACAGGAATTTTCGTTATCAAGCAAGGGCCAATGAAAGAGCTTGGGGGCAGGCAACCTCCAGCTCCGTCTCATATCACAATGTGCGGCTGCTAGTCCTATCTACCAGCACACCTCTGTCCCATTGACATTTCCACAAAGGACCATTTACTCTCTGAATCCAAATCATCTTTGCCCTGAGGCAATATTTTTCCTTTTAGGGTGCATACCAAGCACGTTCAGCCTTAGGATCTCTGTACTTGCAGTTCCTCCTGTTGCGAATACACTTCCTCAAACATCCACGTGGCTTGCTCTCTCATGTGGAAAAAAGATGACCACTGAAATAGTTTTGAGTCCCTTGACTCCCAAGGTCTTCACATTATCTCTATCATCTTTGGGTCTCATGGGTCACTGACAATCAGAATGTTAGAGCTAGAGGGACCTCAGACAGCCCCTATCCAGTGGTTCCCAGATTTGACTCATCATCAGAGTCACCCCAGAAGCACTCTGCATCGGTTTTTGGGGCTTGTTTTTTAATCAACAAAGTTTCACAGGCTCCAGCTCCAGGAGTTTGGTCCAGTGCATCTGAAGTGAGGCTCAGAAACCTACATTTTTTAAAACATTTCACATATGTGGGGATTACTGACCCAATCCTCCACTTCTATTTTTTTAGAAGAGAAAATAGAAACAGAGAGATGAGGTGATGTTCCCCAAAACACTATGAGTTCAAGGCAGAGATGGACCCTCAGATCACAAAATCACAAGCTCCCTGGGTCAAAGATGCTTCCACTATATCTGGTACTACAGTCTAGGTTCTCACATGTTAGAGTTAATTTTTTTTTAAATTTTAAGTCGAAAAACTAGCTTTGCTCTACTCAGTTTTTGTTTCTTGTTTTTTGCCTCTGGGCAGGGTGAGGCATGAAAGTGAAAGGAAATGGCATAGTGAGAAAAAAGCCAGGATTTTAATTCATATATGTTCTGTAAAAACCTGAGAGTAGTACTTTTTTTAAAAACCTTTTCAAACTAATAAGAGAAGGATTAAACCTTTCAAGATATAAACGTTGATGGATGGACATATGCCTGACATCCAGCATCAGATGCAAATTTGGGATCCCATAAAAGGGGAAGAGAATTACCAGGAACGTTGGTTGGTATTTCTAGAGCCCACAGGCTGGATTCCCTCTGGTGAGTTTTGATTGGGAGTTTAATTATCGTCTTAGACAGGTCACAGGTTATTGCTCTCACCAATTCCCATTAGGGCTTGCTACATCATTGTTCAGCAGTTATTCAGCTTTTGTTACTATAACAATAAAAGGATAAGGCTAAGCCACAGCCTGACTCACAACAGGAGTTATAACAGGAGAACCAGGAATCGTGGGCCAGTACAGCAAGTATTCCATTTCGGCATACATGCATACGTACATACGTAGAGCTGAGCAGGAACTGGACGGAGAAAGGCTTCAGCAGCTGCCCGATGACTGACTTGAGGACCCCAGAGTTAGAGTAACCTTACCTTCCATCCAGAACACTGTCATTCTGGACACAATTAGTTACAGTGGCTGATAATAAAGGCTTTACCCTGTTATGTCATCAATACTTACCAAAATAAGACCCAGATAAAAGTTTATGTCAGTTGACACTGAGTCCACACTCCCTTCAAAACTCCCTTCAAAATTCAAAATGAATCAGAATTCATTCCCAAGACATGTGGCCTCAGAGGGGCAAGATGAATGCTCTTTAAACCTAAATCAGACATGACTTTGCAGAAATACTAAGTTACCACTCCTTTCCTCCCTCATTCACACAATCATTCTCAAATTACATCTCTAAATCTCAACCATCAACCAGTGGAAACAAACTCTTTTAACCAGTCAAAGAAAATTCCTCATTGCACATAAAATCAGTGAAAAGGTAAGGAATGCAGGAAGGGCAGAAGAACTTGTGACAGCAATACCCAATGCATCTGAAAGAGTCACACCCAGCAATTTACCGCCTTCCTGGGAAGCTTGTCACAAGACACAAGACTATCAGCTGACTAGGGTTTGGTTTTTTCCCTCTACCCACTTCATTCAACCTGTCCAACAGCTAACCTGTCCTTTTCTAAGTAGTATCAAAGCAGAATGGTTTTCACACAGTGTTTCTAAGTGAAGAACACCATGAAAAACACGCTCCTCACCCCTACAATCTGCATTATTAGACTTTCTTTTAATAGCCTTTTACGAAAATCTTCAGAATTTTTTGGTCTTTTGCCTTAGCATATCTCTCTCTCAATCTGCGACTATTTTTGTATTTCCTAGTCAGTAATCCTAACTACTATAAATAAAGACTTGGTAGTAAAATCATGGGCAGCTTATCTCTGTGAGGCAGTTCACCATCGGAAAATACACCCTGGTTTCTGTACTTATTTTCCTGTTAAGCAACTACCACAAACAATCTAAGGCTCTTTCTTTTTTAGTAGAATTAGTTCATCCAAATGCAGGTAAGTCAGATATGTACATTCCTTAATTCTTCTGCTCCTTCCATCCTGGTGATTCTAAAGCAGTACAAAAAATCTCTTCTGACTCTAAATTTCAAGACATGAAACTTAAAGCTCAATTGACTCCGAAGTGCTTTGTTTCAGTTCCTCTTCAGCGTGTGTAGGGTACACTTTTTAAGACAAGGTAATGTCAAATTTTCTCTTTCCATCAGAGAAAGAATGATTCACAGATAAGCTTGGCAAATACTCCCCAATTCCTCACATAAACAGCCCCATGGACTTATCTAATTTGCTGGGAAAGTTTAAAAAATCAAGTTATTAGCAGCTTTGCTATGGGTATTTTAAAAAGGAAGGTTGGAAGCAATTATTTGAAGACTACACCATATACCCAGCATCATATTTCTGAGTTACTAGATTTGAAGTGAGTTTAGCAAGGAACTTTATACTGACAAACCATTTAAGATGCCTCATCAAACTGTAGGCTTTTACTGATTCTGTAATTTTATGAAATAAATTGAACTCCAATATCTGTCATTCCAGAGATTAAGAAGAATGGGAGGGGCCGGCCCGGTGACGCAGCGTTTCAGTGAGCACGTTCAGCTTCAGCGGCCCCGTGTTAGGTGGCTCAGATTCCAGGTGTGGACATGGCACCCCTCCGCAAGCCACACTGCGGCAGGCGTCCCACATATAAAGTAGAGAAAGATGGGCACGCATGTTAGCTCAGGGCCAGTCTTCCTCAGCAAAAAGAAGAGGATTGGCAGCAGATGTTAGCTTAGGGCTAATTTTCCTCAAACAAAAAAAAGTCAAGTGCCAAATAAAACCTTATAAAAATATTTAAAAAAAGAAGAATGGGAGTGAAGATACAGAGGACAAACCTCTATCCTGAAATGTTTCATTTCACATGAACCATAAAGGGAAGATTAAAATGTTTCTTTCTGCACTGAACTGTGTCAGTTTTACACTGTGGCCACTGTTAGATATCCAACATGACTTCAGCATATTTGCGGAATTGTTCTCCACACCTTTGAATAACTGGAAAATCATGAGGAAAGGAAAAAAAAAAACAGAAACTACTTATCAAGAGTGCTCAGCTAAGATGATCAGCTAAACTATTGATTTAAGATAGGTCCTCAAGAGCAAAGAGTTGGAAGTCACACCTAACTGACTGCCACCTGACCTGGACAAACAGATAACTCGTGAGCGCTCTGGAGCCAGAGCCTTACAGTGCGAGCTCCTGCCAGTAACTCACTCTACCCTTGAGACTGGCCCAAGTCCTAGAGAAATTCAGGAAACCAAGCACGATACTGCACATAATGAATACGTTTTCAAGAAGGGGAAGAGAAAGTGGACAAGGCCTACCAAGACAACCAGTCTGACTACAGATGAATTCCAATTAATTGACAAGTATATGTCATCACTGTACAGAATTCTAAAAAAAAAAAAAAAGGTTAAAATAAGGAAAGGAGATAATGGATATGAAAATGTTTTGTTAAGTTTAAAGTGTTGTTTAAATAAAAATGATTAAAATCCACCACAGAACAGCAATTCACTGAAAGTGAGAAGCAGAAGCTCATAGCAAAAACTTTAGTAGAAGTTTCTAAAAAAAAAATTGGTATGGTCCTGCATATTATTTTCTTATGTGGATGCCACCCACCTCAGCCTAGAGTCTAGAATTGTATGAATAACAAAAATAGGGAATACAGAGGGTCCTGATGCTATATCTTAGAATCTCAGAGGAAAAAAGAATTTTTTAAATAACCTAAACCAACTACATAGCTTAATAGTTAAGAGCGAGACCCAGAAAAGCCAGGAGACCTTCCCGTGGTTACAAGACTCTGGAAGCAAAGCTGGGGATCAGGATCAGGAGGGGGATGGAGATCCAGATAAACTAAGTGTCAATCCATTACTCTTTCCTATCATCCAGCTGTCCTTTCTTGATAAGAAACAGATAATATAAAAGTGAAATTCTTATCTGAACACTTCAACGTATTTTTCGAATGTACCACGTCATTCATTACCTCTTCCTCTACAAATCTCTCTCTTTAAATGAGAGGACAGCAGGTGACCCAACACCCATAAAATGATTTCCTCACTTCTCCCTAACTCTCCAATCTACTGGGCTCTTACACTGGAGCAGACTATATACCATTTTATTAAGTTTCTACTAAAGAAAGACAAAGATTTTTACATGACAGTAACTATATCCTGATTATCTTTAACCAACCAAGAAATATATTTATGGGATAAACAGCTTATGAGACATGGTAATTTTGAGAAAACTTTAGTAAGGAAAAAAATAACACCATTTAAGTATATTTAGAAACTTACTTTTTTATACTAATCACAAGAATCAGGGCTTAACCTTTGGCTCTCCTTACTTGTCTATCTATGTAAGATTTTGGAATGAAATGCAATTCTCAAAGGATTTTTCCTTTTCATTCATATACAATAAAATTCTTTACAAATAATGTTTCAATTAAGAGCTACTACTAATAAAATCAATGAATTCTTCCGAAATGGAACAATCAACCTAAAAGAATACAGCAAGTATAATGTTATTCTTTTTAGGTAAGCTCCATTATTAAAATTAGTTTATCATAATACCACCCTTCCCATGAGAAGGATTTTCCAGAAGAGGAAGACTGAGTTTTTACTAACTACTCTGCCTCCAATCGGAAAAGCACAACCATCCACCCATCATTCAGACTAAGAAGTGAGAACTCCCAGTCCTGTGCCCCATCTGCCAACTGGGGTGGTACTTCAGGACTGCACCTCTTTTTCCTGATGATCACTGTGAACGGTACTGTTCAGGCTTCACACAGGACAAGGATATAACCAAGCTGGCTCCAGCTTCTTGCAAGTTGGCTCCAGCAGAGGTAATGAAAAGTTAAGAAGAAAGCATATGGGTAGTAGAATTGAAACAGTCACACACAAAAAATACCCATGCCTACACCTTCTCTATCAAGGAAAGAACTTGTTTCTGCACACCCACCAACCACCCCGTGTCTCCCACTTAGAAGCACTCAACTTTCAGATCAATACAATTTCATCTGCTTGGTACACAGTGAGTTAAATAAGAATTTCTCTGAGATTTTAAAATAGAACTAAAGTTTCAAACCTGTTGTCCAGTTCCGTGTGATCAGTGCCCCTTCCTACCCTGGTGCGTTTCCGAATCTTTCTGCATAAAAGGGTCTTGTAAGTTCTCCCAGCACCAGAAACGGCATCACTCACACATGTGGCTGAATGCTGCCAGCCCTGGGGCTGGTTTGCGGTCTCCGTTGTGCAGCCACACATCTCCTGAGCGGTTTAACCTTCTGGTTTATCTTAACTGTCAACATGGACCTGGACACAAATGTTGAAGATCCTTTGTTGTTAGGGATATTCCACAGTGACCAGCCGTCCTAAATGATCATTGCACTCCCCACAGAGTAGGTGAGACAAGCTACTTGGCAGCAGCCTACTGATTTCCTCTTTCAAAAGTTAAAAAAAAAAAAAAAGGAACACTCATTTGTTACGTAAATTAAGCCCGCCAATGATTTAGGAAGTCAGATGCATCCATCACGTTATAAAACATGCTCTCAGCAAACCCATTATAAACAGACAAGTCCAAATCCCACTTCCTACTTTTGTTTCCAAGCTTGTGCTCCAGTTAGCAAAAGACAAAACACTCAACAGGTTGAGCAGCTTGGACTGACTCACTCCATCTGTGCTCCCCTGTTGGAGATTGCGTAGGAGCCAATTAATTGGTCACAAGACCTATTCATATGGCTCTGGGCAAATGCAGTGACTTGCCTTCAGCTGCAAGGTTGTTCTGACATTGGCCACACCACCCTCTTAATGGCTCTCATGTGAGGAAGTGTCAGCTGACAGGTCTTACTCTGCAACCTTGCAAAATTCTACGCATAGCAAGTGAAAGAGATGGTTACCCACAAGAGACAAATACAGGGCTTAATGTATAGGAGGTGATGTGGCAGAGGGAGAGTAGGGACACATTCTTGCTTTAATACCAAATATATATACAAATAAAATTTTTAAATATAAATGTATACATTTATTTATTAGTAAGAAAAATCATAATAAACGAGAAGCCATAAACCTTCAAAATGCTTGCACTAAATTCCTGATTCCTGGGCATATTCAAGATCTGAGAAAGCCCTAAATTACCAGAACCCAAGGACAAGAGCAGCTCAATTTTGACTTCTGACACTAACATATTCATCTGTAAAATGAAAATAATGCCAATCAATACGATTTTTCCCAGTACTGTGAGTTCATGGAAAAAATAATTTTTCTTTTAGAAGAAATAAAAAGCATAGGTCGCTAAAATACAGGTCAAACTTTGATACAAAAAACTACAAGCAGGCCAGCCCCATGCAGCCGCGGTTAAGTTCGCACGTTCCACTTCGGTGGCCCGGGATTCGCAGGTTCAGATCCCGCGTGTGGATCTACGCACTGCTTGTGGCAGGTGTCCCACATGTAAAATGGAGGAAGATGGGCACACACGTTAGCTCAGGGCCAGTCTTACTCAGCAAGGAGGATTGGTGGCGGATGTTAGCTCAGGACTAACCTTCCTCAAAAAAAAAAAAAAATACAAGGGATTGTTCCAAATCCCTTTCTTTTTCATCCTTCAATTCGGCTGAAGAAAATATTAACAGATCCCTGAAATCTGATGACTGTTTGGCTGGGTCTTTAGTTTCAGTGGATTGTAACTGCATCTTTATACACGGCAGCCATATATTTCACTCCGCAAGTATGAGAAAATCTAACGATGTTGTGGCAGAGGCCTCAATTACCTTTTACTACATCTATGACCCTAAAGTTCCTCTGTAACAAATCCAAAAAAGATTCTAAATACAGTCATGCATCACTTAACGACGGGGATATATTCTGAGAAATGCGTTGTTAGGTGATTCTGTCATTGTATGAACATCATAGAGCGTGCTTACACAAACCCATGTGGTATAGCCTACTACACACCTAGGTACGTGGTACTAATCTTAGGGGATCACTGCCATATATGTGGTCTGTTGTTGACCAAAAACGTCCTTATGTGGTACATGACTGTAAACCCTCCTCTGAGAAATATAGATTGCTACACACCTACAACAATGACTAGACTTCTCTGTGGCATATGCTAAATTGATAGTGTCAAGATAAAACCAGATTAGGAGAAAATGAATTCACTTTTCCAAGAAGGGGAACACATTTTGAGCTTGAAGCTTAACTGCATGCTACAGTGTGATCATGAGTTCTTTTTTTTCCCCCTAAACTGTCTTTAAAATCACTTTCTCTTCTTAATAGAGAATCAGAAGATCGCTATGCAAGCACTGTAACGTTTCCACTTTAGGCGCAGGGCAGCTCAGTGAGCAAAGGCTGAAGGTCAAGCCTCGTTTCACCATCGTCATGCCCACCTAACACCACATGGCCCAAGTGATGACCCAAATCAACATCTCCAACTCACCTAGGGTTTACCTCGTCCAAAATCATAGGAGACATGAAAGTACAGTGCAATGCTGATGGGGTGGGATCTGTAAAAATGCCAAAATAATTGAATTGAACAAAATATGTAGAGGAAACAGTGGGAGGACACATCCCACTTTTTATGTCGTGTCCCACTTTTATGTTGTGGGCTCTGCCACGACATCATTGAATGAATTTTATTTTTAAAACTTCAATCTCAAAAAATATTTACCTAAGACCTGATGAGAGGACATGAATCTCTCTTTTTAAATACGTATTCTGTATATACATTTACCTAGTAGTTAGCCACAAAGCTGTTGATTCATTCTGATAGTTGACATTTTCCAAAGACGTCAAATACTGTTATAAAAATGCAAATTTTATCCCTATCCACATGATGTGAACATTTTAAATGATCATAATAAGAAGATATGGAAAGGACAACATGGTTACAAAGGACATCTGGATGAAATAAGGATCAAACTGCACTGGGAAAGAATTCCTTTATTTTATTTTTATTTTTATTTTCTTTAAAGATTGGCATCTGAGCTAACAACTGTCGCCAGTCTCCTTTTTTTTCCCTGCTTTTTTCTCCCCAAGTCCCCTCAGTACATAGTTGCATATTTTAGTTGTGGGTCCTTATTGTTTTGGCACGTGGGACGCCAGTCAGCATGGCCTGATGAGCGGTGCCATGTCCACACCTGGGATGCGAACCAGCGAAACCCTGGGCCAAAGAAGCAGAGTGCGTGAACTTAACCACTCGGCCACAGGGCCAGCACCCAGAAATTCCTTTAAATAGAAACTAAAGCAAAAGGCAGTGGAAACTCTAAACCCCCTTGGTGTGTTTCCTTCATTCAGCCTGCCATCTTTAACTAAAAACTTACTATGTACCAGTCATTGTTTCTCCTCAAACTCAGTCGGCGCATCTTTGAGCCACCATTTCCTTGGTAGAACGGTGACTAAACTTTAGCAGGCTTATAAACATAAATTGCTGGGCCTACCCCCAGGGTTCCTGCTTCAGCAGATCTGGGGTGGAACCTGAAATTTTACATTTATAATAAGTTCCCAGGATGCTGTTGCTGCTGGCCTGGGAACCATACATCTGAGAACCACTTTCTTAGTAAAAATTCCATCTTTCCCAGGAAGACTTCCTAGACTGGAAGATCTTTTTCTCCCTTAAATTCTTCTATAATTTTTTTAAACCATACTTCTAATATTTAACACACAATTGCTTTGCAACAGAGTAGTGTACATGTCTTACGATCCTAACTAGATCGTAAACTCTTTGAGTATAAAAACTGGGTCTTGACATTCATCTTTGTACCTCATACAGGTCTTATACCTGGTAGATGCCCAACAGACAAGTTTTTGATTGGTTTCATACACTGAATATTTACATTAAAACTATGATATGAATCTATCTGCAATAAGCAGAATGCTTCTTTGACAGTCTGATGCATACATTCTGACGGGGCAGGGGGTGCTTGTGCTCACACACACACACACTCTTTCTTCTCTCATTTACTACAGCAAAAATTCCTTTAGAAGCTTTAACATCTTGTGTTCATTCCAATCAACATGACTCACGTGGTATCTTAACAGAAAGGACTTTAAGACTTTTAAAAAGTGAAAATGCCATTTCCTCTGTTCCTCCCCTTAATAACCTTTAATTCCACAGTTCAAAATCTGATAAAATGTAATAAGGCAGAGATGCATATCAAAACCCCAACCATTGTACTTAAAAGGGCTGCCTCATATGGCTCCAAATTTCCTTACATTCAAATAGGAGTTTTAAAATTTCTTCAGTAAATGGAAAAACAAGTAATAATTACATTATCATAACTATTCTTACGAGACATTAGAACAGCTCATAGGGTAGTTAAGAGAAAGGTACGTTTACACCTCAGAATTCTGTTGTCTACCTCAATCCAATCTTCGTTCTCAATCTTCTCTTTTCCGAAATGGAATCATACTCTCAAATATAGGTACTTAACACTATTACTCATTATCAAACTGGATATCCTGCACTTAAACATTAAATAATATACTTCAAATTAAAATTTCTCATCAACTCTCTTTGTAACCCTAATCATGATCGAGTTCTCCATTTCCTTCACACAGTTCAGCCATGTTTACACATTTAGAGAAGCATTGGCAATCACTGACTAGACTCCCACACTCCACCTGCAGTTCAGTATGTTGACTGGAACTGCTGCTGCCACCACAGGTATTTTCACAATACAGATGAACTTTCTCAGATGTTGGCAAGGAGGATCAGAGAAGTATGGAAGTATTATGAATCCATGTGATATATATAAGGAAGGGAGACTACTGGTTCAACTCTTTAAGCTGTATTTGCACTGCACCCAATCTCATAGTGCAGGTACTAAGTAATCCTAAAGAAGAATGCTAAGCTTACAAGTCAAGAAACGGCATAAGTATCATTTAGATCACACAAGGCAAATAAATCTGGTACTCAAGATACCAGTCCAGTCTCTTTTGCCCATGGCCAAAATCTCTAATCAACCAGAACACTCTTTCCTGTTGTACCCATACTCCACACCAAACCCTTCCAATCCAAAGGATCTGGCATCTGAAGAAAAATCCATTCCCATGCCTGATTTAGAGTTGGGAGAATTAAAGTCAGGAAAGCTTCAAGGTAAGTTTTCATGTGTTTCTGCATTCCCTTGACCTCACACTCTTCAGGTAATAAAAAACAGTGATCACTGCATATAATAAAAAATTAACTCGAGGAGCTGGGCCAGTGACGTAGTGGTTAAGTTCACACACTCTGCTTCAGCAGCCCAGGGTTCACAGGTTCAGGTCCCAGGTGTAGACCTACATACCTCTCATCAAGCCACGCTGTGGTGGCGTCCCACATATAAAACAGAAGATGACTGGCACAGATGTTAGCTCAGTGACAATCTTCCTCAAGCAAAAAGAGGAGGATTAGCAACAGATGTTAGCTCAGGGCCAATCTTCCTCACCAAAAAAATATATATATATTAACTCGAAAGTCACAATTGAAAGAGATGGGTTTGAAGAGAGAAAAAACAAAGGCTTAATACACAGTTCTGGAAAAGTACAGTCTAATTATTTTTTTCAAATGAATCTTTCTCTAAAGCATCTTTCCCTAAAGAATCTTTCCCTGCCTATTCACATTACCTTAATGAGAAAAAAGGAAGACTAAATGGAAGGGAAGGAGTGGTGGGGTCTGTGATCCACAGCTGCCACAACTGACCCTCCCCTTATTGGGGTAATTCCCTCTCTTCCACAATTCCTTTTCCACACCCACCAACAACTGATCACAAGCCTTTCTACCTATAGGTGGTTTTCAAAGCATGATCCCCAGGAGGAGACACAAAAAGGTTATGGGAGGCTGGTAAACCACCGTTTCTTGATTAGGCGCTGGGGCTGTGAACACACAGCAAGCAGAATATGTACACCTTTCTGTCTGTATGTTATAGTTCGATGTGAAGTTAAAAAAAAGGCCCTCACGCTAGGCTACAGCAAATGGACTAAGGTAAGGGGGTGAGCAGCTTTCTTGAAGCAGTGTGCTTTAGGGGAAGAGGCTTTGGAGAGAGATCCAGGATTAAGACCAAGCCTGTCAATACTTGCTGTTTTCAGAAACACGATCATGAATAGCTCCTAATACCTAAGCAGCGGCCCATCCTCACAATACCCATTCCACGTGCAATCAGAAGATAACATACCTGCCCTAACACCATCTCTACTTATCTGACAAGCACAGCACTCAGGAAATTTGGCAATATGTACAAACTAAGTCACATGAGTTAGATAATAACTAGCTAGATTTATCAAGTGCTTATTCTATATGCCAGGCATCGTTCCAACAGTGTTTCATTTAATCACAGGAAGCTGGTAACACTAATATCTACTTTTAATAGATGAGGAGAATGGAGCACAGAAGGATTAAGGAACTAGTCAAAATATGTAGCTTGTCAGGGACAGAGGAAGGACTTAAGTCCAGGCATCCTTGCTCACAAGTGAGCCACGTCACTCATCCTCACACTGTTCTGCCGGGAGGTGAGTATGTGTACCTGACCATCTGAGGACTGACTGAGGAAGAGGTTACGGAGGAGGCAGCTGGGTATCACTGACTGATACATTAAATCAAATTCATTCTCCTACATCTTGAATCTCACGCCACTTACAGTCTTTAGATTCTCACTAATTCAGTCCTCTGTGAGGATGAGGCCCCAGTCACGTGGACTCTGGGTGACTAGGTCTCCTGTCAGACACCTTGCCATGAACCCTGCCCTGCTCTGGTAAACAATCCCTGTGTAGGAGCCAAGCACACCAGCCACCCAACAGGATGCCTGCTCTGCCCTCCTCTCTTGACTCTGCCCAGTCTGGCACTTCAGCTGAGGGACAGACTCCTAAGCAGAGTGGTTTTTTGATCCATACAAAGTTAGCTTAAATGTACAATAAAATCAACCAGTACTACCGCTTTGACTTCAAATGAGGAACTAGCTGGGAGATAATTTAACTTTCAGATTGAGATAAAAGCTACATGAAAATTCAGGATGATGTGCAGTTCCTAATTATAATCCAGATTATTTTCCACTCCCATCTCCCTGTACTTCAAAGAACAAAGCATTTAGCACCCAGCACAGAAAAGGCACTCAGTAACTGAAAGAACGAATGAATGACTGGCAAGTCTTCATTAAATCTGTGAAATACAGAAAAATTCCTGTTATAAAGTTAAATAAAAAGAACAAGACACAAAATTGTATATGCACTTTGATAAGTGTGCTTTTTAAAAACCAAATGTAAAAAAAAGAACTGGAAAGAAATATCAGAACATCTTTGAGTAGCAAAACCAAGATCGCTTTTCCTCTTATTCTTCTCTGTTTCCTAGTTTTCAACAATAGGTATGTATTGTTTACAAATAATGGGTAAAACTACTTTGTTTTTTTTAAACTCTTGCTGCCAAACCAGTAATGATCACTTGATTTCTTTACTCTATAACCATTCTGCAGGCTCTATTGCAAGGGAATTGTCAGAGTCAAAACAATTTCAGACAGCTGAAAGGAAAAGCAAAGTGCTCACCCAGTAAGACTGCAATTCTCCTCACATTATTTTTCCTTCAACGTAACTGTTATCATTAATATTTATATAAGCCAGCAAAAGAATACAGCTACAGCTACATACTCTTCCAAAGTACCTAACTAAAAACAAAACTCCCCAATTTCCTTTTATTTGGGGACTTAGTTGAGTACCTACTAGCAACAGAACAAGCATAACAATGAGAGGATTTCTAAGCTACACACACTACACCTTTTTCGAAAAGGTGGTACTCAAAGGCCATCTAACCAAGTACCAGCATGCGGACAACGCAGAGATAAGAAAAAGAAAGATGAGACTCCAGGAGATCCCCAACCTAATAAATGAATCAGTGGCCCTGAGGAGAAGAGTCACAATAAACAGTGGCTCTAACTATTTCATATCTAAACTTTAACCTGAACACGAGGCAGCAGGGCCAGACCTGCTAATTCAAGGTTGCAAGGCTCTCCATGGAACTCTCACTCACAAGAAGGGGCACTGCTTATCTTTCCGCCTTAGTAAAACGATTCATCCTTTCTGGAATCAGCTAGAGGACCAGCAATTTAGATAAAAAACTTTCATCATTTTAAGGTCTAATATCAGACCTCAATCTACAGTCTTTTTCCCCTATGTATGATTTTTACAACCTATCTCCATGTTTCATAGAAATTAATAACAACCACACGATTATTCTTAAGACTTCCAAAAGTTAGAAACACATTAGCGACAAAATATTACACAACTTTTAAAGTTTAACTCTGATGTCAAGCCAGGCTGTCACTAGCGTTTGGACCTTAACAAAAGTATCAGTAGTCCACATCTGGTTAAGAAGTTGGAAGCTGAGCTGTTGGGTTAGGGCCATCATCTCTGGAATCATTCACAGTTCTCTCATTCTCTGCAAAGCATGTGATTAGGGCACACAGTTACAAAGCAAAGGAGAAGTCGTCTTGAAGAGCTATTGCAGAAATTCCGATTCAACACATTTGCTCACTCTACCTATCTGACCAAAAACGGCTCTGCGGTATTGACAGTTTTCAGTGCTCCCACTCTCCCCATCAAAACTGTCACTATTCTTACCAAAACTGTATCATTCATGAGAAGCATGTTTCAAAAAATACCTTGCAGCTATCTCCATCTCTCTTCCATTTGGATGTAAGGCTACAACATAATTAAACTTTCCTGTAGATGCTTTGAAACAGATGCAGCCTGAATTACTCAAAGTGCAAAGGAGAGCTGCACAGGCAGGGTCAAGTCCTAAGATGCTGTCTGTATCAAGACATGGCAGCTCACGTGCTCAAGCCACACTGAAGCTTTAGCTCCCTTAGCTGAGCACTGAGACCCTCAGCAATAAGCCTTCTTGTTGTTCTGCATGTTCTCATATGCTTGTTCCACTCAGGTAAACTACACACCTGTGTCCCATGCTGGACTGGTCTCTGAGTCCTCCTGGAGCAGAGTTTTATCATAAAAAGGCCTTTCTCTCCCTCTCTCTCTTACATTTATAAAATCTTTTTAAACATTTTTTAAGCATTTATAATTTTTTTAACATTTATAACATGGGGATACAACCATTTATCTCAGAGAGGAATAAATAATTCAATCAAATTACTGTAAATGGTATCACACAAACA
The DNA here is from genome assembly GCF_037783145.1 of Equus przewalskii. NCBI lineage: Eukaryota > Metazoa > Chordata > Mammalia > Perissodactyla > Equidae > Equus > Equus przewalskii. Next base: position 75,578,503 of record NC_091832.1, read on the forward strand.
ATAACTATTATTATTGCAACTGTTATAGCCATTGGGATCATTTTGGAATTACTGGAGTTATTCATTAATCCATGTTGTAATTAAGCCACCAAATGGGATTAAACAAAATAAAAAGCATTTGACACCCTTCTACAGTTTATAAAGATATCTCATTGGTTTTACAGAATAATTTATGAACTTCCTTTTAAAATATGCTATCTAGGGCTGGCCCGGTAGCACAGTGGTTAAGTGCGCACATCCCACTTCTCCGTGGCCCGGGGTTAGCTGGTTCGGATCCCGGGTGCGGACATGGCACCGCTTGGTAAAAGCCATGCTATGGTAGGCATCCCACGTATAAAGTAGAGGAAGATGGCCATGGATGTTAGCTCAGGCCCAGTCTTCCTCAGCAAAAAGAGGAGGACTGGCAGCAGTTAGCTCAGGGCTAATCTTCCTCAAATAAACAAATAAATAAATAAATAAAATATGCTATCTAAAGACTCAGGACTCCATTCATTTATCCTTTCAAATATGCGATGTGCCAGGCCCTGTTCAGGATGCTGATGATACAGGCAAAAACAGAATTTGTGTGCTAACAGTCTCAAGGTAGCTGTGGTGATGGTGTGATGGAGCTGTCAGTGTTGTAGGGTGGGAGGAGTGGGAGAGGGTCTTACTAGAAGTACCCAGAGTATTAAGGCCCTTTCTTTGCTCACCAGTGGTGATATGAAAGCTGCAGAAGACAAAGAAGTCTTATCTGGAGCATGTGGCACCCCTGCCCATGGAGATATGGCAGCCCACATCACAACTTCCACTACTCCTACCCTAGTCCAAGCCCCACGTTTTACCAAGACTTCTTACTTGTATCTCACTCATTCTTGGCCTGCTACAAGTCCATTCAATGGAATAGTCAACACACAGAGCAGAATAAAGTTAATGAGAGTTATTCAAGGAAATCTATGTAGGGCTTAAGTTAAGAGATAAGTTAGTGACCGAAGATGCTTCTCCCCTGTTCTCCTTCAGTTTCGGTTTGACAGGCAACAACAGTGACACTACCATAATATAACTAAAATTAAAACCTTCTCATATAATAAGTTGATCACTGGCAAATTAAGTGAAAAAGACTCAAAGTGCTTTAAGAGTTCTAATAGCTACAAAAACTAAGAAGGCTGCTTGGGAGTGGATAAAAATCAATGCATGAGAAGAAAAGCTGGGAAATGAGAGGCTGGGAAAAGGATATTCAGCTCTGAATCAGCAGGCTCTCATTTCTCTGAGTCAGTTCCTCATGACAAGGCTGAGTACTAGGAACTCAGGAGATGCCAGCAACTAGATGAGCAGCCACTGTCAGCAGTATCTCTGCTGAGAAAGGGTGTCATACAAGGGAAAAGAACCCTGGACTAGAAGGCAAGAGCTGTGTCTAGTTCCGGCCCAGTCATTCACTAGCCACATGACTGGGGAAAGACACTCGGCCTCTCTGAGCCTCAGTTTCCTCATGTGGAAATAAATGGGTGATGATGATACTTACTCCACCTATCTTAGAAGGTTGCTAAAAATGGTAAATGTGAGCATGTGGAAGTCCCTCTGAAAAACTGTACAGCTCTAGACAAATGTGATGTGGTTTTTTTTTATATACATGCATCCAAAAGCACTCACTGTCCTATTTGAGTTGCTAAGCTCATAGATGACTGCATGGTATTTATACAACATGAAGCCAACATAAATAACTTTGGCCACAATGACATCTGGCAAATAATTTTATCCAAGAAAGTCAGTCACCTCCCCACTCCCTACCCCAAACACAGCCAATTCTCTGGAAGCTCCAGGCAATTAAGCCCTCTAAAAACAGACTTACTGCAAAGTCCCTTGGGAACAATAAACTCCAGAACAAATTATTGCAACAGCTAGAAAATCATATCTATGAAATGATTAGCTTTCAAATTAACAGTCTTTCTTCCTTTCAAATCCATATTCTTTCTTTCACTGATAAATCCCTTTTCCATCTCCTGTGTACCTTCAATCATACCAATTTCCCCTCCTAAAATACCCTTCATCTAACTTCTTTCAGGACCCAAACCAAGGACCAACTATCCCATAAAAACTTCCCACAATTACCCTTTGCTGAAGATTTTCAACATCTATATTGGAAAGACAGAACGGCCTCTACATACAAGGCCACCAAAGGATTCTCTATTTGTTTCTTATAGCCCAGAATCTCCCCAACGATAATGGTTCAACTTTTCCCCTTGGTTACACCTTAGAACCACAGTCCCTGTGTCTTATACACCTCGACGGTCACTTGGAGGGAAGAACGGCTGGAGGCCATGCACAATTTCCATAAAAGAACACATGTGGAAGTGGTATTTATTTAAAGCAACCTTGAATCTGCATTTCCGTTATAAATAATTTTCAGATTTTAAGGTTTTAGCTGCCATTGTAAGGTATTAATGTCTCCTCACACTTCATCACATACATCAGAATGTTAGAATATCCCTTATGAACTTCTAAATCAGATGATGAACTTCTTAAGGATGTGGACACCACATCTTTAATTTCTTTTGTGTTTCGCTTGTGTAGCTAAACTAATCCTGAGCAGAGAAAAGGCACTTGGTAGATGGCTCTTAAGTTAGAACTAACCTCTTTTCTGTCATATTTACTAAGGCTGCCTCACAAATAGCTGTTCACCTATGTTCTGGCAATAGTCACTCTCTCAGGGACAACAAAACCTCATTATACTATGGCTCAAGGCGACACAGATTCACATGCTCCTTTGAAAAATAATTACACATTTAAAAAATCTGACTGTGTTTGATTAGTCCAAAACACAAGCTAATGATAACCCTGATATCAATTCTTAAAGGGATGCAATTATATTCCATCCAGTAGAACCGTCATGAATGCTGACTTTATTTTATTTATTACAGAAGAATTTGTAAAGAAAAAGAATAAACTTCTTCTTAGGGAGAAGTCTTCTTAGCAGTGACAATTTTTAGCACGCATGACTGTATTCCTTTTGTTAATGAGAGCTACAATCAGGTACACTAGCAACTTCAACAGCATTACAAATATACGTGGACCCAAGAACTTGATCTTTAGAAGTAATACCATCTAACAGTCATTTTCAAATTATTCCCTGGAAATTCAAAGGGAGCAATGAAACACTATCCAACAGAAATATATGGTGAGCTACATACATAACTTAAAATTTTCTAGTACTCACTAGAAAATTTTAAAAAAGCAAAAATAAACCAGTGAAATGAATTTAAATAATTTATTTTATTTAACCCAACACATAGAAAATCTTATTTCAACATGTAATCAATATAAAAAAATTATTAATGAAATATTTTAATTCTTTTTTTCACACTGTCTTCAAAATCCAGCGTGAATTTTACACTTAGAGAACATCTCAATTCAGACTAGCCACATTTCAAGTGCCCGTCAGCCACATGTGGCTAGTGGCTAAAAAAGTGGGCTCTAGAAAATTCTTAAGAATTACAGTGGTAGTGTATGTATATGATGCCTCGCCTCCACTTCTTAACCCCACCACAACAACCAATGAGAAAAGATACAAAACTTAATCTGGTGACCAGTGGGAAAGTCTGGAAGGCTAGAATCAGAGTGTCCAGAGTTGTGAGTGAAACCTTTACAAGAGCCAAGAGGAAGCTGGCTCATCTCCCCAACTCCCACACAAACAGAACTGAGAAGAATCATTACCTCTATTTACTAAAACATAAGTATGCAATTCGCCAATCTCAAATGCCATAATAATGAAAATCACATGACAAGGGAACTGAAAATTAAAGAAATATGGGCACCAAGAAATATCAAAGAGCACTCCGGATGTATAACATCAATCTAGCATTCTGTAGAAGAAAAAGTATCTCATGACAATTAGTCAACACTTTGTGGCAACTCGATCATTCACTCCTTCCCTCCTCTCCTCTCCCTAAACCTAATAAACAAACAAATCTTGATTGTTTCTCCATGTCCTTCCCATGGTACAAAGGGGGTGGGGCTTGTAAACCAAAAATGTACATTGTATTCTGTGTAGTAAAGAACTCTGCCACTCATGTGATACTTTGCACAGGCCTCTCTAATACCCACTTCTACACCTGGACTTTTAAGATTCCTGGATCATGTCTTAGCGCTCTTGGAACCCTTGGAAACATGCACACAGCTGCACCCAGTGGGCACTGACACTGTCTTTGTTAGCTCTCTGATCTAAATATCACTACATCGTCCCCTCAGAGCTCCACGTTTCTATGAATAGTCGATCCAACAACAAATGTGCTGTTCTTTGCCTTCTTTCACAGCCTTCATTTCTACCCCCATCCATTTTCCAATATGACTTTGACTGCAACCTCCTATCCTTACAGCCATCCTATTCCCTCCAAGCCTGCCCTCTGACTTTACATAATCTTCCAGTGCCTTCCTGTATCAAACCCACCCTGGCTTTTCTTCTTTACCTTTCAAGCCCTACAAAGTCATCCCTTTGATTCGCCACCTCATCAGTCCTGCAGTTGGAACAGCCCTCAAAACTCATTCTGGGATCAGCTGCCCATCACCTTCTTCACTCTAAGGCTGCTGAGTGCTGTACAGTATTTCCATTGTACAATCGATTCTCGTGATTCTATAAAGTCTCTGCGAAAACCAAATTAGCGAATAATGAACCACTGCTTAGGGGAAATACAGGTTAGGTTCCTTCAAGCCTCTGGCCACACATTTTCCTCAACTGTTTTTATGTGTATTCCTGTTTAAAGACACTTTACTTAATATATATTGTTGCTTCATTAACATTGAAATCACAGCCAACAGCACTATAACTCATCCTGAACGAAGCTTATCTGACACATACATTTTTTCTGTAAGGCATATCACTGCCTTCTAGCCTTAGGAACACTAGACAGTGCTTCAGCACTATGCTTGGGGGCTATTTTAAATAGCGAAATCACCAAGAAAAAGCAAACACAAACACACAAAACCATCAACACTAAGTAGATTGCAAAAAGGACACTTATTTACAGTATGAGAGCCAACATAAGAAGGCAGAGTGTTGCCCTGCTTGACCTCAGCTGGGAACACGCATATCAGGTACCTCCAATATTTTGCCAATCTGCTCATGTCCCTGAATGACCATAAAAGCATCACGAGCATTGACTTTGGGGTTATAAACAAATTTTAGCAAGTAAGTGAATTTGCAAACATGAAATCCACGAATAAGAGGATCAACTGTACTTAGTACCTGATATGTTTTTTTGTGACCATTTCATCTACTGAACTGTGAGCTCCCTGAAAGTAGCTCAAGTCTTAGTCCTCCATTTGGTCCCATAAACTAGCATAGTGCTTCGTATCTAGAAGGCACTCACTGTTTGTTAACCAGAACCTTACCCACATTCACCTTTGGCTTCTCCTGTGGCAAAAAGTTTTGCTTCTTCTAGCCTAAGAAAAAGACTAGATAGACTCTGATCTCTGGGTCTCGCTGCCTCTCACCTGCTCTGGGACACTGTTCCATCAGTTGCCCCCACCACCACCACCTTTTAACTACTTTCAACCCTTCTATATATGGCCCGTAATGCACTCAAGATTATTGATTTATATAACTTTCATTTTTTATTCCACACAACACAGAGAATGTGTGGGAAATGAAGCACATAGGGTCATTACTGACGTCCATATCGACAGTCAGGGCAGGGAGGCATTACACTCTGTAAGCCGGTGGAAAGCAAAGACATTGCAAAAGAGCATTTCCTGCATTTTTAACAGTGGCCCGTTCTAACTGGTAAAATTCCTAATATCACAAACATACCAACATGAAAGCTCCTCAGGATTCTCAATACAGAAAAAACATCTAAAGCCTAGAGTATCCGTGGACACTAAAAATAAAAATGAAGTTATAGAGGGGACTGGAAGCAATACTGCCTGAGAGTGTTTAGGGAGAAACAACAAATTCCTATCAGAAAACTCCACCTTCTCATTTATTGCTGGCCCCACCCCCACCCATCTCTCACCCTAACACTCTCCATTCCACTGACTAGGTTTTCAGAAAAACAGTAAACAAATTCTAATCACGATAACTTGGCTTTTATTTTTAGAAAATCATCTGCATATAAAATGGAAAGATAAGCATAGAAAGTTATGAGCTCAAATGTCAAAATGACTTAAATATATATATTTAGTATCTAACTTTCCACATGGAAAGATAAAAACCTAAAAAGAGCTAAGTGAAAAATAAGACCTGAAAAATGACTCTACCAAGCTTAGAGACCTTAGTCATTTAACAAATGTTTACTGACACTTTTGTAAGGCCTCCTTGCTTCTATCTTTTGGTATACTGTTAGCTCCTATAACACACATTACAATAGAGGAACAGTATGGAATAAACCTTCATGAATGGAACCGCTCAAGGGTAGGGATGTACCTTATTCATTCTTGTATTCTACCAATTCATTATACCGGGAATATGGAAGATATTCAATAGATGCTGTTGAATGAAGATTTATTGTACAGGGTCCTATAAGTTCATTCATAAGTTTACTTTTAGAGTTCAGGACACATATCAGAAACATTATTATAAAGGGTGGTTGGTCCAAGTACCTGGCCGTCTTACCAAAACCAGGATAATCTGTAACATAGCCATTATTCTAAGAAATAAATGAACTAACTGTTCTTCATAACATAATACCTTAACATCTTACCTATGAAAAAATGTCTTCTAAGTGGTAAGAGCCTGCTATTTTACATAGACAGACAGACAGACACAGACACAGACACAGACACAGACACACACACACACACACACACACACACACACCCCTCCCAATCCTGCTCTTTCAGAGGCTCTGAGGGTAGGGGAGGATGGCAGGAGGCTGCTCAAAAACCGAGGGGATAAGCAGTTGCTGGAGGAAGGTACAGCTTCAAGAATAGTAATTAGAGTAGTTGAGATACCACAAACGCATCCGTCCCCTCTTGCTCTGGGAAACAGAGTGGTTCAATGAGGCACCACCTCCTGATGTGGAGAAACACACTGCTCCAATTTTTTCTGATTCCGTAAAGAAAAAAAAAAAACAATGACAAGGTGTGACTGGAGATCAGGAAAGGCCTGGTACGCCTGGGCAGAGGTTACGGTGCTCTCATCCCTTTTTGGCAGACAAGGGCAACACCGTGGAAGCGCTGATAAATGCATCTAATTAACTTGCCAGTCGGGGCCATCGTAGAAATGCTTAGAAAATTTTCATAAATTTCCCCGGATACCAGTCACAATTAAAGGTCACACCCAGTAGAAGACAGCACAACAAATTTAGCTAACACAGCTGAGCAGTTTGCTATGTGCCTAGCACAGTACTTTTCTCCCACTATCTCATCTAATAGGGGCTCTATTTCAATTTATAGATATGAAATCTGAGATGGGAAGTAATTTGCCCAAAATTGCATAGCTACTAAGAAGAGGTAGAGTTCAAATCCAACATGCATACACACATACTCTTAACTGCTATGCATCCTGCCTTGCTTTCTTCAGAAAGAAAAAAAGGCTATATAAACAAACTATAAATACTGAACATATATACACTGGCTCTATATGGAAAGTGCTTAGAACAGTGCCTATACATGGTCAGTGCTAAGTTTTATTATTACCATTATTCTATTAGGGCAGATTATATGTAGGAAGGCAGGAGCAAGCTCAGGAAATGGAACTTGTTTTTCAAACTATACTACTGTGAAAGTCCAGTTTGGAGTTAGGTAATCTTTGCTTTTCACTACTGCCCCTTGAAAATCCGATAAATTCTACAGCTATTAATTGTTAGTCTCACTTTTGTAGTACTCCAAACCTTTAATGGCTTTAAACAAAGGAATTACAGCAGCATAGCAAAGCCCTTCTGCCTTCGTAAGCATTATTTTCACCAGGAACACCCCCTACCACTCGGGTGACTGCCAGGACTAAGCCAGATCACCAGCACCCCTGGAGTAGAAAAAGATTCTCATCCCTTTCACCCAGAAACTATTCTATTCTTACATAAGCTTTTCCTTTACACTGTTTTTATTCTTCACTAAACGCGTAGCATGTAGGAGGAAGAAGTCAAACGGCTTCTACTGCTACATTATGGCCACAGCACACCTGATTGCCAACAAAAGCTCAATGCCAGGAAATCCTGTGAGTGTGTCTTTAGAGAGCTGGGGCCAGGAGGCTGTGACAGCTATTAGGTTAAATCCAGACTGTCTTCAACATGAACCGGGTGTTCCCCGTGAGTCTAGCCTGTGCTATGTGGAACCCACTTTAACCTGTTCTTAGAGAACACAGCAACTTTTCAAGAGGCCTGTCCATATGTACTGCCTCTTCCAGGGAATCAACCACACTAAGCAATAATGTGCTACAACTCTAAAAGCTTCCACAAGAAACCTAGGCTAAACTAGGACATGACCTTTTCTATCATCTCCCTTCTCCTAAAATTACCCCATCAAAAGCCCTAAGTGAACACTAAAAAGGTCTTCACTAAAGGAAAGGAAAGCTGAGGTCAAAGACATTAAGTTTACATCATGAGCTAATGGGCCTTTTGCTTATTCATTTATTCAAACATTTCCCAAATACCTACATATGTGCCAGGTGCTATATTCCAAACTGAACAGTACAGACGTGGCACGGTCATCCCTGCCCTCGCAGTGGAGTGGTAGGGTCATGCACAGGCAATTACAATCCAGCAGGTTGGGGCGCTAAGTGTAAAGATGAGTATGAGAAGGAGCAGGGTTATCTAGCCCACTGGGGGTGGGGGTGCTACGAGCAAAAGCTTCCAGCCATCAGGGCACTCACCATGTACCAGGCACTTTTCTAACTTTTCAAGAACAAACCCACTTAAATCTCATAACCACACCACGAGGTGGTTACTATTATTCCCAGCGTACCAACGAGAAAACAGCAGCACAGCACAGAGTGGCTCCATAACTTGTTCAAGATCATAGAGTTATTAAGTGATGACATCAAGACTGGAAACCTGAAGTCTGGTTCCAGAGCCCAGGCCTCACCTAACCACCACCCTAGGTAGGAGTCAGCAGGTTAAAGGTGAAAGGGAGGAGGTGAATTCCAGGCAAAGAAGTCTTTATTAAAGGGAAAGCTCAAAATTGTTTGAGGAACTAGACAAATTCACTTTGACTGGTTTAAAAACGGAGAGTCCGGGGAGAGCAAAGAGAAATGAAACAGGGCCAGCCATGTGCAGGAGTCTGGACTTGATTTTCAAGAGTTACATGTTATAGTTCTGAGCACTCAATACCAGAAAAGAGCACAAATCTATTGAAAATAACACAAAGGTTCAACAACACACAAAAGAATGCAGATTTATGATCAGTAAAAATTTCTTAAGTGCATTTTAGCTACAAATTCATAACAGCTTTTAACAACTACGAAACAAGGCAACTTGCCTTACGCAGAGGACTGAAAATTGGCTGAGGCCTAAAGCAGGAATCAAGAGGTCTGTGTTCCAGATCTGGCCCTACCCATACAGGCAACCATCTCTGTGACCTTGGCCAGGAAACCTGTTTCCTATTCCATACAATAAATGCAACTACACTGGAAAATAAAACCCATGTAAATGTGAGCTATTATAGTTAAGTCCATTTTATCAGCTATACTTTCTCTGAAATATGGGTCTTTAACACAGCAGCAATTTAACCAATAGGCACCTCTCTCTCTTTAGAAAAGAAAATCATGGGAAAAATTAGTTTCTATGGCACGTAATTTCTAACTTCAGCATCCTAAACCTCCAGCATGGCTTGTTTCTGCTTTGAAACCATCACCACTACATTTCATAGGCTAAACAAATCTTTCTTTGTCTTTGCTAAGGAAAAGAAATGATTCAATTAAGAGGACCTCAGGCTAATTGCACTCATGGGGGGAAGGGAATATTCCTAACTTTTTCAACAACATCTCTAAGTACAAGGTTCTCCAATTCCTGATGCTTCTCCTCCTAGTCTACTGGGAGATGGCAGCAGCCACCTGGAGTCACAGGTGCTTCTGCCTCAGATGTAAAATTCAAATCACAGACTTAGGGATTAAAAGAAAGCTTAAGGCCTTGAAAATCAGTATGTACACAGACAATAACCGCTCTCCCTACTGTTTCCTATCCCCACCCCACTAAGAAATTACCTCATCTCAATCAATTAAAGAAGATAGAGCATGATGAAGAGGAAATCACAAGGAGTCATAGAGAAAGAAACCCCAGGAGATCGAAATTGCAATACCTTTGACTCTGGTTAATTTGTCACTGCTTTTTTAGGAAACAGGGAACAAGACTCTCAGAGAATAAAGGTTGCAGAGAGTGACAATCAGAGCCTCTTCCCAAGCTAAGCCATGTGCTTTGGAAAATAAAAACGACTGTCAACTCTCATTCCTATTTGAGGACAGCCACAATTTACGGGTGAAACAAATACTTTCAAGCCCTCTTTGGTTCTTATTTCAAAACTGATATCCACAAAATTCAAAGGGGAGGAATGAACGTCTGAGAGCCCCCTGAAGCTGTAATAGTAGAGTCATGTGTCACTTAATGATGGGATACATTCTGAGAAACACACGATTAGGTGATTTTGACGTTGTGCAAACATCATAGAGTATACTGAAGGGGAACAAAATTTGCCACCCCAAAATGTGTCTCCTTAACATAAGGATTATTTTAGACTGATTTTTTTCTTTTTTAAGATGTTATTTTTCCTTTTTCTCCCCAAAGCCCCCCAGTACATAGTTGTATATTTTCAGTTATGGGTCCTTCTAGCTGTGGCATGTGGGACGCCACCTCAGCATGGCTTGATGAGCGGTGCCATGTCTGCAGCCAGGATTTGAACTGGCGAAACTCTGGGCCGCGGAAGCAGACCGCACGAATTTAACCACTTGGCCACGGGGCCGGCCCCTAGGCTGACTATTTTTAAGAAAGAAAAGACTCAAAGTTTTTCTTGCTAGCTTCTCTTTAAGCGCCTAAAAGAACTCAGATTCAAAAATCCATCTCAGGAAGTGAGCTACCACCTTAGAACAACATGAACTAGGCAGTAGACAAGGAGAAAGCTAGAAAAACCTATTTGCTGGGCTCTCTTCTGTGTCCTTCTGTTTCTGTGTGGCCAAACACTTGTTTTCCAAACGTTTTCTCCTTTTCACCTACCTGTGAATAGCCTGCCTTCCCTTTGAAGTCCCTGACTCTCCCCATCCCCAACATCTTCCTTTGTCTTTAGCTGAGGATGGTATTTAAGGTGAGGACTTTGGCCATTTTGGTGAGTTACTCAGTTTTCCTGGGTTTCTCTCACGTATACATGTTGTTAAACTTTTGTTTGTCACTGTCCTACTAATCTGTTTCATATCAATTTAACTCTTAGACCAGCCAGAAGAATCTACCTAGAATGGTAAAGGAAAATTTCTTCCTCTCTTACAGTATTTACACAAACCTCGATGGTACAGCCTACTACAAACCTAGGATACATGGTACTAATCTTATGGAACCATTACCATATATGTAGTCCATTATTGACCAAAATGTCATTATGCAGTGCATTACTATATATGATTTACGCACTAGTGAACTTAGGTTGTCTTATTTTTTTTTAACTATGGCCATGAGAAACCAAAATAAGTATTCCTTTATTCATCTGCATTTCATTTGCCATTAACATTTTTACTATATGAACTGCATTAGTACTCAGGTATTTGGTCACTTGTTTTTATGAGGATAAAACAGCATGAAGCCAGTAGAACATTTATCTTGGACAGAGAACTGGATTAGGACCAGAAAACAAAAGTAGGAATAAACAAACATTTCTCTGGAAGAAGTATAACACAGTGGTCTTTCAGTCATGGGTGTGAGGATTGAACTTAACATTTTCATAACTGATGAGTGACAAACTGGCCAAGGATAGGGCTATATTTATAAATGGCTCTCAACATTTTCACGAGGAAAATGCCCAGCTAAAGGAAACACACAGTAAGATCTTTCAGGGTTCTTTGAACAAACAAATAAGTTAGTGGCAAATGAGTTTCAGTTCAGGCAAACGTCTGGTCAGTTTAGGTAAAAAAACTATCTTTATGACAGATCAAAGCTCTAAAAAAAAGGCATATTCTTAATAGAATATGTCATACATTTCTTGGCAATGAACCTTAGAAGTTTAAATTGGAACAGGTATAGGAAAAAAATTAAGCGATCTATGGAGAAGAGTCTCTGAGGTTTAAAAAAATTATATAACCCCATAGCTGAAAAGAACAAAAAAGGGGTAAAAACAGTAAGAACTATGGACAGAATAAACATACTTATTGGTTAAATTCTGAAATACAAACACTGGGAGATATTCTTAAAGTTCTGAAGAGGCAAATCTATGCAAAAATTTAAAAAGGAATTTTACATAATGCCTAATAAATTTATATTTCTTTAAGTAGTAGTACTAGCTGAAAATAAACAGGTTCAAATAAATGTATTTAAATATTTACTGCGCTCCTACTAATGTACTCAGTGCTATGCTATGCACTGAGGGGACATACATATATGATGTTCCTTGGACTCAAGGTAAGTCTGGCAGTGTTTGGATAATTAGAAAAACAGCTAGTAGAATGTTGTAAGTCCCATAAAAAAAAAAAACACTGAGCTCAGGAGTTTCGAGGGCATGCCCATTCGGGACAATCAGCAAAGACCATCAGAGGTGGCATCCGAACTAAGTTTGGAAGAACAAACAGAATTCTGACAAAAGTAATCTTGGGGAAAGGAATAGAAAAAGAAAAGTCTTAAGAGCAAAACATGGATTTCCTGGGCCCACTGGCAAATACTAGCTTAGTATCTCCCCTAACAACCACTGCCTCATAAACATCACTACGTGGAGTGTCCAACTGCACCTCAAATTCAGCATGTGCAAAACCAAACACATATATTCCCTCTTCAAAAGTCACTTCTTGGGGCCGCCTGGTGGAGCAGTGGTTAAGTGCACACATTCCGCTTTGGCGGCCAGGTGTTCGCGAGTTCGGATCCTGAGTGCAGACATGGCACCGCCTGGCCAGTCATGCTGTGGCAGGCGTCCCACATACAAAGTAGAGGAAGATGGGCACGGATGTTAGCTCAGGGCCAGCCTTCCTCAGCAAAAAGAGGAGGATTGGCAGCAGATGTTAGCTCAGGGCTAACCTTCCTCAAAAAAATAAAAAAATAAAAATAAAAAATAAAGAAAAATAAAAGTCACTTCTCCTTATAACTACCCTATTTCCATTAATTATGCCACCATTCTCCAAGATTACTCACACTCAAAACCTTTATTTTATATATTACTAGTTTTTAAAAATTATTTATTCCTCTCATTTACAATTCTCTCTCCCTCACTTTCACATCCTGTTGAGTTTTTTCTCTGAAATACGTACATTCCTCCAGGCGTACCAGTTAGGTCCCCAAGGAAACAACATTCAGAGAAAGCCATGGAAGACATACAAACTCTTAATGACTTACTAATCTTTGATGCCAAATCTCAGCCTCAATCCTAATAAGCTAGCCTGGGCCAGGTTCTGGAACTGGATGGGACCGGATGGAGGATTTCAGTTATGAGTACTGTAGGCCACCCAGAGCCTAAACCAGTGTAGGTCAAAGGACCTTCTCTTCTGCCCCCATAAGGCCACACAGGAACTAACCTGATGGTGATGAAGGACTGTTCCTGAGAACGGCAGCCAGTAAAAACACACACACATATACATATGAAGCTTGTTTGCCCCAAGGCTTAGGACAGAGCTGGTCAAGGTCCCACATCCCAAATATTTCTAGGATGGGAAGAAAAGGAGCGTCTTCTAAACAGAGGGGTGATAACTAACAGATTAACAATACTTTAGGATTTGTTTTGAAGCAGAGGAGAGACTGTTATTTTATCCTTGAAGATAAGTGTGCCCCTCCCCCACTAAAAATTCTCTGGGGCACTGGAGGCCCCGTGCTTTGCACATAAAGGTTTCTAACATAAAGGGAGAGAGAACACAGGTCTAACACATTATGGCAAGACTTTAACCTCAGAGAAGTCACCTATGATGGTCTGCTGATTGGACAACAATTCTGACAATCGAGTGCTAATTTTTATATAATTCTGAAAAGAACCCCCCTTTTCAATAGCTACTTAACATGCCAGTGGGTCAAGGCAAGCTCAAGACAGCTCCCGCTGCTCCCGCTGTGTTAAACACAATATTGACTTTAACGGTCCAAGCTGTAAAACTCAATACTGGCTGGAGTAATCTAAAGAGCAGCACAGCATGGTAATCAGCTGTAAGATCAAAGTCCAGTGCAACCTGGATTGGAAGGGAAGAAGCCTGGAAGAAGAAAGGCACAATGATGAACAAATTACAAAGCGTGGGTTTGCACCTACTGGAACTAGACTACTTCTGAATAGCTTTATGAGAAGCAAGCAGAGGCTGCACACTTCCCTTGGCACATATCTAAACTAGCAGCCCCATGCAATCAGGGGCAGTCCTTAGCACTTCAGTAAGATAAGATTACTGGACACTTGGATGCTTTTCCTTTTTCTGGCTTCTGAGACAAATGTCTCTCTCTCTTTTCCCCTTCCCCCCTCACCCCGCCCTTTCTGTTTATAAAAATCTCACTATCGTGAGTAACTGAATTAGTCAGAGTCTTCAAAGACAAATTCCTCTCCTTCGTGTAAGTCTGGAATTTTATGATACAGCCACAAGCGCCTCCTCACAAATGTTTGGGAAATTAATCAATACAAACAGCAGAACTGTTGGGAAACTACTTAGAGAAAAAAGAAGCTTCTGAGACACAAAAAGAGATAGCTGGGGGTGGGGTGGAAGGATGACCAGGCAGAGAGGATTTCTAGGGCAGTGAAAATACTCTGTACAACATCACAATGATGAATACATGTCATTCAAACTCATAGAATGTAAAATACCAAGAGTGAACCCTAAGGTAAACTATGGACTTGGCGTGAATATGATGTGTCCACGCAGGTTCATCCTTGGTAAAAAATGTACCATTCTATTGAGTGATGCTGATAACGGGTGAGGCTATGCATGTGTGGGGGCAGGGGGTATACGGGAAATCTCCATATCTTTCTCTCAATTTTACTGTAAACCTAAAACTGCTCTAAACAAATAAAGCCTTTATTTAAAAAAAAAAGAGAAGCAGAGAGAGAGAGATCTCTATCTGATAGGTTTACCAAGTATGGATTTTGCCACAGGCTGGGAGGGAAGCCATAAAGGTCGGAGCAAAACGTTATCGGCTTGTATCAGTTTTGTTTCTTCCCTTTGGAGATGAGAGGTCTGGGATTGGAGGAAAGAGGGAAGACTAAGGAATACAGATATGTTTTGCTTGCTGATACCGTCTACAGTAAAACACACTAACTTCCAACCTAACTTCCAACTTAACTTCCAAGTTAACTAAATTTCAACTTAGGCACTGAAACTTAAGTTAAGGTACCTGTACTGAGCCAGATGCTTCACTAGTCCACTACTGGAAATGGCAGTGGCTGCCCAATGCCTTCAGAGAAGGAACTCCTCCTTTTGATGAAGACAAGGTACCTTCCATTTCCCTACAATCTGGAGATCACCCAGAGATGGGACTAACACAGGGAAGTAGCTGGAGAAGCTGGAGGGAGAGACAGATAATATTTAGTCTCTGAGAGTTAACAGAGTCGTCACTTATCGAAAGCCTAATAGATGCCAAGCACTGTGTAGTACAACTGACATATATTATTTCTAGTCTTCAGAACCACCTCACAAGAAAAGCGATTTTCCATCCATTTTACAGATGAAAAAACTCATCCAGAGAGGATAACGTGCCCTACATCGTAAGTGGGGGAGCCAGGTTTGAACTCAGGAATGCAAATCCTTAACAAAGTCCTTACTCTTTCTATTAACCCTTAAAGTATAGACTGCAGATGCCCCATATACTCTTTAGGGTCACCTAAATTCAAAACTTAAAATTAATAATGCTTGCAAGGCCCTGCACAATCTGGTCCCAAAAGATCTTGCCTCACAAGAGCACTCATTTCAAAAAAACCAGTCCATTCATTAACTCAAGAGCACCTCCAAGGTTAAAAGTCTCCACTGTCTTCACCTCTGAATTCGAGCCCGCAGACCTGATCTCCTCGGTGATGTCTCCCCTGACCAGCCAGACTGAGAGCCCTCACTCTTTCCTTTCAGCTTTCCCTCACATTGGAGACTTGGTCCTGCACTACTGCTTTATATTACCAATTAGTTTTTCACACTTAATATCTATTATTTGCACAATCAAATGGGAAAGTGCCTAGAAATAATACTTAGACTTCATACTTTTCCTTATAAACCCCACAGAATCTTAACCTCTTAGGCACTTCAAATATTAATCTGCAGAGAGGTAATATAGATGATGTATTAGTAAAGAACTCACTGACTCGGGTTTGAATTCCCAGTGTCACCAGTTAACCACTCAGTAATCTCAAGCAAGTCCCAAATTTTTCACCTGTAAATTATTATGACTTTATAATATATAAATTAGCTAATGAAAATACCAACTCCAAAGGATAACTGTGAGGTAAGAGTGAGATGATGTAAGGCAGCTCAGCACATGGTAAACACTTTTATTTTCTACAAACATCAGAGGGGTCTCCTTGAAAATTCCTGATAGGTAGCTATTTACAGATTTAAATTTAATTTAATTTAAAAGATTTCAGAGAAGTCATTTACTTACATATTCTATAACGTCTTCACTAATTAAGATTTACAATATGAAAATACATCTTTAAAACCATAAATAAATGGCTATTTGCATTATAAAAGAATTTATTTTTTCCCTAACTTTATTTTTTGACTACACCATTTATAACAGTAAAGGAATTATTTTTTTAAAAAAGACATTTACCTGCAAGCTCATTACCCCATCACATCAACTGTTCTATTTTTCTGTTTTCCTTTCTAGTCCTTGGTCATATATTTACATATTTTACTAATATATTCCTCTTGTAGGTACTAATTGGCGGGGGATTTTTTCATTTAACATATCAAACATTTTATATTAATAGTCTTCATAATCATTTAACCATCAGATAATATCCCACAAAGCTAACATCACAATTTACCACTATCCTGCTGTTAGGCAACTATCATGATTCTTTTTAGATTTTTACTATTATGACAATATCTGAAGAACATCTCCACACACAAAAGTTTTTTGCTTTTTTTAACATCTCCATGCAGAGAAGTTTTTTTCTTTTAAATCACTGGGGTCAAAATAATACCAGCATTTTTATGTCTGGATAACACTGCCAAATTGAATTGCAAAGAGCTTAACAATCTGCACAGACATTAGACTAGACAAGCGATCAACCACCACCAAGAAGGAGCCAGGGTCCAAGATTCACTACCACCCCACTGTATT
Organism: Equus przewalskii; assembly: GCF_037783145.1. NCBI lineage: Eukaryota > Metazoa > Chordata > Mammalia > Perissodactyla > Equidae > Equus > Equus przewalskii. The sequence continues at coordinate 75,595,821 of NC_091832.1, forward strand.
GTTTCTTTATGGTACTTTAAATCATCTCTGCTAAACAGCCATTATTGTATGCTGTCGGCAGGAGTATAAATAGGTGCAACATCTCTGAAGAGAAATTTGGCAGAAATCCCATCCTGGGTCCTTATCCTAGAAATATACTTGAGTTTATGCATAAGGATCTTCCGACAAGGAAGTTCACCATCTCTAACAAAAAAGCCTGAAAACAATCTAAATATCCATCAGTAGGGGACTGGTTAAATCAGTGTGCTTGGCTGCACACTAAAATTTCCTGGGGAGGGTTTCATAAAGATATATGCAGGCCCCAACGCAGACCAATTAAATCAGGATCTCTGAGAGAGCAGTCTGGCCATTTAAATCTCCCTAGGTGACTTTAATGTCCAGCCAGACTTGAGAACCACTGGGTTAAATATGCTACATGCATTTATTCAATGGAATACTAGGTAACTATCAACAAAATGCAGAACAGTGTGTATGGCAACTACTATTTTGTGTGAATGAAATAAAATGTTTTTTTCTTCTATTTGCATAGAACATTTTGGGAAGGGTATAAAAGAAACTGGTATAACAATGGTAGCCTTTGGGAAGAGAAATTAGGGGTGTGAAATGAGAGGCTTATAATTCAACGTATATCATTTTATATTGTTTGATTTTTTAACCACGGGCATTTGTGCATTTAAAAATTAATAATCTTGAACAAAATCAAATCATAATTTAATTTACAAAGAATTTTTCAAGAACATATGGCACTAAGCAGTGTAAAGCATCCCACCACAGGGAACACGTACCAGTGTTCGTAGGGTGTTCATGGATACTTAAAAAGAACCAAGTGGTTACCAGGGGTCCTCCTTCACCCTCTGGGCGGAGACAGAAGTTCCTGCTACCTCCCTCTGTCCTAGCAACTAACTTACTCAATGTACCATTCTAAAGCAAACAGTCATTGCCTGATATGCCTGGGGAAAGTGTTTACTCAGAGTTCACTTCCTCACGCAGTGTAGGCCATCATTTATGATATGTTAGTCTGGCTATACTCTTCTTAAAGAACATGTCAGATTCATAAACCTATTTTTTTTTTTTTAAAGATTTTATTCTTTCCTTTTTCTCCCCAAAGCCCCCCGGTACATAGTTGTGTATTCTTCGTTGTGGGTTCTTCTAGTTGTGGCATGTGGGATGCTGCCTCAGCGTGGTCTGATGAGCAGTGCCATGTCCGCGCCCAGGATTCGAACTAACGAAACACTGGGCCGCCTGCAGCGGAGCGCGCGAACGTAACCGCTCGGCCACGGGGCCAGCCCTCATAAACCTATTTTTAAGTTAGTTTTTCAAATGGAAAAATCATACATAGAAAACAGAGATGATTCCATCTTTTTTCTAAAGCACTTCATGTAATATGCAAACACAGTCTCTCCAGGGTTCAGAATACCAACATTGGTTTTATAATTAAGTGCGCTCTATCTTAAATTTGAAAAAACCAATTAGCTAATTTCATTCTATAATGTGTTTCAGTTTTACTAAGCCACACAAAAATTCAAATGAACCTGAAAAGTATAGAACAGAGTTTTACATTTATCAACACACAGCTGATAATTTCAGAGGTTCACAGATATTTTCTGAATTAAATACTTTTTCAACAAGTTGCTTTCAACAGATGTGGGATTTTATAACTGGGTCTCAGATATATTGCTTAAGTGTCTTTTTCAGTTTTGTTTTGTTTTGTTTCCTTTGAGGAGGGGGCAGTTCCCTTTAGAGTATTTACTCTATGATCTTGATACCAGAAAAACAATTCACTAATATTAATGGAAAAAGGAAACTGAGTTGTCTATAATAAGGGTCCTTTAAAAAATGTCACAATATATGCAAAAAACATCAAGAAAGGCAGTTCTCCCACAAAAGATCCTGAACAGGCAAAGTAATCTCAAGAAAAAAGAACAAAGCCGAGGGATCATGCTCCCTGATTTCAAACTATGCTACAGTAATCAAAACTTTATGGTACTGGCAGAAAAGCAGATACACAGATCAATGAAACAGAACTGAGAGCCCAAAAATAACCTCATACATATATGGCCAACAAATTTATGACAAAGAAGTCAAAAACATACAATGGAGAAAGGAAAGTCTCTTCAATAAATGGTGTTGGGAAAACCAGAAGGCACATGCAAAAGAATGAAAGTAGACCACTATCTTACACCACACACAAAAATTAACTCAAATGGATTAAAGACTTGAATGTAAGACCTGAAACCATAAAATACATAGAAGAAAACATAAGCAAGAAGCTCCTTGACATTGATCTTAGTGATGTTTTTGTGGATTTGACTCCAACGTCAAGGGAAATAAAAGTAAAAATAAACAAATAGGGGACAGCCCTCATGATCTAGTGGTTAAAGTTCGGCAGCTTACCACTTTGGTGGCCGGAGTTCGTTTCCTGGTTGCGGAACCATACCATCTGTCTATCAGTTGCCATGCTGTGGTGGCAGTCCACATAGAAGTATTGAAGGGCTTAGAACTAGGATAGACAACCATGCACTAGGGGGTTTGGGGGAGGGGAAAAAAAAGAGGAAGACTGGCAACAGACGTTAGCTCAGGACAAATCCTTCCCTGCAAAAACAAAAAATGACAACAATGAAAAAAACTGGGGGGCTGGCCCTGTGGCCAAGTGGTTAAGTTTGCATGCTCCACTTCAGCGGCCCAGGGTTCGCCAGTTCAGATCCTGGGCATGGACCTACACAACACTCATCAAGCCATGTTGTGGTGGCATCCCACACAGAAGAACTACAAGGACCTACACGTAGCATATAAAACTATGTACTGGGGCTTTGGAGAGAAAAAAACAAAGAAAAAAAGAGGAAGACTGACAACTGATGTTAGCTCAGGGTCAATCTTCCTTACCAAAAAATGTATACTTACAAAAAAAAAAAAAAGGACTCCACCAAACTAAAAAGCTTCTGCAGAGCAAAGGAAACCATCAACAAAACAAAAAAGCAACCTACCAAATGGGAGAAGAATTTGCAAACCATATATCTGATAAGGAGTTAATATCCAAAATATATAAAGAACTTATACAACTCAACAACAAAAAAACCAAACAACCCAATTAAAAAAATGGGCAGAGGATGTGAACATTTTTCCAAAGAATACATATAGATAGCCAACAGGCACATGAAAAGATGTTCAAATCACTAACTACCCAGGAAATGCAAATCAAAACCACAGTGAGATATCACTTCGCACCTATTAGAATGGCTACTATCAAAAAGACAAGAAGTGTTGAAGAAGATGTGGAGAAAAGGGAACCCTCACACACTGTTGATGGGAAGGTAAAGTAGTGCAGCCACTATAGAAAACAGTATGGAGATTCCTCAAAAAATTAAGAATAGAACTACCTTATGATCCAGCTATTCCACTTCTGGGTATTTATCCGAAGAACACGGAAACACTAATTTGAAAAAATATATGCACCTCTATGTTCACTGCAACATTATTTACAATAGCCAAGATATGGAAACAACCTAAGTGTTCACTGACAGATTAATGAATGAAGAAGATGTAGTATGTATACAGTCATGTGCTGCATAATGACATTTCTGTCAATGATAGACTGCATATACAATGGCGGTCCCATAAGATTAGTACCATATAGCCTAGGTGTGTAGGAGACTATACCATCTATGTTTGTGTAAGTACACACTATAATATTTGCACAACAAAATCACCTAACAATGCATTTCTCAGAACTATCCCTGTTGTTAAGCAATATGTGACTATACAACAGAATACTACTCAGCCTTAAAAAAGATGCAACCTTGCTGTTTTCAACAACGTGGATGTACCTTGAAGGTATTAAGCTAAGTCAGATGGAGACAAACATCATATGATTTTACTCATATGTGAAATATAAGACAAACAATACAAATGGACAAACAAAACAAAAACAAACTTAGAGATACAGACCGCAGACTGGCGGTTACTAGAGGGGAAGGGGTTGGGAAATGCGCGAAAGAGGTAAAGGGGGCCAGTTGTATGGTGATGGATGGAAACTAGACTTTTGGTAGTAAGTGTGCTGTAGCATACGCCAACGTCAAATTATAATGCTGCACATCTGAAAGAAAAATAAAATAAATTGGGAGATCAATGGTGGGGGAAAACAAAAGAAAGGCAGTTCTCTACTAAAAATCATTAATATTTCAAAAGATAAGATTCTGGAATAACAGAGAACCTTTAAGAATCATCAGTTTTCAAAACTCAAATTCATTCATTCCTTCATTCCACAAGTATTTATTAAACACAACTTCCTGCCAAACATTGCATTAGCACGACAGACATAATGGCAGGGCTAGGAGTTAGAAGAACCCCCAACCCAAGCTCTAACCACAACATGTACATTTTCTTGTTTCATTCAATTACTTTCAAATATATACTTTAAAGTGGCACCAAGTTTAAAAGATATTCTTGTTACTTCTTTTCACCCATATTTTATAAAGGACCTTGAGTAAATGAGGATAATTAAGAACTAAATGATAACAAGCAAACTAAATTTTTTCCCACAATTCCGAAGGTTTCAACTGTAAAACAGAAAAAAGATTTCCTGAATACGCCACAGAGAAAGAGTTGGCAGTCCGAGGTATTTATAAGGTGTTAAAGGCAGAACTGATTAGACTGGTGATTTTGTTGCTTCTTCCTAACACATCCTAAATCAACACCTGTTTCATCTCTTGAGGAATGTGCAGGTTAACATCTAACTAGGTTTCAACTTGTGAAGAAATGGAGTTGCCATGACAACGGAATGAAAAAGTTTAGTTAGAATCTAATAAAATGCAAACATCTACTCAATTCTGTTCAACTGATACACGTGCACTTGTAAGCAAATTCTAGTTTTCTGTTTGTTAAACTGTCAAAGTAAAAGTTAATCTGTTCTATAAAAGTTTCATGGATAAAACATTAAACATACAAACACACATACACCCTTTTGTCAGAGTAGGCTACAAATAAATACAATTAAACAATAACTGGGGCCGGCCCTGTGACCAAGTGGTTAAGGTCGCACATTCTGCTTCGGGGGCCAGGGGTTCACCGGTTCAGATACTGGGCATGCACATACATACCATTCATCAAGCCATGCTGTGGCGGCATCCCACATAGAAGAGTTAGAATGACTTACAACTAGGATATACAACTATGTACTGGGGCTTTAGGGCAGGGGGGAAAAAAAAGAGGAAGATTGGCAACAGATGTTAGCTCAGGGCTAATCTTCCTCACCAAAAAACAAAACAAAACTATGGTGTATGGGGCCCGCCCAGTGGTGCAGCAGCTAAGTGTGCATATTCTGCTTCGGCGGCCTGGGGTTCACTGGTTCGAATCCTGGGTGCGGACACAGCACTGCTTGGCAAGCCATGCTGTAGTAGGCATCCCACATGTAAAGCAGAAGAAGATGGGCACGGATGTTAGCTCAGGGCCAGTCTTCCTCAGCAAAAAGAGGAGGATTGGCAGCAGATTGTTAGCTCAGGGCTAATCTTCCTCAAAAAAAAAAAAATTAAAATTAAAAAGAACTATGGTGTAATAAGATCCCAGGTGATTTGCGTCACATTAAAAAGTTTTAAAAAACCAAAACAAAACAATAACTGATTGACCATTATATCCTGGCAATGCTGCATTTAGTATTAGAAGGTCTCAAGTACACCTAAATCAAGGAAAAGCAGACACCTCTAAAGTTAGAATATTTCTTAAGTTGTATTAAATTGTCAAGTAAATTCATGTACGTGTTTAATTTCTACTGAAATCTATTATACAATGTAACCTAGGGTATATTCAAATAAGTGGGCTATCAATTTTCCTAGAAAAATACTTCCATTATAAACATACAGAGTCTAGGTTGTTCACATAGGCTACCTGATTAAATTATTAACTTCCAACAGGCAACTATGCTTACTGGGAACTAGACTGAGGTCCCTACCAGATCTGTAGGTTCTCAATCTGTTCCCCTCTGCTTTGGGGGGATGAATTCCTACTGTCTCAGTGCCCACTCACACTTAGACACCCTGCATGAACTGGTTGCCCTTTTCAATTAGACATCAGTGGATAGTCAAACGCCAATGATCACTTATTTAAAGATGTATTACATCAAGTACAAAAATGCTCTTATTTATTATTAAAAAGTCAGGTGTAGGGATAAAATCATCTTTATAAAGCAATGCACGTATCTCTTTATAACACTGCTGGGCACGAATTCTAGTGTACAATCTACAAATTAAGCAAGATTACAGGGACAAATGACTAGAGAAATATTCTAAATATATACAGAAATGAAAGGCATACAGTTAAAGAGAGAGGAATATGATAATCGGGGATCCAGACTCAGGCTAATACTAAAATCTCATGTAACAGAAAGAACATTCTGCTATACAATACTTATCCACAACTTTACAGCATAAATGGCTGCATTTATTGCACTTAATATATTGTACTATTTTGGCACAAACAAAAAGTGCAATAAGAAAAAAAATATGTAGCATGATGTGTGAGAAGGCACATTGTCCTTTTCAGAAGTCCATTATAAAGGCAGCTGGACAGATTCTGGCTGAACACAAGTGGGATGCCAGCCCATCTCCTTCCAGCCCCATCCCACCCTCCCATTCAAGTACTGGTTACAGAAGTGCCTGTGTGGCCCTGAGAAGTGAGTCATGGATGTTCCATTTACAGATGGGGTGGGGCTGAGGGAAATCACTATTACATGCCCAGTTAGCTGGAAAAGTCCATCCTGTTTTGCCTCTTTTACATAATAATCATTTTTCAAAAACCTGAGATAAAGAACGCTCAGTAAGTAGGAATTTACCAAATATTTCAGCACTCTTACATGCAAAGGGAAAGACTGACTTTTACAGCCAAGGACATGATCTCATAGTGCAGGCCCAACAATTCACACTAGGCAAGGGATTTGTACAATCAGGATAAAACATTTGTTCCTTTTCACCCACACCAAGAAAAACAGTGGCTGGAGAAATGAGCACGGTACCAGTTCCCAAATGAGATTCACCCACCAGGAGTTCAGCAGGGAGCCAAAGCATTTCACGAGCGCAAGGACAATCTTTTACAACTTCCTTTGCCAAGGACACACAACAGCAAAGTGGCTTCCTTTAGCTGACCTCACAAGCAAACCATGAGAAATACAACCTAAAGCCACAACAAAAACCAACGTTCTCTAGATCTACACTCTGTGCATTAAAAGACCACATGCCCAGCCCATGTCTCAATACCACCTACCAAGTCAAATGACAATGTGTAATGTGACCAATTCATATTTCAGAACTTAAAATCATAAAACATGTCTTAGCTTCAAAAACATCGAATCCAAACCCCTTAACTTATCCAAGTTACCCCAAACTCTAAACGGTTGTGTCACTTTGCTGTACATATTTTGGCACAAACAAAAAGTGCAATAAGAAAAAAAACACGTAGGATGATGTGTGAGAAGGCACACTGTCCTTTTCAGAAGTCCATTATACATACACTTTTCTATACATATTTCAAATAAATCCTAATTAGATCTCTCTCAGTCACCGGCTGGAGATCTGCACGCAGCGCCTGTCTGAGCTGAGCGCTGGTGAAGATTATACTGGGCTGAGCCTCTGGAGAAGCAGTGCCCCCGCCCAACCAGTAAAAATTTTGCACAAATATATTGCCTACAATTATCAACCTCACCAATTAAATTGGCCTCCTAAGGTTCATAATGAACTTAGGTTTTAAGTACATTAACATTCATAGCATATTACTTTTAATAATTGGAACTATCAGTTATTTTAACAAAGAGGAAAAATTCTATAAAGAGTTTTTATTCAAATCAGGCTTCTCCACAAATGTTATCCTTACTCTCTCCCTGGCAGTGTAAAATACTCCAAAGACTATTTAACATTTAAATTATTTAAATCACAAAAGCAACAAAAATTCATAAGAGCAAAACTCAAGATACCAACAAATAATAAAACACAAGTGTCAAATAAAATATTCACCCACACTTTGGCAACCACTGTTAATATGCTGCTGTACAGTGCTGCTCTCTTCCACAATATCTAATCACACAATCTTTTTTGTGTGTGTGTGACGAAGATTGGCCCTGACCTAACATTCACTGCCAGTCTTCCTCATTTTGCTTGAGGAAGATTGTCCCTGAGCTAACATTTGTGCCAATCTTCCTCTATTTCGTATGTGGGATGCCACCACAACATGGCTTGATGAATGGTATGTAGGTTCATGCCTGGGATCGGAACCCACGAACCCCAGGCCACTGAAGCAGAGCACATGAACTTAACCACTGCACCACCAGGCCAGCCCCACACACTCATTTTTCAATATTATTCATAAAAATTTATATTTTACTTTTACTTTTTCTATTGAGAACAGCTTTCTCTGTGTGTGTATATATACATATACGTGTGTGTATGTATGCATACATGTAAGAAAATATATATATAAATAAAAGAATGATTTGGCTGCTGCAGAGTATCATCTATGGTGTGGCTGCATCATTTTGCTTAACAAATTTCCCCCCTCAGCTAAATAAGATTTCATTTTTTCTAAGAAAAACTTGCATATAATTCTGAAAAACAAATACATCATATTCCTAAAAATATTTCTGAGCTCCCAGCCACCTCCTTCCAGGTCTGAGTTCTTGCCTGCTGAGTGTCTTTCACGCTCCCCTGAAAACTTAGAGTCTCTCTATCATCACTGACAACATCAAGGTAAAAAAAATAAGTAAATAAAAACATGTCACTTCAGTTCTTTTTTTCCTTTTTTTGAGGAAGATTAGCCCTGAGCTAACATCTGCTACCAATCTTTCTCTTTTTGCTGAGGAAGACTGGCTCTGAGCAATATCCATGCCCATGCCCATCTTCCTCTATTTTATAGGTAGGACAATTGCCACAGCACACCTTTCCAAGTGGTGTGTAGGTCCACACCCGGAATCCAAACCGGTGAACCCTTGGCTGCCAAAGCAGAATGTGCAAACTTAACTGCTGTGCCACCAGGTCAGCCCCACTTTAGTTCTGTCTTAAGTCTCTCATCAACAGAAAGAAAATGGCCTCTGAAAAATGATTCCACTTTAGTAAAGCCTCAATATGAAGAATACTGAACTCCATGACTTAAAAGGCTCTTAGTAATACTTAAAATCATTCTGTGCTGCATTTTATTCTTTTCAAAAGATTTTCAGACTCATTATATTCCCTCCTCACCACAACCGTATTACATAGGACTGGTGCTGTCACTTTACAAATGACGAAACTCAGGACCAGAGAAATGAAAAGACTTGCTTGGTCTCATGTCGACATGGTGCAGAAGGCAGGTCTAAATCAACAGTCTTCTCAATTTGTCTTCCAAGTGCTTTTAGCAGAACCCACTGCATTAGATGGAAGAGTCCCTTCTTTCGCTCTGCCAAAAATGTCTAATAACCCCCTACAGCGTATGGCATGTTTCAGGAGAAGGAGATATGATGTAATGAGTGTGCCAATGAAGCCAAAACAGCAGGCAAGGGACCTCCAGGGAGACTTGCAAAGTAGTAAAAAGAAATCAAAACTGCTATTTATGTGTCACATGTTACAGGCACTAAAAATATGAGGGTTGTGGAAGTAAAGTGGGGTTTTTTTCCAGCAAACTCTCCACCCCACGTCAGAAAAATCTCATTAGAAATGATCGCATCCTGGGAGCTGGCAGTGGGAGGGGAGTAAGCACTTCTATGTAATCTCCCCTCTGTGTGCAGGAAACCAAGTCATCCTCCTGGCCCTCAGTCACACCAAGGATGAGAACAACGAGTTCTCGATGCTGTACCTAATGTAAAGATTTATTCTTTATCAGTGTTTGAATTATCTTATTATGGTTTCCAATACCATATGGTGTAGTTCGCTACTCATTCATCTAGGTGTATAATCTGCTGTCTTTTAGATTGTAAACTCCAACAGGTGGGACCACTGGCGTCCTAGCTTGATTTGTACAGGTAGAGCACAAAGCCACAAGCACATGGGCATGAGATGCTATTTGATAATGATGATAAGTGGATTAAATTATACTTATACTATCCCGGTAACAGATTACTTAAATTTGTTCTAACAGAACAATGTGGATTAGCACTAACTAGGCCATGTGGCAGTAGACAGGCAAGACTGAAGGGGTAGGAGTGAAGTCTACTTTTTCTAGCATTTACACAGCTAGCCATGAAGCAGCTGAAACGCTTTCCCCTACTCCTCATATCCCAGGTGATATATGTCTTACTCACTTCTTCTGACTGGTCCAAAATAAAACTTGGCTAACCCATGACCTTTTTCACCTCCCTGTTGCATACACATTTTAGGTGAAAAGTGGTCCACTAATTTATCAGAGATATTAAAAAAAAAAAATACCTTCAGGTAAAATTTCAAACTTGAACTAGATATGCAAGTCAGTGGGCATACCTCGGCTTTTAAAAATCCCTATGTGAACATGCCAACCTTAAATTCAAGATAAGCAAGAACCCAATTCTGCTTCTGACGTAAGCCACTAGACAAAAAATCATCTCTTTTCATTCTAATATATCCTTCTGGAACAAAGGGTTATTCAAATATACATTTATGTATCAATTAATTAAAAGTGAAAGCATTATGAAGACCAGCAAATAGAGAATCCTCTCAAATTTCAAGACAACAATGCAATTTCCTAACTTTAAGTAGAGCTTACACTTCACAACACCATAATCATACCATGCCCTAACTACTTCTCCTAAACTTGTGAATTCAATCTCTTTTGATTCTTTTTCTGTTTTTCTAGCAACCGTTTTCCTCAAAGCCAGGAAAAGGGCTTTCTGTCGAGATCCTAAACGAAATAACACTTAAGAAGGAATCTTGACTGTCCTGATCCTCTTTTTAGATGGAATACCGGAAAGCCTGAGATCTGAAAATGAGCTGTGATATAAGCTATTAATATTGGACAACAAATTTCCTCTCTAATCAATTAGAGTATGTGAAGACCGGGGGAATGAGAGAACGGTTAGAAACCCAGAGAAGGGATGAGGAAGTGCACAAGAGTGAACAGAGTAACATCCAGGGCAAAACCTGATAACGGACAAACTTCCAAGAAGTGGAGAAAAGCTTAAAATAACTAGTAAAAGTCCATCACCAAGAGAGAGAAGATACAAATGGCTCGCACAAACTCCAAAGGAAAAAAACATACATGTAAAAAGTTGGATCTTATTTTTACTTAGATTTTCCCCCAAAAAAATATGGCAATATATGTTTACAAAACTGCCCCAAAAGTGTGCCTGAATGTTCAAGGGACCTTTGGTTCTCAAGACCTACAAGTTACATCCTGTATATAAATCCACTAAAGAATACAAATTCACGTTAGCAACAGTCGAGTTTTAACCTAAGGGTTTTACCTTAACTTCTTGAAATTGATTTGACAAAGTGGGCTCCTAAGGGCACCTAACCTGCTGTATGAGGCACCCACTTCCCCAAAAAGCACATGCCTTCTCTTACTGGGTAAAATCTGGATAAAAAGCAGCACAGGGTCACTATTTTGTAGGGCAAGAAAGGGAAATTTCTAGGAGACTTTTCCCAGCAGGGCTACACAGCATCTAAGAGTTAGGCTAGGCGAAGACAGCAGGGGGAAAGACTGGCTTGGGTGTCCTTTCTTGATGTGTTGTGTGCTGGCTGATTTGTCCCCATCTTCCTGGATCTTTACTGACATCTGCTACTTCACTTCTTTTCCCGTGGTGACCCCCACCAGGGACACGGCTAAAGGCCCTCATCAAGTGAAATGTTCAACTGAGATCTCCAATTGTCCCAAAGACATCTACCTCAAAAACTTGTAGAATATCCTAATGAGGTCAAGGAAAAAAAAAAAAAGTCCTTGGCACAATTTTGTGTTCTTCATCATACACCAATGGGAAGTCAGAACACTATACTGAAAATGTTCCCACAGAGCGGGAATCAATTTCCCTAATATGGCCAGGCCCTAAATATAGCCACAATTTTTTTTTTGCTCAAAATACACTCAATTAAACTTGTGGATGGAGGAAATGGCGGTGGGCAGCTGGGCAGGAGCACAGGAAACAATGACAGTGTAACTCCACTATCTTCACCAGCAGTGAAATGGCCTTAAATGTCCTCGACAAGGGCTGCCAAAGTAAAGACACCTGTAACACACATGCCCTTTTCTCTCCAGGCTTTGTTCCCTTGATCGAGTCTGGGTTACTAGGAGAGAAGAGAAGAAATTACATACCCTAGGTCTAAAGTAATTCTACCATTCTGAGAAGGAACACAGCATCACTAGTACTCAAAAGAGTGAAAGGCATAGAATTCCCTACTCAAATTATAAGGATTCAGTTAGCCCAAAAGAAACATGAGAATTTAACTAGGGTAGTTTAAGGTCCTCACAATTTACCTTCCAAATACCATCACACACACACACACCCCCCCCACAAACACAGAATATTGGTATTTAATGTTCACAACTGCAGTGAGGAGCTGTGTATTTTAAATGAATGGAATTCAAGAAAAGCACAATCTAGAACATAAAACTTCATCCAAAATTTATTCAAAGTTCCAGTTGAAACTTTTAAGAGGTCTATTATACTGGTTCAAGTTTAATAACAAACTGTTCTTGCAAGACGTTCTGGCCAAAAAGCACCTAGCAGAGTGTCAGAGTTGGAAGTAGATGCTCAATAAAAAAAATTTGCTGCAGAAAACTGTTAAAGATAAATAAACGAACTTCTCGACCTAAGGGCGCTGAAAGGCAATAAACGACACTTTAAAGCATCTTTTAAAAGTTAGCCTTTGAAAGCAGAATAGCAAAGAGATTTTAAAGACTGGATCCTGTGGTCAATCTGCTTGGGTCAAAAATGCAGGCTCTCCCACGTGCAGCTGCGGATCTTGGGCAAGCTGTTTAGGTTCTCTGTGACTTTACGTTTCCTCATCTGTAAAATGGGAATTACAACAGCACCTACCTCACAGGGCTGTTAGAGATATAAACGAGAGAAATCAACACAAAGTATTTAAGATCTTAAGTCCTCAACAGATGCTATTATTATTTCAAAGGTGTGTGTTCGGAAGGTCGGATCTATTAAATATATGCATAAGCTTTGCTATAATAAAATCTCAGCCATTTCATAGAAGCATTTTACTCCCCCTTTCCAGGCGGCATCAAGCTTCCAAATGATGTGGAAATTACAGACTTTCATTCATCCGTTTGAGAGCTTGTCATATACAGCAAGAAAGAAGGAAGGTGCCTTTTTCGTGACTGTTGCTCCTTCACAACTTCAAAATACTGTCACGTATACAGTAAGTTGGAGCTGCCCTCAAAATGACAGCTCACAGCTTTGCAGCGCCCGCAGAGGCGCCCGGGCGGCTCTGCCGGGAAGAGGTTCACCCCAATTCACCGCGACTCTCCCATTTCCACGGCAAAGCGAGCGCACGCCCGGGAACCCCAAGGAACACACGAGAACTCTTTGAAAGGAGGAAGGGACCCTGAGTAGCGGGGAGAGGGAGAGAGGCGGGGAGAAGCGGGGGAAGGGACCCTCCCGGTCACAGAGGCTCCGGAGCCACACTCGGATCGGGCGCGCCCAGGATGACCAGCCCCGGGACCGGGTGCCCGCGATGGGCTGCGACGTCCCGGCGGCCCACTCCCTTCCCCGGCGGCCCCCGAGGCCAACTCCGCTCCCGCGCCGCGCTCGCCCCTCGGCGCCCCCTCACCTAAAGGCGGGTCCTTCCTTCGGAGCCCTGCCCTGGGCGGACGCCGCCGCAGAGCCGCCGCCGCCGCCGCTGCCCTTTTTGTTGAAGAGCTTCTGGAGCAGGGTTGGGGCCATGATGCTGCCGCCGCCGCTGCAGCGCCGGCCGGGGCGCGCGGGGGGCCGGCGGCTCAGCGCGCAGCCGGGGGCGGCGGCCGCGGCGGCGGGGCCATCGCGGCAGCGGCGGCGCGGCCGCCCAGCCTTGCGGGAGCGCGGGGCCGCTGCGGCTGAGTAACTCTGCTAGGCGCCGGAACCGCCGGCGGCCGGTCATATGACTGAGCCGGCCCGCCGCTGCCGCCGCCGCCGCCGCTGCCGCCGCCTCGCGCGCTGACAGTTATCTCCTGCGGGAGGAGCCCGCAGCCCCACGGCGGCGGCGGCGCGGGAGGAGCGCGGCCGCCCCGGCGGCGGCCATTGGCCCGGCGGCCCCCCGCCCCGGGCTCACGTAACCCCGGCGGGAGGCGCAGCCCGGCGCGGGCGGCCCCGTGCTCCGGCCGCGGGGGCGGGGCGGGCGCGGCGCTTAAAGGGGCCGACGGGGCGGGGGCGGTGCCTGGGCCGCTGGGGGCTGCCCGGGGGCGCAGGTCCGCGAGTGGCGAGGGCTTCCCGAGGCTACTGCGTTCCTTCGAAAGGGGCGAGAGAGCAGCTGGGCCGGTCTTTGTTCTTTTGAGACAAAGCCCCTGAACTTGGGTCCTCGCTTTGTGCAGGTGCAAGGACTCGTTTGTAGAGAGCGTGTGCTGGGGGAAAGGGTTTAAGACATGAGGTTCCTATTTCACAGGAGCGATTTGAATCTCACAACACCCAAGGTGGTGGCGTGTTTCTACCATATCCAGATTAGATTGCTCCGGGTTTGTTTTTGCTTTTGTTTTTAATTTAAAGTGTTTAGTCCAATCATTTGCTCTGTTGGCATCTTGGGCCAGCATCTCATAGTTGTATGAAAAATTGAGTGTGAAATTAAACACATGGAATTTACTGCATAGATTTAGAAACTTAAGAGAAGCTACTTTATAACGAGGGAATGCTTTCTTAATACAGATTTAACAATCAAGGTACATAATCTGATATCAACGGCAGATATTATTTGATTTGGGGAAGGGAGGAGTTGTATTTGAGTTAACTTTCCTTCCCAGTCCCACCCAATCTGTGAGAACTTCAGCCTGGGATACAGAACTCTGTAAACAGCCTGTGGTGGTGAAGGACCTTGCCAGGCTGAAAGCAGCTTCTTAATCTATGCCTTATAACGTTAGCGCTCCAGCTTTTCTGATGATGGATAATAGAGAGAAAGTTAGTAAGATTCCGACCCTGCCTCTCTCAGCGCCTCCTTCCTGAGCAGTGGACAGTGACTCACCTGGATTCTCCTTGTTCAACGAGAATTTGTTCAAAGGAGAACTCTTGGAGACTCAAAAAGGCAAATGCATTTCCATAAGTATAAGTAATTTAAAATACCTGTTTGTGGGGCCGGGTGGCAGAGCGGTTAAGTTTGCGTGTTCCGTTTAAACGGCCCAGGTTCCCCGGGTGGGACCGGCGGTGCGGACATGGCACCAGGACATGGCATCGCTTGGCAAACCATGGTGCTGTAGGCGTCCCACGTATAAAGTAGAAGAAGATGGGCACGGATGTTAGCTCGGGGCTAGTCTTCCTCAGCGAAAAGAGGAGGATTGGCAGCAGTTAGCTGAGGGCTAATCTTCCTCAAAAAAATCTCTTTGGGGCCAATTTTAATTTGCATTATTAATTTTTTGTGTGCGGGTTTCTGACCTTGGTAGGAAACTAGCTGTGAATGAGATGTGCTGAAATTTCACAAAGGTAAGGGAAAGGTGATAGAAATTGAAACTCAATCATTTTTTTCATTTGGATTTTTACTGTTAAAATGGCGGGGCGGATTGTGTTCATGCTGGTGAGCAATCATCCTTCTACACAATGGAGTGTGCACAGAACCCTGATTTACAACATTGCTGATTCTCTCTCTTTATTGGGAGCAACTACCTCACGGGGCTGCCAGTACTGGTGGGTATCCTGTAAAGCAGGTATTGGCCTCCTCTGTTGTGACTTCATTAAAACGTGGTCCCAGGTCATATTATGGCCCTAACACACCACCCTTCCTCACCCCCTCCTTGAGCAGAAAATGTCCTTTATTCTGCAAACTACAACCTGCATACCCTTGATGTGCCTAGTAGCTTTTGTAACTGCTTACTGAAGAGGAATTTGGCATGGTGTCCCTTGTTCCTCACTTCCAAGGACTGTTTCAGTTCCAGCTCAGTCCCAGTGTGCAGGATCATCCAAACGAGGCAACTGAAAAATCAGCCTGCCCCAGCCATCAGCCTCCATTTGGGTCCTGACTGGGCAGCTATACAGGGAGAGTGTGCATTTAAAACTACTAAGGACGGACTTCAGTTAGAGGAGAAAAAAGCAACTGAAATGGTTCCCCACTGCCCCTTTTCTCCCTTTGCCTCCTCTACAATGCTACCTTCTTCCTCATCCTGGTTCTGGCCACACCTCTTGGTTTGGATTTTAAAACTATACAAAAATCCTAACCAGCGAAGTTCTGAGAGACAGCTCTAGACAGCTCTCTCACCCAAGGTTCATTATTTCTCCTCATGGCTGTTCAAGCCCCCTTCAGAAACCCCATCTTTTGCCTGTCATGCGTTGGTCACTGCCCCCTCCCTAAGGTTTGTCATAGTCGCAGTCTCCAGCTATGATCATGTAGGTTGTCTCCCAAGTCCATACATCTCATTCACCTCACCCCACTCAGTCCATCTCAGAAAATGGGTCAGCTGGCTGCTCCTATACGCAGCTTTCAAGAGGAGGAGGGAATAAAGCAATATCCTGAATGCTTGGAGGTGACAGAATAACACTAAGGGGGGGGGGGGTGGATTGTAAAAGAGCTGACTTCCTTATCCCAGTCCATTCTGAGTCTCAGTGACTGTTCACTCCAGTTAATTAGTGTATGTTCTGTAAGTCACTTTAGGAGTTTTGCTTCTACTGTTAGACTGTCAGGGACACTATGTATAGCTTACCTAATACCTGTTACCCTCTTCTTCCTAACAGAACCGCAGTTTTCTTCAGGTGTCCATCCCTTCCCCAGACCAATGTGCCCCAGGGTACACCAACATTATCCCCAGCTTCTAGTCTGAGTGATCTAGGGGTAATCCCATTCATTTTACGAGTTCAGCCATAAGCATGTGAGGCAATTCTAGCCAAAGAGGCAAGAAGGAAAGGAGCCAGAAGAGAAGGAGTGATTCTGGCAAAAATTTCCTCACTCTTAATAGAGAGCTATAAGGAGAGATGTGGGTTCCTGGGGTTTTTTCTCCTTCCTTTGGATGTTGTATGTTTATGTAATACTACAGCTATCTTGCTACCAGTCTGAGCGTAAAACTGGGACTGGACATGGCAGAGCAGAGAGGTGGCAAGCTATGTCTTTGATAACATTATTGAGCCACAATCCCTCTATCCTAAGCTGCCATGCTCCATTCGATGAGATAATATTTCTATTATCTGAAGCCAAAAGTAGTCTGTAAGAGAGGGGTCTGTTTTCTGTCCTCTATTGCTTGTTATGTGAGACAAATAACTCCCTGCTTGGTTAACCCCCAGTATACCAGGGAAAACAGTCATCGCCAATGGACCTGCTCTATTTTTTCATATTTTAAAATCATTTTGCAAATTTTGCATTTTGCAAAATTCTTGCTTCATTTACAAGAAGCAAGAATAAAGGAATAGTGAAAAATAATTTTTTAATAAATTTTAAATATGGCAAACTCAATTTTTTATTCTATATTTTCCTGCATTTGAAGGAATATTATCCTAAATGGGTGATGTCCTTTGAATACAACTATTGATCAATCAACATACGTGAACTAGGAACACAATCATCTTATAAAACTGACTCCAGATTTCAAGTACATCTCTAATGAAACTATAAGTTCTAGCTTATTATTACTTTTGTCTCCTCTTGTACTTAAATCAACAAAATGCAATACTTTTGAAAACTTTGATGGCTTGAAATTTTGTTGAAGAGAAGATAGCTATCTTTTTTACTTCCTGTAAAACATTTTCAGTTTTAGATTTATAAACAGCAATTAGAATTAGCAATTCAAACACATTGTACTCCTTAAACTTACACAACATTATATGTCAATTTTAGCTCAATAAAGCTGGGGGGATGGTGGGGAAGAATTAGCAATTCTGTGAATATTTTCATCTCTACCTCATAATTTCCTTCCAGTCACCTTTGTATATACATTGCCTCTAGCATTTGTTGACTTACAAACTCTATCAAGTGTATATGATGCAAAACATCATAAATGATGACATGTCTTTTTAGGCTGGCTTAGGTTCTTACTGAAAAATATTGAATAATGAAGCCATTCCCGTTGAGTAAATAAGAAAACCATATTTCCTTTCTATGTTTAAATATGTATTGTTGAATCATCAATTCTTGAGTTTGAGAAAATTTAGGGTATCATTTAAGACTCATCTGCTATTTCACTTGTATGATAAGTTTCACCATCATCCTTAAAGTCTAGAGTGCTTCTGTCTGTCTTTTTGCATTTATCTTCTGATTTTTCTAATACTTTTGAAGTGTTTTCCTCTATCAATTTTCGTTTCTTTGCCAGTATGGGAAGAAAATGAAATTTTCTGAATTCTGAATTCTCATCAGTGATTAATAAAAGTTTTAGTAAAAAACTACAAAGATATTATCTCCAGATTTTTTTTATACTGTCTTAAAAGATGATGCAGAGCTTTGGGCAATCTGATAATAGCAGGATGATGTAATAGTGATGATTTATTTTACTGTTGAATCAACCTTCTAGGTGATTCCAAATTCTCTGTTTTCTTATTATTTTTGTCTTTTCTAGCATAGTTGGGAATAATTGTTGAGTAATGATGAAATAATTCCTAGGATGACATAGCAAAATGTTTAAAGCTAAAGGAAACTATGATCACTAAGATCCCAAAGTTATGAAAGGGTCCAATGGACCCATATGGTAATTGCAAGCTAGAATGAGTTTTATTACGTTTTGTTAAAAAGTATATTTATTCTTTGTTCTTTGGAAAAAATAAGAGTCTAAGAAAGAATAAAACATAAAATATCCATCCTTATAAATAGTTAGGACCTCTCAGAAAAGAAACTCAAACTCCCCCTAAAATTGTATCCAATGAACTCTGATGGTACAAGGGTTAGTCCTCTGTAAACTGATTCTCTGATATTTGCAACAGAACTCAATCCACTTGATAATCTCACCATGGCAATCAATTGACTCCATGGTACCGAAATCAAGAGACATTTTCCTGTCTTCTTTGCAGTCAATACAATTGACTGCTTCCTCCTTTTGAGACCCTAATTCTTCGATACTATAGACTTCTAGTTTTAAACAACCTTACTAGCTACTCCCTCAGTCTCCTCTGGAAGTTCCTCCTCTCCCCATCCTTTGAAATATGAAACTCCTCAGAGCTTCTCTTCTCCTCTATCTTCTACTCTTATCCATACTCTCACATCTCCCTAGATAAACTCATCCATTCCTGTGACTTTAAATGCCATCTATATATTGATGACACCTAGCCTTTTACCTCTGATCCTGACTTCTCTTCTAGATTTTTGTATCCAGCTATCTACTTGATGTGTCCAAGTGGATTTCTTACAGCCATCCCATGCTGAACTATTGATCATTTCTTGTTCCAAATACTGCTTCTCTTGCCGTCTTCTCCCTTACACATTTATAATGCCTCCCTTTACACATTTGTTTAAAAGAGAAACCTAGGAGGCATTTTTGACCCTTTTCTTTCTCTCATCATCCAAAATATTTCTCATATCTATTTCTCTTCCTATCCATTAGGCCAAGCCACCATTGTCTCCTGCCTGGACTTCTGCGGTAGTTATAATTGGTCCCTTTCTGGCTTCACTTCCAATCTGTTCTACATGCAGCTACCACAGTGATCACGTAAATTGTTTCTTGTCGCTTCCTTGACTAAAACTTTTAGTGGCTTCCCATTGCACATAGAAAAATCCAAAATCCTTAGCATGGCCTACAAAGTTCTATGTGATTAAGTCCTTCCCTCCTTCTCCAAACTCATCTCACATCACCCTCCCACTCGCTGGCTCTCTTCCAGCCATACTGGTGTGCTTTCATCTCTTCTACCAGGCCTCCTCTACCAGGAATGCTTCCACACCCGTGCTACAACTTCTTCTCTGATTAACTCGTATTTAATCTTTCAGTTCTCAATTTAATGTCGTTTACTCACACATCAACTACCTGACTCTCTCAATCTCCATTCTTAATTAAGGACCCCACCTCCCTCCAGTGTTTCTGTATAGCCCCCTTTTCTATTCCTTTAAAGCATTCAGCATAATTTATAATTAACCAATAAATAAATATATAACACCTTTGTCTCCCATGAGACATATATCTTCCTTTAGGTCAGGGACTGTGCCTATCTTGTTGAACAATATGCCTGGCACATGGTGTCTTCTCAAATGTATATTTGTTGACTGACTGACTGAACGAATGAAGTTCACAGTCCCTAATGCATGTAAGCTCTAGATCCTCACAAAAGAATTCTCTAGATGAGGAGTTCTCTGGGAATCACTAGATGAGGAAGACTTCTTGAACTTTTTCCACTTATTTACTTGGAACAAAGAAGAGGTCACTGCTGGGCAGTTTTAAGTCCCCGTTAAGAAACTGATCATTCATGGTGCTCAGAATTTTGTTCCTAATTCCCTGGTTTAACCTTGAAGTCCTTTTGCCTGAGCATCACCAAACTGATTCTGCAGAGAATCTTACCCACGGTGTGAGTTTCATCTTTCTAAATTGTCTAACATTTACTAGTACTATCTGCTTTTTCTCTCATGAACCTCTTCACCAAATCCTCTGCCTGAGACAAAGCAAGCTGTATCAGTTAGAATGCCTTTCGCTGCAAGTAATAAACACTCCAACCAAATTGGCATAAACAATAAAGGAATATTTTCTCTGATAAAACAAAAGATCCAAAGGTAGGACGGGGTCCAAACATGGTACGTCAGGGCTTTGATTCTGCTTCTCTGGGTTTCTCTGGCTCTGCTTTCCTCTGTGTGAGGGAGTCTTCTTCAGGATGGTAGCAAAATGGTCACCACAGTTCCTGTGATTATGTGGAGATGCAACAATGCCCCACAGAAGACAGGAGTGGTCTGTTCTCACGTGTCTTACTTTCTCAGAAGTTTTGCAGCTTTTAATCACTGGCAAGGGAATAATGGAGTACCATGATGGGCTTTGACTAATGAGGATATCCTCTGAATCACATGGGAGAGGGGTGGTCAACAAATCAAGGCTCTCACAAAGAGAAGGGCAGAGCGGAGAAAATGACTGTTGGACAAACAACCAAGAGAATCTACCACATATACATTCATTTATAAATTATAAAATGCAGACAGCTATATGTTTCCTGAGTGTTTTTCAAGAACCCACTACACATTCAAGAATGACTATCGGGGCTGGCCCGGTGGCACAGCGGTTAAGTGCACACATTCCGCTTCTCAGCGGCCTGGGATTGGGATCCCGGGTGTGGAAATGGCACTGCTTGGCACACCATGCCGTGGTAGGTGTCCCATGTATAAAGTAGAGGAAGATGGGCACAGATGTTAGCTCAGGGCCAGGCTTCCTCAGCAAAAAAGAGGAGGACTGGCAGTAGTGAGCTCAGGGCTAATCTTCCTCAAAAAAAAAAAAAAAAAAAAAAAGAATGACTATGGATTCTTTCTTAGACTGGAATGAGATAGGGGGACTATGGATTTTTTGTGGTTTTTTTGAGGAAGATTAGCCTTGAGCTAACTACTGCCAATCCTCCTCTTTTTGCTGAGGAAGACTGGCTCTGAGCTAGCATCCATACCCGTCTTCCCGTACTTTATATGTGAGATGCCTACCACAGCATGGCTTTTGCCAAAGGGTGCCATGTCAGCACCTGGGATCCAAACCGGCGAACCCTGGGCCGCCGAGAAGCAGAACGTGTGAACTTAACCACTGCGCCACCAGGCTGGCCCTGGGACTATGGATTTTTGCATCTCCAACACTACATGTGGAATCTGTGAGATAATAGGCACCAAATACAGTAATGTGTCATTTAACACTTAAGTCATGTGTCAGAACTTAACGTTCTGAGAAATGCATCATTAGGCAATTTTGTCATTGTGTGAACATCATAGAGTATACTTACACAAAACTATATGGCATAGCCTACTACACACCAAGGCCATATGGTACTAATCTTATGGGACCACCATTGTATGTGCAGTTCCTCATTGACTGAAACGTAGGTGTGCAGTACATGACTTTTACATGTTTTTAAACAGAGGAAATGTAAAAATGTTGATTTGATGCTGTTCCTTCTCAATTTAAAGAATTGCCTACAAGACACTTCCTTTTTTTAAACTTTTTAAAAATAATTTCTTTTCAGGGGCTGGCCCCGTGGCCGAGTGGTTAGGTTCGCGCGCTCCGCTGAAGGCGTCCCAGTGTTTCGTTGGTTCGAGTCCTGGACGCGGACATGGCACTGCTCGTCAGACCACGCTGATGCAGCGTCCCACGTGCCACAACTAGAAGAACCCACAACGAGAAATATACAACTATGTACTGGGGGGCTTTGGGGAGAAAAAGGAAAAAATAAAATCTTTAAAAAAAAAAATATCTTTTCAGATTATGACTCAGGAAATATTTACCTATTTATTAATGCTTCTGTGGTATGTAACTTTGATCTAGGCACTCAATAAAAGCTTGTGCAATTAATGTATACATTCAGACTCTGTGGACTTTATTTCACACCCATAGGTAATGTATTGGGAGAGGTATAGAAACTCTCTCCCACACGCTTATTCACACTCAAACAGGAATGATCCACAGCGCATAAAACTTAGAAAATGCAGAAAAGTACAAAGACGAATATAACGTGTCCATCCTGCCATCTGGATAGATAAAAATAGCTACAGTTAACATATTTTTGACCTTTCTTGCTTCCTTCTTTTCATTCCTTTTTTCTTCTTCTTTCTTGTTCATTTGTTTGTTTGACAGGGATTTTAATTTCAGGGTCTGATGACCTCCTAGGTCAATAGTCTGAAAACATCATAGTTTGTTGTTCTTAAATCATCAGTTCTACAGAAATTCATCTAGATCCCATGTTTAGTCAGCAGTTATCCAGTATTCCAATACCAACTATGTTCTAGCCAGCGATCCTCAAGTGTTTGTTGCACAAGAATTACTTTAGAATTCCCCTAAATTGTGATTTGCCCACAAGCATTCTGCCCCCTCCTCCCATTTCTTCAAAGCCCACTAAAATGACATCAAGGAATAAAAAAGGCATTAATCTAAAATGAACAAAGACAAAGGAAGAGTGAGACAGAGAGTTAGAGATTTAACAAGTGTTTGGCCTAGGATAAGTGTTTGGAAGCTGGGAAGTGGATGAAGGAGTAGTAATTAATTGAGCAGAAAGGAAGAGTTCAAAACCTAAGAATGAAGATGAGGGCCAGTTCCCCTCAGAGACTCTCAAAAGCCTCAGCATTTGGGAAGTGCCAGGTCACTTTTGGGGAGGTCAGGTGCAAGCTCAAAATATGAAGGATGGTTGAAAGTCTATATACGAGATGGTTTAGACCCCAGGTTCCTTTCTGTTCTCACTCTGCCCAGCCAGGCAACTGTTGGTCGGTGGACCAAAACAGGGGCATTAAGTGAATGCTCAGCTCCCAGAGAAGTCAATTGGCAACAGAGAAAAGCTCTCCAGACATTTGCAATTGGGGGAGCCCAGTGAAAAGCTGGCTCACTGCTAGAGCATCTACTCATGAATTTGACAAATCAGTACCCCACACAGAGAATTTCTAATGAAATGTTTGGACTCTCATTCTTAAATATAAATGACAACCCAAGAATCACTAAACATTAGAATGAACACCTCCAGCATGGTGAGAAAAATACACACAGAAGTAAAAGGGATCTGGAGAGAACAGAGACAATGCAAGGAGAAAAGAACTTCAAAAAACTATAATTGATTAATATCATCAAAGAGACAAAAGAAGATATATCAATAAAACAAAAACGAGAAGCAATGAAAAAGGAAAACACAAGAAAGAGCTCTTGAAAATTAAATATATGGTGGTGTAAATAAAATATTCAACAAAAAAACTGGAGAATAAAATTGAGAAAAATGGAAAATAGAAGAGGAAAGATGAGACCATTGGAGAATCCATTCAGTGACTTACTAATAGGAGTTTCAGAAAGGGAGCTCAGGACCTGGCCCCTTGGCCAAGAGGTTAAGTTCGCATGCTCCACTGTGGAGACGCAGGGTTTTGCCTGTTCGAATCCTGGGTGCGGACATGGCATGGCTCATCAAGCCATGCTGAGGCGGCATCCCACATGCCACAGCTAGAAGGACCCACAACTAAAAATATACGACTATGTACCAGAGGACTTTGGGGAGAAAAAGGAAAAAATACAATCTTTAAAAAAAAAAAAAAGAAAGAAAGGGAGATCAAAGAAAACAGAGGGGAGCAAATCATCAAAGAAATAACAGAAAAATTTCCCAGAACTGAAAAATAGGAGTCCTCATATGGATAGGGCCCACCTAGAACAATAAATCTTTTTTAAAAACCTACTTCAAGGCATATCATCATTAAATTTCAGATCATCTTGGATAAGCAAAAAAACTCTAAAACCTTTCAGAGAGAAAAAGCTGATCACAAAAAATAGAACAGGACTCAGAATAGCATCAGAGTTGTTACTAGCCACTCTTGATGGTAGAGGACAAAGGAGCGCTATTTTAAAGCTCAGAGGGAAAACTACTTTCAGCCTAGAATCCTTTACCAACCTAAACTATAATTCAAGTAATGTAGAAGACACACATTTTCAGATATACAAGATCTCAAACATTATATCTCCATTCTATTTTAGGAAGCTGGAAGATGTGCTTTAGCAAAATAGGAGACTTAAAACAAGAAAATGGAAGATACAGGAGAGAAGATCCTAGAGAGCAAAGAAGCAAGGAAAGCTTTAAGGTGGCAGGAAGGGATGTCCCAGGACCTCCAGAGATCAGTCAGGCCAGAGAGGAGGAGAAGGGAAAAGGGCTCCAGAGGTGGCTCAGAAAAATGGAATGTTAAGTGTTCGAGCATAAAGAATATATTATTAGTATGTATATGGCAGAGATGCTGGAACATTGGGAAAAAATTAACAATAGGTAGATGGAAAACCAAACAAATGATAAAATGAGGCAATTATTAACTTCAGAAAAAAGAAAACTTGCACAGGAAAAGAGGTGTGGTTGCAATGCATTACTTGGCTCAGTGAACAATATTTATGTAATCTCAGTAATGTAATGTTGACTAGTGATTTGACAAAAAATTACCCATAATTATATTGGGGGATGGAAGAAGAAAAGTAGAGTTGGGATAGGGGAGCAATATTCTAGAATTAATCACATGAAAGTCAATAGACAAGGAATAAAATAGGCAAATCAAGAAATAGTGACATAAGCATGCAATTTTTAAAAGTATGGAAGAAAATATCAGTAAAACCAGATAGAAAGTTGAGGGTGGTAACCTGTAGGTCTGGGACTCGGTGTGGGCAAGGGCGGGGTAGAAGACTGCTGGTTTTTATAATAAGCCTTTTAGAGTACTATTTTACATTTTCAGATGATACTCATGAATGTGCTTGTGTGTGTGTGTGAGTGTGTGTATGAGTTTTCCTTTGATAAAAAATAAAGTTTATTTTTAAGTAGTTTCACCTGTGGACATCGTTAAAAGCCTTATTTCTGGGCCTCATCCTATGAGGTTCCAATCCAGTAAGTCTGCGGTGGAACTCAGGAATCTGAACTTTTAACTAGAACCTCAAGATACATGGATGCAGATGACCCATGGATGATACTTTGAGAAGCATCGCTCAGATTCCCTGGAATTATATACAAAGTAAGAATGTGCAGCGTTTGGGAGAGAGTCCATAATTTTCAGATTCTCTTTGATGCCCCAAACCTACAAAAGTGGAAAAATTGCCATTCTATGTCCACCTTCCTTCCAAGAATAATTGAGATTCCATTAAGTATTTAAGGTCAAAACTGAACTAATTATTGTTGTGGTGAGTTAAACACTTTGTAGAATTCATGAATCATATAGACTAGAAAGCACTGGCTAAATTTTCAGTCCATTGCTTAGTATACTACCCAGGTGAAAACCTGTGCATTACTACTGCAGTGTATTGAATATAAATATAGTGTCTTGAGGGGCCTGCCCTATGCCCAAGTGGTTAAGTTCCTGCGTTCCACTTTGGTGGCCCAGGGTTTCGCCAGTTCGGATCCTGGGTGCGACCTAGCACGACTTGTCAGGCCATGCTGAAGTGGTGTCTCACGTAGCACAACTAGAAGGACCTACAACTAGAATATACAACTATGTCCTGGGGGGCTTTGGGGAGAAGGAGTGGAAAAAAAAAAGAGATTGGCAACAGGTGTTAGCTCAGGGCTAATCTTGCAAAAAAATATATATATTTATATAGTGCTTGAAAAGGTTAATGTGAATCTGTTGGCACCTACTAGTGATGTTGACCAAGCCTATAGTTAAATTTTATTCAGTTAAAAAAAGTTCACATGCTGTCATTCACTGGTTACCTTAATGGTGTAATAGTACCACATAAATAGTGCCAGAGTCCAACCAGAAAATTAATGATGATATTTTGACAATCTTATACTTTTATTCAACATTTTAGTAATATTACTTGCAAACCAGCCTTTCTCAAACTTATTTAACCATTTAATCTTTTAAAAAATTGTTTTTATAAAACATAGGACTTCATGATTTTTGATTTGGATTAAACTAGACAGCAAAATGTGAATTCAGATAATTGCTGGAAGGAATTACATTTTGACTCATATGTTTTTGTTCAAACCTTATACATTAAAAGTTAGAGAAATTAATTTTTAATTTTAGTGACTATAAAAAGTATAAAATATTTTGGGGCCAGCCCGGTGGTGCAGCAGTTAAGTTCGTACGTTCTACTTCGGAGGCCCGGGGTTTGCTGGTTCGGATCCTGGGTGCGGACATGGCACTGCTTGGCAAAAGCCGTGTTGTGCTAGGCATCCCATATACAAAATAGAGGAAGATGGACACGGATGTTAGCTCAGGGCCAGTCTTCCTCAGCAAAAAGAAGAGGATTGGGAGCAGTTACCTCAGGGCTAATCTTCCAAAAAAAGAGAAAAACTTTAAAAGATACATCATACAGACCAGCACAAACCAGTAGCCAGCAAGTTAGTATTTCTTGAATGAATAGTAACCTATAACATAACAATTATTAGTTATTTAAGCTGAATATGCACCAATTTGCATATCAAATGTCCCTTAGTCATACATCAAGTCATCTCTGATATTCTTAGGTGTGGCACACCGTTTCTTAGAAATAATAGCAAGTCCATCCATAGCTCTTACTGTGTCCAAGACCTTGTTCTAAGCATTTCCCCTCTATGATCTCATTTAACACAGGTAACAACCCTAGAGAGAAGTGATATTATTATTCCCATTTTACAGATGAGAAAATGGATACGCAAAGTTAAGTAACTGTACACAGCCAACAAACAGCCGAGCAGTGGTTGAAACCCGTCAATCTGGCACCAGAATCTGTCCTCTTAACTACGGGGCTATAGTCTCACAAGGCAAATTATTGTAGAACAATGACACAAACAATTATATCAGTATATGGTAATTTCCCCTATATAGATTTTTTAAAAGATGTATAGCACTACCCCCCCATTTTTTTTTTTTTTCACAGAATAGCTATCAACTAACATGTTGTGGAAACTGTGTGTTTCAGGGCACGTGTTTACTGAAACGATGGCCTAAATAGTGGTTTGAAATTTCCGTTTCTGCTGTTCCTTTATGGCTGTGGTTCCTTCCCTCAGCTGCTTCTGAATTTGTCTTCCCTGAGCTTCTCTCTTCAAAGACTTACTAAGTAGACACCTTCATGCAACCCTCTGGCTACTAAAATTTTTACTTGACAAAGCCTGTGCTTTCTCTTTCTCTAGCCCCCAATTAAATGCTTATTCTTTGAGCTACAGTTCTTGAAGAAGTAATTTCTAATCAAGGTATAAATGGGATCTGAATATTGCTAATGGATGTTTGTACATTTCATTCTTTGAAAAAAAAAACCTTGTTAAACCATATTATATCACTGTAAAAAACATATATATCAAATGAAATCTAAATGTCCCAACAATTTGATACCTCTTCTTTAACTGCTGAAGATTTTGCATCATTCCTTGATATCCTTGAACTAATATTTCTATTCCACTTCCACATAATTTTATCTTAACATAAAACATCTTTTATGCTTGAAAATCTTTGATTATTTGATTATTATACTCTGTAACAAAATATGTATATAAATTAAATGTATTTATTTCCTGGGCCAATAAAGCTCTAAATATTAAAATATTCTATCATTTTAATTATTAGTAGTACAAAATTTATCAATATAACAAATTTGTAATTCTTAAACATAAAAAATAAAAATGCGTTGTAAATGCATTTCTCAATGACGGAGCTAGATGAAGACTACTCATTGCAAGAATGAGACGGGTTCCACATTAATTTATACTTTTTGTTTGTTTTTATAGTTATAACTGCTGAGAAACTTTATAAAGTTCTACTGTATAAATAAGTAGATGAGAATGGAAGGAGTTTTGTTACAACATTATAATTTTTCCTTCCAAATTATATTTTAAAAATCACTGTGTTCTATGTTCAAAAATTAGACTGGTGTCCAGTATGTTAAAAGGTCTCTGTAGTAGTTAGCATTAACCTCTAACTGTTTTTAACAGACATTCTATTCTCTTCTATTGGTTTTTTTTCCAGTCAATTATCACACTCTAATTATTATAGATCTAGAGGGTATTTTGATATCTTCTAGAGGGGAGGTCCCTCACTCTTATTCTCTTAAAAAAATTTTTTTGGCCTCATATTTGCCTTTCCCAATAGTTTTTATAGTCAACTTGTCGAGTTTTAAAATTTTGAGTTGGGATATTTATTGAAGTGCACTGAATTTTAGATTAATTTGGGCATATTTGATATTGTTCCAATACTGAGTCTTCTCATCGAGGAACTCAGCAAGTCTCGCCATTTGTACAAGCCTTATTTCATGTCCTATGGTAAAGTTTTGTCGTTTTCTTTTCATGGGTTTCACAGATTTCTTTTTGAATTTAAGATAGCACATATATTTTGACCACTTTAAATGCATTCTCTCTTTCTTCTCCTTCCCTCTCTTCCTTCCTTCTTTCTTTCCCTTCTCTTTCTTTTTCTCTTGCCATCCCAAATAGATCATAAACTCTCACAGGATTGGGAATGGATTGCCCTTGTAACCTCCTAAATGCCTAGAATAAAGCTATGCTAGAATGGTTGCTAAGGAAAGAAATACTTGTTGCAATAAGTAAATGAATGAAAGGCTTGATTCATAAACTAGAAACGCAACAGAAAGAATCTGGGGATATGCCAGGACAAGATTCAAAAGAATTATAATTCCTTAAAAATTGATGATAAATTGTGGCTTGGTTATACCATATGGCAGATTTGACAAGCTATCTGAGGCTTTTTTTTTTTTTTAACTAAAGAGACAAAATGACCTGGATATGACACAAATCCTCCCAGTGTGAATTCACTCGGAGATCCAGAGGAGATAAATATGTTTCTGATTTCCTCAGACATTGAGAAAAATGCCAAAGCTTTAAACCTGTAAGGGTTCCTGAAATACTATTTTCATTGAATATCAAGGATAATTGAAACTTTTCTTTTAAAAAGGACGTGTGCTGCCTTTATGTCACAGATTTAATTGGTCTTTTAAATAAGGAACGTGTTAAACCCAAAGATTAACTGGTATTAGGGGTGATGAAGGGCTTTTTGAGTGGAGCCCTTCTGTGCATTTTGTCTTATCGCTTCATCCCCTCACATTTAGTCTGTTGCCTAGAAGAATATCATCACTGCAGACTGCCCCGTCCTTCTTTCCCTACCTATCACCCTTGCAGTCAGGGCCAAGGAGGTCAGTAGACATTGTCGTGGACTAGGAAAAGGGCTGGGAGCCTCTGGACTCTGTGTGTGTGTAAGGGGGCGGGTGGGGTACATTTTCCAGGTTCTAGAGGTTGCACTGGCAGAGGACAGAGGACAAACCCTCTTTGTTCTGAAGTCAGAGGCTGAAAGTGGAAGAAGACTTCTTAGGCAGCAGGAATTCATTCTGACAGGAATTTCCCCTGCCGTGAGACTCTTGCCACAACTTTAACGAACAGAGTCTGAGGATTGTGGGGAAAGAACTGATCTTGTTGCTGCTTGTCCTGCTGGCTTCCCTGCTGTTGCATAGTCCCAAAGTGAGGCAGAGGAGAAGCCATCAAAAACATCAGACTCTTTAACCCAGAAGCCTGAGGAGAGCCCTGCCCTTCCTCAAGAGGGGGAAGTCCTTTACAAACAACAGCTGTTTTTCTTACTCTGCTGGAATTCAGACTGCCTCTTCCCCCACCTTTGTGCATCATGGAAGGAGCAAAGAGACGGCCTCAGAATTCTTGGAAAGACCCCATTCCTCACTACCCCACAATGCTCACAGTCTTGCCAATGTTATCTACCCTAAAACCATCAGGATTAATCACATTATACCCTTATCCCTCTTTACATCAACACCACGAAAAGCCAGGGGACTCCCAGGTCGCCCTCCATCTCCCTGACTCCAATCCCTATAGGCTCTGTAATCTCATTCTCCTCCCTTCTCCCACCCCTCCCATATTCTCAAAACGCTTCCCCTGTGCTCACTGTAATACCCAGTGTGTCAGGAGCAAAATCCCTACACACTCTCAGTCTGCTCTATCCCCTCCACTGTCTTGCTCCAGCTGAAACCTAAATCTCCCAGAGGAGATTGCCACTTCCCTGTAGTCCTCTCTAGTGGTGGCTGTTCTCTCTATCACATCCTATATGACATTTGGCCTGTTGATGGAGAGAGGGTTCTCCTCACTCCTCATGGCCACTTTCAAACTCCTCCTCCTCCTCCCAAATCCCCAGCTTTGAGTCCCATGTCTTCAGATGTACCGCCTACTATCCCTATTTGTCTTTTGCCCTCATTTCTCAAAGATTTTAGCGGCTGGCTCATGGTCACTTTCTCCAACAGTACTCCTATCATAATTCTAAGTAATTTCAATATCCATTTGGGTCAGCCTTCAAATATCCTGGCCTCAGTTCCTTGACCTCCTTTCTTCCTATGATGTACCCTTATCAGTCACCCTGAAATCATACCCTAGGGCTTGACATTACCTATAACAGTCACTCCTTCATATTCTCAATGTCAGGCATCCCTCTAGTAACACTGCTCTTCCCTCTAGTACCCTGACTCCAACAGTCCTTTCCCTCTGCTGACATCAACAGTCCCCTGACCCTACCACCTTTTGGTTATGCCTCATCCTTATCAGATCCTCTCGTTCCTTGTTACTTAGCATAAATCCCTTGTGCAGTTATTATAATCACTACCTTGCAGAGAGTTCGAATTGTCTGCTAAAATCCATCCTCCCTTCTTCCAAAATATAGAATTGTAGCTAAGCACATAGGACCATACACACTACACTTCCAGGGCTTCCTTGCATTTGAATATAACCATAGGACTAAAATGTTGCTAATGGAACATGAGCCTAAGTAATGTGTGGCACCTGAAGGCTAGGCCCTTAAAACAAGGGCGATGCTTCCTCCTCTCACTTTCTTACCCCTCCTGATAACTGGTAAAAAATGTGCCTGTTGCCCAGTTTCTATGATTCAGATGAGAAAAAGCCCCAGGTCATGAAAGAGGGACAAGGCGGAAAGCCCCTTAGGCTCTACATGATCATTTGAAGCTGAGACCCAGTGACCTGGAATGGTCTCTTCTACTTGTTCTTTGAGTTAGAAATAAACTCTGCTTTGTCTCAAAATTACTGTTGGATTGCTTTGTTACAGCAGCCTAGATTTATTCTAAATAATATAACTCACAATTCCCTTGGCCCTCTCTTACTTCCTAATACTCTCCTGGCAAAACCACAACTCTGGTTAAAACTTCACCTCTTGGAACCGGCCCGGTGGTGTAGCGGTTCAGTTCCCATGCTCCGCTTTGGTGACCTGGGGTTCACTGGTTTGGATCCTGGGTGTGGACCTATGCACCACTTATGAAGCCATGTTCTGGCAGGCATCCCACATATAAAACAGAGGAAGACGGGTACAGATGTTAGCCCGGGCCTAATCTTCCTCACCAAAACAAACAAACAAACAAACAAACAAACAAACAGAAACTTTACCTCATCCTCGCCTGCACTCTTCAAGGAATCTGGTCAGAGAAAACCCCTGCTGATTATTCTCATGTTAAATTCTCGGCCAGTAAATTCCAGAAGGCTTTTAATGGTGCCTGACCATCACATCATATCTCCTGGTACGCTCACTCCCCCACCCGCATAGACAAACTATTCTACTCCTTTCTCAAACTCCAGCACTTTGTCCCCCATCCTCACTCTTAACTCATAACCCTGCATTCTATTTCAGTGAGGGAATTGAAGGCTTCAGAGGAGAATTTCAACAATCTCCTATCTCCTTTTCTCCCAGTCCTCTTGGATCTGTGCCCACCTTATGTTTTGCTTCCTCCTATTACCTGGGTCAACTGTCTGTACCCCTATTTAAGACTAATGCTTCCATGTTTGCACCAGATCTCGTCCCTTTTTGCCTGTTCAAAGACTTCACCCCAGTGATTCTCCCTTCTCTGTATCATCAAACATTTTCTCTCTGCTTCCTCTTTCCTTTAGCATATAAATGTGTCTTTATTTCTCCCACCTTGAAAAATTTTCAAGACCATTTCAAGCTCCCTTCCCTTCCAGCTATCACTTCATCTCTCTGTTTCTCTTTATAGGAAAAGCCTGAAAGACATAGCTGCATTCTTGACTTTAGCTTTTGTGTTATTTTCTCTTTTATAAAAAAACAAATTTTGAAAATTTTCAAGCACACGCAAGGGTAGAGAGACAGTATAATGAACCTCCATATATCGTTACCCAGTTTCAAGAATTGTAAACATTTTGTCTGTCTTATTTCATCCACCCTCCTTCCCTAAATCTTCTGGAGTATTTTAAAGCAAATCCCAAATATCATATCATTTCACCTATAAATACACCAGTATACATCTCTAATAGATAATGACTGTAAAAAATGCCATTCATAACACCAATATCATATCTAACAAATCTAAATACATAATTAGGGTTTAAATTTCTTAGATTGTCTCAAATATGTCTTTTTGTAATACATTTGCTCAAATCAGTCTCCATACACATGGTATTTAGCTGATATTTCCTTAAGTTTTTTTCATCTCTAACAGATTCCCTCCCCACTCTTTTCATGCCATTCACATGTTTTTTTAAAAAAGGTCATTTTCCCTGTAGAAGTTTCCTCATTCTGGATTTGACTGCTTGCATCCTCATGGTTTTGTCTAGCATGTTCCTCTCTCTCCTTTATTTCCTGTAAATTGGCATTTATATCTAGAGGCTTGATTCCTGCTCTCTTGAACCCATTCCAGACACGCTTTCACCCCTACTGCTGCTCTAAATCTGTGAGTACTGCCAAGTCCATTAATGACCCACATCACTAAGTCTTAATGGCCCATTCTCAGCCCTCATCGCCCTTGATCCATCAGCAGGATTTGAATTGATCACTTCCTCCTTCTTGGTGAGTTTCCTTCATTTGGCTTACAGGACACCACACTTTCATGGTTTTACTTTTACCTCACTTATCGCTCCTTCTCAGTCTCTTTTGTTGGCTCTTCTTTACCATCCTGAACCCTAAATGTTGGAGTGCCATAGAATTAGTTCTGGTTCTCTTCTCTGTCTGCACTAACTCCATTGGTGATCTCACCTACTTCTAAGGCTTTAATTACCATTTTATACATGCAGACTTCCTAATTTATAGCTTCAGCCTGGATCTCTTTCAAGAAATTCAAATTCATATAGCCAATTGTTAATTTGATATATCCATTTGAATGTGTAACAAGCTTCTCAACTGGATCATGTCCATAAGTGGACACCTGACCTTTTTCCAGATCTGCTCCTCTCTTAGACTTCTTCATCTGGGTTGATGGTAATTCCATCTTTCCAGTTTTTCAGGCCAAAAGTCTTAGAATCATTCTAGACTCTCTTTCTCTCTACCCCATATAGATCTATCAGCAAATTCAGGTGACTCTTCCTTCAAAGTATATCCACAATGGGTCATTTATCAGCACCTCTATTGTTGTCATCTTGATTCAATCCATTGTTATCTCTTGCCTCATACCACAGCCTACTAACTGCTCTCTGACCCACTCCTTCATTCTTATCCCAGCAACTAGAGTGAGCTTTCAGAAATGTAGGTCACATCAGGTCACTCTTCTGCTCAAAATTTCCCGTGATTTCCCCATTTCCTTTGAGTCAAAGGCGAAGTCCTTAAAATGACCTATAAGATCCTCCATATCCTGTTCCACCAATACCTCTCTGACATGTCTTCCAGTATTCTCCCCACCTCGCTTATTCCACTCCCACCACACTGCCCCTCTTGCTGCTTCTGTCACATGCCTTGCACTCTCCCAACTTGCCCTAGCGTTTGGTGTTCTGCCTGGGATGTGCTTCCTACAATATCAGCACGACTCACTCCCCCACCTCCTTCAGGTTTTGCCTTTTCTGTGAGTCCTTTCCTGACCATCCTCCTCAAAACGACATTCCCCTAGAAGTAGAATTGATGGGTCAAAAGCATAAGCATTTGTGTTCTCATAATTATTAAAATATTACCAAATTACTCTCATCAATGTATGAGCATATAAGTTTCCCTCACAGCCTGGCCAATTGAGGCTATTAACAACTTTTGAATTTTTGACAATCACAGTGTAGTTTTAATTTGAATTTCTTTTCTTATAAAGCACTTTGAACACCAGTTTAAGGGCCAGTTGTATTTTTTTAATTTATTTTTTATTTATTTATTTATTTTTAAAGATTTTATTTTTTCCTTTTTCTCCCCAAAGCCCCCTGGTACATAGTTGTGTATTCTTCGTTGTGGGTTCTTCTAGTTGTGGCATGTGGGACGCTGCCTCAGCGTGGTCTGATGAGCAGTGCCATGTCCGCGCCCAGGATTCGAACTAACGAAACACTGGGCCGCCTGCAGCGGAGCGCGCGAACTTAACCACTCGGCCACGGGGCCAGCCACGGGGCCAGCCCCGGGGCCAGTTGTATTTCTATTTCTGAAAACCATAAGCTCATATCCCTTGTCCACTTTTCTAAGGATGTTGATCTATTTCTTATTTGTAGAAGCTCTTTGTGCATTAGGAAAATGCATACTTGGACTGTGATATGAGTGAGGTATAGTGGTTAAGTTTGCGGGCTCCACTTTGGCGGCCTGGACTTCACAGGTTCAGATCCCGGGTGCAGATCTACACACCATTTGTCAAGCCATACTGTGGCAGCATCCTACACACAAAATGGAGGGAGATTGTCACAGATGTTAGTTCAGTGACACTATTCCTCAAGCAAAAAGAGGAAGATTGGCAACAGCTGTTAGCTCAGGCCCAATTTTCCTCACCAAAAAAAAATAAAGTTGAAAAATAAATAAATAAAATAAAATCTTCCCAGTTTGTCATTTGTCTTTTTCTTTATTTGTGGTAGGTTTTTCTATGCAGAATTTTTAAAAATTGGAAGTCTAATACATGGATATTTTCTTTTATGGGTTCTGAATATTGTGTCATACTATAAAAGTCCTCTCCCATCTGAGATAATTTTTTACCACACTTTTTAAAAAATATTTAAATCTTTTATCCATCTGGAATTCATTTTGGTACAGGATGTGAGATATACTTCCAACTTTATTGTTTTTCCAAATGGTCACCCATTTGTCCCAACCTCATTGTTGAAGGCTCCATGTTTTCTCCATTGACTTGAAATGCCACCCGGGAGATTCTTAGGCAGACTTTAATGGTTGCGAGCTTAGGTTGAGGTAACAGTGTTTGCTCTTTGTGAAACCTCTCCTGGCAGGCAGAGACCTCAAACATGCCACTGAGAGTTGCAAACAAGTCAAACCTGTAACATGCTGAAAGCCCACACCCAGTAAATGCATAAATAATGTCTCCAAATTGCAGCTTGAAACGTTGGGAGCACATGATTCTCGTATAGCTAGTGCCTCCAGCCCACACACATTCTCTCCAACAGTGTCAAAAGGTGGCAGAGAATAGTCACATGGTTTTTGGTTGTTTGTTTCACAGACTTACTCCATCAATGTATAAAGAAGACCAGAACTTAATATTTCCAAATCACTTTGCACTATGGAGAAGAAAAGTGCTACTTTAATCCTCATGCTATCTTTTAGATTTCAAGTATGTTGTTGTGACATCAGCATTCTAAACTTAATGAACTTTTATTTCAATTTGTATAAATTCATCCCTGTTTTCTCAACTAGCTGTGAAACCAGGCCACTGGGTGTGGATTACGAGGGCCAATGTTCTGGAGAATGGGATGAAACTTTTCAGAATTGGTGATGTCACACGAGACCGTTAAAGCCAATGCACCTGGCATCTATCTACTAAGACGCTTTTTAAACTAGGACACACATCTATTGTTCAGGGATAATTATATTGATAATGCTGACACTAAGATACTGCAAAATCCTGCTGTACCTTTTGAAGTAAGTTCTGAATTATCAAAAATAATTATGAGAAATGCAATTTAAGTTTTAAGGCTGTTTGGCTGTGCTCTTTAATGGAACTACTGTATGACATTAGTGGTGAGGGATTTTGTTCAAGACGCAGGCAGGGTGAGTTTAATCTTTATTCTTCCCCCTTTTATCTGAGTAACTTTTTGAGCAAGTAACCTAACCTCTGTAAGCCTTAATTTCCTCATGTATAAAATGGTGATAATAATAGTACTTACTATTATAGGGATTAATAAGAAAATCTGTTTAAAGCATAAGTAAGGCATTTCCCCCCATCGGATTGGCAAAGATCAAAAAGCTCAACAATACATTTGATGGTGAGAATATGGTGAAGACAGATGTTCTCATACGTTACTTGGGGTAGTGTAAATTGGTACAACCACCACATCAAAGACTTTGGCAATATATATCAAAATTACAAATGCACATACATTTTTTTTTTTTTTTTTTAGATTTTATTTTTTCCTTTTTCTCCCCAAAGCCCCCCGGTACATAGTTGTGTATTCTTCGTTGTGGGTTCCTCTAGTTGTGGCATGTGGGACGCTGCCTCAGCGTGGTCTGACGAGCAGTGCCATGTCCGCGCCCAGGATTCGAACCGACGAAACTCTGGGCCGCCTGCAGCGGAGCGCGCAAACTTAACCACTCGGCCACGGGGCCAGCCCCTGCACATACATATTTTTGACCAGCAATTCTTCTAGCTGGAATTTATCAAACAGATGTACTTGTAAATGAACAAATTGATAACTGTATGTAGATATTTATTACATTACTGTTATAGTAAGGAAAGAGTGGACACAACTAAATCTCCATCTATAAGGGGCTGTATTGATGGGCTTGTGCAATCAAATACTATGTTGTAAGAAAGAATAAGGGAACATTTACGTTATTGAATGGGATATTACCAAGCCATATTGTTAATCAGAAGAAGCAAAGTGTAGAACAGTGTGTAAAAACAGGGAATGGAGAGTAGATAACACATGTACACATTTGCTTGTAAAATCACAGAAGTGCTCAAAAAAAAACCCCAAGAAAATGATAACATTGATTTCCTCTAAAGCTCTAATTTTTTGTGGGAAATCTTCTAAGAATTTCCTGGATGGCCAGGAAACTTTTCACTATATATCCTTTTTGCTTTTTTATTGTACTCTGTGATGTGTAACATTTTAAAAAATAAATCAATGCAAAGTATGTAGAACACTCATGACACATAGTAAGCATGCAATATACATTGGCATTTATTTAAAATTTCAACTTAACAGTAATTGATTATCTTCCACTAAAATAAGATATCTGGAGAATATTTTAAATCAGCTATTTAAAATCTAAATACTGCAAGTTGTATAATACGAAGTAATTTTAAACAATGAAATTGGTCTTACTATAAGTTATAAAGTCATTTCTTTTAGCCCATGAAATTCTACAATCTGGTCTATTATCATTTATGTTTCTCATAAGGTATGAAAATATATGGTAATTTTAAAAATCTACTTATGCAAAGAACATGACTAGAAGGAAAGGTTTTCCGTTTACAAATGAAAATTTTTCATGAGTTAGTCTTTCAGCCGTTGAAGTTTTTGGTAGATAATAGGTGTCATTTAAGCTTCTCTCAAGCCAGATTTTGAAGGAGTGAAACTACTTAACATACTTTAGATTGTAAAATTGATCGAATGATTTATAGTTAAATTTTGCTTATAGTTCTGAGCAAATCTGGATGAATTGAGAACATATGGAGAATTCTTTTTGTATTTGACTTCTCTGCGTTTAGACTACCAGGCTGTGCTAGGTTTTTCTCAATAAACTGCACATCTA
Organism: Equus przewalskii; assembly: GCF_037783145.1. NCBI lineage: Eukaryota > Metazoa > Chordata > Mammalia > Perissodactyla > Equidae > Equus > Equus przewalskii. The sequence continues at coordinate 75,634,031 of NC_091832.1, forward strand.
GGTTTCTCACTCTTATCAGATAATCTACTATTAACATTCAATTTTCTTTTCCCCCATACTTTGATAATAACAGCTTCTCTTCTCCCTCTGGTGTTTAATTTCTTAGACAGAAACAGTTTTTAGGCCATGCTATATGTATAACAACGTGTTCCTCTAGACTTTAATCTCTTAGTCTGGTGAAGTATTTTCCAGAATTTAAGAAGACTTAGTTCAAATGGCATCTCCCCTATAAAATTGTTAGAGATCTCCAAAGTTGGATCTCTCAATTTTCCTTCACTGTATCTTGAGTCTAACTCCATATTATACGTATGTTAGAATGATCCAGGGGCCGGCTCCGTGGCCGAGTGGTTAAGTTCCCGCGCTCCGCTGCGGCGGCCCAGGGTTTGGATCCTGGGCGCGGACGTGGCACTGCTCATCAGGCCACGTTGAGGTGGCGTCCCACATCCCACAACTAGAAGGACGTGCAACTAAGATATACAACTGTGTACGGAGGGGGGTGGGGTTGGGGAGATAAAGCAGAAAAAAAAAAAAAAAAGATTGGCAACAGTTGTTATCCCAGGTGCCAATCTTTAAAAATAAATAAATAAATAATAATAAGAAGAAGAATGATCCATCTCTTTCAGCAAACAGTGACTCCTTAAAAACAGCAATTCTATTTTTCATCCTTATAACTATGTGCTGGGTCTGGCGTGTGTTAGACACTGATGATGTTTGCTGAATAAAGACCAGTTTTTCCCAGTATATGTTACACTACTAATAGAAGTGCTTCAGCAAATATTATAATCACTTTATTATAATATTTAAGTATTTTATTAAATATAAAAGTAAATCAAATTAATAGTTTACAGAGTCCCTATCCAGCATGTCTCAAGAATCTGAGTAAGGAGGAATTTTGTTTTCCTAGATCAAATTCTAATGTAATTGTGTAGTAAATAATTGTGATCTAAATTCACCACTTTAAACTTAAAAGATCTGTTATTTTTTATGAGCTGAACGCACAGCCTCCTTCCAGCAGCATGGTTCAGTGATCACTTTTAAAGGATTGTTCAAGAAACAATTGGATCTGCTGGCTACTTTTTCTCAGAAGCAACAATTCATATCACTAATGACAAAAACAAAATTGTTACTTGTAATTGGCAGATGTTCCCAAATATGCAGGTCGACTAAGAGAGCAATGCTTTTGGTGACCTAGGGAGCATGTTTTATGGCCTGCAATAGGAGCAAGAACAGCTCTATTTGGCTTGGGGCATGTTCTTTAGCCTTTCTAAGCCAGTGTCCTCCTCTGTGAAATGGGATCATAGCACCAACCTCACAGTTTTTGTAGCCAAGGTTGACTTTTTTTGGACAATGCTTTGTAGAACAGTTTTTTGGGCCTACCAACAGAGGTCCAGGATTTAAATAGATTCATTGTGCAATTTAAAAAAGGTCATAACCCTCTCTGAAAACTTCTTTCTTAGCAAGGTGAGATATTCCTTTCTCACCAGAGTACAAACTCATTTCTTTGCTGCCCACTGCTCTGGTGTCCAGGGTACTTAAATTACTCTTCACTCAACAGCACAGAAATCCTTCATTTTACGTTGTCACTAGTGACCTCAATGGTGTAGCCATAGTACAGAGACTGTTAAAATCTTAGCTAATAACTTGCAAAAGTCAGCAGGAATTGCATAAGGTACACGATAACCATTAAGCCCTGTGGCTTCACTGAACATATCCATCCTTCAAATTTGACTTCTTGAAATCTATACACCTAGATGGACAGTATTATTCTGGTCACCTGTAAAATTGGCTTAACAATATCTTTTTGTTTGTTTACTTTTGAGAGTCAATACAAGAAAAGACCTTGGGGAGCAGTACATTCTGTGTTTTTGGTAAGTATTATCAGGAATGCCATCTATCATGTTATTTAACGTTTCTCTTATAAAGTAGGAGAGAACCTAGAGATGGCAGACCCGTGGACGACTGTTTCCTTTAAGTGTGAAAGCTCCTGAACTGGGGGGAGGTGGATCTGAGAGACATTATAGAGGGAGAATTGACAAACTGTGACAATGAACGTTGCAGAGTACATACTATGTTCTAGATGCTTTTCTCACTCTGCAGAAGCATCGAGCCCAAGGTACCTTTAAAAAGAATAAAGAAGGTAAGAGGAAGATGTAATTTGATGGTGGGGAGTTGTAGATGAAAGTTCAGTTTTGGACATACTAACTTTGGTGGGACATGATATGGGAAAGAGGACTCAAAAATTTCTATGTGCCAACTCACCTTTTTTGAACTTCAAACTGTCACCACTAGTAATCAATATTATCTAGAACAATTGACAATGACTTTAGGAGACAGAAGGTACTTATAAGGTATGTGAAAGCATCTGGCACACAGTATGTATTTGGTAATGATAGTTATTTTACTTTTAATTCCCACAAATCATTCTGGATCTCACCATGGAAAAAATTCCTTTTCCAAAGACCTTCATATGTTTATAGGAATTCTATCTTGTGCTATCACTTTTAATAAGTATAAGGACATTACAAATAATGTTAAGATTCTTGAGAATACATGTTAATACTATGAGTTTTAGACACTAATAATCCCAAATTATTTCATTGGTGATGTAATCCCATTGATTATTAACATCTCACCAAAGACTGCTACTAAATTCAGTGGATGTTTATTAGTCCTTTTTACTTAACTTCCCAGATTTACCAGCCAACTTGTTTTTTCACTCTCTCCTTGATACATTGTTTCCCTGGATTCCATTATACTACGTTCTCTTCCTGGTTTGTCTTCCTATTTTTCTTTTCTGTCTCCATTGCAGACACATCCTTCTCTCCTTGGACTTTAAATAGTGCAGTTCCTCAAGGCTCTGTCCTAGGATCTCTTCTCTACTCACCCTCTACTCTCTTCCCCCAGCAATCACACCTTTCCCCATGAAATTACCACCTGAATACTAATGATACCCAAATTTCTATCTCGATCTTAGACTTCTCCTATTATATACGCAACTAACTATTCACCATCTCTACTTGAATGTCTCAAAGATACCTCAAACTCAATGTGACCAAGACCAAACTTATGATATTCCAGTCAAACGTTATCTTCTTCCAGTGTCCTTCATCTCAGTAAATAGTCTCACCATCCAACCAGTTGTGTATCCCAGAAAGTCAGGTGTCATCCTTCGTCCATTCTTCTTCGTCACATCCTATATCAAATCCATTATTGGAACCATTGATTTTACCCCTCATCTGCCTTTCTCATCCATCAATTTTTATCTCTCTTTACTATCTCTTTAATACAAGCTAGAGTCATCTCTCACCACTAGTAACCAGCTTACCTCCCTGCTTACATCCATTATGCATCCCTTTGATTTTGTTCTCCATTTTAGAACCAGAATAGTCTTTTAACCATGCAAATCTTTCACTGTTAGCCGTGCTCACAATCCCACATTGGCTTACTTTTGCCCTTGGGAGGAAATCCTAAATCCTCAAGACGCCACAAAAGTCCCTGTCAGTCACTAGGACCTAACAGACCCTCTCTATATAAACTCTTCTGCTTAGTGTAATCTTTCTGTCAGAGACACCAGGGTTTGCTACTTGCATATCTATTAGCTTCTCTTGGCTTCTGTCTCTGCCTCAAATTAGGGAAATTCATGGAGATGCCAGAAGATTGGCACCAACTCTCTAATCTCTGTGAAAAGTGATTAGGAGGAAATTTTATTATTGTTTCCATTTTCTATGAAAAAAATGTTTTATTTGGCTCAGTTTACATTCTATAGATATGAAATATCTTACAAAAGGAATAGAAGCCTAATCTGTTTTACGATGCCAGATCAGAGCCAAGTTATACAAGGATAAAACAAACCTAACGTTAATGTCATGAGGAGCTCAAGGGCCCTTTATATATCATGGTGTTTCTTTTTAAATTAAATTAAATTATTTTATTGAGTCCATAATAGTTTACATCATTGTGAGATTTCAGTTGTACATTATTTCTTGTCTGTCACCACATAAGTGCTCCCCTTCATCCCCTGTGCCCATCCCTCACCCCCTTCCCCTAGTAACTACAGAACTGTTTTCTTTGCCCATGTGCTTGTTCATATTCCACATATGAGTGAAATCATCTGGTGTTTGCCTGTCTCAGTCTGGCTTATTTCACTTAGCATAATTCCCTCCAGGTCCATCCATGTTGCTGCAAATGGGATGATTTTGTCTTTTTTAATGGCTGAGTAGTATTCCATTGTATATATATACCACATCTTCTTTATCCAATCATTAGTCAATGGGCACTTGGATTGTTTCCATGTCTTGACTATTGTGAATAGTGCTGTGATGAACATAGGGGTGCATATGTTACTTTGGATTGTTGATTTCAAGTTGTTTGGGTAGATACTCAGTAGTGGGATAGCTGGGTCATATGGTAATTCTATTTTTAGTTTTTTGAGGAATCTCCATATTGTTTTGTATAGTGACTACACAAGTTTCCATTCCCACCAGCTGTGTATGAGGGTTCCCTTTTCTCCACACCCTCTCCAACATTTGTTATTTTTAGTCTTAGTGATTATAGCCATTTTAAAGGGAGTAAGGTGGTATCTTAGTGTAGTTTTGATTTGCATTTCCCTGATGATTAGTGATGTTGAGCATCTTTTCCTGTGTTTATTGGTCATCTGTATATCTTCTTTGGAAAAATGTCTGTTCATATCCTCTGCCCAGTTTTTGATCAGGTTGTTTTTTTATTGTGCAGTTGTGTGAGTTCCTTATATATTATGGAGATTAACCCCTTGTCAGATATATGATTTGCAAATATTTTCTCCCAATGGGTGGGTTGTCTCTTTGTTTTGATCCTAGTTTCTTTTGCCTTGCAGAAGCTCTTTAGTCTGATGAACTCTCACTTGTTTATTTTTTCTTTTGTTTCCCCTGTCTGAGAAGACATGGTATTTGAAAAGATCTTTTTAAGTTTGATGTCAAAAAATGTACTACCTATATTATCTTCCAGGAGTTTTATGGTTTCAGGACTTATCTTCAAGTCTTTGATCCACTTTGAGTTTATTTTTGTGTATGATGTGAGACAATGGTCTACCTTCATTCTTTTGCATGTGGCTGTCCAGCTTTCCCAACACCATTTATTGAAGAGACTGTCTTTTCTCCATTGTATGTTCTTGGAACCTTTGTCGAAGATTAGCTGTCCCTAGATGTGCAGCTTTATTTCTGGGCTTTTAGTTCTGTTCCATTCTGATCTGTGTGCCTGTTTTTATACCAGTACCATGCTGTTTTGATCACTATGGCCTTGTAGTACATTTTGAAGTCAGGGATTGTGATGCTTCCAGCTTTGTTCTTTTTTCTGAGGATTGCCTTAGCAATTTGGGGTCTTTGGTTGCCCCATATGAATTTCAGGATTCTTTGTTCTATTTCCATGAAGAATGTCATTGGGATTCTGACTGGGATTGCACTGAATCTGTAGATTGATTTGGGAAGTATGGGCATTTTAACTATGTTTATTCTTCCAATCCATGTGCATGGAATCTCTTTCCAGCTCTTTACATCATTATCTATTTCTTTCAGTAATGTCTTATAGTTTTCATTGTATAAGTCCTTCACCTCCTTGGTTAAATTTGTTCCTAGGTACTTTATTCTTTTAGTTGCGATTGTAAATGGAATTGTATTCTTGAGTTCTCTTTCTGTAAGTTCATTACCAGAATATAGAAAAACAACTGATTTTTGTAAGTTGATTTTGTACCTTGCAACTTTACTGTAGTTGTTAATGATTTCTATTAGCTTTCTGATGGATTTTTTTGGGTTTTCTATATATAAGATCATGTCATCTGCAAACAGCAAGTTTCACTTCTTTGCTCCCTATTTGGATTCCTTTTATTCCTTTCTCTTGCCTAATTGCTCTGGTATCATGGTGTTTCTTACACAATAATTAAACCTTATAGATTTAAAGATAGATTGCCAGGTTCTATCTTTCTAGTACATAGTGAAATAGTCTTGGAATCATATCAGCCAACTTCGATAACCTCTCTAGCACTTGTTTTTCTGATAAATAAAATAGGATAATAAGATTACCTATGACACAGAGTTATTTTGAGGATTAAATAACATAAAGTATGTAAAGCATTTTGCACACAGCCTGGCACATAGCAATGATCAGTAGGTGCTAGTTATTATTTTTGTTTGTGATAGTCATAAAATCTATTTTAAGGAAGTCCTTTTAAAGTAACGTAAAGTTTTTTTCTTCAGAGGAAAGGAATACAAAAGATTCGAACAATGGTTTTCTGGGTTTAGATCACTGTATCATTGGTTTTATTCTATCGGATAAAGATAAATACACATTTTGCAACTGAAAACAGTTAATCTTATTAGTACTCCTCAGAAAAGGAATACACATAAACTCTCACTTACCTGTGTTATTATAAGCTGATTATCAATATGCTTTTTTGTCATATCACTTCCAGCTCCCAGAAAAAGAACCTTGTCATATTGGGAGTCCCCAGGCACAAAGTCTATTGCACCATTTCTGTCTGTGGGATGGTTTCTGCTGGTGGCAGAGACTCTACTGTCCCCTGGTGGCATCTGCTGTCTTCTACTGGTTCAATGTTCTAGCTCAGAAAAACTGCAATTTATCCTTAGATGGCCGTAAATTTAGCAGGCAGAACCTGAGAGTTGCTTTTCCACTGAAACTATAATTACTGATCTATAGTGGAAGCAACACTTTATACAGTTCAGAGCAGGGATCCTTAGTTAGGAAGCTCTCCCACACCTTAGTACTTGGTCAACACCAATGCTCCCTGTAGGAGCAGAGTCATTTTGTCTCCTTACATGATTACAAGAGTTACATGTTAACCTCTTCTTGGCGTTCCAATGTTGCCGTTGGAGCCTGACTCTTTACAGACAGGGTCCTGAAACTTTCTAAACTCTGGTGTCCTTCCTAACTTCTTACCTTTGACAAAGGGATTGTTACTTCAAACTTGTCTGGGTCCTACTGAGGAACTCAATGGTGCACAACGTATGTCCAAGTAGAGGTATAAACTCAGATGTATATGAAACACAAGTTTATTTTTCTATAACTCACCTTAAATTCAACTTTGAATTGCCTATTCCAGAGGGTTGGTAATACCATAATCTTTGCCAGTTTCTGGTATTTCACCTTTTCCCCCCTGGGGTTGGATCTAAACTTGAGAATGTTTAGGATGGAGGCAAGTTTTTTGGTTGGAAGACTCTGGTTCTCAGTGTCATCTCTCCACAGTGGCATTCAATGAGAAATTCACTCAGTCACCACTTCTCAGGTCTCCACTGAGGTCAGAATTCCCTTCTGCAAGCTCCCTTTAAGTCTCGAGACTGTCTTTCCTCTTCTATCACACACTGGGGTATACACGGATGTTGTTTTGTTCCCACTCCAAGTTAGGGCATAAGGAATCTTTGAAAGTCTGTCTGGTTCCTATCTACCTACTCACACCATGAATCCATATTCTCTCTCTGGGGCTATATTCAGGAATCAGAGCACATGTTTCCTCTGCCTTCAGGTCACACAAACTCATCAGTGGAGGTTTGCTGGCTTCCCAGGGATGTGACCAAGGATGATACAGACTCCCAACCTCTGGAACAGTGGAAATCTGCCCTGCCATTACTTCCCCTTCTACTCTCCTCTCTCCACCATCCACAACCTCCTTATTTTCCAGCACGGCTGATGGGTTTGTTTGAGGGTTTTTTTTTCTGTGAGTGGAAGGCCATGCTCTTAAAAAAAAGATGTTTTATCTGAATCTCTTGCTATGCCAGGACTTTCTTTTTGTTCCTGTAAAGCCAAGCCTTTTGCAACACCAAAGCCAGGAAGAGACTCCTTTTTTCCCCTCTGCTTTCTTTTTTTTTTTTTTATTGCAGTAACATTGGTTTATAACATTATATAAATTTCAGGTGTACAACATAATATTTCGATTTCTGTGTAGATTACACCATGTTCACCACCCAAAGACCAATTGAGATCCATCACCACAGAAATGTGCCTAATCACCCCTTTCACCCTCCACCCTCCCCCTTTCCCCTCTGGTAACCACCATATCTAATCTCTGTCACCATGTGTTTGTTTGTTATTGTTTTTATCTTCTATTTATGAGTGAGATCATATGGTATTTGACCTTCTCCCTCCAACTTACCTCACTTAGCGTAATACCCTCAAGGTCCATCCATGTTGTTGCAAATGGTAAGATTTCATCTTTTTTCTTTTTATGGCTGAGTAGTATTCTATTGTTTATATATACTACATCTTCTTTATCCATTTGTCCCTTGATGGGCACATAGGTTGCTTCCAAGTCTTGGCTATTGTGAATAACACTGCAAAAAACATAGGGGTGCATGTATCTTTATGCATTCGTGTTTTCATGTTCTTTGGATAAATACCCAGCAGTGGAATAGCTGGATCCTATGGTAGTTCTATTCTTAATTTTTTGAGGAATCTCCACACTGTTTTCCATGGTGGCTGCACTAGTTTGTACTCCCGCCAGCAGTGTATGAGAGTTCCCTTTTCTCCACATCCTCTCCAATACTTGTTATTTCTTGTCTTGTTAATTTTTTGCTGTCATATCATCTTTCTCTTAAAGCAATGAGCACAGACTGCCTAGCTGCTTGTTTGGGGTGGAGTGATAGGCAAAGAGAAAAGAGAATATTGAGTGGGGGAGGCAATGTATTAATATTATCCCACCACACTTATTAGGAACAGACAGAAATAATAATAATAATAAGGCTCTTAGAGAAAATATTCCTCCTTTCATCCAGATGAAATTTTGTCCTTAGCCCTAAGTCATAGTGCATGGTCTTGGCTCTGTTCCTTGTTAAACACAGGCAAGAAGACTTCAGAACTTAGAAGCCCTGTTTTAAGTCAGCAGACCAACAATGGGACAGGTTGTCTTCTGGAAGAAGGATTTATCTTTTCACTAGGGATCAGTTCTGGAGTGGTTTTGAAAGGTATGATTCTGTTATTCGGGTTGGTTCTAGGAATATGACAGTTTATACAAAGCTGTTACTTTACTGTGAAAACTCTAGACACAGTGAGAGTAACATTTGGATTAGCCTCTTACACCTAGAAACCTGTACAACAGGAAGAATCACGTTATTATTCTGAGAATATAGAGGCAGCCTCAAAGCACCTTTGCAGTTTTAACTTTCATTTTGAAATACGTTAATATTAGTAATTATTATAATATGGTATTAGCTATTTATGATTAATAAAATTTGCTTACACTTATTGAGTACTTACTATGTGCTGGATACTATTGTAGCTAAATAATTCTTCATTTAATCCTTATAAAAACCTTAAGAGATATATATTATTATCCTAATTTACAGATGAGGAAACTGAGGCATAGAGAGGGTAAGTAACTTGTCCAAAGTCACAAGTTAGTATCGATTAGAGACTGAATTTGAGCCCCAGAAGTCTGATGGCAGAGTAGAAGTGCTTAATTATGCGGCCTAGTTAATCATAATGATACTCATCATGATAATGGTTAGAAGGTTATGGCATAAAAGTAACAATTCTTGGAATAATAAGCTAAAGCTTGATTTTAAGCTAGTGGATCAAAATAAAAATTTTAATGTGAATTCATCATTTGATATTTGTGAGACAAAGTGTAAGTTATCAGTCTGCAGCCCAGACATGAGACTGTGTTAGAGAATGGTTTATTTTTTCTCTCTTGTTTATCAAGGGACAGAGAAGTTATGTGCTGAGCTGTCCTAGATCTTCAGGAAACCACAATGAATAAACATCATGGGATTGAAGGATATCAACTCATAAGAAATTAACATTTTATATTAATTTTAATGTGCTGGAATTTGAAAGGATCAGTATGGACAGCTGATACAGAGAATCTTCTCAAATTATACATAAAGATACATGGTAATAATTTCACATAATGAAATTTCTTGTTAACATTCTTTTATGAACGTTCTCAAGGCCATTAGCGTTCTATATAACTCATTCATTCATTAAAAAATATTTATTGAGCACTGTGTGCCAGACACTGTTTGGAAGTAGTGGGGATAGAGTAACGAAAAAAAACAAACCAAACCAAAGATTCTTTCCCTTGTGGAGTTAATTCTAATGGGAGGAGATAGATGAAATAAATAAATGAGTATGTAATAAATTAGAATATTACAAAGTGGTAGTGCTATAGAAAAATAAATCAGTGAGTTGCCAAAGGGACACCTCTGACTTCTCCTCATTGTTCCTTTTCCTTTTTACTTCAGGGATAAAATGGGCTAAGCTACAAAACTGTTTCTCATCCTGAATACTCAGTATGAAGAAAATCTGGACAGAAATAGACACCAAACTATGACTTCTGATCCAAGTACTAAAGCCACTGGTCCAGACCCAGCTGATGTGAAAGCACTACCTGAAAAACTGGCTTGTCAGGGGGAGGTAGAGTGAAGACTTATAGCTAGAAAGCCTCCCAAGTCCTCATGGTTTTTTTGCACATTTTCATTTTTCAAGTACATATGGTTCCCGCTCCTTAGAACATGCTCTTCACCTGCTCCCGCCTTACCCCTCTTACATGCCACATACACTCTGCTGACTGACCTTATTCACGTTTCTAATCTCAGAAAAGACCCCTATGTTCAGTAACCCTGCTGTGTTGAATGTAATTGCATTTTCCCTATTAAAGCACTGATCCCACTGCACTGTAGAGCTTTATTCAATAGTTTTCCCCTCCCATTAGACTGTAAGATTTATATAGCTAAGTATAAGCACTGTATCTTTTTTTTGGTGAGGAAGATTGTCACTGAGCTAACATCTGTGCCAATCTTCCCTTATTTTGTATGTGGGACACTCCCACAGCATGGTTTGATGAGCTGTGTGTAGGTCTGTGCCTGGGGTCTGGGCCTGCGAACCCTGGGCTGCCAAAGCAGAGTGAGCAAACTTAACTCCTATGCCACCAGGCAATCCCAAAAGACTGTGCTTTTTTTCATCATTGTATCATCTGCACTCAGAACAGTGCCTGGAATAGTAGTAAGAGATCACTAAATATTTGTCATATAAATGAATCGACTTTTGCTAAGTATCTATGTAGGCCTGCGTACATATATATACATTTTGGTAAAGACAGAACTTTGTGATTACACAGAAAAATTTAATCAGGGGCTGGCCCTGTGGTCGAGTGGTTAAGTTTGCATGCTCTGCTTCAGTGGCCCAGGGTTTCGCCGGTTTGGATCCTTGGCGCAGACATGGCACTGCTCATCAGGCCATGCTGAGGCGGCATCCCACATGCCACAGCTAGTCGGGTCCACAACTAAAAACACACAACTATGTACAGGGGGGCTTTGGGGAGAAAAAGGAAAAATAAAATCTTTAAAAAAAATTTAATCAGTATGATGTTCTTATTGATTTGCCCTAAAATTTTAGCAGCATCTTTCTTTGCAAAAGGTATGTTGCTATTTTAATTAACAACTACTTTACAAGTTAGTTTTATAATGAGCACCTAGTAAGTAATACACAGAAAAAATTGGACAAGTGATTTTTTTCTTTTAAAAGATCTTTTATTATGGAAAATTTCAAACAGGCATAAGTAAAGGGAATAATAATAATAATCCCCAATGCAGCTATCATCTGCCCTCAAGAATCCAACATGGCCAATTTTGTTTCATCCACGACACCACCCACTCGTCTGACCCTAGCTATGGGTCACCCTAGTGGCCAGGAGTGGGACAGTGATGTGACTCCACTGGTAGGGACCCGTGAGCTTTGTGTGGACGTACTTTTTTTCTCAGAGACCCACTTTATTCAGTTCTGCACATATGGGGACACTGGTACCCACCGACGTGTGTATCACTCTGTGGAGAATAAAGCACTCTATGTACACAGCCAAAAGCTGCACTGCACTGCCTGTGCCCCTGGACCCCGGGTGTGGTTGTCCTCAGCTCCTTGCCCCTCCAAGGTGCCTGGAAGGGACAAGCGAGGACCTGCCCAACATCAACACAAACAAGGAAAAAAACAGGTCTTGGGGGAGCCAATGCTTGGGGCACTGCTCCCTGCTTCCTTCCTCCTAACTTTGGAAACCAACAGTACAGAAAAGCAGTAAGCTGCAAGGTGGTCTCTTCCATGGCTGCGATCCCAGGGCTGCTGCTCAACAAAGAGGGGGCACAGAGTAGGGTGTTTTAAAATGAATCCAGACCCCATAGTATTTCATTGTCACAAGGATTTTAAAAATAATCTTTGCGTAACAATACTTTAGAATTTACAAAGCAAATATATGCACATTATCTCTTCCAATTCTCATACCCCACTCTTCCACTTCTCTGAAAAGGAAGGTTTCGGAATTAAATGACTGTTCTTTGGTCACACTCCTAGTATGTAGTGTATATTGAACTCATTCCTTTTTTTCTTTGTTAACATCAACTTTAATGCTTAGCCCAGTGCATATTAAGGCCACTTCAAGCTGAGAGTAGGAAACTGGTTGCCCTTTAACCATACTCCTAATTTTTACATCTCCTGAGACCAGGCAGCAAGCAGGACACGAGTCTTTAGCCCCCTCCATGGTGGCAGTTCCCATAGCGGATAATCAGCACCGGTCTTCCCTTCCAAAAAGCCAGTGGCTGCAGCTAGGGACACACAGCTCCTGGCTTCAGACACATACTCTATTCGTGCTGCATTCAAATACCATGTCTTTTTACCCAGTGATAAGAAAAAAACAGAAACTTAATCATCTAAAGATACCTTATGCCTTACGGGTAAGGTAAGCAGCAGGCTGAATCCAAATTGCTGGGCCCCAACATAACTGGCGCCCAAGGGATCTACACAGGAACATACCACTTTTCTCCAAAATTAGACTTTCTCAAGAGGTGAGACTATGTTCTCATATAAATAGGTAAAATGTTGACACGAATTCCCTTAAAGGAAAAGTGGACTATAATAAGGCAGTTTCATCAGGAAACTGCGCTCTCTGCTGGACTCTCCGCTTCAGCTGTCCGGAGCATTTAGCCTCACCGCTCTCACTTCTACTGTTAACATGAAGATCAAATTATAATAACATGGCAACAATAATATGCAACTATTGACAGCGACCACCAGGCTGTGTCAGGCATTGTGCTTAAGTGATTGACGTCCTTAATCCTCCAAAGGCCCCTCCGAGGTAAGCATCTTTATTCCCATTTTCAAGACAAGCACACTGAGATTCAGAGAAGTAGTCACACGCCAGTTGGTGGCTGACCTGAGACTGGAATGGGGATGATTGCTTCCAGTGCTCTTCTACACCACGATGGTCGAAAAAGCCATGAAATACAGCGAAAATACAAAGATCCGGGGCCGTAACTTCAGTGAACCACAAAATAGCCAGCGCTTGAAGACGCGAGGAGAAGCGGCCGCGCGTGGAAACCCGCGGGTCTGCGGCGCCGGAAGTCGGGCTGCGGCCCTGGGCCCTGGCGCCGGAAGTGGCTCGCCAGCGCCGCCGCCTGCTCTTCTGGGAGAAAAGCGCTCCCGGGTTTGAGCTGCCGGGCGGCGAGGCCACGAGGTTTTCTGAGCCGGTTTGCAAACGCGTGTGCGAGTCAAGATGTCGCACCCGTCCCCCCAAGCGAAGCCCTCCAACCCCGGTAACCCCCGAGTCTTCTTTGACGTGGACATCGGAGGGGAGCGAGGTGAGCGGAGTCTGGTGCTCGCGGAGTGGCCCGGAGGAGGCTGGGCTTCTCGGGATTCGGGGGACCCTGAGGGTGGGGCGCGGTTCGGCCCATGGGCTGCTCAGTGACGCGGAGGGGGATGGCTGCCCAGACTGGATCGCGGGGACAAGCCCAGACCTCCGGGGCTGGGTCGAGCCCCCGCCCTTGTACCAATGCTGTCGGTCGCGCGGAAGTTTCTGGAAATTTCTGGTACGGGGAATTGTGACGGCCTTTAGGTTTCTCTTTCCTGATTTGGTTGCACCTCTTCGCCACCTTGCACCATCAAGTTGACCTAAAATAAGATAATTTTACGTTTGCAGTAGGACATTCAGAAACCCCCGGGGATATGCGTCTGTTGGGCTGTAGTCATGCCATGTTTTTTGCCATGCGAGCTACATCAGCAATTGCTATGTTAGTTATAAATGAAAGCGGCTTTTGCTTATTGCTTTTTCCTTGTTATTCATTCTTAACTTAGAGGTCAAGTCAGATTGGTGAACATTGTCTCTGTTTTGGCCTTGGGGAAAATGAGCTTGATGTAGCAATGCGGTTACCTAGGTTACAGTCGCAGCTCAGAAGCCGATAAAGTCTTGTGAATTAGCATGTTGCTTTGCAACTGAATTGCTCTTATTCTGTAACGTGTTTGAATGGCTGGCCAGGCAGTGTGTTAGATTGTATACACTACCGGACACATCGGGATTCCGGGACCCCGTGGATGGTTATGGATACACACACACACACATATGTACCTTCAGTTTATTTTGAAACTAGTGCCAGGTTTATTTTTACTTGACTTGAGAATTGTTTAGAATGGGAACTTTTTCAGCTTTTGCTTCAGAGGCAGCTCTAGGCAGGTTCCACAGAGCACAGAGGCTACAGCTATATGTAAAACTCGGGCAACCTGACCACTGAAAGGATATTTAATATTCTTCTATTAGTTCCTTGGTGATTGGAAATGCTGAATACATGTCAAAGAAATTACTCAGAATTTGAAAGCCATTTGTACTTCATGGTTTCCCTTATATGATGCTAATCTGCTGGCTACTGTATTTATGATCCTTTGTAACATGTAGAAAAGTAATTGTTTCAAATTCATTTAGATACGTGATACTTTACCTTAGGTAGACTAAATTTGAATATTAGAAAAATGACAAAAAAGGGAACTTGGTTATCTCAGTCACTATAATTTTACCAACTGTCCTTTTATCATTTGCCTGTTTGGTGGCTTGTTTTGCATACTGACACAGTTTCATTTTTTCTTTTAGTTGGTCGAATTGTCTTAGAATTGTTTGCAGATATTGTACCCAAAACTGCAGAAAATTTTCGTGCATTGTGTACGGGAGAAAAAGGCATTGGACCCACCACTGGGAAACCTCTCCATTTCAAAGGATGCCCTTTCCATCGAAGTATGTGTAAATTTTTTGAATCTGATTAATATAGATAATCAAATCCTGTTCTGTAGGAGTTAGAGAAGAAAACACTAAGCAAGGGATGAAAGTTAAAAATTTGTATTAGTTTCTAAGAGGATGCTTTGACATCTGAGGTGATAGCTCAGTTTCATAAAAGTTGGGCTGTGAAAAGTGGAATTAATTATGGGAAGGTCCTAAGGTATATTTATAGAGAAATGGACCACCCTAGTTTCACCAGTCCTCTAACTCTTCAGTCTAATATGATTAGATTGAGAAAGAAGGCTGTGGCCGGGATAGTTAAGTAGACCTTGGGTAACTTGACTGCCAGGTGACAATAAAGTTATATCTACTACTTGGACAGGATTGTTTGGGAAGATTGCTGCCTATTTAAAGATTCAGAGTCTTGGACACCGTTGTGTGATGTGTGATTAAAAGATGACATGTCATACTACGTATTGCACTTTGTAATCATACCTTTTTTTAGTGATTTGATGGTTCCTTCGATAGACTGCAGGCTCCATGAGTTCAGGAACTATATCTTCTTAGTATTTTGTCTTGAGCATCTAATATAGTTATTAATAGGCACTCAATAAATTTTTTTAGGGAATAAACTAATAATCTAAACTATAATCGTATGAATAGTTAACATTAAAAAAAACTTAAGAAAAAATTAACAAGGGTTGGCATCATGGCCAGGTGGTTGGGTTCACGCACTTCACTTTGGCAGTCCAGGGTTTCGATGGTTTGGATCCTAGGTGTGCACCTACACACCTCTCATCCAGCCATGCTGAGATGGTGTCCCACATCAGAGAACCAGAAGGACCTACAACTAGAATATACAACTATGTACTGGGGGGTTTTGGGGAGAAGAAGAAAAAAAGGAAGATTGGTAACAGATGTTAGCTCAGGTGCAATCTTTAAAAAAAAAGGAAAAAAATTAACATTGATTTCTGAATATTTAAACTATTGATTTACTTTCATGTTTAATAAAATACCAAAATATTCTAATAGTGTATGTGGAAAAGAGTTAGCATAGCAGGCCTGAGCCTGCTCATTAGAAAGATCTGCTTGCAGGGGTGGCCATTAGCTGGAATCTGGGAACGTGGCCCTTGAACCATTCCCTAAATCAGAAGGGTGGTTTACTATGCCCAGACTATTTGTACAAACAGTTTGATTTATGCTGAACACCTGCTTTCCTTTTGGGAGTCTGGAATTTTGGTACATGCTAGGCAGAGTGCCTGTACGATCAGGCCCAATAAAAACCTTGGGTGCCGAGTCTCTAATGGGCTTTCCTGGGCAGAATTATCATAGACATGTTGCTGCTGCTTTGCTGGGAGAAGGGTGTGCTCTGTGACCTTTCATGGGAGGGAGAGAGCATAAGGAAGCCTGCACATGGATTCTTCCAGACTCTGCCTCTTTTTCCTTTATCACCCAGCTGTGTATCCTTATTCTATCACTGTAAGACAATTAAATGTTGAGTCCTGGTATCCTAGGGAATTTCTGAACTTGGGAGTGGTCTTTGGAACCCTTGACACCAAGTGATAATATTTGCTGAAGTACTTCCTAGGGTATAACGAATGTACTGGGAATAATTGACCTTTATTCAATAGACATTATTGAGTAACTAATATGTGCCCAGCCATGCCCATGGTTACAGGATGAAAAACAGAGTGCTCTACATAAGGAGTTAATTGTTAAGAGATGGATCATTATGATAATACATTCATATGTTAGAAAATGGAGGTAGAATCGAGATACTATGGGAGAAAAATTAGGAGATCCAACTTTGGAGTCTCTGACAGTTTTGTAGGCAAGATGCCATTTGAACTAATTGTTTGAGTGTTAGTGGGAGATCAGGCAGTAAAAGTAGTTTGGACTCAGATTGTGAAAAGCCTTTGAAGAGTTTGGCATTGTTGTGGTGACAGGTGGGGAGAGACGGGAGAGTGACATGACTGGACTCATGTTTTAGGAAGTTGTCTTTCTTATTACGTATTGATAAGTTAACATTGCTGAAGTCATCCATATCTTAGTTTTTAATAGCTATTTTCCTGTTTTTTAGTTATTAAGAAATTTATGATTCAGGGTGGAGACTTCTCAAATCAGAATGGGACAGGTGGAGAAAGTATTTATGGTGAAAAATTTGAAGATGAAAATTTCTATTACAAGGTAAAGTAGACCAAAATGCATGCTTATTGCTGATTAAAAAAGGTTGTTATATGCCTGGGATACTTGTTGGATTAAAACACCAGTAAATGTCTCAAGTTTGCTTAGATTCTCCTTTGCTTTTAGAAGGTATCATATTTGTAAATATGCATCTTTAATATGGAAAAATTTCAGTAAGGATTTTATTTGGCAAAAATATGATAATTATTTCAGTGTGATCCAGGTTTACATGCTTTAGGAAAGCCAATGAGTTTTTAAGTGCAGTCACCATGTGGCAAATTGTTTCCAGGAAAAGTGTTCTCATCAGAAATTTGGTAACTTGTGAATCTTTATACTTGAATTTGGAGAACAACAAAACCATCACTAATATGCAGGATGTCAGGGCATTTGCAAACTAGTAGATATAGTTAATGTTCAGGCTCCTGAAGGACATTAGTAGCCTGTGCCTTTGTACCTTCGTTCTCCCAAGATGTAATTGGGTTATATTGCATCATTCAAGTTACATGTCAAATGGACATGTAAGGACAAAAGTAAAGTGATAATCTTTGGAAATGAGGAATATGAGCAAAGTAATTAGGATAATTTGAAAGGAAAATATTATCAGTCTTTTAAACAGCATTTATTGATTACAAGTATATATTTAGTACTGTCACTGGCACCAAAGGGTTTTTAAAAATGAAAAGCTTTCTTGACAAGGAATTTATGATCTTACCTGGGAAGAGAAGATTAAAACACATGGGACAAGTGAAGAAGAAGAGTATTCAAATAACTGCTAAATTGATTGATAATTTCTGTATATACTATAGCAGAAAGGTTTGCTTTATATGGTTCAGATTATTGGGGAAGACATTGAGGAAGAATGCATACTTAAGCTGGGCACACTGGGCCTCACAAGGTGGCTGAGATTTGGTTAGACAGGAACTAAATTACAAATGCCGTTTTGAAGGAGGAATGTGAATGAGGAAAGACAAAGGCAGTAGGAGGCTGAGGAAATAAAGTTAATATTCTATTTAATATTGTGGGAAAAGCAGCAAACTTTTAGAAAGGAAAAAGGGAAGCTACCAGAAGGATTGAAAATTAACATTATGTGATGATCCCATTGATCAAAAGAAAGGACACATAGTTCTTGCCTTCTACAAACTTGGTGGCCTTGAAAGCTGAATTAGACTTAGATTGGAGGGGTAAAAGGCATTTTAAGTGGGAAGACTAACATAGAGTTAGAATGCATGTCTCAGGGAGGAGTAAATTTAGAAAGCCTGAGGATAAAGTGGAAAGATGAAGAAATTGGATTTCACAGAACCTTTGAACAGGTTGATGCCAACATCAAAATTTGATTTCACGATGTATGCAGTGCTTTCTCTGGACATTCTCTGAAGAATTGATTTACTTGAGATGAAAGCCATAATATTTGGATTCTTTTGAGATTAGGAAAGTATCTAACTGAATGGCCTGTCTAAATTAAATACCCAGTCACTGTTTCCAGTTATCAGTATGTAAAGGAAGAATCATAATGTAGGCCCATAAAAATGGGAAGACTGTTCAGGTCTTCTCAGAAAAAAGAGCATCCATTATAAAAAAGGGCAAAGTATAATTACTAGCTGGTTAAGATTCGGTGCTTTCACCCCTATGGCTGCATTTGTTTCCTGGGCAGGGAGCCACGCTGCCCATCTGTGGGCCGTCATGCTGTGGTGGCTGTCTGTTGCTGTGATGCTGAAAGCTGTGCCACTGGTATTTAAGTACCAGCAGGGTCATCCATGGTGGACAGGTTTCAGCGAGCTTCCAGATTAAGACAAACTAACAAGAAGGACCTGGCTGCTCACTTTCAAAAAAATTGGCCATGAAAACCGTCTGAATAGCAGCAGAGCATTGTCTGATACAGCGCTGGCAGATAAGATGGTGCAGAAAGACTGGGCAGGGTTCCACTCTGCTCTACACAGGGTCACTAGGAGTTGGAATCAACTTGACGGCACTAACAACATTAATTACTACATTTCCTTAATGCAGCATCTTCACCTTAAATATGAACTATGAGCATTTTCTCAATATGGTCAATTTAGAAATAACACCACCGCTCTGCTGTTTTTGTTATTTTATTTGGTTTCATAAGCTTTTCTTAAAGTCTAAAAGTGATTAAGTACCTCACGTTTTGTGAATTAAAGGCTGCAGTTTATACAAAGTAAAATTACACTACATTGTTTGACCTAAATGGTATTGCAGTCCACCCTAGTTTTATGTGAATGGTCAGTAAAAGAACAGTTCAGACCAGTACCTGTAACCTTGGTTGTCTTAATAATTTTTATTTCTACAGCATGATCAGGAGGGTTTATTGAGCATGGCAAATGCAGGCCGCAATACAAATGGTTCTCAGTTCTTTATCACAACGGTTCCAACTCCTCATTTGGATGGGAAACATGTGGTGTTTGGCCAAGTAATTAAAGGAATGGGTGTGGCAAGGATACTGGAAAATGTAGAAGTGAAAGGTGAAAAACCTGCCAAAGTAAGTAAAAAGTTATACTGAAATGCACTTTTTGTCTTATTATCTTTAATACACTTAAAGAAATGTAAGTAAAAAGATCATATTATTATCTGGAAAACGTTAGGATAATTTTTTTCTACCACTTTTTCTTTGAAACTGTTTTCCGCAATGGGGAAGATTAGGGCAATTTAAAAGGAGATATTTATTATCTCAACTTCATTCTTGGTGATTTTTGGTAAGTTGCTTAAATCTTCCTGTACCTGCAAAACTGAGTCAGTATGTACATGGTAGAAAGAGGACAGAAAACCAAGAATCCTGTCCAGACTCTGCCATTTAACTGGTGGTTTGGCCTTGATCTTGTTATTTAATTTTTCTTGGCCTGTTTCCTCATCCATATATAAATTGCTTAAGAGTTTAGGCCAGATTATATAACTAAAGATCCTTGTGTTAAATGTCTGTGAATCAGAATGACTGTACTACTCCTCAGCCTAATCGGCAGGGTTGTGAGTGGGACTGGAACTCAAATACCTGCGGGAGGTAGGCTGTCACTCAGCGTAGGAAGGACAGTAGTAAATCGACAGCACATGTCCCACCTAAAGAAAATTATATAGAGAATGATGCAGTTTTCACTTTACTCTCTGCCCATTGAGCTGCTGAGTAGCAATAATATACTTTTGTAAAATAGTGACATTGTATTATTTGGAATGTATATAAAGGGCATTATTGTCATTAGAGCAGATAGCTGAGGCTCCTAATATCAGTCTGTCAGTTTAGAAGTGACTTGGCAGCTGAATTTTAAACCTAGACTTTTTTTTTAATCTCTCAACATGGTAGTGCACTTCTACAGTTTGGGATTATTTTTACAGTTGTGCGTTATTGCAGAATGCGGAGAATTAAAGGAAGGGGATGATTGGGGAATATTCCCAAAAGATGGTTCTGGTGACAGTCATCCAGATTTCCCTGAGGATGCAGATATAGACTTAAAAGATGTGAGTACTTTCAGATTAATCAAACTTTAATTACTTAAATTACTAAAAATAATTAATACTGAATTTTGAGCTTCTTATGTCTGTCTTAATGCTAGAACTTAGCACTAAAGTATATTACTTACTAAAATTCAACGTATTTGTATTCTTTCTTTTATACAGATAGATAAAATTTTATTAATAACAGAAGACTTAAAAAACATTGGAAATACTTTTTTCAAATCCCAGAACTGGGAGATGGCCATTAAAAAATACACAAAAGTTTTAAGGTAATAAAATATTTTTAGTAAATTACTTTTAAGAACTTACAAATTGAATTATAAAGTGAAATTCAGAGTTGTTTATTCTATTTTTTGCAAATTACTTGCAGAGTAACCAGGTGTATTGAAATAGTTGCATTTCTTTAGTTGCTTCCACCTTTTTATTTTGAAAAATTTCAAAATACAGAAAAGTTGAAAGAATAGTAAATGAACACTCATGTACTTTTACCTGCATTCACCTATTTTTAACATTTGTTATATTTGTTTTTGCAGAATTGTCTTGAAAGGAAGTTGCAGATACCTTGACACTTTACCCCTAGATATTTTAGCAAGTATTTCCTAAGAAACAAGGACATACTTCTGGATAACTTCAGTACCATTAAAATACTCCCAGGGGGCTGGCCTGGTGGTGTAGTGGTTAAGTTTGTACACTCCGCTTCAGCGGCCCAGGGTTTGCAGGTTTGGATCCTGGGTGCAGACCTACACACCAATCATCAATGCTATGGTGGCGTCCCAGATATAAAATAGAAGAAGATTGACACAGTCTTCCTCAAGCAAAAAGAGGGAGATTGGCAACAGATGTTAGCTCAGGGCCGATCTTCCTCACCAAAATAAATAAATAAAATACTCCCAAAATAACATTGATACAATATTATCTAATATGTAATCTATAATTGAATTTCGCCAGTTGTTTCAATTTTTTGCTTTAGAGTCCAAACCAAGATCATGCATGGTATCATTTGGTTTTATGTCTCTAGTCTCTAATTTTTAACAGTCCCTACTCTATGTTTTTTATAGTCACTTGCATTTTGTGGAGTCTAAATCAGGTATATAGAATACCATCTGTATTTGTTTGATTGCTTTCTTAAGATTAGTTTGAGATTAAATATTTTGGCAAGAGGACCTAGGTAGGTGATCTTTTATATTTCCTACAATATCATATCCTGAAGGCACATGTCACTTTGGCCTGTTTTGAGTTTTGGCACTCGGTAAAGTGGTGTCAGCCAGATGTCTCTGTTGTCAAAGCACCTTTTCCCCTTTGTAAATAATTAAGAAGTACTCTGTGAGATGATACTGTGAGATTATGCGAATATCCAGTTTCTAACCTTACACTCAGTGGTTTCAGCATCATTGAAGACCCTTGCCTGAATTAGTTATTACATTGATGGTTACAGAACTGTGGTTTTCTAATTTTATCACTCATTCTGCAGTTACTAGCAGGCATTCTTGTTTGAAAGAGCCTCCCCACACTCCTTTCCTCTTTTACTATCATTATAGACCTGTGCATTTTTTTCAGTTTAACCTATTATACCGTTACCATCATTCTTTTTGATGCTCAAAGGGTTCCAGATTTGTCCAGTAGAAGCCCCCTTATATCCTTTTGACATATTCCTATTATCTGTGAGCACTTGCTTTCTGGCACAAGATGTTCCAGGCTCATCTTATACTTCACCTTGTTTCCAGATCTGGTATCAGCAACTTCACTAAGGAGTCTTGATTCTTTTCAGTGAGGATAGACTTTAGAAACCAAATTCTGGGTGCCAAATGTGCTCATTGTTTCTGGGACCTTTTCAATGCACAGAGCCAGAAACTACAGTCTTGCGTCAATTAAAACGGGGATACGTTCTGAGAAATGCATCGTTAGCTGATTTCGTCAATTGAGTGAACATCATAGAGTATACTTACGCAAACCTAGATAGTATAATCTACTACACGTCTAGGCTATATGGTGCTTATCTTAATGGGACCGGTGTTGTATATGCGGTCCATCACTGACCAAAACTTTGTTATGCGGCACATGACTGACTATTAAAACACAATTCAAAACCAGCGCTACAGGGCTCTTCACCTGTGCCCTCTTCCCACGATGAGAACCCTGGTTTCAGACATAGTTACACTGGAAAGTACATAATGGGGACCTGAGTTTAAAGATAGAAAAGTGTTAATAGTGCATAATTATCTTTAAATTTGGGATTATTCTTAAATTGGCCTCTTTGAACACTTTGGGGGAAAAATAAATCTTCCAAAGAAAAATAAGTATTTAATAAAAAGATTGTGTCCATTAAGAATATTAATATTAGCATTTGATGAGCTTTTTGTACCAGAAATGACATAACACTTTTTGACAAAGTTGAAGAAGTAGAGTCTTGTTTATGTTGCATTCCATATTACTTTTATTAATGTGTTCTCCAGATATGTAGAATGTTCAAAGGCTGTTATTGAGAAAGCAGATGGATCCAGGCTGCAACCAGTAGCTTTAAGCTGTGTATTGAACATTGGTGCTTGTAAACTGAAGATGTCAAATTGGCAGGGAGCTATCGACAGTTGTTTGGAGGTGAGTCTGTTTGATGTTGAACTTTCTAAAGGAGTTGGGTTATGATTTATCAACTTGAACAAAATGTATATATTATATGCATTAATATATCTTATGACATAGGACCTAACAAGACTAGATGAAACATAATTTAAGTCATCTTATTTCTCTATTTACAACATTTTGTCACTTATTATCTATGAAGATACTTTTTCTTTTTTCCTCCAAGCACATATATCAGCTCATTTATTCATTTAACATATTGAGCATCTGTTATGTGCTAGGCATTGGAAGACAAAGCCAGGACTGATTAAGAATGTGGGTTGTGGAGTCAGACATGTTTTTTAATTAGACTTCTGTCACTTACTAGCTTTGTGATCTTGGGCAAGTTCCTAATTTTAGAGTCTTAATTTGTTTCTATGTTAAATGGAAATACTACTACTTGCCTCATCGGGTTATTATAGGGATTATATAACATCTGTAAAGCATTTAACCCAGTGTTGGGCACATGTTAAACACCCAATAGAGACTAGGTATTTTAATTAAAAGACAGACTCATGCCTTCAAGGAACTTTTTATTTGGTGGAAGAGGGAGTCAATTTTAATTTAGGGTCACCAGGACTTATATAGGGAGATTGGGTACTGTTGGAACATACGGAAAGGTCACCTGTCTTTATGGGGGCATCCAGGAATACTCACTGATAAAGCTAGAATACTCACTGATAAACCTTCCTCAGATAGAGCAATTATCACTCTCGTGCTATTGTATAGTTTGAAAAAATTTCCAAATTAAACAATATATTTTAGACCACCCCCAGTAATTTTTATGGGTATTGCTTAGTAAGCTATGTGCATGGATCAGCTAGCCCAGAGCAAGTAGAAATAAAATGAGGTCCTAATTTGGTAGGGTAGGTGGAATAAGGGATGTGAATATATTTAGAAGGGAGCATACAACAGAGGGAAAATGTTATCAAAGGAGAAGATTGGTCTTCACTCTAGATCTCTTTTTGCCCTTTGTGAGCCAGACAGTATACCCTTTTCAGTAAAATCTGAGTATTGATCTTTAAAACATGTTAACAAAATATATTATTTTTAGAATGTTTGTTTCCGAACAGAGACCTGTTAAAAGTTACTCAGGCTCCTTAAAAAAACTCTTAGATTTCAAGTAAGAGTGTATACTAATTTTTATTCAAAATGTTTATCATCAGTTAGGACCCAGTCAGGAGATAGAAACCACACAGTAATTTCAACACAGTTTACTATAAAAGAATATCTAAGATTGGATTGGAATAATGAGGGATTGGCTGGTAAGAGAAGTCTAAAGAATATGGGAATAGCAGATATATAAAATACAGGGGCAGCTGCTCCCTCTAGGCTGACATGGAACCCCAAGGGAAGAGGCACCTCTCCCGGCCCCTGGACTGAGATCCAGGCCTCATTGGAGAAGGCGTGGCTGTGACTCACTGGGTGGTAGAGAAGTTCATTGGGTACCATCCTTGTGGGATTCACTGGAGTGCCTGGGGAAGTTGCCTGCTGGGAGATGCTTTGTGCTGTTGACCAGGCTCACTGCAGGAGCCTGATGAGAGGAGCACACTGGAACCTGGAAGAGACATCTTTCTCTTCTATATCCATTTAGTGCCCTCTACTGACAAAACATTGTGCTGGCTGGCAGAGGAGAGATTTTACAGGGTCCAGCTCCATTATCACAGTGGTGAAGAGTTGATTTGGAGCTGACAGGCAATATGTTGAGATCTAGCATATATATTTAATACTTAATATTTAGATAAAAATACTAATTTTGTAACTTTTTGTAGGCTCTTAAAATAGACCCATCAAATACCAAAGCACTGTACCGTAGAGCTCAAGGATGGCAAGGATTAAAAGAATACGATCAAGCATTGGTAAAATTTTGTTTTAAATTTTAATTTTTTTAAATGGACAACTACCTTCATAAATCATACATCTAATATTTCATTAAATATTTTTTTACAATTAAAGGCTGATCTTAAGAAAGCTCAGGAGATAGCACCAGAAGATAAAGGTAAGTTGGCAGTTTTTGAGGTGAAAGTTCATTTTGTCCTTTAAGAATTTATTCTTATGAATCATTGTACCCTACTGATTAACAGATGTTACAGAATGCCTGTTATTGGGCCAGGCACTGATCATACTACAGTGAACAAGATAGTCAAGGTCCCTGCCCTCAAAGAGCTTACATTCTAGTCCTTCTCCAGAATACTAATTTTCACATAACTGAATACTATTTGTTCTGTTGTATCACTTGAGATCTGGTTCTTATTACCATAATTCTAGTTGAAAGCACAGCACTAAAAGATACAGTATTTATGGTGAATTTAATATTTGGGACCATTCTTTAAGATGAATCTGGCCATAACCTAAGTATTCTAGCTACTGTGTAAGGAAAGCTTTGGAAAGCTGTGACAAAAATAAGTTTGTTTTTCAAATAAACCAACTACGAGTAGTGATACTAGATCTAGATATTAAAATATATTTTTGCTCTCTTATTGCTGGTCAAACAAGGGAGGCACTTAACTGCCCTTTCTGATGGAAGAGGGAAAAGGCAAATCTGTTTAATTCAATTAGAGTTCTCTGAATTGACAGTCTTCTAAAATTATGCTTCATGATTTTTGTGTTTGTGCAGTTGTTTTCTCAGTTAAGTTTTCTGTTAATAGGGCTGAGTTACTCTCTGGAGAAGAAAAGTTTTATCAAGGGGTAGAGAACTATCATACTTAGACATTTGTTGGTCAACCTAATTTTTTGGATGTTTTGAGAAATAACTCATATTACATATTTATTTTGCAGCTATCCAGGCAGAATTGCTGAAAGTCAAACAAAAGATAAAGGCACAGAAAGATAAAGAGAAGGCAGCATATGCAAAAATGTTTGCTTAGTAAGGATTCAGCTTTGCTTAAATATTATGCATTGATTGTATAAAGGCAATAAGAAAATGTAAGGGTTTTGTCTATTATATAAACGATCCCTAATGTGTTTCCTTTGCTACTTCAGTTCCCTGTTGTTTACATCTTAGGAATACTGATATGGGTTCACTCTTATTAAACAGTGTTACAAAATACAGTGAAGTTGATTTTTTTTAAATGGCTGTCTGTATTATTCACAAAGAAGAATGGTGTCCAACCTATTTTTAAACTCCTAAAGACATCTTGTTGAATAAACAGATGAAAGCATAAGTTTGTGTTGTTTCCCTCAACTCTTTGATGTATTTTTCTGTTTTTGGTTTGTGCTGGTGTTGTGTACCTACAGATATTACAGATACACATGTTCTGGGGTCGGCAAACTTTTTCTAAAAGGCTAGAGAGTAAATACGTTGGGCTTTGTGGACCATTATAATCTGTCATAACTACTCAGTTCTGCACTTGTAGCTCAGAGGTAGCCACAGACAATATGTAAACCAACAGGCATTGCTGTGTTCCAATAAATAATAAGTGGTGGGCTGGATGCCAACCTCTGGTTTAGAATATACATTTATTTTTATACTTAAAGTGTTGAATTTGATGAGCCAACATATACAATTAAGGCCCAAAAGTGCATTTTGCTCTTCATACTAAATGTCTGAAGAATTGAAGAGGGAAATATATGCTACATCACATATAAAGTTTTAAGAGAAATATTCATAAGTTTTTATGGGACAGTTTTAGGTATAGTATAAAATTTTTATTTCACTGATTATTTTATTAACATTCTGATCAATAATGTGCTGTAAGATATTTTGACACTTGTTAACTTCTAAATTTTAAAGTGAGCTTACCATACATTTTAAAGAAACTGGCTATCAAATGTGCCTGCAGATGAAATCAGTTGCAGTTTACATTCCATTGTAAGCAGGTCCTCCACCACCTTCGGGTACCACCCAGTTAATATTCTGGCTTGGATCTTTAATATCACATGTTTTACAATGCACACAGTTCTGAGCATTTATCTGTAACCGAAATCCATCACCTTGTTCCAAAGGTACAAATTCATAAACTCCTGTAAGGAAAGATATACAATATTGTGAAGCACCTAACTTTTTAAATTCAAAAGAATAACTGAAGTTCTGGAAACAGTAGCTACAGAAATCCTGAAGGTTTGTTTTCTGAATGTTTACCCATAAAGAATATTATGAAGGTTTTAGTGTGTGCTATTGCTGTTAGTATAAATTAAATACAGATAAAAGCAGAAGGTATAGCACTATTTGGCTGAGTTAGTCTTACTAACAAGGGAACTCAACATTTAGCAGTCTGAGTTCCAGTTTTATATGCAGATGTGTATTATAGCTGAACACACAAATTAGATCCAGTCCTTACCCTCGGGAGTTTGTAACCTACTGTGATGACAGAAACGATTAAAAAAAGTCAAAGACAGTCAAGTCCCTGCTGTCCAAGAGCTTACGTTCTCGTCCTTCTCCAGAATGTACTAATTTTCACATTTCTGAATATTATTCTACCATATCATTTGAGACCTGGTTCTTATTCTGATTCTAGTTGAAAGCTTAGCATCACAAGATACAGTATTCATGATGAATTTAAAGTTTTGGACCATTTCCTTGAGCTAACCGTGGCTATAGCCTAGTATTTTAGTATATATACATACATACCATATATTTATATCTGTGTGTGTTTATATATATGAGCAGCCATGACAGAAATGAATTTTTAAAGTCATGTAAACATTGAAAGGTATTCTTTGGTGTTTCATAATCCTTAGCTTGGTCCAAGGGTAGACAGAAAGGCTTTTTTTGAGAAATGTCATCTGAACTAGGCTTAACAAAAATTCTCTATTTTAACATTGCTAAAGAACTATAAAAATAATCAGTTTGTAGGGGGGCTGGCCCTGTGGCCGAGTGGTTAAGTTCGCATGCTCCACTGCGGCGGCCCAGAGTTTCGCCAGTTCGAATCCTGGGTACGGACGTGGCACTACTCATCAGGCCATGCTGAGGTGGCATCCCACATGCCACAACTAGGAGGACCCACAACTAAAAATCCACAACTATGTACTAGGGGGCTTTGGGAGAAAAAGGAAAAATAAAATCTTTAAAAAAAAAAATAATGAGTTTCTAAAGGAAGCTGGATATGAGTCATTTAAAATTTATAAGCAAGGGACGGAGATATAGAAATGCCTTAAAATAATGGAAGCATATTTCTAACATGTTTAAAACAAGTATTTGTTATTTTAAGAATCGATGGAAATCACATTACTGACCTGCAGGGCAGAATCGCTGCTCGGGCCCATCATATATTGACAGATTTCTGTTTACAGGTATACTGTCATCCTTTAAGGTTAAATGTGCTGGCTGGTCATGTTCATGATTAGTACCACTCAGAGCCACAGATGACAAAAGGTCAAAGCTGATCTGTCCATCGGGTTTTGGATACTCAATAGGTGTGCAATCCTTGGCTGGTTTAAGCTGATCAGAGTCAGACCCTTCAAAAGTTTTGAAGATTCTTAATTAAAATATAATACTAGCTTTAGTTTCTTAAACATTTTTCTAAAAACTTAGAAATATACCAAAGAAATAAGACCTGAGCCCTCTTAAAATAACAATATGCTGCTCTCTTAAAGATACTGAATTTATCATTTCTCTAATAAAGTTTAAAACAAAAAAGTTCGCTTTCTCCACAAATTAATGAATTCCATTCATGAATTTTTAATGATTATAACATTCATATTATCAAATGTGTTTGGATTACCTTTATGTTTTAGAGTCCATGGCTCCATTCCTCTAAATATCCAGTAAAAAATTCCAGTGTAAATCATCCCTCCATACACACCCAGTATCCCATGGCAGGATGGCCTTATATTTCTAACAGTGTACAGCTCTTTCCACACCCAGGATTTCTTCAAATTGTCCTCATACTCAGTTACATGGAGTCCTTTTATTAAAAACATGAGATGTTAAGTATGAAATTGCCTCAAGGAGTATAAAATACTTTATCATCAAGGTATTTTGCTCCTGAAATATCTGATGAGTGAATCTTAGGTAATTTTAAAAAAACAAGTGGTCATATAAGACCACACTGAAGAATCTTTCATGAATAAATGTTGGCATCTTCCAAAAAGATAACCACTTGATATATGTTGTTAACAGGCAATAAGGCATTTGATTTCTTATACTGGTAGCACGGAAAATTAGTTTCAAAATTCAGTGAACCTGAAAGGGAAGTTTAAGATAAAAAGTTGATGCTATCTATAAAAGTGAAAATTTTTATAATTGATCAATGAAACACTTTATCTGTTCGAGTTGAGTTGTGTCCCCCTAAAAAGATGTTTCGAAGCCCTAATCCCCAGTATCTCAGAATGGTTCAGAATAAGGTCACTGGAGATGTAATTAGTCAAGATGAGTTCATACTGGAGTAGACTGGGTCCTTAATCTAATGACTGGTGTCCCTATGAGACAGAAAACAACCAGGTGAAGACGGAGGCAGAGATTGGAGTTATTCTGCTACAAGCCAAGGGAATGCCTGGGTCTATCAGAAGCTGGGAGAGGCAAGAAAGGATGCACCCCTAGAGACTTCAGAGAGAGTATGGTCCTGCCAACACCTTGACTTTGAACTGCTAGCCTGCAGAAGTGAGAGGAAATTTCTGTGGTACTTTGTTGTGGCAGCCTAGGGAATTATAACAAGACCTAAAACTTGGTGCATGCATTTAATATTTAATGGGACAACTTGGTTCTTCTTAACTTTCGTGAATGCCACACTGACTACTATTTCCGGTCATTGTTTCCTGTTCTGGCTCCACTTCCCTTTCCTGCAGTCTTTAACCCTCAATCTAGTCTTTGGTGATCTACTAGCTCCAGTGTTATTTGTGTGGTACTGTGTGTACAAGATACAGTGAAAGTATGGCTGGTGGTCCAACAAGGAAAGATGCTTGGCAAGAAAATTTGAAAAAACGTTCTGCCACTCAACTATTATACACCATCTTGCCCATTCTGTCCTCCCTGAAGTATCCTTTTGCCTTTTCTATGTTCTACCTTATCTTCCTCTCTTATACCCTATGCCTCCATTTCTACAACAACATTTGAAGGCATCATCAGGTTGCATACTTCTAACTGGAGGAACATTTGTTATCTGGGATTCCAAGGAACAAGGCTTATTTATCAAATATCTACTGAGTTACTATAACGTGCCAAGTGTTTGGGATTTGTAGTGAACCTAAAGTCCCTGCTGTCGTGGAGTTTTCTATCCAAGAAACAAGAAACAAAGACAAAGTTGATAAGTAAATTATACAGTGTGCCAAAATGTGGAATATACTATGGAAAAAAAAAGTGCGTGGGTGGGAGATGTCGGTTAGGAGTGCTCTGTGTGTGCGTGTTGCAAAATAACTGATATGGTCAAGGGAAGACCACTGTGAGGAAGTGATAGTTAAGCAAAGGTGAAGGGAGCAAAGGAGTCGGGCATGAGCAAGGACCATGAGATGGGAGCATGCCTGGCACGTTCCAGAAGCAGTGAAGCAGCCAGTGTGGCTAAAATAGAGAGTAAAAAGAGATGAAGTGGAGGGGTGAGGGAACTTTGGCTTTCGAGAGTCACTAGAGGGTCTTTGTAGATTAAGGGTTTACTGAGGTGTAGTGCTAGCTGTCCCTCTCCAGGAGAAGGGTCAGATATATGCCTGTGCTTGCAAAGCCTGCTAAGGAACAGGTGCTGCTGGATTCTGCGTTCTGCAAAGCTAGTCTGTTTTCAGGCTGAAGATACTACAGTACTAGTGAGGTATCTTAGCATGTATGTTACATGTATGCAACATACATGCAGCACTGTCAAACTTGAAATCATTTCTAAGTAGGTGGGACACCAGTGGTATTCTACTTTTGATGTGAATAAAACAGAACATTGCTATAAAAATCTATTATTGACAGTAGGGTCATGTAGTTTTCTTTGCACAGCACACATCTTAATGCTTTGTGTAAAGGGACAGATACACTCTCTTGCTCTCCTTTTTTTTTTTTTTTTTTTTTTTGGTGAGGAAGATTGGCCCTGAGCTAACATCCGTTGCCAATCCTCCTCATTTTGCTTGAGGAAGATTGATGCTGAGCTAACATCTGTGCCAATCTTCCTCTGTTTTATGTGGGACGCTGCCACAGTGCAGCTTGACTAGCAGGGCTAGGTCTGTGTCTGGGATCAACCTGTGAACCTTGGGCTGCTGAAGGGGAGCATGTGAACTTAACCACTCCACCACCAGGCCAGCTCCAATATATATCTTTTAATGTCAGTTGAAATATACATAAAAAAGACCTGAAGATTTTTAATTGTATTTATTATCACCCTCTATCTATATACTGAGTATGTGCTTCTTTTTTTAATGTTTCAAGAATAACCTGACAATTTTCTATACTTTAAATAGGAAGTTCTTACCTGTTGTCTTTGATTGGAGGTTTTCACTAGTTAGTTGATTGAAAATAGATTCTGCTGCCAAAATTCCACTTTTCATTGCTGTGTGGGTACCTTTGATCTTGGGAACATTCATGAAACCAGGGCTACAACCAATTAGTAAACCGCCAGGAAAGGTGAGTTTTGGTATAGACTGAAGAAAAAAACATTCAGAGTGCATTTGTTAGCTCAAATTAAACAAGCAAAACTAAATACTCCAAATTATAGCTTCTTAAAAATCTTCTAAAGCTACAGAGGAAAATTGAAAAAAACAAAACATGAATATGGTAAGGAAAAACCAGATCAAGGTCAGTTTTTCTCCCCCTCCCCTAAGAATGAGGATTAGGACTATTACTATTTTTTATTAAGACTTTTCTTCTCCCTCCCCATAACTGACCTACAAGAGACAGATTTAAGACCGGAGTGTTAACATATTTAAATAAAATTTATTTATACATATCCATTTATAGTTAAAAATATTCTCTAAACCTGAACAACTATTATCTGAATTGTGATCTGCTTTTACATGCATTCTGGGTAACACAGGATTTACAAAGGATGTTCTCTCAATTCTATACACTTTTTATTTTACTTGGACATCTAGGGATGGAAACCTAGGTTCTAATCATGGCATCACTACAATTAGCTATTACCTTAAATAATATATTTTAATTAACTTAAGAATAAGTTGAATTTCCAAGATAAACTTTAAGACAGTTGTATGGGCCTCAGCATACATTTCTGCTGAAAAACGTGATAAAGGGTGGTGATATTTTTCAGTTTAGCCAATAAAAGCCTATATATACCCCACAAGGTAGCAGCTGAACTATATAGATTGTTTGCATGGGAAAATGTACTCTATTCTATATTTTTTGAAAAGGAAAGAAGAGAAAGCCAGTGCAGAGTTGTTCTTTCCTCCTTCTGTATTTTTTCTTCTTTAAGTGCTTCCTAAAGTATGTCATGGGCCTTTGCTGAGAAAGTGGGGGGTGGTATGAGTTTGGCTGATGGTTCTGAGAGGGCCTCTGAGAAGAGCGGGTTAACAGGGAAACTACAGCTATCAGCTGTGAGAGACGTGATCTGGTGTGTTTTTAAGTTCCAGGAGGATCTTTGTGTGGGATGTGATACTGGCAGCTGGGCGTCTTGTTAAGGAACTTGGAACCAAGGAAAAGTTGCACTGAGAAATGTTGTACTCTGGGACATTCATTAAACTAGGGCTACAAATAACTGGAAACTCATTAGGAAAGGTGAGTTTTGGTATAGACTGAAGAGAGAAACAAAGTCATGTAGTATTTGTTAGCTCAAAAAAAAGAAAATGGAAATGTTCAAAATTATTGCCTCTTAAGGTCGTCAAAAACTTACTGGAAATAAATTTCCAAATCTTTGACTAATTAAATCAGAAAATTTAGGTAAAAAGTGTGTGTGTGTGGTTATCTCTTCCTGCCAATCTGCAAATCCTGAGATGCTGAAGCACACAAAGCAGATGTTTCAAAATACAAATCTGTGTGTACTACTGAGTATACTGAAACCTTTGTGTTAGAAATTAAAAAGAGCAGAATTAGACTGACAGCAGGTATTACGAACATTAAGCCCATTAAGGAGTTTAATGGGCTTGAACATAGTTGTGCAATGCAACAAATTTTTGTTGCAAATGAATTACTACTCTAGAAACAAAAACAACCTCATGAGAAGTAATCCCATCACAACAGAATTTAGGGACAGTGTTATTTTAAGGTTCCAGTGACTATGTTTATAATTTAGCTATAATTTTACTTGACTTTATGAATTACTGTTATAGTAATAAAGCATTTAGAACTTCACTTTAAAGGTTAAGTCAGTTACCCCCCTCAATTTTTCTATTATCGGTTCTTTTTACCATAGATTTTATTTAAAAAAAAGATAACCAATTTCTAAAATAGTTCTAGATCCCTAGAATATTAGAGACAGAAGGGACCACCTTTATTTTACAGATGATCCCTTACGGCAAGAGAAGTTGAGTAACTTGCTGCAAATCATTTGGGAGAAGGTTTAGA
Source organism: Equus przewalskii (assembly GCF_037783145.1). Classification (NCBI taxonomy): domain Eukaryota; kingdom Metazoa; phylum Chordata; class Mammalia; order Perissodactyla; family Equidae; genus Equus; species Equus przewalskii. The sequence continues at coordinate 75,667,663 of NC_091832.1, forward strand.
GCTCATTTTTAGATCTTCCTACCTGTCTGATACTATTTCCATAACAGTACCAACAGCTTTTATCATAGTTAGCTATCTAGGTCTTATTTCTTTGTTTAATTAGTATATACTGAACATATTATCTGCATTTGATAAGATTTATTTTGAACATATACTAAAGTAGGACAATTAAAGGCATGGATGTTACTGGGTAGTTGGGATGAATTAATTATCTTTGCTGAAAACTGAATTTGCCTTTGAGTTTCCTGGCAGCTACGGAATAAAGGGAAATATATTTTGGATCACATAGATTTTATTTTCTGATTAAAAACAAACCAACAAACAAAAAAAAAGCTGATGAATTTATCTTTAGAGATCAATATATTCTTAAAACTAAACTCATGGTATAATTTATTTAGCTATTATGTGACATAGATTTATAAACACTAGGTGCTTTCCTTAATTCTTCAGCTTTTCTTCCTATGGGCTAATTTTCTAATCTTTATCTAAATTTGTTACATTATATTTTCAATGCTGAATTTATAACACAGAAATAAAGAATAAAAAAGTTGGAAGAGTTACCTGAAGGCCACCTTCATTGAGAGCTCTGGCTCCATATGCAATCCTTTTTCCACCTTCCAATGTTGGCTGAATGCTGGGATGGTGTTTCCACCTCTGGAACTCTCTAAATGGACTCAGGTATGGATTTTGATAGTCTAGACCAACCTTAAAATTTTTATATTTAAATATGATATATTTATGCAATGAGACATTTTTATTTCAAATTAAATCAAACTAAAATGTGAGCAATATTTATCAGAAAACATGTACTCAAAAGTATTTGGATAAATATATGCAGTAACCCAAATTTAAATAACTAACTAAATAAAATCTGTTTGAAAAAGAAAGGGTAAACAAAAAGATACCATGTGTTTATAATTGGCAAAACTTTAAAAATTTAGAATATATTAACAAACCATTGTGGTTTGTAAATAGAAGTCCAAATTAAAAAATATTTGTAGGTAAGCATCTCACATTATGTTTCTACAAAAGGAGTTGTAATTATTTATTATTCATTTATCAATACCAACTCTAAATATAAACTAATCTACATGCTGTACTACTGAGGCAAAAATGAAGAAACAGGATGTAATCGCACTTCGAGAAAAAGAGGGTTAGAGAAATACAGAAGATGACACTTTATGAGGCATTATCCCAGTGCTGAAACTAATACCCAAACCTTTTTTGCTTTGAGAAGATTAAGTTACTGGAATAACTACACAAAGGTGATGCACGGAACACTTGGCTGGATGTCATAACACACCAGTGATGCAAACACTTAACAATGTGTCATACACAAGTCTAATCATGACACTAAACCATAAAGCTGCCACCACTGCAAAGTGCAGAAACTCATGTTATTTTTCCATTCCTTCTAATGTTCAAGACATAATTTACTGCAAAGATGCAGGTGGCCAAAAAAGGAGAAAATGTTTCATGCTTTTTAAAAGTTATACATTCAAACCCAGTGCTGATTTTATTTTCAGCAGAAGCATGCCATAGCAGAAGTGGGTTTTAAAGTCAGACAGGTTCAGGCATGAACCCTGCCTCCATTGTTTAATGTGCATATGTGGTAAAGCTTAACTTGTTTGGACTTCAGTTTCCCATCAGTAAAATAAGGATTCCCCTACTTCATAGGATTGTTAGGAAACTTAGAATTCTCAGCAAAGCATCTAGCACAGTGCCTAGCATGGAGTAGCCACTATTGCTAACGCTATGAGTTTAAGTAAACGAATGTGTATAATAGCCATAAGCACTTTACATATTGATAAAATTAGAAAGTAAGCTTTAAATGAAAAGCATTTGACATTCTCCAGATTCAAAACTGTCGTTTTATAACACTGATGGCCCAATGACTCTAAGAGTAGAACTTTTCATAATAGGGATATAACTTACCACAAAACCAAGAGCTATCAAGGGTTCACCTTCATTTAAATGATAGAGGAAAGAGCCTCCATAAGTATGTCTGTCCAAGGGCCAACCAACAGTGTGATCTACTCTCCCGGGTTTCCACTTCTTTTCATCAATAAGCCATAACTAAAAGAAAAAAGGTCCTAGAGTGTTATTTAAATTTTTTATGTCACTAGAATGTATAAAACCTTCCAAGTTTTACGTCTTGTTTATGAAAATGACAAGTGAAAAACTGTAACAAGAGAAACACAAAAAAAGTACTTCAAATATTAAAGAAAATTACATCAAATTGCAGCTTGGGGAATCAGAGTAAAGAAACAGGTCAAAAAAGTTATACACTCTTTAAAACAATAATTAGATTCTCAAATTGGTAAGACTTTCCATGGGATTACAGGAAACACCGCTGAAGAGATGAGGGAAACTTGTGGGGGGCTGGTGATGTTCCATATTTTGGTTATACGGATGTGTTCACCTTATAAAAAGTGAGCTGTACACTTAAGATCTGTCACTTTACACCACATATGTCATTCTTCAATAAAACAGTTTCCTCCCCCCTGTACTCCTCCCTCCCCAATTGAAGCAAATTGTTCATCCTATTTTCATAATGCTAAGTTTTAAATTTTAAACAATTTCTATCTGAAATATTATCTAAAAATCACACACTATTTGCAGTCAGATAATATTATGTGCAATCTACCAAAACTATTAAGCCCTTATTCACAATATAATGAATCTAGTTATATAGAGAATTTGAATTTTTCCGAGCTTTGCCCTAAATATTTAAACAAAAGGGTTATAATGACACTTTTACACTCTAATAAGCCTAAGGTTTGGGAAAATAGACTAGAAATTGGGTAAACTGAGAAAATATACAACACTTAAGCCTAATTAAATTTTAGGTTACAGATCAATATACTATGGCTGAGTGTGTATTTCATAAGCTAAATCTCACATTACAATTTTAAATAAATAATTCTTGTAGGATGTGGTCATCCTACAAACAGCATATGGGTAAGAGGTCAAATCCTATTAGGGCAGATGGCATTACAATGAAAAAAAAATCAATGTTACAAATTTTTTCAAGTTCAACACTTATTTCAAGCAACATTTGATAAAACAATTACAACATGTAGACACAATTTAGTTAATGAATTTGATTAGTAATATTTTCTAGCCCCTTGAAAAATATCCCAAATATTTTCAGTCATAATGAACATCTCAAGTCAATGAGAAATATAACAACTGTAAAATTAGATCAATATTATAAAGTACATATGATAATACAAATGAATTTAAGCTCCCTCTTTCAAAATTAAAATTGCAAAAACAAACCACGATACCTCCTTCAGTCCAATTCCATAGGTTTGGGGTTCACAATTGGCCCTCAAATCAAACTTCTTATACAGTTGCTTGGCTAGATGTCCGTGGCAACCCTCTGCAAAAATTGTGACTTTGGCATGTAGTTCTAGCCCTCTCTCAAATGTTGTCTAAAAAACAAAACATGTTAAATTATAACATTTGACAAGTCAAAAAATATTCAGATTCTGGTCATTTTTTTTTGAGGAAGATTAGCCCTGAGCTAACTACTGCCAATCCTCCTCTTTTTGCTGAGGAAGACTGGCCCTAAGCTAACATCCATGCCTATCTTCCTCTACTTTATACGTGGGACGCCTACCATAGTATGGTGTGCCAAGCGGTGCCATGTCCGCACCTGGGATCCGAACCGGTGAACCCCGGGCCGCCTAGAAGTGGAACGTGTGCACTTAACTGCTGTGCCACCGGGCCAGCCCCCTGGTCAGTTTTGAATAGAACTATGATTCAGGTATAGACAGTGCAAATATATAATCTCAGAAGTAAAACTGAGAGTACTGTTGTAAGTAGAATCCAATTTAAATTTTATTATATATTTTGTGTCTGTTATATTTTTCTTTTTCACTTCAAAAGTACTTGACTGAATGGTTAAGTTTTAAGAATTAACAAAGCAAATAAAGCATGCTCATGCTAAAAATATTCTCTACAAATAAAGTGAAAAGGGAAAGGCCATGTCCCCACTATTCGTTATTTTCCAGACCTATCATTTGAATCGGAAAACACCATTAACAGCTTTCTCGTGAATCACGCCAGACAATTTCATGAATAAAAAACTACAGTAGAGCCTATTTAAATCCTTCTAACACAAATAGGATCATACTAAATATACTCTTTAGCTACTTGCTTTTTTCCCTTTAATTTTACTTGTACTCTATTGCTGAACGTATTCTGTAAAACTGAAATGCTTTTTCCAAAGAAAAAAAGTCACAAAGTCTTTCTCTTTCTTTTGCTGTCTGTATTTTGCACTTATGTTTGGCACATGGTAGGTATTCAAGAAAATTACTGAATAAAGGAATACAGAATAATCAAGAAAGTCTCTATGAAATATACCTTTCCTGATATTTCTCTTTTCATATATTTGCATGTATGTGTGTATGCAGACACATTCATTAAAAAAATAGGTTTACAATGAAAACTGTTTTATGACTGTTTTCACATTATATTATAAAGTGATTTGCCTAAGGCAATTTATACCAAATAAAGCATTCATTTTTAATGCTTGCATAGATTCTGCTAATTTTTCAACAAATTCTCAATAGTTGGACATTTAGGTTGTTCCAGTGTTTCACTATTGTAAGCATTGCTTGGATGAATATCCTTGATGCTAAATATCCTCAGTCTGAATGGTAAAAATTGTTTCATTATTAATTCAATATCTTTGTTCTAGAATTGAACATCTTTCACATGTTTATTAGTAACTTCTATTTTTTCTTGTGAAATGCTTATTCATGTCATATATATGCATACATGTATATTGCACGTGCACACATATCCTAGAAAAATCCTCACATATCCTCAGTACATTTTTATTTTGTTCTTGTCTCCTTCCTCTTATTACACGTCACTCATCCACAAACCATGTTAAGAGCATAGTATATACAGTTTTACCCAAATATATATACACACATACATACTGAGATATTCACATATACTCAAACTTTTTTGGGTCTTAGTTTATTTTACAAAAAAAGGATAATATAACAAACTCTTCTGTATCTTACTTTTCTCACTTAATAACACTTCATGGAAATCTTTTGAAGTCACTGTATAGCTCAAATCTTCTCTTTAAGGGCTGGGTAGTAGTCCATGTGGAAATACCATAGGTTATTCAGCCATTCTGCGAATGGATAATAGCCATTCACTGTGTTTCCAGTTTATTTGCAACTATAAACAATGTTACAAAACATACACCCTTCTATATATATCCCTATAATAGTGGTGCTTTTATTCCTGTAAGATAGATTCCCAGGAGTGGCACTGTTGGATAAAAGGGCACATCAATTTTTATCTTACTAGATATTACGAGATTGCCTTCCAAAAAGCCTGAAGCAATTAATAATTCCACCAGCAGTGTATAAGAAGACCCTTTTCCCTATAGTTCAGCTAGTGATAGATATAACTGTTCCTTTTACATTTTGCTAAGTGTAGTGATAACTGACTGCTATTTTAATTTGCATTTCCCTGACTACTGTTCTCAGCATCTTCTTTTTTTTTTTTTATTGAGTTATTGATAGGTTACAATCTTGTGAAATTTCAATTGTACATTAATGTTTGTCAGTCATGTTGTAGGTGCACCACTTCACCCTTTGTGCCCACCCCCCACCCCACCTTTCCCCTGGTATCCACTAAACTGTTCTTGGTCCATAGTTTTAAATTCCTCATATGAGTGGAGTCATACACAGATTATCTTTCTCTTGCTGGCTTATTTCACTTAACATAATTCTCTCAAGGTCCATCCATGTTATTGCAAATGGAATGATTTTGTTCTGTTTTGCAGCTGAGTAGTATTCCATTGTATATATGTACCACATCTTCTTTATCCATTCGTCTGTTGATGGGCACTTAGGTTGCTTCCACGTCTTGGCTATTGTAAACAGTGCTGCAATAAACATTGGGGTGCACAGGACTTTTTGGGATTGCTTGAGGGTTCCTTTTTCTCCGCAACCTCTCCAACATTTGTTGCTATTGGTTTTAGATATTTTTGTCATTCTAACGGGTGTAAGGTGATATCTTAGTGTAGTTTTGATTTGCATTTCCCTGATGATCAGCGAAGATGAGCATCTTTTCATGTGCCTATTGGCCATCACTATATCTTCTTTGGAGAAATGTCTGTTCATGTCTCCAGCCCATTTTTTGATTGGGTTGTTTGATGTTTTGTGATTGAGTTGTGAGAGTTCTTTATATATTAAGGATATTAAGCCTTTGTCAGATATATGACTTGCAAATATTTTTTCCCAGTTAGTGGGTTGTTTTTTTGTTTCAATCCTGTTTTCATTTGCCTTGAAGAAGCTCTTTAATCTGATGAAGTCCCATTTGTTTATTCTTTCTATTGTTTCCCTTCTCTGAGAAGGCATGGTGTCTGAAAAGATCCTTTTAATACTGATGTCAAAGAGTGTACTGCCTACGTTTTCTTCCAGAAGCCTTATGGTTTCAGGTCTCACCTTTAGGTCTTTAATCCATTTTGAGTTTATTTTGGTGAATGGTGAAAAAGAATGGTCAATTTTCATTCTTTTACATGTGGCTTTCCAGTTTTCAGCATCTTCTTTTTGATTCAAGAAATATTAAATGAATACCAACAGTGTGCTAGGTTCTGTGCTAGGCAGTGGGAATACAGAGATGAATAAATAAGACGTGTTCCTTTCCCTCAGGCAGACAGTAAATAAAATACATGAGTATATAATTACAAATTACGATTCAGTGCTATGAAAGAAAGCACAGGCTGCTACGAGAGAGAATAGTAGAAGGGAGCAATTCTGGATTGAGTGGAGAGAAAAGGCCTGTTTAAAGAAATTACATTTAAGCTGTGGATTCTGAAGAAGGGTATTTAAGAGTCTTTCCTTACGATTAGTGACCACCTGGATTGGCCCTTCTGTGAACCGTCAATTCTTTCGATTCTGCCCATTTTCCTAACATGTTGTCTTTTTCTCTCATCAATTAATAAGTACTCCTTTTTTTTAAAGATTTTAGTTTTCCTTTTTCTCCCAAAGCCCCCCAGTACATAGTTGTGTATTTTTAGTTGTGGGTCCTTCTAGTTGTGGCATGTGGGACGCCGCCTCAGCATGGCTTGACGAGTAGTGCCACGTCTGCACTCAGGATTTGAACTAGCGAAACCCTGGGCCACTGAAGCGGAGCGTGTGAACTTAACCACTCGGCCACGGGGCTGGCCCCTAATAAATGCTCTTTGATATTATAAATGGTCAAACATTTTTCCCCCCAATCTACTGTTTATCCACAGACTTTATAGTGTTTCTTTTGGTATACAGAAGTATTTAATTTTTATATAGTTAAAAAGCCTCTATCTCTTATAGCTTTTTCTTCCTCAGTAGGATGGCTTACCCTACCCCTAGATTGTACGAATCTACATTTCTTTCTGATTTTTTTATTGTTTTAAGAAATAATCAGAATTTTTTAAAAAATGAAGGTTTAAATCTACTGTTTGCAGATGGACATAGAGTTTTCCCAGTACCGCTTAGAGGTTTCCTCTTAGAGGCAACATGCCCCTTAGTGTTCAAGGAAAGGCCCTGGAGCTACAGTGCCTGTACTATTCAAATCCCAGTCCCAATACTTAACAGAGTCAGACCTTGGGCAAGTTTCTTACCCTCTGAAACTTACAATCAGATCCTCTTAGAAATGAGCAGAACCACGGAATAAGCAGTAGGACATATGATTCTGGGACTCAGGGAAGAGGTGTTAAAGCCATGTGACCGGATCTGGTCACTATGGAGAAAATGCAGACAGAGGACTCAACACTGAGACCTAGAGCCTCAACAGAGGACAGGAGGACATGGAAAAGCAAGCAAAGGTGACAGGACGGGCCAGTGAAACAAAAGGAAAACCAATGTCACCCACTAATTGCCCCCGAGGGACTCAAGAGAGGTTTCAGAAGCATCTAATTGTTTTTCCAAATTGTTTTCTTTTTCTTTTTGTTATGTTAAGAGATGCAATCACCAACCACCGTGAACCAATCTAAACCCTACCACAAGAGCCGTGCTCTGGAGATGGGCAGAAAAATGCCCAAGAGATGACCTTTGCCTTGTTTTTAATGCTAAGATCTCCCACTCCAGGAGGAGCTTAGGCCTTATTACCATAACTGGCAATGAACGTGGAAGCATGTTTTCCAGTGCAAGCGAATACCCACCTCTCCCTGTTGAATAGTCACTCCCCATCCAAAATAAAAGGCCCCTGCTGTCCTGAGCTCAGGGAGAGCCATGATTTTGGAAACTGTTCCGCATGGTCTCTATTTGCTGCAAATATACTTTGTTTGATAACTACTTCCGGTGGAGAATCTGATTTTAACTTGTGAGGAAGCGAACTCACTTTGGTTTGGTAACACCAAGAGAAGGTGGTGTGAAGAGCCAAGGCAAGAAAGTGTTTCAAGAAGGAAGAAGTTATTCAAGCGTCAGTGCTGCCCACCAGGAGGTCAAGTAAGACAAGACAGAGGGCTGGCTCCGTGGCCGAGTGGTTAAGTTCACGTGCTCTGTTGCGGCGGCCCAGGGTTCGGATTCTGGGCGCGGACATGGCACCGCTCCTCAGGCCACGTTGAAGTGGCGTCCCACATCCCACAACTAGAAGGACCTGCAACTAACATATACAACTATGTATGTGGGGGTTTGAGGAGATAAAGCAGAAAAAAAAAAAAAGAAGATTGGCAACACTTGTTAGCTCAGGTGCCAATCTTTAAGGAAAAAAAAAAAGTAAGACAAGACAGAGAACAGACTATACTGGTTTGGCAAGGTGGCAGTATTTGTGACTGTGACGAGAGATGTTTCAGAGAAACGGCAGTAAGAAAGCCTAACTATGGAGGGTTAAATAGAGCATGGAACAAAAGAGTAAACAGAATCCTTGGTTCTCCCCAGTCCAAACTTGTGGCACTAAAATAATTATTTTAAAAATTTAGACTTTGGAGGGGCTGGCCCCGTGGTCGAGTGGTTAAGTTCGCGCGCTCCGCTGCAGGCGGCCCAGTGTTTCGTTGGTTCGAATCCTGGGCGCGGACATGGCACTGCTCATCAAACCACGCTGAGACAGCGTCCCATATGCCACAACTAGAAGGACCCACAACGAAGAATATACAACTATGTACTGGGGGGCTTTGGGGAGAAAAAGGAAAAAAAAAAATAAAATCTTTAAAAAAAAAAAAAATTTAGACTTTGGAGCTCAAATTACTAAGACTTCACTGTACTCTTCTATGCTTTTATATCTAAATAAATACAATATTTAAAATATATTTTTACAAATACAGAGCACAGAACAAAAAATATATATTTGAACAAATATCATGAGAAGACACAAAAAATGAAATATCAGAATCTGTGTGCTTAAATTTTCTAACATTACATATAAAAATTTTAAAAGAATAAAACATTTTATAATTAAATTATCACAATATAGAAAAGAATAATCATAACTTAGGAAAGGATACAGGAAAAACAATATTCTTTCTTTCTTTTTGGTGAGGAAGATTGGCTCTGTGCTAACATTGCTGCCAATTTTCTTCTTTTTCTTGAGGAAGACTGTCCCTGAGCTAACATCTGTGCCAATCTTCCTCTATTTTGTATGTGGGATGCCACCACAGCATGGCTTGATGAGCAATGTGTAGGTCTTTGCCTGGGATATAAAGCCACGAACCCCAGGCTGCACAAACTTAACCACTATGCCACCGGGTTGGCCCCTATTCTTTATCATTATGAGAAGCAGTAAGAGATTTTTTGCAAACCTGACTATGCACCAGAATCCCTAGGGCCGTTTAAACAGCTTCTTGGGCTCTACTATAGGACAGGCTGAGTCCCAAGACCTCATGTGAATCTGATGGAGCCAATCAAACCACCAGAAGGAACAATAATGTAGAAGGTAAGACGCAAAAGCTTTGCCACTTGCTTCCTAAGCAGGAAGTAGTGAGAAGCAGGAAGATGTGCTGGAGGAGATTCTAGAATAGATTCCCAAATCTGTTCAAGAATGGTGGAGAGGAGGGGAACTCTGAGTTAACAAGTACTTACTGAGGGCCTATCAGGTCAGAGACTCAGTATTACTGATAGTAACGCAAATAATTCCTATTCATAGAAATTAAAATTGTAGAAGTGGCAATGTCGGTGGCAATGATTGATGACCTACATAGGTGTATGTTTTTTCATTCAGAACCTGTTGTAACATCTTACTGATTCTCTCATTAATTAATAAGTGAAATAAAATCTTTGAAAGGTGTTTGTTTTATATTGGTATGAGTCATGTTTTTATCTTTTAAATTAACTTTCTTAAACATGTTATATTTACTTGCTTAAATCTGTTTAGTTCAAAGATGCTTCTATATTTTTTAAACATTAAGAGAAAAATTTCCCATTAACAATTACATTCTAAAATACACTTAATAGATGTACAGTTTGTAGTAAGACTTAATTATTGAGTTTAAGTTGATTCTTTCTTGTTTTTATTAGCCAGTTTGTTAAGCAGATAACTATTAAAACATTTACCTTTGGTGCTCCATCCTTTTGTATCCCTACATCGTTAGTGGCAACTCCTTTTACACTACCATCTTCATGAAAAAGGACCTAAAATGAAAACATATTTGTTATCACCTTAGAATTCATAATCACCTTAAAAAGAAACAATAAATAGCTTTAGATTTTTTAGAAAGTGAACATGTTCTCTAGACGATAGAAATACAGGCTTTAAAATGTTCAGGTAAAACAGAGTGTGTTTTTTAAGAGACTTCTAGAGTACAAAAGAACACAGGTTAAACAGTTGGAAAGGAAAGACATGCCACAACCTTGTTGAGAAAGACTAAGGAGGTTACTACAGAAACCAGTAAAGTTAAACAAGGAGTGCTCTAAAGAGTTCAGATACCAAAGCAAAGGTGTACAGAACCTGTGATCAGGGCCTATCACAAATAAAGAACAGCTGGGTGGGTGGACAGAGAAGAAAGAACGTCAGCAAAGCCTCTATCCCAAATCAGTTAAGACCAAAAATTAAAGAAAACAAAACAAAACAAAACAGAGAGTGGCTGAAGACAGAGCAAAGGTGATTTATTTTTGGAGCAAGGAGGAAATGGGGAAAATGGGTCAAAAGTATAACTCTGAGGATGAGAAATAACAATAAATCTGTAACGCTTACTTGGTTTCTGATTCCTCTCTGGAGGAAAATGCTCTTTGGATAGGAAAGTACAAAATGCACACTGGAATCACACAACAGACTACACGAAAGTGAGGGAGTGCAAAGGAAAACAAGGATTAGCAGCAACAAGTATGAAAAAAAAGAGATAAACGTTTTGAGACCCTAAAACGAATCAACAGTATAATGTGGCTATGAACTAGACCTGAAGTCTGGTTCAGAGTACCAAAAAACCTGCCAAAACCTGGTTAATCTATTGAAAATGATCTTTAAGGAACGGAGGAAAAAGAGGAGAGGTGTAAGAGACTGTAAGTGTGAGTGTGTGTGTGTGTGTACTCCAAAAGTGAAAGATCATGGATTCCACAACCACCAACTTGTGACTTTGACAATGATTCCATATTTGGGTCCAAAAACCAAATGCATATGTATGGGCTGGGAAAACAGAAATGAGTAACAGCAAGTATAATATAGCAAGTACCATAAAAATATGTTTTATTTGACTTACATACTTGTGATACTGTGGTTTATAATAAATATAAATTTAGAGGAAGGAAAGATTGGGTTATTTTTTCTAACCCAATACTGTGAGGGTGGGGTTGGCCCCAAGGCCGAGTGGTTAAGTTCATGTGCTCTGCTTCGGTGGCCCAGGATTTTGCTGGTTCAGATCCTGGGTGCAGACATGGCACTGCTCATCAAGCCATGCTGAGGCAGCATCCCACACAGCACAACCAGAAGGACCTACAACTAGAATATACAACTAAGTACTTGGGGGCTTTGGGGAGAAGGAAAAGAGAAAAGAAAAAGAAGATTGGCAATAGATGTTAGCTCAGGTGCCAATCTAAAAAAAAAAAAATTACTGTAAGGGTAAAAACAAAAATTTTTGAATTTTCCCTGGTAACAAAAACAAGATAACTCTCCCTCCCTTCAAGGTTCTTTCAGCATTTCTTTTAGAAAACTTTTTTTTTTGGTGAAGAAGATTGGCTCTGCTAACATCTGTTGCCAATCCTCCTCTTTGCTTTTTTTTGCTTGAGCAAGACAGCCCTGAGCTAACATCTGTGCCAATCTTCCCCTACTTTGTACTTGGGATGCCTCCAAAACATGGCTGATGAGAGGAGTAGGTCTGCACCCAGGATCCAAACCTGCAAACTCTGGGCCACCGAAGTGGAGTGCATGGAACTTTAACCACTTGGCCATGGGGCTCGGCCCCCTGGAAAACTTTTAACTATGAACTCTTTTTCTGTCTCTGAGATATATGGGAATCTTTTTAAAAGCAAAATAAGATTCTTGCTAGAATCTGCATCCCAGAAACGTGTTTCTTGGGGGCCTTGGAGACATCTTTGGAATGTGAACATCAAGGAGGAAGACATCCTGTCTCCCCATCTCTGTGGGAATCTGGGCTAGGTGCTTGGCTCCAACCTCTAACTTCTTGCTGTCAAACAGAAACAAGAAGTCTTATTATTCCATTGGATAAAGACAGTTAAGAGGTATGTAACGGATGCTATCTGCCTGGCTATGTAAAAGGGTGCGATTTCTTTCTTGGCAATCTCCTTACCAGATTGCCTGCAATTTGCATTGCAGTCTTGGTTTAATGTTAATTCAATAAGAAAACTTTTATCACTATTATTTTTTAATATTTTGTAGAGGTGATTTTTCTGGGTTGACAGGAGATTTTATTTTTATTAATTTCCCCAATAATACTTAATGAGAACCAACAGCGTGATACAGTTGCCAGAAGTTATTGTGAGAGAATTAATGGACAGTTTCTAGACTAACGAAGGTAATAGCCCTGTTCTACTCTAGGCTTGAAGTAGTTTATTCATTCTGGGTGCCACTTTATAAAGGGGATAAAAATGGAACGCATTCAGAGGAGGACGATGAGAATACTGGAGGAACTCAAACTATGTAACGCGATGGTTGAAAGAATTGAGAATATTTAACCTGGGAAAGAAAAACTCCAGAGTGAAGGTGGGGAAGAGAGAGAGCAGGGCATAATTTTAAGTGGACAGTTGTCCTTGGAAGAGGGCTTAGGTTTGTTCTGTATAGTATAAAACTGTAGATAAATTTCTGTTCAATAGAAGGAGGAGAGTACTACCAACAGTTCAAACATCAGACAGAGAATTTTCGATCCCGGACAGTGTTCAATCATAGACTGGACAGTCACCTGATGTGGGTACCATACAAGGAATTCAAGTTGTCTTTGGATTAATCTTTTCAAGATTCCTTCTAACTTTGCAATTCTAAAATCCTATGGCCTTTCTAAAATATTTATTTATCTCTGTACCATTCTTGGTTTATATTCAAAAGAAAAACAGGTGACTTCCTATAAATATTAAAAACAAAAATTTACAAACCTCAGCAGCAGCGTAACCAGGGTAAACTTCAACACCAAGGGATTCTGCTTGCTCTCCCATCCAGCTTACTAAATGTCCCAAGCGCACAATGTAATTGCCATGATTATTCATTGGAAGACCTACAAATATATGCTTAATTTATAAATCTGACTTTTTATTGATAAAAAATCTCAAAAACATAAACATTTAGTTTAAAAATTCAAATCAATGTATAATTTCTGCATAAGTATACACATTATCTTATAGCCAAAATTTCAATTTATTTTCCACAATTTTGGTCTAAAGTTCTAATTATTCAACTAAAAACAACATTACAGAACTAAATTAAAAATTCCTTGTTGGCTTACAAGGCTATCTCAAATCTTCTAGACTGGAAGATAAAAGAACTGGCTTTAGTTCTGCTTTCCCACAAGCTAGCTGCATAACTTTGGGTAAGTTCTTCAAATCTCTAGGCCTCAGTTTTCTCATCTGTAAGAGGAAGGGATTTCACCAGATGAAATATAGTTCTTTCTGGCTGTGGAATACCATGATTCTACGAATATTTATGGTACCTTACCTGGAAGAATTGGCACAGGAATTCTGTATTTCTCTGTTAAAATTCCAAATCTGTCTTCTGTTACAGGAGTGTTAAGTGGAGCCTAGAAACAAAAGAAGGAAAGAAAAGAAAAACGTTTTAGTCCATATTTGTAAGGTTAAATACAAATAATAAAAAAACTGTATCAAAGGGTAAGGGAACTACTCCCCTCACTTTTCTTTCAACATTTCCTTTAGAAAATTTGGAACTGTAAATCCTTTCTTTGTCTCTTTGAGAGGTATGGGAGTTATTTTTAAATTATTTTATTGAGGTCATAGTGGTTTATAACATTGTGTAATTTCAGGTGTACACTATTATATATCAGTTTCTGTATAGACTGCATTGTGCTCACCACCAAAAGTCTAGTTTTTATCTGTCATGATTAGATGTATGGGAATCTTTTAAAAAGCTAAATAAGCCAGTTTTGTTCCCCAGGAATGTCTCTCTTGAGGGCACTGGAGACATCTTTGAAATGTGAACATCAAGGAGGATGGCACCCTGTCTCCTTGTCTCTCTGGGAGTTTAGCCTAGGTCCCTCCCTCAAATTGTAACTTCCTGCTCGAGGAAAACATAAGACAAGTTTTATTTTCCCTTGGATAAAGACAATTAACATGTGTGTAATGGACTGTATCTGCCTATATAGGGCTCTGATTTGAAAAACTTTTTCTATTAGAACTGATATTATGACAATAATAATTCCATGATACCTATTTCTGACATATTAAAAGAGAAAGTTAGTTAGGCACAATTAAATTATTTCTAGCTTAAAGGAGTATGATATTTTAGAAACAAAAGCATAGATGAAATTTTTGGAATTCAATTTACTCCATTTGGAAAGAATACAGAAGATAGTTACATAATTTTTTGCCCCTTACAACATATATTCACAGACAGTGAATACTCCAACCTTGAAGATAGGACAGGTGTAATATAACCCATTTTAAAAGAAGAAAAAACTGAAATATACAGAGTGTGAGATTTTTGACCAAGGTCATACAAATTATGAGAGCAGTAAAACTAGCATTTGGTCCTCTGCATATCATACCAGTGCCTTTTCTGCTTAGGTTATGGGAGGCCATATTAAATTATTTCTTTAGAAAATTAAATTAGATTATCCATTTTGGTTTTACATATCGCAATGCCAGGAAATTTTATATAACACTTTATTAAGAATAATGATATAAACACCTATGGAATAAGTTAGGAAATACCTTCAAAATCAAAATGCTGTATTTTATTTGGTACAAATATTCAAAGGGCTTCTCAAGATAATGCCTTCTTATAAATCCAGCACATAAATACAACATGTAGAAGGCATTATATAGAAATATGAGTTAATATCTTAAAATTATAACTATATTTGATAGGATTTAATCTTTTTTAGCCCTTTTTAAATTAAAAAAGTCTCTAATTACCTTTAAGAGAGAGAATTACATGAAAAGGGTTTTCCTTGTTTCGGTAATTTGGAAACAGAGAGAGTAAAGATTAGACTTTGTATAAAGAACAATTTTTCATACTCCCTTCTCTTTCCAGTCTGGGAACAGTTCTTCAAAACCACATGGATCAAGGCAAGCCCCTGAGAGAGTATGAGCTCCTATCTGAGCAGCCTTCTCCACTAGACACACACGGATGTCCTTTTCCTGTTTAGTAGCCAACTGCTTTAGACGAATAGCTGCAGAGAGCCCTGCAGGGCCTGCACCCACTATTACTACATCTGCTTCTTCCGCGAACCTCTCCATGTTGACTCCTGGGAGGAAAAACATGGTTAAAAAAATACGTAAAAATTCTGGGGTGAATACGACCTGATAAAATCACATGCTAGGTACAAATACGTATATGTTTTAGAGCACTATTTGCAGAACTTGCACCTCTGCTTTGCATGAGAATCATACAAAGTATATTATTGTATTAGTTGGATGTTCTCTTAGGTTCTGTTCCAGCGCATATCTTATTTTAGCTTCCATAAACCAACTTTGTCTTTGCTTTGAGATTATTATAAATTTAGCAAATATTTGCTTATGTAAATATTAATATGTAATAGATTTGGTAAAAAATATAAAATATTATTAGATGATTTTATACTATCGTGAAAAATATATTTCCCTCCACAAAATGATACAAAGTATCTAGAAAAGTCTCAACAATTCTACACAAATTCTTACCTTCCCATCGCTTGTCCTTATCCCGAGGACAAACAGTATAATGGGTAGTAATTCGAGGTACAACAGAAGTTGAAGACCATCTTGTAGCACACAGAGGTAGATAATCTTTCTTAATTTTTAAGGCATGAAAGCACTGATATGCTGCACAAAAATTATGAACATGATTATTATTGTTTTCAACTAGTTTTCCTCAGGAATAGACTGAAATTTTTTTTTTTTTTAGGAAGATTAGCCCTGAGCTAAAATCTGCCACCAATCCTCTTCTTTTTGCTGAGGAAGACTGGCCCTGAGCTAACATCCATGCTCATCTTCCTCCACTTTATATGCGGGATGCCTGCCACAGCATGGCTTGCCAAGTGGTGGGTAGGTCCACACCTGGGATCCGAACTGGCGAACCCCAGGCCACCAAAGTGGAATGTGTGCACTAACTGCTGCGCCACCGGGTCGGCCCCAAGAACATTTTTTTAAAAGAAAAAAAATCTAGGATTGGGGATCAGATCTGGTTTCTGGTCAGTTTTCTATTAATTAGCCTTAAGACCTTAAACAAATCACTGAACTTCTCTAGATTTCAGTTTCCTCATCCAAAAAAGAAAAAAGTCACTAGATGATCTCTAAGGTACCTTCTTGACCTGAAATTGCATGATTCCACGTGATGCCTTTGGAAATACATTTGGAAACTTGTTCATATTCTGACAATATCAACACTGCAGACATTCAGTGAATAGTTACTTCTGTGCTGTAGAGCCATCCATTAGTTGTGACATAAACTGAAAAAGATTGTACTCTCCTAGATGAACAATTCAGTTAACTTTTTCTCATAAAGCAATGTTTTCAAATTATATTTTTAAAGTATCTAATAAACAAATTTATTCAAGTTAGCTTATGTCAAGCCTAACCTCTAAGCAGGATGACTATATAATTTATTATCCAAACTGGATAGTTTTGAGAGTAATAAGGGGCAGTGTTAATGATTACCCTGCGACAAGGTGGACAAACTGGGTTTTATGGTCAGCTTCTTTTTAAATTATGTTGACTCTCCCAAATGGCAATATCTTCTGAGAGCTTAAAAATTATATATTCTTTGAGTTAGTAGATAGCATTTTATGAAAATAAAAGTGTGCAAAGATTTATCTGCAAGACTGTTCATTAAACCTCTGTTGTCCTTAAACCTTCACCTCTACCTCCCCCGATCCTCACCTGGAGCAGATACCCTAGCACATCAAACCTCATAGAAAGACAGAAGCAACTAGTGGCGAACTTTCTCAGTTCTTCGGCAACAACCTCTAATGTAATGTGTATTTGTGTCCATCCTTTGTTCATTCTCTCAGGTTATAATAGAAGATGCATCTCTTCTCCTCACTTAGATTAATCCTCCCACATGGATGATGAGGCTTATCCCTCTCATCTTCTTAGGGACATTCCTCCATCTGATACCCTCACTTCCTCCTATATCTTCAATTTTTGGTACCCTTCTCTAGTACTATTCTCGATAAGCCTTTCCATCATGAAAAAAGGACAGAGAATCCTCCCTAGCCCTGACAGATACAAAATCTTATACTTAGAGCTATAATAATTAAAAGTCTGTTACAGGAGAAGAATAGAATAATCAAATGAACAGAATAAAGAGTTCAGAAATAGACAGAATACACATAAGGATCTGGAATAGAATAAAAATGCTATTTCAAATCAAGGAGAAGAGATGGTTACTCATTAAATGGTGCAGAGATAGGTAGAAAGTCATTTGGAAAAAAGCATACTTCTCTCCTTATATCAAAATGAATTTCATTTGGTCAATGATTTTTAACAAAGACAGTCAGAGTACATAAGGTTATGGTGATCCACAAATAATTTGATTCTCCTGCTTTTGAGTGTAGGCTGGACTTGTGACTAGCTTCCAATAAGTAGAGTACGGAAGGGGAAAAATATTAACTTTAGAGTGGAGAAATATGACAGACACTTTAACTAAGTGATCATGTTTAACATTACCAGCAATAAGACATGTTAGTATCACATATTCCCTCATATGATGTAATGAGCAGGGCTCTTCACAAATCTATAACCCCCAAATCTATAACCTCAGTCGAATCATGAGAAATCGTGAGACAAACTCAGATTGAGGGACATTCTACAAAATGCCTGGCTAGTACACATCTAAAGTGTGAAGGTCATGAGAGACAAGACAAGACAGAGGAAATGTCACACTGAAGTAGACTAAGGAGGCATGAGAGCTAAAAGCAATGTGGTGCCTTGGATTGGATACTGGAACAGAAAAAGGAAGTATGAATAAATCTGTAGTTTAACTAATGGTATTGCATCAATGTTAATTTCTTAGTTTTGATAATTATACCATGGTTATGTAAGAAGTTAAGCTGGGTGGAAGGTATATGGGGACTCTCTGTGCTATCTTTGCAACTCTTCCATAAGTCTAAAATTATTTCAAAATAAAGTTAAAAAATAAAGATTATGGTAATATAAAAGTTAACTCAAAAGGGACCAAAGACCTAAAGGTAAGAGGTAAAACTATAAAATTTTTCAAAAAAACACATGGGTGTGAATCTTTGTGACCTTGGCTTACGCAATGGTTTCTTAGCTATGACACCAAAAGAGAAAATAAACTGTATTTCATCAAAATTAAAAT
Organism: Equus przewalskii; assembly: GCF_037783145.1. NCBI lineage: Eukaryota > Metazoa > Chordata > Mammalia > Perissodactyla > Equidae > Equus > Equus przewalskii. Next base: position 75,686,530 of record NC_091832.1, read on the forward strand.
CTTTTGTGCTTCAAAGGATACTATCAAGAAAGTGAAAAGATAACCCATGGAATGGGAGAAAACATTTGCAAATTGTATATCTGATAAAGGACCTGTATCTACCACTAGATAGAACTCATTTCTAATAATAAAAAGACAACCAACCAAATTAAAAAACAGGCAAAAGATCTGAATAGACATTTCTCCAAAGGAGATATACAAATAGCCAATAAGTGCATGAAAAGATGCTCAACATCACTAACCGTCAGAGAAATACAAATTAAAACCACAAGGGAGATATCACTTTATATCCACTAGGATGGCTATAATCAATAGTACAGATAATAACAAGTGTTGACCAGCATGTGGAGATATTGGAACCCTCACACACTGCTGGTGGGAATGTAAAATAGTACAGCCACTTTGGTAAACAGTCTGGCAGTTCCTCAAAATGTTACACATAGAGTTTCCACGTGACTCGCTCATAGGATAAATGAAAACCTATGTCCACACAAAAACTTGTACACGATGTTCATAGCTACGTTATTCATAACAGCCAGAAAGTGGAAACAACCCAAATGTCTATTAGTGAGTGAATAATTAAAAAGTGATATATCCATACAATGGAATATTATTCTGCAATAAAAAGAAATTAAGTAGTGATATATGCTATAACATGGATGAAACTTTAAAACATTATGCTAAGTGAAAGAAGCCAGCCACAAAGACCACATATTACATGATTCCACATATATGAGCTACCTAGAATAGACATGATTTCATGTATACGAAATATTCCATCTATATGAAATATCAAGAATAGAGACAGAAAGTAGATTAGTTGTTACCTAGGGCTGGAGGGGTTGGGGAGTGACTACTAATGGGTATGAGGTTTCTTTTTGGGGTGCTGAAAATATTCTAAAATAGATTGTGGTGATGGTTGCACAACTCTGTGAATACAGTAAAAGCAGTTAAAATGGACACTTTAGATGGTGTGAATTGTATGGTATGTGACTTATATCTCAATAAAACTGTTACTAAAAAAAGAACATTTACAATTACACACACACAAAAGATTACAGGGAAAACACTGGCAACCTTTTTTAGAATCTTGGATTTGAAAAGGTTTTTCTGAGTATGGCAAATATCTCAAAAATCATAAAATCATTTGACTAAAATTTATGACCATTATGACCATTTATGACTATATGACCAAAAAAATGACATAAACATCAAAGTCCCATTTAGTTGTCTGTATTCCCCAGTAGACAGCATACTCCTAAAGTATTTGGTTTTTCCTTGCTGTATGCTAAATCCCAGTGTTGGCCTATATAGGTATAAATATTTGTTGATTGAATATTAGATAGTTCTTTTTATAGTCTCTTTCATTAGGGTACTCATTTATGATTGACCCATGGTATTATAAAACAAGCTAATGCGTTTTCAGTGTCATTCTCCATGAAAAGGCAAGCTAGAGCTATAAATGAGAAACATTAAAAGGCCAATATGAGGGAATAAAAAGATAAGCAACAGACTGGGAGAAAATATTTGCAAAACACATAGCTGATAAAGGGCTGGTATCCAAAATATAGAAAGAACTCAAAACTCAACAAAAAAACAAACCACCTAAAAAACAGGCCAAAGATCTGGACAGACACCTTATCAAAGAAGATATACAGATGGAAAATACGCCTATGAAAAGATTCTGAACATCTTACGTCATTAGGGACTTGCAAATTAAAACAAAGAGATACCACTACACACCTATTAGAATGGCAAAATCCAAAACACTGACAACATCAAATGTCGACAAGGATATGGAGCAACAGGAACTCTCATTCACTGCTGGTGGAAGGGCAAAATGGCACAGCCCCTTTGGAAGAAAGTTTGGCAGTTTCTTACAAAGCTAAACATACTCTTAACATATGATCCAGCAATTGGATTCTCTAGTATTTACCCAAATGATTAAAAATTAATGTCCACACAAAAACCTGCAGTCAAGCATGATAAGCTCTGGAGATCTGCTGTACAAAATTGTACCTATGGTCAATAATAGTGTATTGTACATTTAAACATTTGTCAAGAGGGTATATCTCGTGTTGTGTTCTTATCACTATAAAATAAAAAGAAAAAATATCCAAGATTTTTTTAAAAAACCCTTCACATGAATGTTTATAGCAGCTTCATTCATTATTATCAAAACCTAAGATGTCCTTCAATAGGTAAATGGATAAACAGACTGGTGTATTCATACAATGGAATATTATTCAGCACTACAGAGAAACAAACTATTAGCCATGAAAAGACATGGAGGAAACTTAAGTGCATATTACTAAGCGAAAGAAGACAATCTGAAAAGGCAACATACTGTGTGATTACAACTGTGACATTCTGGAAAAGGCAAAACTATAGAGACAGTGAAAAGATCAATGGTTGCCTGCCAGGAGCTCAGGAAGAGAGAGGAAGGGACGAATAAGTGGAATACAGGAGATATGAGGGGCAATGAAACTATTCTGTGTGCTAATGTAATTAAAGTCATTATACATCTGTCAAAACCCATGGAATGTGCAACACCAAGAGTGAACTCTAACGTAAACTCTAGACTTTAACAATCATGTACCAACACTGGCTCACCAACTGTAACAAATGTACCACACCAATGCAAGGTGTTAATGGGGAATGGGGGAAGTTAAATGCAAACTATGTATCTTCTGCTCAATTTTTCTTTAAACCTAAAACTGCCAAAAAAATTTTAAAGTTTATTAATTAAAAACAAAACAAACAAACAAAAAAGGCAACATGGAAAAAGGCAGTGGTTAAGTGCCCAGGCTTTGGAGTCCGTCTACTTTGTGTCTGAATACATTAATAGCAACATAACCTTCAGCAAGTTATTTAACTCTTCCCACCCCATCAGCTCTAAATTTTATGGTCAGTCTTTGCCTTGGAAATACTATGGTGTAGGATGTAGTATATGTCTTAACATAAAGCACACTGCTAATACATATTTGTTAACTGGATAGGTACCTTCCTAGTTACAATTTCAACTGTCATCCAGGAACCTGCAAATCTGGGCTAATTTCCTAAAACTAATTCCTGGGTTATAGAGCAATAATAATAATGAGGCCTTTCCTAGTTTTTAACTGGTCTCTTATAATGAAGCATCTATCTGCAAATTAACAAGTTTCTAAATATGGACTATAATAAATAAATAGTAAAGATCAACAAAGACTTTTGCATGGATTTGGAACATATAATAAAATTTACATTTTCATGGACATACTGAACAGTTAAGAATTTTCAATTTTAATACCACATCTTATCCTTAATGACCTTACGAGAAACGTGGGGCAGCTACAGTCCCCATTCACAGTAGATAAACAGAAATTCAGATGATCCCAGCCAAGCTCAGCCTCAATCCTTCCAACATCAGTTAAGTTCTGAGACTACAAGTGGATCTGAAATGACGTCTGAAATAACAAAACCTGAGCTGTGGTTAAAACAAGTTGTTTTCTCTGTCTCTTTCTTTTCTGATTAAATGGAGAGATGACGGCCTAGCATAGGCTAACTAGTTTTATTCTTTAGCACTCAATTGCAAAACTACTATATTTTCATGTTTCTTTCCAATAAAATGATTAAAAAAAACCCCCTGACATCAGACAATCAATAAAGATTATAGGAATGCAGGAGGGGAAGAGATTTGGAGTGGCTGAACTCTAAAGCCTTTGAAACACTAAAAATCTGTTTTTGACAATCACTTTTTCTAACAAGTGGTAAGGAAACTAATTTTCTGTACTTGCAAATGCATATTAAAAACTATATTATTGGGAATAATTTTTTTAAACCTTAGATAACTCTTCACCTATCCTAAATCCTGAAAAAATGTATATAAGATACATAAAGAAAGATATTATAGGAGAGCTCAGTTTCAGAGTTGAAATGTAGTACTATCATCATTCAAAAGAATGTTCATTATTTATATTATTTATGATTAAAAGATATTAAAAATACTTGTTTTATGACGCATTGTAGTCTAGTGTATGGACGTTAACATTTGCTTCTGAAAACTGATGACTTGGTATCAGACAAATGTGTCATTCTTTTGCTTATACAGCTAGTGATTTTCTCAAGAATATTTGGAACTGGGCAGTTTTATTTCCTCTAGGGAGTAAAAAACAAGTCACAACCTTTACCCCTTTTCTGAAAACAAATCTGACATTTCATTCACGAGATATGTACACTTAGGGACCTTGGCTGTATTTTGGTAGAGAAGTCAGGTCAAAAAGTCCATTGAACTCATAACATCACCACATTAAAGTCACACTGACGGCGTATTTGTGTCCAACTCCTTCTTGCCAGTAGTGCTAACACTAGGTTATGAAAATGGCAACGATTTAAGCATCCAAGGAAAATCGAAATGGTAATTTTGGTGGCATTTGATTAGCACTTGGCCCAAGAATGAATTCAACTAAATTAGACAGTAGGGCAGATAGCATCTGACTGCTATGATATCCCAAAAAACATAAAGTCTACCTACACATTAGGTGTAGTAATACATGCATGAGTCACAGGAACTTACACAGAATTCTAATTATTTAATACATGGCGGCCAAATTTGACAAAATTCTGTCATTAAGCTTACATAATAAGAATATCCTTGAATTTGCAATATGTATACTTTTTTATTCTATAACCTAAAATTAACTTAAACTAAAGATAAAAAATAAGCCAGTTGTGAGAAAATTCAAGATCCTGTAGTGAACTTTTTTGAATTTTAAGCTTTTTTTTAAGTAAAACAAAACACTATCCAACTGCTTCAACCGTTTTTTGTGTGTGTGTGTTTAAAGTGAAAGGGGAGGTAATGAGGCATTTTCACGAGTCATCATGATGGTTCTAGGAGCACCCATAACACGATAACCCCTAGAGTTAATTTTAGACAATGTACAAAAATCCCTGGTGAGTTGGGCAGTATACGAATGCTAATCGGGATGTGACAGATCAGACTTCAAATTCTTAAGAACGGACTAGCATGGTTGCAAAGACGCAAGTCAGGTCAGGACCAAGGAGAAAAACTGCAAATGATTACTTTATCCATTTCCGAAAAGGCAACAGATCCCACCTGAGCTTTGGGATGAGGGTTAGGACCAAGATTTGGGAAGATTCAGTTCAGGAATCCACCCGGGGGCCGTGTTGACAAGTTTCCTCTGCCCATGACCTTTAGCCTAGTTGTCAATCCTTCCAATTGAGACAGTCCCAGGGGGAGAAATCTAGGGTCCACCACCAGGCGCAGACAGCGTGATCTTTGTCCCAGGTTAGCCTGAGAACGTCGACAAAAGGAGAACAGAGAGGAGAGAGATGCGTACAGCCCTCATATGTAGCCCTCCCCATTTCGCCCTAACTCCTCGACCACTTATCCCCGCCTGGAGTTCCCTCTCACCCGGACAGGACAGCTTGGCTAGCGGCAGCAACATGTTCCCTGCAACGAGGAGTCTCCGTCGGATACAATGGGAGGCGTACTGTCTGCAGCTCGCGGCACGCTCTGGACCTCTAGGCCGCGGGGGGCGCCATCACCTCCACTGAAGTTCGTCTCTGATCAGCCGACCGCTCTGTCTTCACAGCGCTCCCGACTCTCTCTCGCTCTGCGCCGGCGCCACGCATGACGCCATGGCCAGCAGAGGCTTCCGGGTCACGTATCCATGGGAGAAAAAGAAAGGGACTTCAAGCCCCAGCGCGACCAGCGAGTTCGGATCTGTGCCGCCTTCCCACCCAGGTATGGTCCTGGCGCCGGAGCGCCATAGGAGGGACCCGCAAACCCACAGCGCGACGCCCACGCAGCAAATGGTAGTGGGAGGCCGAGCGACGCGTACGGCATCCTGGGAGTTGTAGTCTTCTGCTCAAGTGTCCTCTGAACTTGACTGGAGCTTTGCGCAGGAGCCGTGAGCTGCCCGAGGTGAATTGACTTACATCTGATTGGCTGTCCCGAGAGAAGGAGAGGTCTTCACGGTCTAGGGCAGAAGCTCACGAAGAGGCGGGGCCTCCGGGCTTCGGGCGCGAGCGGTTGAAAGATAGTTGGTGTCGGTTCGGCTGCTAAGGTCCGGTCCCCCCGTCCCAGGCCTTCTCCATGGCAGACCCCGAGGAGGTGCGGGTCTCTTCGCCGCCCCCGCCACCTCCCTTCTCTCCTTCGTCTTCAGACGCCTCTTCAGCATCTTCCCCCGGCGTCCCAGTGAGTTTGGGCTGGCCAGTTCCGAGCAGGAGCAGCGGCCAAACGGTGGACCCGCTGGAGGAGGTGGAGCTGCAGATCGGAGACGTGAGTGTGTCCCGACTGGTCCCGGGGCCTCGTCCCCACTCGGCACCTGTCTGGAGACAGACCGCGGCGGGTCCAGGGAGGGAGGGACAGGCGGTGCACGCACCCTGGCTGGCGCGTCTCGCCTTTGGCCCCCAAGAGGCCGGGGGGGGGGGTGGGGGGGGGGTCGGCGACCAAAGGTCCCTTGCCCCGAGCCCTGAGGATTCCGTCTTTAGATTTAGCATGGAGGAGTTAGGGGTTATGCCTCCACCCGCCCCATCCCTGTTTTCTTTTTGCCTCGCCTTCTGGTTTCGGTCATGCGCTGTAACCCGAAACCACGCAGCTCTGCTGTGCGGACGCGTGCTGGCTCCGTCTGCCCTCTCATCCGCCGCCCTTGCTGTCTGTTGGTGCTTCGAAGCAGGCGGTGATTTCTCTCCGCGGGACTTAAGAGCCCGCTGTTCTGGTTGGCCACCTGCCCAGAGCCAGCTGACAATGCCATTGTCAGGCTTGCTTTGTGCTGGACCCAGTTTAGAGGATTTAGTCACGGCCCCTGTAGTCCAGATTGGTTTCATTGACGGTTGAGTCAAAGACCCCTCCCTGTGCTTGCTAAAATGCATAGCGATGGATGGTTTCTGCTGAGTCTAGAATTCCCAGAAACAAGCGCGCGCGCACGCGCGGACGCACACACAGACGCCGGAGAAGGTTACAGTTTCAGTGTTTAAGGACTGTTGGGTGGGTCAGGTGATTGGGATGTAGGGTGTAATCTTCCTGGGAGAACTTTGTGGAATACACCCTCCTGTGCAGATTGGAAACTGGAGAATGAACTCGATTATCTCATTGGTCAAGAATTTCTTTGTGTAAAGGATGACTGAAGTGCTGATACAGCTTCTCTTTTTGCTGAACAAGACTGGTTTCAAGTGAATATATAGAGTGGAGCGCTGATGTGTTACCTTGGAACAGGGTTATTTTATATAACAGAGGAAGAAAATATTTCATTGAGTTTGCCATCAAGAGTTGGATGTTTTCTGCATGTGTTTTGATTTTGTTGATGTTTGTCAGCTCAGAGTGTCTATTTGGTCTATACCTTTTCATGGTCTAAAGAGTTCACAGGTAAAACTAGTGGAACAATCCGCTTGTAACCCAAATAATAGTAAAGATTGTATATGATGAAGTCCTTCAGTGCTTCTGGTACTTAGTGTCAAGGGCTCCAAGTCGTCTTGTTGAACTAAATGAGAATCCAGTGTATTTTCAATTGAAAAAAAATACTTGGCATGTCTCATACATAATGCATTGTTCCTTAAAGCTCACTTTGTATTAAACAATTTCTTAAGTTCTCAGAAAGAGCCAGTGTTTTAGTTTGAAGATTTTTTACTTTTGAGGAAAAATGCTTGGGCATTGGATTCTCGGTTTTAAGCTATTTTTAGACCATTTATAAAATGAGATGAAAATTTTAAAAATAAACTTCTCTTGTTTGACTTTTTTTTTTTTTTAAATTTCAGGCAGCGTTTTCATTAACCAAACTTCTTGAAGCCACATCTGCAGTATCAGCTCAACTGGAAGAGCTTGCCTTCAAATGTACAGAAAATGCACGTTTCCTTAAAACGTGGCGGGACCTCTTGAAAGAAGGCTATGATTCTTTGAAGCCTGACAACTGATTTGGCTGTGTAATAATTTATGCTTCTTCATTTATGATTTTTGCATATGTCCCATATGTGTAGGATAAGCTCCAGCAGTTCTCTATGCTCGGAATGAAATTTTTCTTGGTTTTCTTCACTTTTGTGAAAGCAGAATACTGATGTTATTTTTGATGCTGGCCCGTATTTGTTTATCTTTAAATACTTTGTGTCCTCTAAACTTTCATAGAATAATTTATGAAAGTTAATTTCATCAGTAGATAATATTAATAATGCCACAGTGTTAGGTAGCAAACTAGGTAGACATCATTCTATTTGCTGTGCCAGAAGATGCCAGGAATGGCAGAGTTTGAAGTTGAGCTTGATTTTATGGACCAACGGAAGTGACTTGAAGGTTACCAATGTTAGGTCCAGCTCCATTAGGCTGAGTTGCCCGGAACCTATGATTGTGTCTTTATTTCTCTATCCCCAACACCCAGAACAGTGTCCCATAGCAATCACTAAATATTTGTTGAAGAAAAGAGTTGACAACACAATTAAAAGCTATTTTTTCCTTCCTTCCTTTCTTTACCATGAAGATTATAATTGTTTCTCTAAAAAATATTTGAATGAGAACCTCACTGACTTAAAGGAAAATGTTCTCTTTTTTTACAGCAATTTGAATTTTGATGGCAGCTTTTTAAAATATAATAAATATTTTTTGCCCTTCTATGATGCTTTTTAGAAAAGCTTTTACTTCAGAAAATGAAAAAAATGCATATTTTCCCCCCTATTTCTAAGGTTAATTGCTTTTACAGATAGTATTGCTTGTATTTGACATTGTTACATGTTTGATTCCTCTCTTTAAAGCAGCTTATCAAAATTATGGCTCTGTACTGTTACTTTTGGAGCTTTGCAAGTAGTAATTCTAAATTCTAAATATAATACTTGTAAAGAAGTTACTTTGGGGGCTGGCCGGATTATGTAGTGGTTAAGTTCTCGTGCTCTGCTTCAGTGGCCCCGGGGTTTGTGCGCCCCGATCCCAGGCATGGACCTACACACTGCTTATCAAGCCTTGCTTTGGCGGAGTCCTGTATGCAAAATAGAGAAGTTTGGCATGGATGTTAGCTCAGGGACAGTCTTCCTCAAGCAAAAAGAGGAAAATTGGCAAACGGTGTTAGTTCAGGGCCATTCTTCCTCTCACATACACAGACACTCACACAAAATGACGTTACTTTGTTTTTAATTCATCAAATTTAAATAATGTGATTGTTTTCATATTATTTGACCTGAATGACGATGTTGTATTTTACTTGTCCTATATCTTACATTGCTCTCTCTCTTTTTCTTTTTTTTTAGTGGTTTGTCAATGATTAAGCCAGCTAGTTCTCTACTGTATAACTTCTGTTCATCTTTGATATGGCATCTTAATTCTTTGTAGATATGGAGATGTGTACAGAGCTATATTTTAAAGTCCCACAAACGGGCTGTGACAGGGGACAAATGGATGGGCAAAGAATAGTTTTGTTTAGCATGTTAGGTCATAGTTCTTAATCTTTTTAAGTTAAAGATAGAACCTATAGTATGTTCCTATACCAAAGACGTGTATTTTGATATTAGAAAAATATTTTTCATGTGTTGTGAAGATTGTAATTTTTAAAATGTATGAAAATAAATTCTTGTTAAAAGCAAATTTTGTTTCCGTTTCTTTAGGTTCATTATTTTTAAGCATTTTATTGCCATATTTCAAACATAATAGGAAAGGTGAATGATTTAATGAACACTCGTGTTCCCCATGCAGATTTAATAAACGTTAGCATTTGGCTATATTTTTCTTCAGATCTATGTGTGTATGTAAGTGTTGGATATGTTTGAAGCTTGCTTTTTTACCTCTTTGATCCCATCCGCTTCTTCTCTCCCTAGAGGTAACCACTGTCCTAGAGGGGGGGTATATTCTAGTTTGTGTTTTTATATTTTTAATACATACACGTGTTTTCAAAGCCCTGCAAAATACTATTTTGTGTGTGTGGTAGCTGGCCTCCAGATGGGCCCACTGGTCTCCTGCCTCCTGGTGTTCCTGCCCTTGTACGGTCTCCCGCGTTGAATAGTGCTGAATTGTGTAACTACCAGGATGTTGAGGAAATGTGATTTCTGAGGCCATATCTTTTGCCTATTTTTCTATTATGTTTTGTCTCTTCCTTATTGATTTGTGGGTATTATGTATCTTGAATACTAACTAATGATCTGTTGTGTGTGTCTCAGCTGTCTTTTGTAGTCTGTGGTTTATCTTGTATTTGATTATGGAGCCTCCTTGAATAAAGGTTTTTAATTTTAATGTAATTTTACCAATATTTCTTAGTGCTTTCTGGGTCGTGTGTAGGAAATGTCATAAAGATACTGTCGTATACGTCTTTCTAAAAGTTAAAAAATGTTATTTTTAATATTTAGGTGTTTTAATCCACCTGAATTTATTTTTGCTTATGGTGTGATTTGGGGATCTTTTGTTTGTTTTTGTATGTGTGTAGCTGTTCCTCCAAGTACCGCTGTTTCAAATGCTGCATCTGTCATTCACTTACCGTATCAATTAATGCCTGGTTCTGAGTTCTCTATTTTGTTCTTTTGATCTATTTGCTTAACCCCATGGTAAGATTTTCTATAACTTCCCTTTTTTTAGCTGTATCATGTGATCTGTACTATTATTTTTGTGTGTGTGACTTCCCCCCCCACCCCATCTACTTTTTTAAGTTAGAAAAGAAAAAACATGTTACCAATTTCTAATTTTATTGAATTGCGGTCAGTTTAGGTTAACCCCTGGTTTTAGGCGGTGAGCCTTCTGTGGACATTTTTAGTTTATTCCTCTGTCCCAAAACTCGGAGCTGCTAGTGTCGGGTAGGCCCATAGCTCAGCTCTGCTTTCAGTTTCTGTTGCGTGTGTGGTCCACAGAGAAGTTCATCTTATTTTTAAGAGTGGCTTTAAAAAAATCATCCCTTTTTATATTTCTTTTTGGTCTGCTTCTTGGGAGAGGTTGGGGAAGAGGTCAAAGCATAAACATTTTCTTAAAGATTTGAGGAATTTTTTTTTTTTAACTTAGTAGCTCATTAACCAGCTCTACACAAAACCTCAGAGGAAAACTTAATGTTCCGACCGATGTAAATTTTTAAAAGCCTCAAGAAGCTAAAGTTAATAGGATGGAAGTTTTAGCATTAAAAAATGTTTGGTTTCAAAAATTCTGAGTATGAAATATGTCAGGCACTATACTAGGAGCTTTATTAACATTAGTTCATGTAACCATATTAGCTCTTTGAAGAAAGCGATATTATTGCCATCTACAGAATAGGAAACAGGCTGAGATGAAATAATTTGCCTGTGTGTCTGTGACACCAAAATTAGTATGCTTGTCTGCACTAAACCTAGCCACCAGCTCATGGTTAGACATTAATATTCGACTTAATCATTTTATTTATTCTTCCCATTTGTGATGGCTTATGTGTCAACTTGACTGGGCCACAGAGTACCCAGACATTTGGTCAAACATTCTGCATGTTTCTGTGAGTGTTTTTGGATGAGATTATCAATTAAATGGGTAGATTGAGTAAAGCAGATTGCCTTCTGTAATGTGATGGGTCTTGTTCAATCAGTTGAATAGAACAAAAGGCAGACCCTCTCCTGAGTAATAAGGGTATTCTTCTTCCTGATGGCCTTGGAACATTGACTCTTCCTGCCTGATGACCCTTGAACTGGGACATTGGCTTTTCCTTGTTCTACAGCAAATTCCAGCGTTCAGTCTTGAACTGGGACCTTGGCTCTGCAGATTTTGGACTTGCCAGCCTCCATAATCACATGAGCCAATTTCTTATAAGAAATTTCTCTCTCTCTCTATGTATATATGTATGGATGGATTCTGTTTCTATGGAGAACCCTGATACACCAAAAGTGGAACTTGTTCATTCAGTTACCCATCATAGATTATTTGTGCTAGTAACTGTAAAATATTACATTTTTTCCCCCGAGGTTACATCTTTTTGAAGGGTCTAAATTCCTATAAAGATCAACTGAGCAAGTTAGAACAGGAGGTACCAAAACTTCTTGAAGATGATTCCCAGTATCACAATGAGACATGATACTGGCCCAAACTAGGATATTGGGAATTGGGATAAAGAAAAGTGCACACGTTTAAGAGATGTTTATTACATAGAACTGAGAAGGGACTGGGTGATTTGATAGGATGGATAAGGAAGAGAGAAGGGTCAAAGGACGACACCCAGTTTTCTAGGTTTGGCCATTGGTGCTGTTCTCCAAGATAGGGTCTAGAGAAGGAGACTCAGGCGTCAGAGTCCATACATAATAATGATGTTAAAGAGCAAGTAGAAATGTCTAGTAGACAGTTGTGTGCGTAAGTGACCAATTCAGGAGACAGAACTGGCTAAAGGCAAAAATGTGAGAACCAGCAGTATAAACATAGTAACTGATCCATGGAAGTGGGTGAGATTGCCACAGTCTATAGATAAGAGAAAGAGTTAAAACAGTGAGAGTAAATGAGGCTTCTAGTGAAAGATTTTCTCTTTAAAAGAGGAGCACCTTAGTAAAAATTAAATAACTATTTTTGAAATCTCTTAGCTAGAGGGGGTCATTCCATCTCATTCAAGTATCAATTCACTTACTACTTAGTTTGTTAAGCAGTAAAATGCATAGACTTCACAATTCCAGCTGAATATTCATTCCCCTTTCCCCTTTGTTCTTTGCCTTCGACTTTAGCAGTCTAAATTGCTAAAAGCCGGTAATTGCTTTGGGAGAGGTCACGTACTAGCATGATGAATTAGGAGCTCTTTAAAAATGGTGAGAAAATAAAAGTTGAAGTTTTCTTGATGTGTATTTTTAAATTTTAAAACAACTTTGACTTGACTTAGAGGATTGATTTGACCTAGCGCATGGTCCATGAGTTTTGGACCAGAGTTATATTTGTGAGAGAGAAAACCTTGATTTGTATCTGGGTTAACTTAGGGCTTCTATTGCACCTCCCATTGAAGCTAGTAGGAACTATTATGCGGAATGTTAATAATTGTCAAATTAAATTAAGTAGAAGTTACCCCTTTTGGGAAGGTAGAAGGATAGAAGAGTGAGTGGATTGAGTAGACAGAAAACCAATGGCTTCTAGAAAATCATTTGAAAATATTCTAAATACTAAAAAGTAGTTTCAGATGTATATTCTGGGGTGGCCGAGTGGCGCAGCGGTTAGGTGTGCATGTTCCGCTTCGGCGGCCCAGTGTTCCCCAGTTGGGATTCTGGGTGCGGACATGGCACTCCGTCAAGCCATGCTGTGGCAGGCGTCCTATAAAGCAGAGGAACATGGGCACAGATGTTAGCTCAGGGCCAGCCTTCCTCAGCAAAAAGAGGAGGATTGGCAGCAGTTAGCTCAGGGCTGATCTTCCTCAGGAAAAAAAAAAAAAAAGATGTATATTCTGTAAATTCAATGTATGTCTAAGACTCTTAGACAAAGGTTACGATCATGATTTTTGCAGAATTACATTTTATCTCTTCTGTCTTCATAATTACTGCTTTTTATTTTTTAGATATTCTTTTTAAGAAAAAATATTTTCCTATTCTATTATTTAATATTAGTAATAAGACTTCTTAAAAATAATAAATATCCTTATAAAAGAATTTAAATGTATTTTCATTTTTGTAGGCTTTTTAAAAATTATGCTGTAAGCAGTTAGGGAATTGAATATTATAAGCAGAACTATGGCTTTCTACTATTTTCTGATTTTTGTTGAAAGGATACCACATTCCTCAAGTAGAAAATTATTGGTGTCACTCCAAGTAAGAAGAGAAAAGACTCAAAGCAGTCTTATTTTTAATAGAATTAAATTTCAGGTAATTTATTTTCAAAAGAAATTTATACAATTATATACTCAATAAATATATTTTTGATTCCAGTATTTTCATGTTTCAGACATTTTTGTTGTATTTGAAACTACCTGAAAATATTTTATTCCTGTTTAAAGGTTTCAAATTATGAAAGCAAAAAATTCCAATAGCTAAGTGAGAGACCAGAAGAATAACTAACTAGCTAAAAAAGTTACTATCTTATGAACTGGCCGACTGCAAACAGAAGGTGAATCCTTCTTTTGATGACAACTACTTTCTCTTTAGAGTAAAGCTTGTACACATACAGATCTTTCCTTCCTCAATCAGTGCATTCCAGGTCTTTTTTTCCCCCCTCTTACCTGCTTTATTGAGATATAGTTCACATACCATAAAATTCACCCATCTAAAGTGTATAATTCAGTGGCTTTTAGTATAATCACCACAATCAATTTTAGAATTTTTTTGCCCGAGAAGATACTCTGCTTCTTAGGCATAACCCTCCCACCCCCAGTAACCTATCATCTACTTCCTGTCTCTGTGGATTTACTTATTCTAGATATTTCTTTAAAGTGGAATCATACAGTATTTGTCCTTTTGTGTCTGGCTTATTTCACATTCATTGTATTGTAGCATGTGTCAGAACTTCATTCCTTTTTATGGCTGAATCATATTCCATTGTATGGATATATCACATTTTGTTTATCTGTTCATCAGTTGATGGGCGCTTGAGTTGTTTCCATCTTTTGGCTACTGTGAATAATGCTGCAATGAACATTTGAATACAAGTATCTGTTTGAGTCCTGTTTTCTCTTCTTTTGAGTTTATACCCAGGAGTGAAATTGCTGGATCATGTCATAATTCTATGATAAGCTTTTGAGGAACCACCAAACTGTTTTCTACAGCAACTGCACTATTATACATTTCCACCAGCAATATAGAAGGGTTCCAATCTCCACATTCTTGCCAACACTTATTTTCTGTTTGTTTTTTTTTTTTAAATTACAGCCTTCCTAGTAGGTGTGAAGTATTATCTCATTTTGATTTTAATTTGCATTTTCCTAATGATTAGTGGTGATGAGCATCTTTTCATGTGCTTATTGGCCATTTGTATATCTTCTTTGGAGAAATGTCTATTCAAGTCTTTTGCCTATTTTTTTAATTGAATTGCTTGTCTTTTTTGTTGAGTTGTGGGAGTTCTTTATATATTCTGGATATTAAACCCTTCTCAGGTGCATGATTTCCAAATATTTTCTTTCATTCTGTAGGTTGTCTTTTCACTTTTTTTTGATAATGTCCTTTGATGCACAAAAATTTAATTTAGATGAAGTCTAATTTATCTATGTTTTTCCTTTTGTCACTTATTCTTTTGTTGTCATATATAAGAATCCATGACCAAGTTCACGGTCTTGAGGATGACCCATATGTTTTCTTCTAAGAGTTTTATGTCTTATGTTTAGATTATTGATTCATTTTGAGTTAATTTTTGTATATGGTGGAAGGTAGCAATCCAACTTCCATTGGTCTAAATGTCTATCCTCATCCTATCTTTGCTGATTCACTCCTTTGCACTACTTTTATTCTCCTGTCCCAATCCCATATGATGGTGCTCATTTAAAGCAACCAGACAACTGGGCAGGGTGACAGAGCAGTGCTGTTTTGAGTTTATATCAGAGCATCTTTTTTCATAGGAATAAGTTGTTATATTGGCTCTCAAGTGTACGGAGACTTGAAGAGAGGTGAGATGAATTCTGAAAACAGAATATCTGTATTTTGCAAACAATTAGACATTTTCTCTGAAACTATTATATTATTACAAAACCTTAAGCCCTTATTTAAAAGTGCCCTTGATTCTTATGTTTTCTGGTATGTGTAACAAACAAAGCTGTACCTTAAACTAGGAATTGCGGGTGGACTTTGTATATTTTGTTGTAGTTAAACACAATTTAACATTGCAAATTGAAAAGGTTCTATACTGTTACTTCCAGGAATTTACTGCAGTAGCATCTGCCTTGTCGGTACTCAATAAATGCGTGGTAAAAGAATGAATGAATCTTTCTGAAGTAGATTTCTCTTAATTTCCTATGCAAAATATGTCCTAATATATACACATTCTCAATATAATTTATTTCTCTTACATGGGCATCCGTCACTTTGATTTTTCCCAAATAACCTCATGTCCTTGTAAACTAATTTATTTTAGCCATTATTATATATTATTAATTTTGTGGCATTCATTTTATACTAATCAATCCTAAAGCATCCTACAGTATTCTCTGTAGAAATGGATTTCAGAGTCAGTTATGAATAGGAATTGAGTCTAGTTGATTGAGAAATTAGTGATAATTCACAGGGGTCTGAGAAAAGAGCCGGCTTCATTAACTCAGATTGCATCTCCTGCAGTGGCCACATTTCTACCCAGATGAACGATGGAGTATATGTTTTCTGACTTCCTTTGCTGTCAATAGATCTTCTTTGTCTGTAGTTGTACCAAAACTGATGGATCATTTCTTTGAATGGTCTTGTAGTCAGAGTATAGAGAATTGGGTTTAAAGCACTGTTGATAGGCAAAATAAAAATCACCACCCAAGAGTTTATGGTACCTGGAAAAGAAAAATGAAATAATTTTAATGTTTATGGATGTTTACAAAGTATAGAAACCCCCTTTTCCTTGTTTCTCCTCCAGCCCCCTTTTGAGTCTTAATGTTTTCCCTTTGATGTCACATAATTAAATACCAAGGCTATATGTGTTTCCAGGCTGTCTTTCCAGGGTGCCAGTGTTTGAGGGGAGTGCTGGTGCTGCAAAAAAACAGGGCTCTTTGCTAAGCAGTTTTTCTTGAATACATCAACAAAAGTATTCGATTAGGTAGAAATATTTTCCACCAAGTGATTGTATATCACTTTTCAAATGTTTTGATTACTGGATAGTACATATAGCATTTCTCAGAATATATAGACTTATCTTTGATAAATTTCTTTTCTGCTATTTATTTGGTTTTAAAAATAGGTATGCATTTTTAGGCTTTTGACTAGATATTTATTTCAGTAAAAACATCTTTGCTAACCTTATCTTAAAAATCACTGTAGTGTATATGCAACTACCAAATATTGAGATTTTTATTATAATTTAACTGATGCTATCTTCCTTCCTTGTTGCTTATAAAATGTAAGATACTGTCACCCCCAACCACGGGAAAAAGTAAAATTAAAATTGTATGTTTGTAAATTTTTAAAATGTGAATATGTACTGCATTATACATACAGTTAACAGGATTTTGCATATTTTTTTATTGTGGTAGAAAACATAACTTAAAATGTACTATTTTAACCATTTTTAGGTATACAGTTCAGGGGCATTAAGTACATTCACATTGTCGTGCAACCATCACCATCATCCATCTCCAGAACTTTTTCTTCTTCCCGAAATGAAACTGGGTTAAACAATGACTCTCCATTCCCTCCTCCCCCCGACCCCTGACAATACCATTCACAAACGCTCTGTTTATGAATTTGACTACTCTAGTTACTTCATATAGGTGGAATCATACAATATTTGTCCTTTTGTGACTTGCTTATTTCACTTAGCATAATGTCTTCAAGGTCCATCCGTATTGAAACATGTATGAGAATTTGCTCCCTTTATCAGGCTGAATAATAATCCATTGTGTGTATACAACACATTTTGTTTATCCATTCATCCGTTGATGGACACTTGGGTTGTTTCCCTCTTTTGGCTATTGTAAATAATGCTACAATGAACATGGGTGTACAAATGTCTGAGTTCCTGCTTTCAATTCTTTTGGGTATAAATCCAGAAGTGGAAGTGCTGGGTCATATAAAATTCTATGCTTAATTTTTTGAGGAACATCATACTGTTTTCTATAGCAGCTGCGCCATTTTACATTCCCACCAGCGATTCACAAGAGTTCCAGCTTCTCCACATCCTCACCAAGACTTATTTTCGTTTTTTTTGATAATAGCCATGTTAATGAGTGTGATGCACATGATTTTAAATATCAAGGATGTTTTCTTCTGTCATCTCTCACAGCCTGGAGTACTGTTCTCTAAACTGCTATGTATTCCGGGAAGAAAAATTTCGTATATTCTGAAAAAAGCGAAGTAATTATCTGATAATTGTTTTGACCTGTTTTCCTTTCCGGTCATCTTAAGCATGGCATTACCAGAATTTCAACACATTAAGTGTAATTTGTTTGAGTCATTGTTCCTTGGTTTCAATAGTAATTGTGTTTTTAGGCATTTATGGAAAGAACCGAACAGCTTCCTCCCAGTAAACATTTCATTGATGAACAAAGCTTGAAGTTCATTTAACTCTGACTTATAATTCTTAATGAGTTAGTGTTAAGGATCTTAATTTTCTTTCTTAGAGGAACATTGCAGGAACAGATTTATTGTTTCTTTATAGAAAGAAAAGAGAAAGCTGTACCTGGTATTTCTACCTGAAGCAATGAAAGAAATTTCAGTACAAAAATGGGTATCCAGCATAATGCATCGGTAAATACAATAAAGAAAAACCGTTTGGCAAGGATCATCTCTTTTTTGACTTGATTCCGTATTTCAGTTGCTGTTATAGCACTTTGATGAACGCTGTAAAACATGCTTCCATAGGAAAAAACTATGATGATAAATGCTGCCAAGTTAATACCTGTTTAGAACACAAAGATTATTGTTAATGTATATGCACATTTTTTTAAAACAAACAAAGAAAACTTACCCTTAGCTGTTATTAAGGAGAAGATGCAAACAACATAGCATGTTTTTTGTTCTTCATAAGAATTACTAAGGTACTCAAAAATCATACATTTTTAAAAATTTGAAGTAGTGAAGTAATGAAGGATTATGACATGTTTAATTTAAAAATGGCATCTTAAAATGAGATTATAGTGATTCAATGAATATCCTGAGTCTATTAAATTAATCTCTCTAGTATTATTTTTTTTCCTAATTCAATTACTTTAAGTTATACTTTGAGAATATTTTTTATAAGAGAAAACGCTTGTATATCTACTCTCAAGCCAAAGACTTGTGTGGCTACTTTGAGTTTGTTCAAGTTCTAAAGGCAAAGAGTTAAAATATATTTTGCTTAGTATTTTTAGGGTGAATGCATGAAATACAAATGTTTAATGTCTTGTCTTATTAAGGTGCATCATGTTGGAATTTATATGATAAAGGGGTAATTTAGGAAAAAATTCCCCTCAGGGAATTCTGATAGAATCTACCCCCAATGTCAATGAGAAAAACCAATTAGAGCTGAAATAAAAATTTGTAAGCATTAGAAGGCATAATGAGGTTCATACTGTGATTTAGTCTAACATTTGAATGAAAGGGCTTATAATACAGAATTTCTTACCAAGAAAAATTGCCACTGAGTAAATCTGGGCTCCAATACTTTCTGTGTCTTCTGAATGAAGAGGGAAACATACTCCATTGGTGCCATAGTAGTTTTTAAAAAATTCCTTATTGCTCAATGGAATGAGAGCCACTATAAACCCAATAATCCAAATGAGAATCAGAACTGTAATTGTTCTGCATTTTCCAGGTCTTAAACATCTAAAAGGATACACAATGCAGATATATTTTTCCAGTGTCAGAAATGTTAAAAGTAACACTGATACTTCTGTGGACAGAATGGCCAAAGATCCCACAAGCTGACAATGAATGCTCTCCATCCACAGCTGTGCATACTTATTGTATTCTCCACGAAACTTCAGGTCAAAGGCTCCAATCACAAATAGATATATTCCCATTAGGCAGTCAGCACCTATAGGAACAGTAAATTGCACAAATTTGAGAAATAAGTAGGTATAATGAAATTATCATAAGCAGTTATATTTTTAATATTGGCAAAAAATAAGCCAAATTTCCTCTATCTTGGGAGGAGGTAATTTTTATTCTAAGAATTCATTTATGAGTAAGGACCTCTTCATCAACTCTCTTTGATAGCCACTCTTATAGCACCCTCTACAGCTAATTATAAAATCATTTCTCGTCTGTTTTCCTCTAATACGCTAGACTAAGCAGGAATCTTGTCTGTTGTGTTTTCCATTCTAGTCCTATCACCTAGGAGTGTTGAATAAATGAATAAAATGCAATTATGTTGAGCATTCAATTAGAGATATTATTATTTAGTTCACCACTTCCAATGAAATTCTCCCAATTAACAAGATAAGGACGTCATGCAAAATCCCAGAGGAAGTAATTCAGAAGTTGTTGTGATAGACTAATGACTATGAATTTTGAAGTCTATAATTTAGAAGGTATGAATAATGATGAAGCACTTTGTAGTCAGTACAATTTTGAGGGGCTTGAATTTACCCAGAGCTGGCCTAAGCAAACCTGTTCCGTCTGATTCTTTTTTCCTAATTTTACAGCATTCTCTGTCTCTTTTTAGGCATTCTCTTCCTTCATATCAGCTGTAAGTGAGATACGCTACTTAGTATAGTTGCTTTTTTTTTTTTTTTTTTTTGGTGAGGAAGATTGGCCCTGAGCTAACATCTCTTGCCAATCTTCCTTTTTTTGCTTGAGAAAGATTGTTGCTGAGCTAAATCTGTGCCAATCTTCCTCTATTTTGTATGTGTCATGTGGCCACAGCATAGCTTGATGAGTGGTGTGTAGATCTGTGCCCGGGGGCCAGCCCAGTGGCACAGCGGTTAAATTCGCATATTCTGCTTTGGTGGTCCAGAATTTGCTGGTTCAGATCCTGGGTGTGGACCTACACATCACTTGTCAAGCTGTGCTGTGACAGGCAACCCACATATAAAGTGGAGGAAGATGCGCACAAATGTTAGCTCAGGGCCAGTCTTCCTCAGCAAAAGGAGGAGTATTGGCAGTGGATGTTAGCTCAGGGCTAATCTTCCTCAAATAAAAGAAAAGAAAAGAAAAAAAAAATAGATTTGTGCCCGGGAGCCAAACTGGTGAACCCTGGGCCACCAAAGTGGAATGTGCAAACTTAACCACTATGCCACCAGGCTGGCCCCAGTATATTTGCTTTTTAAGCACACATTACATATTAGAAAGCAAATGAGATTTTTTCACTGTGCAAGCTTTCTACACAAAGTGCCTAAAATCACATCACTGTATAAATCATAAAGCTGACTCTTATCCTTAAACGCTGAAATTATAGTCTAGCCTTCACCAGGGAAATTGAGCATACTCAAAATTTTGTAGCTAACAATACAAAGTAGTAAATAATTTCTGAGTTCTATTTCTTAGGTGGCTTGAAAAAAACAATTAGACATTAGACTTTGAATGAGGGTAGGGGTGAGACATGGAACAGCACACATAAAAAAGTAGAACATCACGTGGGTTAATGCTCGCTTGAGGAAGTGTAGATAAATTACAGGCCACTTGACCCACACTATAAACACCCTGAGGACTGGTTTCTTGCTTATTTTTTTTAAGATTTTATTTTTTCCTTTTTCTCCCCAAAGCCCCCGGTACATAGTTGTATATTCTTAGTTGTGTGGGTCCTTCTAGTTGTGGCATGTGGGACGCCGCCTCAGCGTGGCCCGACGAGTGGGTACCGTGTCCATGCCCAGGATTCGAACCGCTGGAGCACTGGGCCGCCTGCAGTGGAGTGCGCGAACCCAACCACTCGGCTACGAGGCCGGCCCCTCTTGCTTATTTTTTTTGTAGTCCTCATTTAGTATAATACCTTGCAACACATTTCAAAAACTTTTGAAAAAATTTAACACTACCTAAAAACATTTTCTTATTTAAATGCTTAAAATTATGAAGGGAAAAGATTCTAGTAGCTCAGAGACCAGAGAAACAACTATTTGTTGTCAATATCTATGAACTGGATCTGCAAACAAAAAGTAAATACAGCTCTAGACATAAAAATGTGATTATGAAACGTTGCAATTGTATTCACAGTAAAAGAGTTTACCTACATAGTAAAAGATTTGCTTTAATAAAATATTATGACTTCAGAGAAGAAAACTAACAAATGAGAGCTTCTCTATGAGACAAAACTAATGAATGAGAGCTTCGTTAATCTATGTAAGGTGATTGAATTTCCTCGTTTTAAAAGCTTATTTTCTTTTTTTTAAATATACTTTTGTGTTTTTTTTGCAGGGAAAGATTCACCCTGAGCTAACATCTGTTGTCAATATTCCTCTTTTTCTTTCTTTTTTGTTTTCCTCCCCAAAGCCTCAGTGCATGGTTCTATATCCTAGTTGTAAGTCCTTCTAGTTCTTCTATGTGAGCCGCGGCCAGCCATGGCAACTGACAGATGAGTAGCGTGGTTCTGGGAAGGGGAAATAAACCTGGGCCACCGAGGTAAGGACAGTGCCGAACTTTAACCACTAAACCATCAGGGCTGGTTCTAAAAACTTATTTTCTTTCTGATCACTAAAGTAATTTTATTTTCATTGGAGTGAATGTGAAAACAACATATAAGCAATAAAGAGAAATTTTAAAAATCTCGTAATTCTACCACTCTGTTTAGTTATTTTCTAATAGCAATGCTTTTGTATATTTCAAAACTATAATTCCTCTTCAACTAGGAAGTACTCACAGCAGAGAGAAATGATTGACATGGCATGCAGCTTGTTCTCAGACCTGATGTAAGGTCGCATGCAAATGACAAAGATGTTTCCGAAGCATGTAACTGCAGATACAACCCAGACGAAGACTCTCTGAATAATGCTCGCCAAGAGATTCTCTAGGGATGAGATTCCATCCGTGTTTGGTTTACAGCTGCGAACATGTGGTGCATATCTACAATACTGGAATTTCTTAAAATATCTGATGCACAAAGAGAAAGTGAAATAAGATTTTAAATTTAACTCAGTGTCACTATACATTAATATTTATTTTCTACATTTTCGCAGTAGAAAGAAAATGTCTTATATGTAGGATGCAGACGAATGTCAAACGTTAGGGATCCAGAAGCTTTAAACTTGTTTAATTCTCATTAACTTGATTTTACTGTAAAAGAATGTGTGGGTGAGAACAATGAATAGGCATAATGAATATACCAGTGTTAGACATGTCTTCGAATACAGTCATGTGCTGCATAATGAGTTTTCTGTCAACAAGGGACTACACATATGATGGCGGTCCCATCAGATTATAATAGAGCTGAAAAATTTCTATTACCCAATGACGTAGCCATCATAATGTAGCACAACGCCTTACTCATGTGTTTGTGGTGATGCTGGTGTAAATGACCTATTGCACTGCCAGTCATATAAAAATATAGGACATACAATTATGTACAGTACATAATACATGATAATAAACACTATGTTACTGGTTTATGTATTTACTATTCTATATTCTTAATCATTATTTTAGATCTCTTCTACTCCTTTTACTTAAAAAAAGTTTACTGTAAAAGACTATGCCATGTTATGCCAGCAACAGCCTGCTACATCTTGTGTTTACCACCTCTCTTTATTGCATTATTTTCTCTTGTGCTTGATTTAAGTACACTCTGATGTTTGCACAATGACACATTTGCCCAACGACACATTTCTCAGAATGTATCCTTGCCGTTAAGCAATGCACGACTGTATAAATAAACTGTTAGCATGGGATCAAAGGAATCCATCCAAGGAAACTTTTACTGGGTTTTTAGTATTTGGCATATGTAAATACACTGTTACACGGCTCTTATTGTTGCTGCAACTGATCTTGCTTTTAACCTCAGGAGAAGAGTGAAGTGCTTTCTCCTCTGTGTTTCCATGGCTTTTCTATTATAGAAGTTATTATGTATCTATAATTACTTCTTAACATGCCTTCCTCTTACATTAGATTTTGGTAAGTAATAAAGTGTTCAGTAAATATTTGTTGAGTGAATTCTTTCACCAATAGAGAGACTCCCTCCCCTTGTTGATAAAGACACCATCTGGTTAATCAATAATTACTACTATTTTACCGGCAACACCAACACCATTTATTGAGCATCTTCTAGGTACCAGGAATAAATTCTCAAATGAACTCCATGAGGTAGGTATTAGTATCACCATAGGAGGAGATGAATCTTTAATAGAGGCAAATTATTTGCTAGGAAATTTTCTAATAAATGTAGTAATTGAGATTCAAATTAGATCTATTTATCTCTAAAGCCATGTACTCTGGCAAAAAATATGAATGATCTTCATAGTGTAAAGAGGTGTAGTAATACAAGATAAAAGCTCGGCAATTACAGGATATTGTCCTGTTGATTAACTCCTGCTGCCCAGATGCCTAGGTCTGCCATGGTTTCTGCCCAGTTCAAGTCTGTTCCTTGGAGTTTGTGAGCTTCGCCATTTCCTTTCAATAAAATCTTTTGTTTAATTTAGTCAGAGTGTTGTGTAGAACCAAGGAAACTTTTATAAGCATTCTCTCTAAGGAATTATAAAGAACAAAAGTAGAGTGTACTGTGTTAGACTTAAAATATAAGCAAGATCACAGAGTGGTGGTGGCTGACTCAACACTTTCTAGATTATTGAGAATTAATTACCCTGGAGGTCATTCTAATACCTGCTATAGGATTGCATTCAATTAAAGAAAATGTTTCTAAAGCATGTAATCGATGGTACAATGAGACACACTGTTAGAATAAAAGATTTTTCAAAGTTTCTGTCTTATCCGTACACACTTGCTCCAATCGTGCCCTGACCTTGGGGCAATTTTCACTAAGGAGGATTTCTCCTTACCTTCCTCCATTTACAGGAATTATTTATTTATAATTATCTTATGTTGTTTATCTAAATTCCTACTTCTTCTGGTAGCGCTTACACCATGTGTACAAATTACTAGCTCATTAGGCAAACATCAAAGTGTATAAATGGTAACAGAGCTGAGGAGAACTTACAGGACTCAGTGGGTTCCCTCCACACTCGTGTTCTCTGACGTTCAAAAGCTCTCCTTTGATTTTACCAAACCATGGAAAACTAAAAGTAATCCTGCCCAGTATAAACACTTTAAGAGTTAATTATTGTTTAGGCAAATCAGTCAGTAGAAAATGTTAATAGATTGGCTGCATTGGGTATGGATGTATTAGCACAATAGGTGTGGACACATAAAAATTTAAAATCAAGGTGAAGAACAAGAAAAATATCTGCTTACATGTGAGAGAGATTCATAAGAGGTCTAAACATCCTTTGTTGGATATTTGAAATTTCAATTCCTTCTAGGCTGCTAAAAATATCAAATTAATTGTCAAAATAACATATATTATACAGGGTATAATAAAATGAGTTTTTGTGAAGGACAATTTAATAAAATGCTGTTAGTTAATACTTATTCTGAACCAAACATTCATACTCAGCCTGCTCTAGGTACTTCCTCAATTTCTTTTGGATTCTGTTATTTATACATATATATCTCCCCTGTTTGAAATTTTTAGATCCTCATAGATCATGGCACAATGCTTTGTGCACAGTAACTACTCAATAAATATTTGTGGAATAAAGGAACAAGCATTATCCTTTAGACAATATTACAGTAGCAGAGGAGTTTTACATTTTTGAAATTTTTCTAATAATTTTTAAATATGTTTTTCTAATAAAATGCCATTTTACTGAGGGAACATTTAAATGAACTGAAGCTTATCTTTTTAAGGCAATTATTAGATCCTAAAAGAATTTTTTTGTATGTGTGTGTTGTGCAAGTAAAGATTTATATAATCTATAATATTCCATCTTGGAGTAAAGATGGCTATAATGAATTCTTAGATATCCAGTGCTAATGGAGGAATGAACATGCATAGATGCCTTCAGAAGATCAAAGCAAACAATCCAATATAAGCTCCTGGTGATTATAGGAAAACATAAAATGATTCATCATTATCTAATTTTTAGTTTATAAACATGTAAGATAAAGCTAATAGCTGTTTGTTTATAGTCCAGCAAGCACTCATCTTATATGTTTTTGTGGAACTTAATTAATATCCTGGGAATAAAGCTTCCGATTTGAAATATTCCATAAATCTTATTTTATAGAATTTATTAGCTAGTAATATATAAATAAAAATTTTATCATAAAACTATCCCCACAGGTGTATACTTACAGAGACTTGAGTTTGACAAGGTGATCAAATTGGTTTTCTTGAATTTTCTGGATTGGATTATAGGAAAGATTCCTGTTTTTTTAAAAAAAGCAACAGTAGGTCACTTCTAGAAACTGCTTGAGTAAAGAGAAAGTATGTCTGTTGACTTTGGGTTACTTTTAAACATTAGCAACAAAAGTACAGTAACAACACTTGCCTCACAGGGTTCATTGGACATTTAAATGAATTAATGGAGATAAAACACTTAGAACAATGCCTAGCTGTTAGTAAGGACTCTATGATTGTGTTCATGATAGAGAGAGAGGGAAGACAACATGGGCATAAAGGTGGAGTTGTCAAGAAATGGCTCCCACCAGAGAAGTGGTAGGGTACCCAGAGAGAAATCACACCTACTTCACATGCCTAGGAGCAGAGGTGGTTTAAATTCTCTTAAAAAATCTCATTTAGTCACAATTTGAATTAATGGAGTCACATTGAATACTTTTTACAATAAATCTTATGTCAAAGGTGGCATATTGTACTAGGGATTTGTGAAGCATTAAATGAAAAGTAGAAGGCTAGAGCTAAGAACAAAGACACATAGAACAGTGACAGTACATGTGAATTTAAACAGAGAAAATTTCAGAATCTTTGTAAAACAACACCTTGAAACAAGAATCATTGGTTAAAAGGAGCTTCTCAGGGCAAGATCTCTCTTTAAGAAATTTATTCTAGATTAGACCATTAGTTAGGTGGGTGAGG
Organism: Equus przewalskii; assembly: GCF_037783145.1. Lineage (NCBI taxonomy): Eukaryota > Metazoa > Chordata > Mammalia > Perissodactyla > Equidae > Equus > Equus przewalskii. Next base: position 75,713,027 of record NC_091832.1, read on the forward strand.
GAGGAGTTGTTGGAGGGTGGTAATTACAGGAAGCAGGAAAGAGAGGAAGAATGACAATAAAAAATGAATTGTATAAAAGAAACAAAGTGGACTCAACAATCTAGGAATGGAAGAGAACTATCTTAACATAATAAAGGCCATATGTGAAAGCCCACAGCTAACGTCATATTCAACAGTAAAAGACCTAGAGCCTTTCTTCTAAAATCAATGCTAAGACAGGGATGCCTGCTTTCACCACTTCTATTCAACGTAGTACTGAAAGTCCTAGCCAGAGTAATTAGGCAAGAAAAAGAAATAAAAGGCATTCAAATTGGAAAGGAAGACAAAATTATCTCTGTTCACTGATGACACAATCTCACGCGTAGAAAATCTTTAAGATTTCATGCACACACACACAAAACTGTTAGAACTAATAAACAAATTCAGCAAAGTTTCCAAATACAAAAGCAACACACAAAAATCAAATTCATTTCTATACACTAACAATGAACAATCTGAAAAAAAAAAGGAAATTGATTCCATTTTATGATGGTATCAAAAGAAAAAAATACTTGGGAGTAAACTAAAGGTGAAAGACTTGTACTTTGAAAACAAAATGCTGCTGAAAGAAATTAAAGAACACAATAAATGGAAAGACATTCTGTGTTTACAGATTGGCAGACTTAATATCAATAAGATGTCAATACTACAGATTCTATGTGTCAATACTACAAAGCAATCTACAGATTCAGTGCAATCTCTATTAAAGTCCCAATGATATTTTTTGCTGAAATAGGAAAATCTATCCTAAAATTTATATGGAATCTCAAGGGAGCCTAAATTGCTAAAACAATCTTGAAAAAGAAGAACAAATTTGGAGGTCTCACACTTCCTGAATTTAAAACTTACTATAAAGCTACAGTAATCAAAACTGTGTGGTACTGGCATAAAGACAGACATGTAGACCAATGGAATAGGAGAGAGAACTCAGGAATAAATTCTTGTTTATATGGTCAAATAATTTTCAACAAAGGTGTCAAGACCATTCAATGGGGAAAGGACAGTCTCTTCAACAAACGGTGCTGGGAAAACCAGATAGATATCCACATGCAAAAAAATGAACTTAGACCCTTAGCTTAAACTATGTACAAAATTAACTCAAAATAGATTGAAGACCTAAATATAAAAGCTAAAACTATAACACTGTTAGAATAAAACATAGGGGAAAATCTTCATGACATTGGTTTAGGCAATGATTTCTTGTATATGACACCAAAAGCACAGGCAACAACAGAAAAAATTGAAAGATTGGGCTACATCTAAATTAAAAACTTTTTTGCATTGAAGAACACTATCAACAGAGTGAAAAGACAACCTGAAGAATGGGAGAAAATATTTGAAAATCATATATTTAAAAAGGATTTAATATCTAAAATATATGAAGACAAAAATATATAAAAAATATATAAAAATATAATGTAAAATATATTATATATATAATAAAATATATACAAAAATATGTAAAAACAAACAACCCAATTAAAAAATGGGCAAAAGACTAGACATTCTCAAAGAAGATATACAAATGATTAATAAGCCCGTGAAAAAGATGCTCAACATCATTAAACATTAGGGAAATGCAAATCAAAAACACAATGAGATACCATTTCATATCCATTAGCGTGTCTATTACCAAAAAAACAGAAAATGAGTGTTGTCGAAGATGTAAAGAAATTGGGATCCTTGTGCACTTCTGGTGGGAATGCAAAATGATGTAGCTGTTATGGAAAGCAGTATGGTATTTCCTCAAAAAATTAAAAATAGAATTACTGTATGATCCAGCAATTTTACTTCTGGGGCTATACACCAAAAAAGAATTGAAAGCAAGATCTCAAACAGATATTTGTACACCCATATTCATAGCAGTGCCACTCCAATAGTTGAAAGGTAGAAGCAACCCAAGTGTTCATCAATGAATGAATGAATAAACACAATGTAGTATATACAGACAGTGGATTATGATTTAGAATAATATTTCAATTAATTATTAATAATTTATAATATATATTTATATTTAAATAATGTATACTTATATTTATATATTTTATAATTTATATATTATTTTATATATTTTATTATATGTTATATCATATTTTATATATAAATATCTATATATATTTTATATATTAATATATAATATAGTTACATATGTATTATATATTATATAATATAAATAATATATAATATAAAATATTTTGACTTATAATATAAAATTTATATAATATTTATATAATATAAAATATGTAAAATGAATAATTAAAAATAAATAAATATTAATAATTAATTGAAATAATATTATTATTCAGGATAATAATATTCAGAAATTCTGACACATGCTACAACATGGATGAAGCTTGAAGACATTATGCTAAGGGAAATAAGCCAGTCAGAATAGGACAAAGATTGAGTGATTCCACCTATATAGTGTACCTAGGGTAGTCACATTCATAGAGACAGAACATGGAGTGGGGGATGCTGGTGTGCGCAGGGATGATGGAGAGTTATTGCTTAATACGTATGGAGTTTCAGTTTGGGAAGATGAGAAAGTTGTAGAGATGGATGATGGGTGATGGTTGCACAACAATGTGAATGTACTTAATGTCACTGAACTGTACACTTAAAAATTGTTGAAATGGTAAATTTTATGTTACGTATATTCTATCACAATTTAAAAAATAAATGAAATGACAAAATTAATATCAGTCTTACAATTGTGAGAGCTCCTTTAGATCCTTAAATACATTCGGTGAAAGATTTTCAATCTTATTACTTCCTAAATCCCTAGGGAAATAAATGCAAACATGTTATATTATTTCTTCAGACTTTATTCATTAATCTGTAACTTATTAGGAAACTATTATACAACTTTTTAACAATGCTATTAATGAGTTATATTAATTACCAGAAGTCTAAATTTTTTAAAAAGGGAGTGAAATGGCAAAAGACAATAATATTTTGTCCCCTTCCATCACTCACTCAGAGACAAATACTTGATGGTATTTACAAGAAGTTTTCGCATATTGAAGTATGTGGGGTAACTTCTGGCTCAAAACCCATTCGGCTGCAGCTAAAGCCTTACGTATGGCCTATCAGACACATATTGCTTTAACCACTATAGAATGCACTCTCTTAAGAATGCATACTTCCCCTTCTACATCTTATTGGTAATGCCCTATTGATAATGCCCCTATTAGTCCCTTTCTCGACATCAGGGTCATATTGACCTGCTAATTTGTAACTGAATGCCTCTTTGGAACTTTGATGAATATATGTCCTGAGCATGTTTAATGTATGTTCTTTGTTCTAAAAAGGTATAAGAATGTACTGAAAACATACTTCTCCAGATAATTTTCTTCCTTTGTGGAAACTGTCTTCTCAGGTTATAATCCTCACCTTGGCTCAAGTAAAATTCACCTTATCTCTCTTACTTATAGAATGGTTATTGGTTATTTTGCATCAACAGTATTTGATCTGGTTCTAACAATACAATTTTCTAATTCAATTAATATGTGTGTTGTGCCCCTTTTTCCTTTCCCTCCTTCTCTCTTTTCCTTCTTTCCTTTCTTCCATGTTAGAGGAGGATTAAGGTTTGGAGCCTTAATTTTTTCTTTTGCTTGGGTTCACTATGATTTTCAAATGGAAGTGGATTATTTCAGATGTAAGTTTCTTTCACAGCTGGTATACACAGGATCTCATACATTCCTGGGGCAGGATATTTTGCGTGTTTCCTTATGTATATATGGAGGTTGGGCTGCCTAGTATGGTATGACCTTGTAGCTTAGCAGTAAGAAGGTTTTTGACAGTAGCAGCTATTGTGGTAGTTTTGACAGTGGCAGCTCTCATGAGAAAAGCCTCAGATTCTTCTAAACGAGATAGTGTTTCAATAGGCTTGAGTTCTCCAATGTGATCAAGAGATACTAAGAGAAAACCTAACCTCTTTCCCTATCCATCTCCAAATCCTCTTAGATGCCACAGGGAGAGTTAGGAGAATAGACCTATTTGTTATGTAAATTGGAGTGTTTATAAGTCAAAAGTTAGATTGTTCAACTTTGAAGGGCAGGATAGTTTTAGACTGAGTTTTTTTCGTTTTTTTTTTTTAAAGATTGGCACCTGAGCTAACAACTGTTGCCAATCTTTCTTTTTTTTTTCCGCTTTTTCTCCCCAAATCCCCCCAGTACATACTTGTATATTTTTTAGTGTGGGTCCTTCTAGTTGTGACATGTGGGACACTCCTGAGCGTGGCCTGATGAGCCTAGGGCCAGTGAAGCAGAGCGCATGAACTTAACCACTCAGCCATGGGGCCGGTCCCTAGACTGAGTTTTTAAAACTAAAAATAAGTAGCTAATATAACCTAATACGTATTATAAATGTCTTTGCTGTAAATGTTTTATTTTCATATTGCAAACTGAACTTTGAGATTATTTTTGTTATTTACATATTTATACGTGAATTGTCTAAGATAGATTGTTCTGATTTGACAATCACAGGAATCTTTCTAAAATTTCATCCCTTTCTTGAAATCCTTCAATAGCTCCCTGTTGCCTAGAAGATAAAATCAAAACTGTTTAGTGTATCATAAAATATCATTAATTATCTAAATATCTAGCCACTCTATCTTTCCAGCTTCATTTCCTACCGCTTTCTACTCAGTCACAATGACTTTCACCATGGCCTGAATGCACTTCAGTGTTCTAACCTTCATGTTTTTGCCTGGGTGCTTCCTTCTGCCTGTAATAAGATTTTCTTCTTGTCCTGGTGAATTTCTATTTGTCCTTCAAGATTCTGCTCAAATGTCACTCCCCTGTGACCAGAGAGGTTAGGCATTCTTTTGTCTGTTCTCTCATATACTCCTTGTGCACACTTCTATCACAGTGATACCGGCTCAACACAAGGTTGACATAAGGGAAGCCAAATCACAGCAAAGAAACCATATTGTAACTTTGAATGACCTCTGATTAACTACACAGCTGGACATGCACTCTCCAGGAGATATACATGCTCTGTAGATTTTACGGCCCCTCTCAGCTACAATAAGTTGATAACTTTGTCCTTTTGAGTTCCTTAGGAATGTGATAACCCCTGGTCATTATCATGACCCCTATGCTGATAGAGACCATCTATGACAAGTGAAAGATCAGTGTATAGGATGTTGCTCCGATCTCTGATGCATATCCAGTAAAATAAAAGATTACAGGAACTAAGACCAGATGTCTGCCCCACCATCTGCAGACCAGATGCCTCCCCTGTCTGGAGGCCTGCCCCCTATATAACTGGCTTGTAGTCATTGTTGTGTAAGTTGGTTCTTTTGGACATTAGTTAGCCATCTTCCTCTTTGCTAGCAAGCCGTAATAAAACCCTTTCTCTCCTACACCTTGCCTCTTGACTATTGGCATGTTTTGTGATGGGCAGATGACCCCCCCTGCCTTGGGTGGGAACAGTAGCGCATATGATACATACATCATGCATAACGTTATATTGAAACTATTTCTGTACGTATGTGCTTCCCTTCTGAAGGCTGTGAGTTCTTTGAGTAAGAGAACTATACCTATTCATCTTGGGTTATCCAGTTTCTAGCTTAGTTTTAGTTTTAGCTATTCTTTCTATCCCCAATTAGAAGACTATTAACAGACGAATCTGTCTGTTTCACATTTAGGTAAAAGAGGGAGCACAATTTCAGTTCCTTGTATGAGAAGCCAAGTAAAATATTGGTCATATTAGCAAGGTGATGTGAAAAACAGATTTAGAGTAGTCCACTAGCATATTAAAACTCCAAATGTCACATTCAATAGTTTCTGGTGGGAGCGCTGGTTTTGGCTGTTGGAGATAATTCTGACATATGGTTCTTACAGCATGAATCGCGTAATGGCCTAGATCCTAAGTGACACGTAAAAGGACCATTTTCTCAGTTTCTGTTTAGGAAAGTTGGTCTAAACTTAACTGGACTCCAGGTCCATTTCTGAATTCGCTGAGGAAACACATTATCACCTAGAGTAGTTGATGTTAAAAGCACAAGTTAAATCAAGCACGTGGCAAAGATTTCCTGCCACCAGAGCTACTTAAAGTCTACTGTGACAAGTGAATCCTGATTGCTGCCAATTTATTTGCCCTCATTAACTCTTTTGGTGTGATCAAGCCTGAGGCGGCACAGAGTATAGTCAATCCTCTTTCAAAAGGAGATTCATCCTCTTATTTTAGATCTAAACCCAGCCATTTAAAACCATCACCTCTTAGAAACCATGCCATTTTTATCCTTGTAAATCTGATTTTTCAGGCCAGTGGTTAATATGGGATAAGGCAGGCTTTAGGTAAAACTAATTATTGGCCTTCATTACCTTCTCTGTAGTTATTGTTGCCCTTTTCTTTACCCCTGAACCTGGATTAGCACTGGTTATGGACTAAGCTGTTTGTGTTCCATGTTCACTGCTGGTTACTGATACTTGCGTAAAACCTGTACCTTACCACCACCAAGAAGGTTAGAATTTGGAGGAATTGCCTTCTTATATTCAGAGAGTAGTTGCAAGTAGGATAACACAAGGAAAACTATGGACCCCTAGACTAACTTGTATTTTGATGGCTAGATAATACCTTTGGATCACCTGCGTGAACCTTTCCCTACTAATGAGAATAAAATAATTTCCTATATGCTGACGATATGGTTCAATTGCCAGATACCAGGAATTGTTAAAACAGATGCTTGGTTCTAAGGTCTCTTGAGATTTTTTCACACATTTTCTGAATGATTGGTACTGCCTACCGAAAAATGTTTGAGGTTAATGGTTACAGAAAAAATGCTGCAGTTTCAATGGCTGGTTTATTAAATGTTTCAGAGCAGAAAGCAGGATTGTTTCTTGAGGAGTGTTCCTGCTTGTGACATATGTATTCCCTCCACTTATTTCAGTACACAGGTAAGGTGTCCAGAGAAACATTCTAGTTATATTCCTTAATTTTTATGGTAAAGTTCTAATAAATCAATGGCCAGCCCAGCTAATTGTCAAAACACGTAGATCTGTCCACAGTCTATATTCTTCCCAGAAACACAAAATCGAACAAGTTGCTAGTCCAAACTTTAGCAAAAACCCAATTGATAAAATTAATACTAAAAAAATAAAAAATTCTTTGAGGAACATGCACTTCATCCATTGTTCTACATACATTTTATTGTTACAATAAGTCACTATGTACTTGGACCACAAGGTTTTGGTTCATCACAGAGTTGTCTTAATGCTCTTTGGAATTGTGTCATTTATCTTAAAAAGGGACATTATAAGTAGTTGTCAACTTCTCTCCCTCTTCTGTTATCATAGGTTGGAATGTTATCCAAGGAAGTATCCAATTTCCTTATAAATCCAAGATTATCCTTTGGTTTTAGAACCAGCAAACTGGTGTCTTTTTACCCTTATGGTCTCTGAATCCTAACCCCCTAGGAAACTTAAAGACAAATTTTCTGTCCCTCACTAGCAGAGGGACAGAGGGATGTAGGATGTATTTTATAGATTACTTTTACCCTGACTTTATTTTTTCTCTGCAGCTATATTTCCTTTATCTCACTTTTCTCAAATATTTATTATATGTTTTTTCTTTTATGTGTATTTTTGTAAGCTATCAGGATTCCTTTGTGGCTCAGGGTGTATATAAATAATGCTAGGTAAAGAGAAAAGAAATATTCCTTAAATGTATAAAAGCACATATGTGAAACAACTATGAACTAAAACAGTGGAAAGGAAGTTCTTATCAATATATGTTTAATCAAACTTACAATTCATCTAGTTTCTGGAGAGGTGCAAAAGTGTTCTCATTTAGCTGATTAATTTTGTTTTTCCTCATTACCCTGAAAGTAAAACAAAAATATGTTGTAGCTTCTTGAGGTAACTGATAAATGTGCTATTAGAGAGGAGATTAACAGCCTGCAAAAGCACAGATAATTATACATAGTGCATTTTTCACACCAAGATATTTTGAAGTCGTATGATAAATTACCCAATCTAATTTTAATCTTAAATTTCCCAAATCCTTTAATGACGATAAAAATAAAATATTATTCAAAATTTTAAGTGAAATAGAAAAGAGAAATAGTGAAAACCTCAACTCTTGAGAACAGAGACTAAGTATCATACAACCCAGAGCACAGGAAGATGTTTTTGAGTTGCCTCTTCAGTCTGTGTAGCACGTCTGTCTAACAAATACCCCCGACACGATATCACTCACTCATACACATTTGGTAGTTGATGTGATTTAGGGTGGAGTTGCCTAAGAAGTCTAATCTAAATTGGACCAATTCAGATTATCTCTAGTTTGGGATGTTGAATCAGACTTTCACTCTCGACAATTCATTTCTGCGCTAAAGTCACGTGTTATGAGCAAGCATAAAGGACTAACTCATAGAAAAGTCTTAAAGGATTTCCAATTCTTTAAACATTGTGTGACATGTCTGGAAGTTGGCCTTGTACCATCCTTAAATATTTATTTCCTCCCAGCACTCCAAACCATTACTACATTTTCCCAATATCCCTGGACCAGAAAAGCACAAGCCCTTGCCAAGAGGAAACTCACAAATGATTTCTTCATCCAAAGGTTCCTTTGAAAACAAATACAAGTAGAATAGAAAAGAAGTTCTAAGTTTTTTGGCTATCTACTTGGTATATGTCCTTTAGGCGCAATTTGATTTCCTTTGGGTAATTAGTGTGAACTGTTTTGCACGACTGATACAGAGCATCCTGCATCTGAAGACTGCGGAACTCTCTGCAGAAGAGTTCACATATTTCAGTGGCTTTGAACCTATTGCAGTGGGGGGCATAATTGGAGAAAAATTATTGTTGTATCCATGGTAGCTATTGCACTGCCTAAACAAAGGGGTCCTATGTGTTCTAGTATAATGGTTTTCAAACTTTTCCCATGTTAACCTATAGTAAAAAAAATGCATTTTACATTGGGACATAAAATACACCCACACAACCTAAGATTCATGAAACAATACATTATCTCAATTGCACTCTGATATTTTTATTCAATTTAGCTAAATTCCATTTCATTTAAAAAATGCTAGTCAGGGCATACTACATTGCTTTTATTACTCACTTGTGAGTTGCAACCCACAGTTTGAAAAATACTGTTCTGGAAAAATAAACTGTGAATGAGGCGGCTGTATTTTTATATTGAAGGAAGGCCCAGCATCCTTCACTTTTGTGGAAGAGACAATGGAAATTTAAAATAGGCCAGGGAAGGGGCCGGCCCTGTGGCCGAGTGGTTAAATTCGAGTGCTCTGCTGCGGGGGCCCAGGGTTTCTCCGCTTCAGATCCTGGGTGCAGACATGGCACTGCTTGTCAGGCCATGTTGAGGTGGCGTCCCATGTGCCACAAACAAAAGGACCTACAACTAGAATATACAACTATGTACTAGGGGGCTCTGGGGAGAAGAATCAAAAAAAAAAAAAAAAAAAAAAAATAGGCCAGAGAGGCATAAAGAGAAATTACACTCAGTAATATTCTAAGGCTTATCCTGGTGACCACAATTATATACTCAGGGGTGCGGACATTCCGCAGATTTTTTCTTTCACTTTGATTGTAATTAGATTTTTTCCCACAATCTTTACAGTAGTAATTTGAAAAGGGCAAACATTCTTATAGATTAGGACTTTACCTTAGTGTTTTTCAAGTTGAGATCCAAGGACAGATTCTAGGCGGTCCATGGGAATTTCTTTCCAATAAAATGGGTATTATTTAAGTTTGAGAAAAACAGGTCTTAGCTGATACAGTGCCACTGTGACGGTTCATATATGGTATGAATCTGTGGTTACCCTTTGTTTGAACTTCAATAATTTTGCCCACATGCTTTGATTTCAAAAAACTTCAAGTCAAGAGCGAACACTTGCCTTAATGACTATGCATGTTTATGCTAGCTTCTGTTCACATAAATGATTCATTTTGTTTATAAAGAGGTATAACATTATTTGAAAAGGATAGAACATTACTTACAAAACAGTTAAATTACTGCAGGAAATAAAAGTCAAATTTCTCAAATTATGAAAATGGTTGCCTTCAAAGTCCCTGGAACACAAAGATAAAAGATAAGGCTAAATTTTAATCATAGACAGAAATAAATTGATTGAGAATTACTTGCTTTCTAATAAAATCTTTTTTCACATACTGTTTATTTCATATAGATTCTTACATACAGCCACACACGTAATAGCTGAAATTATATATATAATGTTTCTTTTTCTGGGTCAAAAGTAAAAAACTTTTGAGTCACATCTGTATCATGTGTTCATATGGGCACATATGTCATCCTGAGAAATATGAAGAGAATGAGAAGTCAAAGTGAAAACCTTTGTTATGGTAAATACTTACCTTACTAACAGATATTTACAAGAGAACTGTATCAAGCATCTGTCCAGAGTTACTGATGGCATTTCTCTAAGCAGTGTGATCCTGTTTTGCTAGAGCCTGCAGAAGATTCTGTTATTGCTGCAGAAGCTGCTACTGCCAAAACAACATTTAGCCTCTACCTCTCTTGCCTAAAGTCTCCCCAGAAAAAATTCTCAATAGCCTTTTACCACTGAGAACACCCTTGTTTGCTTTATTATATTGCCACAAAGGCCAGTGCAGAGGGAGATCCTCAGGCCGTCCTTGGGTTTCCACTCCCAATTCAGGGAGATGCATCTAGACCCCGCTTGAGCCCCCAGGCTGTGAGATGCTCCATCATTAATAGGAGTCTGGGCTGAGCAGCAAAATTAGTCAGAAAATTTATGTTTTATTGTCTCTTCTCCGTGGTTATCATGAAGGTATTCTTTTATTGACTCTCTTTTATCGTATCGTTAGGTTTATGGTGGAAGTTTGTAGAACAGAGAGTTAGCTGAGGTTAAAAATTTACTTTCAAAAGTAAACGCTGGTCCTTAAATCTACTCAGTCTACCCCAACACTTAGATTACTGGTCACCATACAATATAGAGCTATTCAGGAATAGTAATGACTAAAATATATGAGCTGAACCGTGAAACAGCTACTAAAATCTGTAAGGGAAACATGGGTATCATTAACAGAAGTGTCTATGTTCTACTGGCTAGACTACATCTGAGATAACTCAGTTTTATTTTGGGCACTGCAATAAAAATAGACGTCAACAAATCAAAGTATATCTGGAAGATCTGGATGTAAAGAGTCTGGAAGTCAAGTCAGTTGAAGAAAAGGATGTATTTATAACAGAGAAGAGCAAAATAAGAGAGATATTTGAAGCCAGGCTGTGGAAGATATCATAGGGTTTTTCTGTTTGCATCAGATTGCAAAATTAGATTTACTGGTTGAAGGCCCCGAAACATTTCAAATTTAAGTTCACAATCTATGGTGTTCAGAGAATAAGCCTTTTATCATTACAGATATTTAGCAGAGGCAATATACCATAACTCAAGAATTTTGTAGGCAGAATTTATGTACAACGTGGAATATTGTGTGAAAATCTTAAATCTTGATCGTGCTTCTAAAGAAAAATTTCTATTATTCTATTGCATTGAAAACTAAGCACTTATAATAGCACTACTTTTTTTGGTCATTAGGGTTGGCCAAGGTTTTTGACGTCTCATAATGAATGTTGTCAATGACAGAGACTGACCATTTCCTTTTCCTGTTTTATTGCTTTTACCATGAATCTACCACCAGGTGGTGATGCTCTCTTAAGCCTCGCAAAATATCCTTTGGTGAGTTGATCTTCTTTTCTTATTGGCTACTTATGTAACTTTTTTCTATTAAGCTAGCAAAATATTTAAGTTAGTATTAACTTATTAATTTGTAAAAATCAGTAAGAGGCGCACATCAAGGCATAAATTAGGGACTTTGGGTTAAATTGTTAGTTTTGTTTAATTTTAAGTTTATTTTAACCTTGAGTTATAAATTTGCTTAGGCTTTCTTCCTAAAATAAGAGACTTTATTCCTTGATACGCTGGGATCTGGTCTGCTGCATATGTATTAGCTGAGGCGTACAAATTTGCTTCTTGTTCCCCAGCCCTCAGCTTTAAGGGAGCCGACAAGGGCTGTTTCTCTTATTTCATGTCTAGACCACTTTTCCAACTTAATGAGCCTCTGAACCTAACCATTTTATTTTTCCCTTTATACACGGCAGAACTGCTGAAAATGAAAATTTTGTTCTTGGATCCAAAGAAGGATAATAACAAAAACCAAAACACCAATAATCGACTAGCCTGTCCCTTCTCAACTTCCTCTCTTATCCCCTAGTGGCATTCTAACTGCACAAACCTGCTTAGTCACTACTCCCTCCCCTGCCTTTTGAACATTTATGGCCCCTATTTCACAGAGAAAATTGAGGTGATCAAGGAGGGAAAAAGCCCTTGACTTTCTGCCCGACATCTATAAACTTACCTGTGTGTGCACCTGGTCTCCTTCTAGTCTCAGAGGAGGAGATGACCCTTCTCCTGCTTTAGGCTAGTCCCTCCAGCTGTTTTCTCGAGTTTGGTTTGTGTATGTGTATGTCCTAAAATCTATGGTCCATTTCGGTGAACGTTCTTTGGGCACTCTTTGTTTTCAGGTGCATATCTATTTGGATTAGACGCAGGTACGTATAACAGAGACCCAACTATAACAGCATAACGACACAAGAATTTTTTTGGCAAAAGAAAAATAATCTAGAGTTAGGTAGTCCAGGGCTAGCATGGTAGGTTTACAAAGTTGTTAGAGACCCAAGATCTTTCATATTCGCCGTTCACATGTCCTTGTCTTCAGGGTCCAAGACGATGCTCAAGCTCAGCCATCATATCCATTGTTTTCTGGATAGGGACGAAAAGGAAGGATGTGCCTTTTTCTCTTTAAAAAGATTTCTCAGAAGTTCCAAACGATACTTCATCTTCCGCCTCACTGCTTGGAGCTTAGTCATGTGGCTGTGTCTAGATGCGGGGAGGTCTGGGAATGTAGTATTTCAGCCGGGCACATTGCTGTCCCAAATAAATCAGTTCCGATATTGAGAAGGGACACTGCAGTTTGATATACATCAATTAGAGTCAACATTAATTATGTTAGTTCTCCATATGTTTTACTTGTTCTTTCATGGATTGAGAGAAGTAGATTATTATCTCTTATTGTGTATGTATGTTTTCCCTTTTGTATGGGTGCTATACGAATCTATTTGGTACATATATATCTTTCATTGGAAATTGCACACTGATAGCATTTAAATGTTCTTTCCTGTGTTTCTTAATGCAAATTGCTCAGAATTCTACCCACTTACATAAAAAATATGACACCTGCTTTTTTTTAGTTTGCATCTGTGTGCATACTTTTGACCAGTCTTTTATTTTTAATCTTTCTTAGCCATTTAGTTATAGTTGCATTATTTTGTAAATAGTACTGAGTTAGGTTTTGCCTTGCAAGCCAATTTGAAAATCTTATTTTCTTTTTAATAAGTAAGTTTAGCCCACTTATGTTTATTCATATAACAAATATATCTGACTTTAGTCTGCTATTTAAAAATATTATATGATTTTATAAGTTAAAAAAACTTTCAATAAATGTTTTTAAAATTTTTTTATAATATTTAGAAAGGTTTATATATTCTATTGGGTACCTTTATAATTAAAACTTTACCCAATATACTATAGTTCTCTTTCCTAGAGAATGACAATACTTACTAATTTCCTTTTATAAGGAGTGATGTAATTAGTATATATTGTCTTCCTTTCTGCTTTTCTCTCTCCCACCATATGATTTTGATCAGTTATATACTTTAAAATAATGTTCACCTTAGGAACATCAAATATCTACATGTTGGTGGATTTGTTGGTTTTAAATGTCATTTCTTGACTCCTAGCTATTTTTCTTTGTAGTTCTATGGTTTTCACTTTACTCATTTTGAAACTGCATACTCAATTAAGATTATGATGTATTCTTGCTGAATTGACTCCCTCATCATTATGTGATCTCTCTCTTTATCCTTGGTGATAGTGTCTGTTCTGAAGTCTATTTTTTCTAATATTAACAGAGCCCCTCCAGCTTTTTTAAAAAAAAATTGGTGTTGCATTTCTTATCTTTGTTTCACAGTATGTAATATCTCTATTTTCTCTGGTTGCCTTAAGGTTTTTTCTTTATCTTTGGTTTTCAGCAGTTTGACTATGATCTGTCAGGTTTTTTTTTTCTACTTCTGCTTGGGTTTTCCTGAGGTTCTTGATATCTGGTTTGCTGTGTTATATTAATTTTAGAAAATTCATCATTATCCCTTCAGATATTTCTTCTGTCCTCTTCTCCCTCTTGTTTTTTTCTGCGATTCCATTTACACCTTTGTTAGACAATTTTATATTATCTTACAATTTTTGAATTCTCTGTTCTGTCTTTATTTTGCTGTCCTTTCTCTTTTTGATTCAAACTGAAAGCTTTCTATTGACCCATCTTCAAGGTCATTGATTCTTTCCTCCACTGTGTTCTGTCTGCTGCTAAGCCTCTTGAAGTAATTCTTTGATTCTCTTTAACAGCTTCCATCTCTGCTGACATTTCCCATGTCCTTGTGTATATATTGTCCACCTTTTCCATGATATCATTTAGCTTATTAATCATAAGTATTTTAATTTCCCTGTTTGGTAGTTGTAACATTTGAGTTATCTCTGGTTCTGGCGCTGTTGATGGCTTTCTAATTTGACAACAGATCTTTTTTTTCTTGCTCTTTCAGGGGTGGAGATTTTTCTGTGTTGCTGTCCCCCTTTCCCCAGAAGCCAAACTTGCATGACAGTTTCTTGCCCCAACCCAAGTGAGCACTACCCACCGCATGTAACAGTGCAGATCCTGGGCTCAAGAGGTTTTTCTGCCCTTACCCCTGGAGCAGAGTGCTTTTGCTTCCACCCCTCCTTTGGAAGCAGTGGCTCTGTGCCTGGTCCCTGGCTGTGGGAGGGTTTTCTGTCACTCTCCCAGTGGCTTGAAGCTTCTGCTTCATAAGCAGAAAGAGTCTAGGGAAGAAGGTGGGCTTTTGTGCCTGTGTGCCACCAAAGAGGACTGTCTCTGGTTTCCTTGCCTGCTCCTGGTTTTTCTTGTGAGCTCCGGAGGCCAGTGGAAAAGAGCTGACTCCCCTGAGTATGAGGTTCCCAGTTATTCTAAGGTGCTACACTAGCCCGCACTTGATCTTTATAAGTTGACTAAAATTTAAGCAGTTTTCTTTGTACCTGCACTATGACAGCCAACTCTTCGCCCTGTGCTCTGCCAAAGTGACGTACTGTATATGTCTCATCTCTCACAGCCACTCCTTAGAATTCCATTTACTTGGTTGCCTTATGACTGTAGCTCTCTGATGGGCTTGAGAATGAAAATCATGATTTTTTAGATTATAAAGTTGTTTCTCATTGGTAGAGAGGGAGCAATATTGTCTTGTGGCTTTCTGTAGCCCAAGCAAAACGTTGTTGGAATGGAATTGTAATATATGTACTCTTCTGTGACTTTTTCTTTATACTTCATATGATGTTCTTGAAATTGAGCCATGTTGTTTGAAGTAGTTCTAGTTCATTCATTTTCACTGCTGTGTGTGTGTATCACATTTTATTTTTCCACCCATTTTTTTTGTGAGGAGGATTGGCCCTGAGCTAACATTTGTTGCCAATCTTCCTCTTTTTGCTTGAGGAATATTGTTGCTGAGCTAACATCTGGGCCCATCTTCTTCTATTTTTTATCTGGGACGCCCCCACAGTATGGCTTGATGAGCGGTGCAGAGGTCTGCCCCTGGGATCTGAACCTGGGAACACCAAGCTGCTGAGGCAGAGTGTGAAAATGGAAGCACTACGCCTCTGGGCTGGCCCCCCCCACCCTTTCTACGTCTTCCAGTACCTTGCTCCATAATGTATCCTCATTGTTTTCTATATTTTCAGATTCTTCATGTTAGCTGCCTCTGCCCATGTATAAACTTGCTTAGTCTCATCTCACAATAAAAGTTTACTTTACTCTCTTGACCTTTAGTTCACCTTTGGCTATTGCCCCATCTGTTCATATGCTTATTTAATACTTATTTAAATTTCCCAACTTTTATTGTGGTGTTTACAGTTTTTTAAATTCCTTTGAAAGAACTATATTAAAGGTTTTAATCTGTTGTCTGTCATCTATCTTGCAAACATATTATCCTGGGCTGTCAAACATCTTTTTATTTTATGTGTGTTTTTCCACTAAATCAGAGTTAAAATTTTTTTTTTTGCCAACACATTTATCAAATTTTCTAGTTTATACTTGCTAAATGAAAGTTCATTTGCAAGGTAAAGATATTATAATTAGTTTTAAAAGAAATGGACACTTATAAAGCAAGAATTATTATTACTGGCATTAAAATTGGGATAACATTCACTATCAGGAATGCATATGGAACGAATTGTTTTGGATAGCTGAAACTTAAAGGTGATAGTTTTACTAATGAAAGTTTAAAAAGTCCACCTCCAGTAATAAATCTTAATGATTTTTATTTTTATCTGAAATGTAGATTTGGCTGCCTTTTTAAAAGCAAAGGAAAGGTTTATTATTATATGTGCATAATATCTCTCACATTTGCTTCTAGTCTCAATGCATGAATTTTTAAATTGTTAATTTGCTTATGGAAGTATTGATCAATTTTGCTTTATTACTAAGTTTGGATGACTGAGCATGTCATAACTGTTAATGTATTCATTTGAACCAAAATTTAATTACAACAAAAGATACCGAACTTAATTTGCCCTTTCCTTAACGACTTTAGCTTGTCATCAGCAATGGTTCTGCACTGTCATACCAAGATGCTTCTTGATTTAGTAATGATTTTTGCGATGTTTGTCTTCCCCTAAATGGTTCCAAACTAGTATGTTTTGAATTACTGTATTTTCTTTTTTTTTTTTTGTGAGGAAGTTTGGCCCTGAGCTGACATCTATTGCCAATCTTCCTCTTTTTGCTTGAGAAAGATTGTTGCTGAGCTAACATCTGTGCCAGTCTTCCTCTATTTTGTAGTTGGGATGATGCCACAGCTTGGCTTGATGAGCAGTGCTGGATGTGTGCCCAGGATCCGAACCCATGAACCCCAGGTCGCCAAAGCAGAACACGTGAACTTAACCACTATGCCACTGGGCTGGCCCCACTATGTCTGCTTTTTATAGCATTTCTCACTCCTCCTTTATTATCAGGTTGATAGTTACCACTTCTCACTAAAATCAACATTTCTGACTCTAACTTTCCCCACTTTTAATCTGCTGTGCACCTGGAAATTAAACAACAAAACTTTTGAGAATTTCCCACAAAATAAGAGATGGAAGGAGTTTTCATATGATATCATATATGTAGTTTATTGAGTAAACTTTTTATTAGTTATTTTGGTTATTTATTTCTTCATTTTTACCTGTATTTAATTTAATTTAATTTTTTTGCTGGGAAAGATTCGACCTGAGCTAACATCCATTGCCAATCTTCCTCTCTTTCTCTCTTTTTTTTCCTTTCCAAAGCCCCAGTGCATAGCAGTATATTCTAGTTGTAAGTCCTTCTGGTTCTTCTATGTGAGCTGCCACCACAGCATGGCTACTGACAGATGAGTGGTGTGGTTCCGTGCCTGGGAACAGAACCTGGGCCACCAAATCGACTGAAGCATGCTGGACTTTAACCACTAGGCCATCAGGGCTGGCTCTTACCTGTATTTTAAACAGGCAAATTTACTGCATAATTGAGTTCTGAATAGGTAGAGTGATACTTATCACCACAAGCAAAGCTGGTACGTAACAAATCCCATGGAACGTATTCTATTGTGATTAGACATCAAAAATAAATTCTAAATATCATATTCTCATCATGCAGAATTTAAGAATGAAACTAAAGTAACTTAGTCTTTCTGTACCAAATTAATCAGTGAATAGATCCACAGGGCGAAGGGGGAGATGTTATATAGATACCATGACATCCCTCTGTCTTCCTTCTTCCTGCCTCCAAAGTATCTTTTTTTGACATGTTTTATTTTGTTGAGAGTTTAGAGGGGTTAGTTTAGATAATAGGGATGTTTAATAGCAAAATCATGCTAAAGTAGTTTGAGGAAATGTGATATGATATTAACAACCTATCGTAAAAAAACCTAATATCCAAAATGAATTAGAAATTCTTTAAGAGAAGATACAGCAACTTACAGCCAACGCAGTCTTGGCATGTGCTGACAAAGAGGTTTATCAGGCAAACAGGTGAGAACATTATCCATCAGTGCTCTGAAAAAGAAGAGAAACAAAAGCAGTCACATTGTTCTTGTTATTTTCCCAACTAACGTCGAACAGGGTATTATCATTATTCTTATAAAACCATGAAAATTTATTCTTAGTTGCCTTCTTTCTCTAATTTTTAAATTTCTAATTTTTCCTGTAGGTCTTGTTGTATTTAAGTGCTTGTCAGTAATAAAATTCAACAAATGATAGCTAATATATGGAGGGAGCAGTAATGTTAGTAACTGAAAAAAAGCTTGAAACTTTCAATAGTGGTTGATTAGTGAAATAGTGAAAAGGAGGTGATTTTAAATGAATGCTATTTTTCCTTACCAAGATTAATATTGGGCAGTAATAGTGTGCTTAAGAACATTTCAATAAAATCTGATAGTAAGGCTGTATTCAGTTTTGATAGGCTGACATTCTAGAAGACAGATCTTATGAAATTGCTGGAACTACAAAATAGCCTCATAGATTATGATTAAGAGATGGTTTTTACTTGAAAAGGACTCTTTAGGGTTTTAGCAATTCCACATTTAATGCTGTTAAACTGAAAGCAGTCATTTTTATTAATACCTTTCTCTCAATTGAAATATTTGCTTTAATGTTTCATACTTACAAGAGAATAAGAGAATTCAGTCCATAAAACGTTAGTGGAGAAATTCGACTGAGGTGATTATCTTCAATTATCCTGCCAGCCAGAAGAAAAACATTGATTCACTTCTATAATTTTAGAAAATAGAAAGTAATATTATAAAATGCCACATAAATTAAACATACAGCCATTCTAGTCTGTGGAGATCTTCAAAAACACCCGGCTTCAAGAAGGTTATTCTGTTATGACTGAGATACCTGAAAAAGGAGGAAGGACTATAATAAATTTATCCCTTCTTGGTATCTTACAATAAGGAAAAGAAAAGCAATAATCATCCATGTTAAACTTTCTTATATACTATTCTCATCATGCCGTTTCCCTGCCTTTGATTCTCTGAAAGTTCTTTATCACTTACCTTTCCATGTCTAGCTTTTAATTTCCCCTTAATTAATAATTAATTAGTCACTATTTGTGAATTCATTTATTCATCACATTCTTTTGAGTACCTACCCAATGCGCTGTACTAGGTATATCATCCCTTCTTTGAGGGGTTTTGAATCTAGAAGGAAGACCGCATGTGAACAGGGTAGCAGAGCAACATGGGGAGAAGAGAGAAGTGTATAACGTATGGCTACTCTGATGCTGCAGAGAAGAAAGCGCCTGGCTTTGCTGGGGGTGGGAACTGCAGGGCATGGAGGAGCGAGGAGACAGGAAGCTTTTACTCAAGGAGGAACCATTGAGAAGAGTCTTGGTTGAAGACACGTCATTCACAAAGCAAAGAATGAATAGGAGTTATTCTAGGCAGAGGAGATCACTTATGCAAAAGCAAGAGAGGTAAGAGAGAGTAACAAGTTCAGGGATCACCAGAAAAATCAGAGTGATCTCACCACAAAGGGGCTGTGAGGAGAGACAGGAGATGAAGTTGGGGGGCAGGCAGGGGCTTGTTCTGGAAAAAAGGACATTGCATGCCTTGCTGAAGAGTGTGACCCCGCCTTACCTACCCAACTTCACTTCTTAGTGTTCTGCAAAGTGAGCCAACTCTGTTCTTCTATTTGATCTCCTCCTCTTGCTGTGTTTATTCCTATCTCAATCTCTTTAGAGAGGCAATTCACTGCTCTGAATCTGCTGTCAGACAGTTTGATTGCTAGCTTTGGTACTTATTAATGGTATGACCTTAAGAAAGCAACTAACTTCTGAAAACTTCAGTTTTCCCAACTCTAAAATGGAGATAATATTAGTACCTACTTTATTGGGTTGTTGTAACATGTAAGGCAATGCATGTCATAAGCACTCAGTACGTATTATTGATTATAACAATATCTCATGCTTCTCACGCTAATTTCTTTTCTCTTCTTTTTCCTCTCTGCCTATGATTCTTAGGCAAGTATTAGTTCAAATTTCACATCCACTGATACATAGACCACACTGATTTCTCTCTTTTCTCTACTCTGACAGATCTTAGAGCTGACATCCTGTAAAATTTCTCCTTCCAGGGATCTTCCCTTCCCCACCAGGTTTGACTTCTGCTTAGGGGTAGCAAGGGATGGTGCCCCATACTAGAGCCACTCCCTTCCCTTCCTTGCAAACCTGGAGCCCGAGTTGGGCACAGGAAGAGGTTAAGAACAGCTTCAACACATCCCCTGAACACCTCTGGGGCTCCCTTAAAGGCCAATAAAAATCCCCCAGGTAAAGGCATTTGATCCACCCTGGTACCCTATGTTCATCTTTTAGCCAGTCCTCTTTATTTTTCAGAGCCATCCTTCACTGCTCTGGACCCAAAATAGTCACTCCTTTCAGTGAATCATAATAGCAGTTGCGGTCTGAACAACACGGTTTAGGTCTTAATTAAGTAATCTCTTTCATCATTCTCTAGTTGTTGTGTGTATGTTGGCATTGTTTCCACACCATAGACTATAAGCTTCTGGAGAGCGAAAGGCCCACTCCTCCCCAGTGGTAGCATAGTACTCTGCCTGAAATACTGAGGTGTAAGCTGCTGGAAGACAGCATGTCTGACTTATCTTTCTATGCCCTCCATGGTGTCCTGTTGAAGAACTTGCATACTATGAGGGCTAATGAATATTTATGGACAAATGAAGAGCAAGTATCTAATGGTTATCTACGAAAAACCAGAAGTATGTGACATCTTTAACACGCAAACAATAGTCCAGTGCTATGAAAAAACCATGGAACGAAATGGAAGACACTTCTAAATTTACTCTCCAGTTCTGTACTATCTTTCAAGACCTCCCTCCATATCCATTGACCATTAAACCAAGCAGATGCTGTTTAGTAAGTTTTGAATAGATTCATGGAAGGTTGGAAGGAAAGATAGTCAGGAGGCTGATGAGGATGAGTCCAACACTAACTTTGAGTATTTGCTAAGATAAAAAAGAGCAGGGATGGGATAGAAGGGACGAGGACGTGGCTAAAGTGGTTACTGTTAAGGCTTTGAGTCTCCAGTGGCCTTCTTCCATTTTGCTAGCAAATGATTAAGTGGCCCTCTTGACTCAATCTCAAACTCTGTTCCTGCCAGCCAGGAATCTGACTGGAAAGAGTTTCTTGGGTTAAGGATGAAAAGCGGGATAGGATAGGAAACAAGAGAACAGAAAAGGAAATATAGGAAGTTGTTTATTTATGTGATTTTTGATTATGTTTCCATGCAATAACTTCTTCTAGGAGGAAAGCTTTAGCTCCTTGGTAGAATTCAATGAAATGGAAATTTGAGAAAGACTATTTTAAAAATCTTTGCTCTTAACCTAATGAGATGCAACCGGTAAGGATGACTGTTATTAAAAAAAACCCCAAACAACAACAGAATCTCAGAAAATATTAAGAGTTGATGAGGATGTGGAGGAATTGTAATCATTGTGCGTTGCTGGTGGGAATGTACAGTGGTGCAGATGTGGTGGAAAACAATATGGTGGTTCCTCAAAAAATCAAACATAGAATTGCTATCTGACCCAGCAATTCTACCTCTGGGTATATATACAAAAGAACTGAATGCAAAGACTCAAACATACATCTGTATACCAGTGTTCAGGGCAGCATTATTCACAATAGCCCAAAGGTAGAAACAACCTAAATGTCCGTTGATGGATAAATGGATAAATGAACTGTGGTATATACACACCGTGGAATATTACTCAGCCTTAAAAAGGAAGGAGTTTTTGACATATGCTACAACATGGATGAACCTTTAACACGTGCTAAGTGAGATAAGCCTAACACAAAAGGGCAAGTATTTTATGATTCTGCTTATACAAAGTACTCAGAGTAGTGAGATTCATAGACACAGGAAGTAGAGTGGTGGTTGCCAGGGGGAGGGGAGAAGGGAATGGGGAGTTAACCTTTAATGGGTTTGTGGTCTTAGTTGGGGAAGATGCAAAAGTTCTGGAGATGGATGGTTACACAACAATATGAATGCACTTCATGCCACTAAACTATATACTTAAAAATAGTTAAAACAGTAAATTTTGTTATATATATTTTACCACAATAAAAAAAGCTTTGTTCTTTAAAACTCATAGTACTTTACATATTCATAAAAGCAGAATAAGTGGAAAGAGAATAACTGGGGAAGTCTTCGGACTTTCTCCTTCAGAACTTTTAATGATCACCAGCCTTTCTTACTTTGATTAAGTTCATTCAATCGTCATTCCTGTCACCACAGCTAATGGATAGTGAGTTCTTACTGGGTGCCAGGCACAGTGTGCCTAATTCTTCCTAGGGATTTTCGCATTTGCTTTTTCACAACAACCCTGAGGTAGGTGCTGTTATAATTTATATTTTAAAGTAGAGAGAATTGATGCTTAGAAAGAAAAATAAGTTGCTCAGGTTCACACACCTAGCGAGTGGTGAAGTTGGGACTCGCACTGACACCCGTCTAACTCTGAACTCCATGCACTTAGCACAATGCTCTCACGCTGCACCTTCAGTTCGCACATCTCCTAGGCACTGCTGTGGGCAGGAGGGCTGGTGGGTAGTGGAACGTGTTAGGCTGACAGGCCACCATGAGACAGACAAAATAATTGGCGCTGGTACTTACAGTTTAGTAAGACTGTACAGTCCTCTGAAAGCATAGATGGATACGGATCTAATCTTATTGTTTTGCAGGCATCTGTGAAAAGGATTATTAAAAGGAAAACACAGTGAAACAGAGTTTCAGTTTTGCAAGATGCATAGAGTTCTGTGGATGGATGGTGGTGATGGTAGTGCAAGAATGTGAATGTACTTAACGCCTCTGAGTGTACACTTAAAAATGGTTAAGATGGTGCATTTCATGTCATGTGTATCTTGCTACAATTAAAAATTTTTTTTAATTAAAAAAGGTAAACATAAAATAATTTAGTGAAGCTGGATATCATGCTATTTTGTTTGGTTATTAAATTCATGTAGGATTAGGCTAGCTTTTGTTTAGAAATTCTAGTCATAAAGGTGAACATATAATAGCTAAAATTTAATATTTGAATTTTCTGTGAGTGAAACTTTAATGCATAGAAAGGCACTCACTATTGAATAGGCCTAGAAGCCAGACTTTTTAACATTTTCTGCTATAATTCTTTAACCCGTTAATTAACCTATAATTCATCTATAATTCAGGGTTCAACACAGTGCTGGCAAAACCACAAGTATGTGACATCTTTAAGGTCCAAACCTTATTCCATGGTAATCATAAATCTGCCAGGCAAGTCAACTTTAATTTTATTAATTTGACAGCCCAAGCCTTGCTCCAAAAAGTGTTTGAGGAAACTTACAAAGAGTACATATGACAAAAGAGAAAAACAGAGATTCAAAAATCAGGACTAGAAGGATATACATTAGATTGGAAATGTCAAGCAAGAATGCAGGCTTACATAGTTAACTAAAGTCACACTGGAAGTTGGGCCTTGAGTTTACTGGATGTCAAAGGAAACAGATACCAGAACACAAGCAATTGCATCACGTGCACCCCTATAAAGCTTTGCATTTCTATGTATACTGGCCCCAGATTGCGGGAATGACAAAGTGAGGGCTTCAAGCCTGATTTCTTGTTCTGAGTGGAGGTAACCATTGTCCTTTAGGATTTTCTGAGTTTTATGCATTTTTAAAAATAGATTTTAGGAGCTATAAGGAATAAATCAAGATGAACAAATTCTCAGTTAATTAGAAATTTTGACTAAAAGAGATTCCCCATTTCTCCAACATGCAAGAAAACCTAACTTAGATTGTAAAATGTTATTATTAAATTTATTGTGTGTCTAACAGTTTCACAGAATGCATTGTGGACCCAATCATGTAGTAGATAATGCATCTGTCTCATTAATGCACAGACAGACTTTGACATGCACTTATTTATTTGTTTCTAATGATTGCAATGATCTACTAAGCAATAGACTGTATTGCCTGGAGTTTGAGCCAAGCTACATCTCTAATAACCAATCAGAGATTTTTTGGAATTAGGCTATTTTTATCTATTACCTGTAATAAATTGGCCGTTCAAGAATTAAGCCAATGTTTATTGTGTAAAAATGCTAAACTACTGTGTCAGATAAACCTGAATTTTGTTAGTTAGATTTGAAGTCCTAACTCCTCTTAAACATGTGGACATAAGGTGGTGCTACAGATCAGAAAAATTCTTCCTACTCCAGAAATCAGAAAATAGAAAGGGAAGCATCCTCTTGAAGTTTTTGTATCAGGCCTAATTTTGAAAACTCCTCTTCACTGATTGATAAATGTCTAGAATAAAGTTCTTAAAAGTCATTTCTACTGGAATTTTAATTTTCAAATATGAAACATTTTTCTGTAGATTATCTGGGTTTTGAGAACATTTCATCTAATGAGGTGGATACATTTTTCTTCTGATTCTGCTCTATTTCTGTTATCTTAAAGAAAAATGTGCAGACAGATTATGTCTAGGAACCAGGTTTCTCTGGTGTAAAGCCAAAACCAAAACCAATACAGGTGTAAAAATGAAACCAGGAATTCTGAGACATTTTCTAGATAGTGTGATTCTGGCACAGAATATTTAAACCCAATAGTTTAAGCAAATAACAATATGTTTTAACCAAAAAATTGACGTAAATAACAGGTAAACATCACCTGGGCCATTATGGATTTTGACAGTCCGTATGTAACCTTAAACTGAAGGGAATCTCGTATGTCAGACACTATCCAAGGCCAAAATAAAACTCAACCCACACAGCAAATGTAAAAATGGAATTAAGTCCCCAAAACAACATACTTGGAGGTTTCAAACCGCAAGGGCTTGCTATCGTAGGGGAAGACTGAATTTGCAAACATAAGGAGGAAAATTCTTCACTATCTAATCTTGATGACAGGTCTGGTAAAAGGTCATTACATCTTTCTCTAAGGTGGACATTGAGGTGAACCATGGTAGAATAATGCAGAGAGTAAAATCTTCCGGGTATCTTCATTCTAGGAGGGTGTGGTAGGAGAATTCATAGCACACATGCTCCAGTTTCTTTGGAGATAGATATCTGAGATTTTTCTAGAATGGCTTCTAGACTTACTCAGAAAAAAAGTGCTACCTGGTAGTCTCCAGCTAACACCTAAATAATTCCCCAAAGAGGGATTAGACTTAAAAAGTGACACAGTGTTGGTCTCTGCAGAAGTGAGAAGAAACAAGTATGCCAAAAAATGTTAGTCAATTTTAATACCAGGAATTAATTTTTTTCTTACAGCTTCTGAAGATCATGGTACTTTCTGAAGCCA
This sequence comes from Equus przewalskii, assembly GCF_037783145.1. NCBI lineage: Eukaryota > Metazoa > Chordata > Mammalia > Perissodactyla > Equidae > Equus > Equus przewalskii. The sequence goes on from NC_091832.1 coordinate 75,738,535, forward strand.
TCAGGAGGAAGCTTTCTTATTAAGTTCCACTGAAGTGACCTGAAATAAATGTAAATTTTAGTTCTTACTTAAAGTTTCTTTCTTTACTTTTAAACTACAACAATACAGATAATGATAAACTTTATCTACTTTAGCACCAACTTTCAGGAAACATTTTGTTTCACGATGTCACTTGCATATTCATAGCATCATTTGAACTAGGTCTTACTGTTGACTTCATATTATTATATATATTTATCTTTTCTTAAATTTAGTTTCCAACATTGTAATTCTGACAAAAAAATTGTTAAAATAATAAAACTTGGAAATAATTTTCAGTTATGTTCTTCTTTTCCATTTTAACAAACATTAGAAAGCATCTCAGATTCTGAGTGACAATAAAAATAATGTTTTCTTGTTTAAAACATGTTCAGAAACTTAAATAGTTTTATATTCTTCAATATTTCAATGCTCACATCCCACTACCTTTGTTTCCTTTTAAAATTAGTTAGGAAGGAAACTGTCAATCAGTATGTACAATTAAACTTTATTCAATAAGTGATCTCATTTCAATTTCTAATAAATTGTACATAAAGATTTCTCCTTGTATCACAATTTGATAAGCAGCTTGACACAGACCCATGTCTGCATAATTGTGGTTGTATTCGAAAGGACCTAAACCTTTAATTTTCTTAAAAAAAATCAATGTAATGTAGTTGGCACAAAATAAAACAAGCAAAAAACTCCAAAAACATTGCAGCTGGGGTTCCTTGCATGAATCATACAAAATCTTTCCATGTCAATCTCTTTAATTGTGAAAGAATGGATTTGGACTAGATGATCTCTAATAATATGACACTATTATTATTACCACTACCATTATAAGATCTAATGGAGCAGATAGATACTCATCCATAAGTGAGCAATAGACTGCATTGTCTGGAGGTTCACTGCTGTGGGATAAACACTTGTAAATACTTGACTGACCTAAAGGACTCAGGTTAAGACTGTCATACGATAGGCACTAATAATGCTTAGGTTTTGGACCAGTGTTGCTTAAACTTGGTAATGACGCCTCCTTAAAGAAAAATAGTTTCTTAGACTCCCCAGCACACAGTTTTGGAATCTAATTTGAGAAACACTGTTCTAGAGTCTAGAAGACCATGCATTCTCAACGGAGGTGTTATTGCGCCAAGGGGGTCAAAATTGGTTATTCGGGAGAGAAAAAAAATCTCACTTTTTTAATGGATAAACAACAGTTATACATAAATAGATATAACTGTATTTGTAGTATTAAAATTTCACGGGGGGGACAAATTTAAAAAAATGCCTAAAAAGGGTCCAGAGGGGGACAATAATGAAAAGTAAAAAGGTTAAGAAACACTGTTCTGGACTATACACACCAGTCACTTAATGACTTTTTCAAACAAATGAATAGCAAAAGTTGATGAACTAGTAACTCTGTCTTGAAATCACTCTTAGTCGCTGGGTTATCACCAAATCTTCTTTCCTTTCCTATATTAGGGAAGGATTGAGAATCCCTTCTCATCTAAAGATTATCACTTGGCATAGATCCTCAATTCTGCTTTCTATTCTGTTTAAATATTTGTGTTGTATAAAGATAAACTGATAAATATTTGAGTTTGACTTAAGGATATTGATGAAAGTTTATTGTGCTTATTCTCAAAAATGTGTTCATTCAGTCATTCACTTTCTCAAGAAACATGTGCTGAATGCCTCTATGTACATTTTAGACAAAAAGATAATATCCCTGCCCTTAAGAAGCTTATACTCTACTTGAATAACAAATAACATACTTTATTTATAAATAGAAATATTTCTTTGGATAATAACTTCAGTCTTGTAGCTCAGGGCTAAAAAAGGCAATCAGCTTGTTCTATTTTTTATTGTATTTACTTGTAAATTCAATTCAAAAACATTGTTTAAAGTTTATTATATTCCTAAAAACTTTGGAGGATATATAGAAAAACCATGTTGAAGGTCCTCATGGAGCGTATGCCTTTTCCCTTTTTCTGTTAGAGAAGATTAGGACCTCAATCACTATCCTGCCAGGAAGAATGCTCACTATACTTAAAAGACACAAGTGAGGTTCTATGAGAGACCCCAAGAGAAGAGGTTAATTGCATCTGAGTGTAGGGTTGCTCTAGAGGGAAGGAAGACTCATTAAAGTTCTCCTAAATAACATTTCTTAGAAAGTTGGATTTTTATTAATAGTGCCTAGGATTTATAGTCTACTTCTTTCTAAATGATGCCAAATATTTTCACAAATAGCATTCTCTATACTTTCATAATACCCTATTGAAATGGAAAGAGGTAGGTATTATTATTTTCACTTAATTAGACAAGCCAAAATACTTTATCATAAATAGATTCCTGTATTTTAAAATTTAATATTTCAAGTTTGACTCTTCACAAAGTGAAGTGTGTGTATGAAAGAGAGAAACTACCTAGTTTTATTATTATTGTCAAAGCTAGTTCTAGTTTTTATAAAGAAAGCACTTACTGTTGGATTACGTAGTGTCAGTGATTAAATTCCAGGATCTTAAAGTCAGCTCTCAGTCAAAGTTAATATTTAGCAGCAAGAACAATGTAAAAACAATCATATTTGTCTGTTTGTCTCTTTTGTTCATTAGCATTTATATGAAACATCTTTAAAAAAATCTCAACTTCAATAAATATTGGTTGGATTATTGGCTTCTTTGATGCTTTACTTACATATGATTTAGTCTATTTCTGACATTTCCTTATGATAGTTCCAGGTCAAAATATGGAATGAGCTTAGTAATAAAATATGATATTTACTCTTTTAATGCATTTGCTATAAAGGCTAAAGTTCCTTTTCTCTACGGAATTGAGCAAAGACTGGGATGAGGTGTGATGCTGAGTCAGTGTTCTGCAAAGAAAAGTAGGAACGGACAACCTGAATCAATCTGCTCACCCAAAGCACAAGAAAATGCTATTTTTTTTTAACAAAAAATAAAATAAAGTGTTGTAGGAATAAACGCTTGAGCTTCATTCCTACATCTCCAAACGCCTGTTGGAAATTTCCGCTGAGTGGTTTGTTTACCATAAATTGAAAGGAACATCTAAAGTTGGAGTCCTAACCTTCCCCACTTACTGTCATCAGGTCTCCCCATTCCTGGATCACTCTATTACTTAGGATAGAAACCTTGGAATCATCTTGGATCCCTCCTTCTCTCTTGCTTTCCTGTAGCTGATCATTCATGAAGATCTGATCCCAGTGTTTTCCTTTACATCAAGTGTTGAAAACTTGTGGCCCATGTGCCTGCACGCATCTCTTTATGGATGGATGGATGTATGAATACGTGCACATATGTGTGTATGTATTGAACAGCTTTTTAAAAAATTGAATCAGAATACCTTTAGGTGGGGTATGTATTTTCTAGTTAATCACTGCCTAATTCTCCTCCATTCCTCCAGTTCTCTCCTTCTGTTCCTTTCTTTTACAAGGTTAGTTGAGCTGTTTAAGAACGGAATCAAGTCTTATTTGTGGGAAAAGGAAAAATGAGATTGGCAACATCAGAGTATTCTTGGACTTGGATTTTCTAGTAATTTGATACAAGCAGTGGGGGTGATAATTTCTTTCTTTGAAAATAGAATGAAATCATCATAAATTTTTATACCCAGCAGTTCCAGTCAGAATTTAAGTCATGGAAACTCTTCACAGAATCTCAGGTTTTTGGGGGGCATTATTATTTTTTCTAGTAGGACTAATTACTATGAAAGAGAGCTATATTGAATTGAGCCTAGGATAAAATGTTATTCTGAGTTCAGGGGAGAATGTTACCTCCCTTGGAAAAGACTGTGTGGCTCAACCTACCTGATGTTCTTAGCTCATTTTCTATTCAGTTAAACTCCTCAGGTCACTATCAGTTGGGTAAACTCCCCAGATTCTGTTAATTTGATGGTACCACTATCTACAGGAACGCTAAGATATAGCTCTTCCCTACCTCCTATATATGTCAAGCATATGAGTTGCTGTGTTGTATGGTTTGGGTTGAAAAAGGCAGGAATTGTCAACATTTGTAAACCTAAGAGTTACTCTTATTTTGTCCTCATATACCGAAGGTCAGGCATAAGGCACTAAAATATCTGGATGAAACAAAAAACTCAGCAAAAATATTGGATTAAAATGTCATCCTCCACTGATTTCTTTTGAAAGGTTTCATACAAATGTGTGTGTTTGTGTTGCTGAATTTGTTGAATTCAAATTAGTACTAGATCAAGAAATCGCTTATTATGAGGATAATTTTCTTTTACAGACATAAGTTTGAGTTACTGAGGGAGAAAACAACATCAACATCTCTGAGTCAAATGTGATTCACAAGAGTCAGATTTTAAATGTGAAGTTCTGGGAATATTTTATCCAATTTGCTTCACTTGTTTTCCTTTTTTTCACTAATACATATGAAGTATGAAAACTTATTTCCAGTAAAGTCTAAAAGAGCTCTTTCAATAAATGTTGTTTCTGTAATACCAAAATTCTATATAATAGTTTAATTAGTAACCTTTTTTCTTTAGTAGCACATTACAACTGATGGCATGTTTTGTTTAGATAAAATATGATGATACTAAATACTTCATAGGATTATTATGAGGGACTAAATAAATTAATATATAGAATAATTTAGGGTAGAGTCTAGCATTTAATAAATGCAAAATAAATATCAACAATTATTATATTCGACCAAGGAACAATGACATCATCTTTGAATAAAAAATGCATTATTAATAATGACAAGTCCTTAATTATGATACAATTCTACAGTTGCTATTCTGGTTGTCAGGATGAAGCCATTCTTTTCTACTTACATTTTAGTGACATTTGAAGAAACTGATGGAACATCTCGTAAATTGGTCTTATCACAGTCGAGCTCTAAATCGTGGCAAAGACATTGCACAGGAACAGAACCGAGCACTGAATAAGGAGGAAATAGTGAGGAATAGAGATGGTGAGGGACCGGGAAGAGGAGGGAAATGAAAAGAAAGAAATGAAAAGCTATGAGAAAATTATTTAGTACGAAAGTATGTCATGTTTTACCTATGCAATTTGGGCAATGCTTTAAATTAAGTTACCAAAGTTTACTTTTAATTTAATGTTAAAATGATGCTAGAACATTAAGATAGGAAAGCACACACATTTACCAGCCCATGCATTTTTTTAAACAGTAGATTGCTTTTCTCCATTTGATGCTAAATGAATGAAGTCATCTGCTTTTTCTCACCCTAGCAGAGTTGTTACATCCAAGAGTGACGTGATAGTGTGTGATGGGCTTTAATGTCCATGTTAAAGCTGCTACTTAAGAATAAAGTATTTATTAATAGCATAATCAAACCTTTAATGGAATACTACGTCTTTTTTAGCTAGAGAGAAAGGGAACTAAACACCAAACTATAGCATTGGTAGAATTTTGTTTTGGAAAATTCAGGAGTTCTTCAAAGGATTTTTAATGATGTTCTTTTGGCTTATGTAGGGATGTAAGGATGTCTAAAACATCACTTATGGAAGTGAATATTTTTTATGCATAGTCATTCTTTTCTCATTTATGGGGGTTGCAAAGAGAAGGAGAATGGGTTGTATCCCTTTGGCCATCTTGTGGGGCTATAGTGACAATCTTAAACATGTGATCCAACATTTCTAAAGTCTATTAGAGACTTGCAGTGATGTGTTCATGTAGCTAAACAGTAAAATGGGATTATTATTCAGGATAATAAATCTAAACTGCTCCCCGCCTTGATGCGGAATGGACGATTACCGAGAGCAATGAGGAGTGCCTCCCTTTTACAACTAGCTTGAAACCCTACAGTGTATAGCAGAGTTACTGACTGGAATCTCTACAGGGGACAGGCAGAGGAGGTCTAGACTGTGTCCAGATGTCCCAGTGGAACAGCTTCTCCTCACTGTTGTCATATTAGAATAAGAACATGTGCAGCCAAGTCAACCAGCTTCCTCAAAGAAGCCAGAAACACAATGCTTTATATATAATTACATATATAAAAAATGGCAGTAGCTAATGAAACATTTTAAAACATCATAGCACAAACAAAACTTTCTTTCAGAATTTTCTACTTGCAAGCTTCCAGTTTTACCTCTACAAAAGCTTCCAGGGACTAGAAGGGCGTCTTAATGGCAAAGTAGAGAATCCTGTGACAAAGCTGGTGGATGACTGCTAGTGAGCACAGGTGACTGCAGCTTTTGAAATAGTAAGGTGCCCCTTTGCTCAGATATGGGGTGACAGGTGTTCTTTTTTTTTCTCCCAAATAACTCTGCAGACTCCTTTACAGGATCATGAGAGATCAAGATCATAACTTACTTTTGAGTTTTTTGTAAACAATCTCTGCCAAGACTTTTAAACAGTGTTATGGTTGTACGTAACAATTTTGGCTATGGATCTCTGAAAACTGATTCTCTCTCTTTAAGTGAAAGCGATGTCTAACATGAGTGTTGTGGGGAAGGGATGGTGACGGTTGGAAAGGAAGATGAAGATCCTGAGAGTGAGAGTAAGAAGGGTAAAAAGGAGGATGGTGAAAATAACATTAATTCTGGTGTGTTTTTTCTATTTATATAGACCAAGTTAAGATACGCTGCGTGTGTTGATTACAGGGTTACCTGTAATAGGGAAAGCTGAAAAAAGAACACCAGATATCCAACAACAAAAGAATGATTAGGCAAATTATGTCATTTAAAATGTATTATGAAGTATATTTAACAAGTTTATAATAATATGGATACCTGATTATGCTATAATGTTAATTGAAAATATGATAAAAATGGTTTGCACAGGAAATTTCATCTATGTTAAAGTAAAAAAAGATCAGTAACGCACCAGCAAGTTAATGCTGGTTGCCTCTGAATGGTGAAATTATGTTTGAGTAAACAATTCTTTCCAAATCCCTCAAATTTAAACTTTATTAATATATTGGTTAACGGTAGACATATCTTTCAAGGTATTGTTTTTGAGAGGTGACTTTATAAATGTGAATTCCTCACATCCTTTCATCCAGCCCCAAAGCATAAGCCATTCTCAGTTTAATTTCCAATAAATCCTTATAATAATCTGATTTAAACGAAGTGGCAGAAGAGGAAGCTTAATTTACATTTCACCACCAAATTTTATACTGCACTTTCCATTCTGTTTATACACTGCTGTTAAGCTTGAAAAAGACATTTAATTAATAATTACCACCCCTCCTTGAATTGTCTTTAAAGAACTCTAATTAAAAATTATATATTTGTTCTCTACTAAGAACTGATAAAAATTACCTCTTTTTGATACATCATTTATTGTGTAGGCTCTATTTCTCTTATGCAATTATACTTAGTCCTCAGGACCAGGAAGAAATTTACTTCTCTTGCTGACTCAATTTGTTTTTCCCCCATTTATTTATTTTTGCTTTATAAACCAGACTATGAAAGTTACGTAGCCCATTATTTTCCCTCTTTGACATAATGATCTCAAAATTCAGAACTAAGCTTTGGGTGCAGTGACTGAACTTTCCTCAGCGAGGATTTCCTAGTAGAACTTTTCTTTTCCATTCCCTTTCTCATTCACCACTGAATTTTTGTCATGTTAATGGTTTGTCTGTTAGTAGCCATGTTTTTATTGTAAACAGCTTAAAATACTTTTGAGAACAAGGTGAGATATAAAGAGATTCAATTAACATTTAGGAAATAAAAAGACATACAGTAAAATGAAAATGAAAACTACATTTTGTGATAATATGGCTTAATACATTAATTTTTTGCATTATATTAGCAGTTAAATTATACCTATTCACTTTTTCCTTCTGAAATGATTATAACTTTTTAATGATCAAGTAATTTGATCCCCTTATTCTAACAATGAAGCAATGGGAGGCTGAGACAGATTGCTGAATATCCTGTGACACTTACAGTAGGAATGTACACCCCCTTCAACTGGGGATTGTTAGTAGTTTGTTATTAATCTTATTTGAAAGTAGTGAAGCCAAAACATTTTCAAACTTTTTTAAAAAGCTGTACTTTACAATTTGTGGTAGAACATAAGGGAAAGTTATATATTCTTCCCCCTCCCCCAATGCCTGCTTTTAACCAAGGTTTTGAAAAGCTAGGATCAAAATTATAACTCCAAGACACAAATTTACATTTGAAGAATTAATTAGAATAGACAAAATTTATTTAAAAAGCATCATTTATATAGATCTTCCTGATCTAAAATATTATAGACTTAATCCTCGAGGTTATACCCTCCCACACCCTCTCTAGTGTGTTTGCAAGTTTTCAGTTTATGACTAAACATAGCAAGTTATAATTACTAAGGCTTTTTTGTGGGTCTAAAGTATAGTTTAAACCTCAGAAGATTTTTCGCTCGCGAATGTTAAAATCTGAACAGCTTCTCTGCTCTTCTATTTTCTTACTTTCCTTTCTATCAGAGTTTATAGTGATTGTGAAAAGTGGACATATAAAATAGCAACCCTAATGACTGATTGATATAGATTTCATTCACAGCAACACCTGGCATGATTTATTACCTTTACACTTAAGATCCCTGAGTCATTTTTATTTATTTTATTTATTTATTTATTTATTTTAAAGATTTTATTTTTTCCTTTTTCTCCCCAAAACCCCCCGGTACATAGTTGTGTATTCTTCGTTGTGGGTTCTTCTAGTTGTGGCACGTGGGACGCCGCCTCAGCGTGGTCTGATGAGCAGTGCCATGTCCGCGCCCAGGATTCGAACCAACGAAACACTGGGCCGCCTGCAGCGGAGCGCGCGAACTTAACCACTCGGCCACGGGGCCAGCCCCCTGAGTCATTTTTAAACAAAATTCTCAAATTGAGGCTGCATGTCTAATAGAATTTGCAATTAGAAAACTATAATTAACTTAAAAAAAGGTATATGTTGGATCCAAGTTTTAAAAACATGGTGTCTTATTATGAACTCACAGAAAAGGAGACTCAATCGCTCTGATTACTTACGGCATTCAGATGCTCCTGCCTCAGAGGAATATGGTGAAGTCATTCTGTAGTTAGTGGTAAAATATTTGTCAAATTGCAAAGACCATCCATTGTTGTCTCCTAAAATAAAAATCAGAGAGCAGAAAAGATCAAGAAAACAGAAATATTCTGGAGTGTTGAGGAAAGTAGATCCTCTCTTTAAAATAAATGCATGATTCTCAAACTTAGTGAGAGAAATATCATCTGGGAGCTTGTTACAAATCTGTATTTCGGGGCCCCCCCACTTAGAGATCCTGATTTCACAGTCTGAGATGGGTTTCCTAGTCTCCATCTTTGATGGGCACTATAGTCATTCTTCAGCAAGTAGTGTTTGGACCACACTTTAAGAAACAGGACTTTAGATGCACTGAAACACAGCACACTGTTCTTAGCATATTAATTATGATTCTCTCAATCTTCTTCAAATATTTAAGCTGATATTGGAGATTATTAACATAGCTAAATGGTAGTGATAGTTAAATTAAAAAGAGAAGAAAATAACATGACCAGCACGATCTCATTCCTTTTTTTTTCCCCAAAGGCATTATGGTGTCACCGGTGTTGTTAAGAATGATTATCCTCTGCGTGCTTACATATTTTCTCATATACATTTTCTAGTTTTGATATTAAACTCCTGTATCATTTTAAAAAAGCAAAAATAGTAAAAGCCTTCATTTGGGGGAGAAAAAGAAAATAATTTTTCCTCACAAAATTCTTCACCTTTTAGTTATTTTTAAACATAAGAGTCAATGAAGCCAGTCATATGATAGAATGGGGATTTAGGAGCAGCTTCTCTGGACGTCATTGCAGATGGTACAAGCCTTCATCCTACTGGGCAGGGGGGTGTTGAGTGTGATCCTTTCCAGAGTTTCTAAATTTTTTTCAGAATGCCGCCAGGACTCTTTAAGGATGCATAAACATATAGACAGATGATAGAATTATAAAAGTTTATTCTATTTCCATAAGTTAGTATTAAATCTAGCATTGATTTTATAAATTATTTTTGCCATGAATGCATACAGTCAAGTGTCCCTTAACGATGGAGATAACGTTCTGTGAAATGTATCTTTAGGTGATTTCGTCGTTGTGTGAACATCGTAGAGTGTACTTATGCAAACCTAAATGATATAGCCTACTATACACATAGGCTTTATGGTACTAATCTTATGAGACCACCATCATATATGTGGTCTGTCATTGACCAAAACATCGTTATGCAGCACATGACTGCAATTCAAATCTGAAACTAGAGTTCAGGTATTACAATTTTGTTCAGTTGCATGGATTTGGTGAAATTGACTTTACCACAGGCATGGTTTCAACTCCTATCAGAGGACTTCCAAATTATATGTCCAGCCACACTTTATCTACTGTGTAACAGGCAGTCAGTTAATACAGGCACCTGAAACTTAATGTTCCCAAAAAGGAACTTATCTTTCCCTGTATAAACTTGCTACTCTTTCTAAATCCTCTGGATTGGTGAATAGTCTCCACAATCTATAAAAATGCCCAGAACAGAAAGGTTAAGTTTGTTGGGTTATGCTCATACTTGATTAAATATAACTTATATGATTTCCCCCTTCTGCAGGTTATTTTCTTATTTTTCCACAACTCATTAACTCCTCCATGAAGATTGTATTTGGGAAAGGAAAAGTATTCTAACATAAATGCTGTATATACTTGTAATATTAGACTTCTTTTTAGAAGTCCTAGTAAAAGTGAAAAATTGGAAAGACGACAGATTATTTAAACATTATATTTATAGCATTCTCCTTCTTTTAGCATGACTCATTAGTTTTAAAATTTCTTTATTACAGAAGATTTCAAAATAAGCAAAGGGAGCAAAGTAGTATAATGACATCTCAATTCAGAGGGCAACAACTGAAGGACTTTAAGTTTACCAGCTATGGACTTCAGCATGAGACTCCTGCTGGGCACCACTAACTAGATGGACAAAGGACAGTGCCCTAGAAACAGCGAATGTGAGCAAATATCCATTGAACACCCAGGAACCGGTCCAAGGTGCCTGCCCAGCCCCTGATATCATGCGGATGACATTTTAGGCAGACAAAAAGGAGGAAGGGAAGGAAATTTAAAAGACTGAGTTTGTGTAGCCTAATAGACACTATAACTTATTGAGAACATGGTGGATTTTGTGTCTGTCCGCTCCTTCTCCACTCAATCTTCAGTTTACAGTGCTTTCTTGTTCTTTAGAAGTTGATAAGTTAAACCTATGTTTTCCAGTCCCCAAGCATCTAAGGTTCTTCTTATAGACAAGTTTCTATCTTGTGAGTCTCACTCTTGTGAGATTGGAAGTTTGTAGACACCAGTCTTGTGGGTATCTAGTGGAAGTGGGGCAGTTCCAATAGCCAGCCTCAGGGTTCCAGCTTCACGGGTAAAGAGATGATTAGCAGTAATAGTGGTGGCAGCAGCAGATGCTGCTTGATCTTGGGCTTACAACTATGGCGGTGTGTTTCCCACCCCTGACTCCTGCTTCTGTAGCCTTTACCACGATTCTACAAAGACATTCTTCGGTGTATGAAATCTCTTCTTACTTAAGCACTGCCCCCCCCCCCCCGCCCCCCACCTCAAACAAAGCCCCAAAAAACTAGAGTGGTTTCTGTTTCTACTTTCCAGAGGAGTTTGCAGATAATAGACTCTCAAGAATAGAAACATTGTATTGGTTATCCGAACTGGTTGGTTCTGAAGATAATGGCAATCCTGTTACCATGAGAAAATGAGATTCAAAGTTTATGTCTCACAGTGACAAAAAAGTTACTTAAATTACCACTTTTGGCTTCCTGGGATGATGTGCCTCTTAGAAAGCTAGACTCTGGCAAGGTGGTTGCTATGATAAATCATTAGAATGAAAATGAGAAATTTCAGGGGTTGTGGAACGAGTACACTATGGAGGTGCCCTGGAGAGATTAAAGAAAGAAAATGACAAACTTAGAGTTTGACATTATCAGCTCAAAAAAGTTCAGAGAACCAGGAAGCTTCCAAGACTCTCTAAGATAATCTTTTATCTCTTATGACCTCAGGACTGATGTAGCCTCAAATCAGATAAAATCTGATGCAATGGGTTGCTGAGATTGCAGTATAAGCAGAATTCACATTTTGACGTATATTTTAAGTGAAGATTAGGACACTAATTTGGATAGAGAGGGATCCTGTGAATTTCAATGGGGCATTTGAGTGTGTTTAGCTGAATTTGATCACCCTAAATCCCCATCCCACTGAACCCCTCTTGGCAGCAGAAACAGCTGTCTTTCCCTGCCTGATGAGGTTAGTTGTAGTTGTTGGAGACATGTCAGTTACTTTCCTTGGGGTAAATAACTTGTTAACTCTCTCCGGGCCCGTTCATGATCATGCTTCTTTGCCTCCCAACCTATTATAACTGGAGTCAGATTCCAGCATGCCCCACAAGACAAGTACCAGTTGGATTTAGAAAGAGAACATTGACATACCCAAAGATTTTGTTATTTTATATAAGCAGAAACCTAAGGAATTTGTTTCTAAGAGTACTAGACCAGGAGGGACTGTCACTTTAGCTTGGGCAAAGCTAATTAATACAGGTTTCTGGATTCAGTGTGCTAGCTAAAGCAGTAGTTTGTTAGACTGTTGACTGAAATCTGGACTCTGTTGCCCTAGGTTCAATGAAGTTGAGAGGCAAATGCATGTGGATGTTGAGTCACCAAAGGGATAGATTATGAGGGACATCGCCATTGTATTGTACGCATGCAACAGATCATGAGTGGGTACTGTTGACTGACTCACCCAACCTCTATTCAACTCCCACTTCATTGGTGTGCTCCTGTAGAGCAGAGGCCGAAAAGTGTACAACATTTCACATCTCCTTTAGAGCTAGGATTTCGAGTGCACTCACATGTATTTTGATTGGTAGAAGAGTTGGAGGTCATTTTCCCGCTGCTATGTCTAAAACAGAGACATGGTGTTAAGATGCAATTGTGGCAGTGGCAGGGCATTTCTGATATTACCAGATTTGTGGATGTTATGTTGGTTCTGGGGGTGGCAGGGCTGACAGTGGTGGTGGCAGCACCTGTCTTAGTATCTGGATTGTAGCTATGGTGGTGTGCACCATACCTGCAGGGTGGTTCATGTAGATTCAGTGGACCAATAGGGGCCTTGCTGACTCTCACTTTTCCCACCCTTCTGAGAATTTTATAAGTATCTACTTTTTATTTAACATACCTAGAGTGAGTTCTGTTTCTTGCATTAAATCATGATAGATACAGAGACTAACTGAATTACTGGATTAAAATATGGCTTACATGTGATTGGACATTTAGTTAATTTGGGGAGCTCAAGTGGGATTTCATGAGTGAGAACAGAGCAGTGCATTTTTCCTGAACTCGTCAGCTTCAGTGTAATTGAATTTTGTGGTCTCGCTACAGGAAAGTTGGTGACACTTCTCAGCATTTTCCTTCATTTCCATATGGGAATAGGGATAGGTCAGGAGCAATATGAAATGTTCTGTTCTACTGGTTGTTTGTTTCCTTGGTTGGCAGGCTTTGAAATTTATGGCGTTGGATTGTCCCACTTTCCTGATTTGGCTGAGTTTGTTGACTTTTTGGCATGTTTTTACTTTCAAAAACTTGGTTCATATCTTTAGATATAAGAGAGAAGAATTCTATGCCAGGTTTTAACTCCCCCATTTTAACAGAGAAATTGAATATTAGCACTTAGTGCTGAGACAACTGATATTTAGCAGGTACGACCTACACTGTACTAGGTACTTTATTTTATCCTCATAATAACTCTTTGGGTCATTATTGTCATCTCCACTTACAGAGGGAAAAACTGATTCTGAGAAGTTCAAGTGATTTGACTAAGAAAGAGAATATTAAAAATTACTAAAGAATTAAAATGTTAAAATTATTTTAATATTTTCTTTTCTAGGCCAAAGAAATGATTTAATCAGTTTATAGTCTACCTATAGAATTCTAACTTTTGTGTGACATTGGCTTTAAATATTTAGCTATTACTATTTGTTACTTTTTTAAATGGAGGGCATAATAGTTTATAACATTGTGAAATGTCAGTTGTACATTATTATTTGTCTGTCACCATATATATGTACCCCGTTGCCCCTTATGTCCCCCTCCCATTCCCCTTCTCCTCTGGTAACCACTAATCTGTTCTCTTTTTCCACATGTTTCTTTATCTTTCACACGTGAGTGAAATCATACTCTGTTTGTCTTTCTCTGTCTGGCTTATTTCACTTAATGTAATACTCTCAAGGTTCATCCATGTTGTTGCAAAAGGGACAATTTTGTCTTTTTTTATGGCCGAGTAGTATTCCATTGTGTATATATATATATACACCACACCTTCTTTATCCATTCATCAGTCGATGGTACTTGGGTTGCTTCCACATCTTGGCTATTGTGAATAATGCTACAATCAACACAGGACTGCATAAGTCTCTTTGAATTGTTGATTTCAAGTTCTTTGGATAGATATCCAGTAGTGGGATAGCTGGGTCATATGGTATTTCTATTTTTAATTTTTTGAGAAACCTCCATACTGTTTTCCATAGTGGCCGCACCAACCTGCATTCCCACCAGCAGTGTGTGAGGGTTTCCTTTTCTCCACATCCTCTCCAACATTTGTTGTTTTTTGTCTTGGTAATTATAGCCATTCTAACAGGAGTAAGGTGATGTCTCATTGTAGTTTTGATTTGCATTTCCCTAATGATTAAGTGATGTTGAACATCTTTTCATTGGCCATCTGTATATCTTCTTTGGAAAAATGTCTGTTCACATCCTCTGCCCATTTTTTGATCAGGTTGATTTTTGTTGTTGTTGTTGAGTTGTGTGAGTTCTTTATAGATTTTGGAGATTAACCTCTTGTTGGATATATGATTTGCAAATATTTTCTCCAAGTTGATGGGTTGCCTTTTTGTTTTGTTCCTCATTTCCTTTGCCTTGCAGAAGCTCTTTAGTCTGATGAAATCCCATTTGTTTATTTTTTCTTCTCTTTCCCTTGCCTGAGTAGACACGGTATTTGAAAAGATCCCTCTGAGACTGCTGTCAAAGAGTTTACTGCCTATATTTTCTTCTAGGAGTTTTATGGGTTCACGTCTTACCATCAAGTCTTTAATCCATTTGAGTTAATTTTTGTGTACGGCAAAAGATAATGGTCTACTTTCATTCTTTTGCATGTAGCTGTCCAGTTTTCCCAACACCATTTATTGAAGAGACTTTCCTTTTTCCATTGTATATTCTTAGCTTCTTTGTTGAAGATTAGCTGTCTCTATATGTGTTGTTTTATTTCTGGGCTTTTGATTTTGTTCCATTGATCTGTGTGTCTGTTTTTGTACTGGTACCATGCTATTTTGATTACTATAGCTTGGTAGTGTATTTTGAAGTCAGGGATTGTGATGCCCCCAGCTTTGTTCTTTTTTCTCAGGATTACTTTAGCTTTTGGGGGTCTTCTGTTGCCCCATATGAATTTAGGATTTTTCGCTCTATTTCCAAGAAGAATGTCATTGGGATTCTGATTGGGATTGTATTGAATTTGTAGATTGCTTTAGTTAGTATGGACATTTTAAATATGTTTATTCTTCCAATCCAAGTGCATAGAATATCTTTCCATTTCTTTACATCATCATCGATTTCTTTCAATAATGTCCTTTGGTTTTCATTGTATAGGTCTTTCACCTTGGTTAAATTTATTCCTACATATTTGATTCTTTTTGTTGCAATTATAAATGAGATTGTATTCTTGAGTTGTCTTTCTGTTAGTTCATTATTGGAGTATAGAAATGCAACTGATTTTTGTAAGTTGATTTTCTACCCTGCAACTTTGCTGTAGTTGTTAATTATTTCTAATAGTTTTCTGATGGATTCTTTAGGGTTTTATATATATAAAATCATGTCATCCGAAGCTAACAAGAGTTTCACTTCTTCCTTGACAATTTGGATCCCTTTTATTTCTTTTTCTTGCCTAATTGCTCTGGCCCAAACCTCCATACTATATTGAATAAGAGTGGCAAGAGTGGGCACTCTTGTCTTGTTCCTGTTCTCAGAGGGATGGCTTTCGGTTTTTCCCCATTGAGTATGATGTTGGCAGTGGATTTGTCATATATGGCCTTTAATATGGTGAGGTACTTTCCTTCTATATCCATTTTATTCAGGGTTTTTATCATGAATGAATGTTGGATCTCCTCAAATGCTTTCTCTGTGTCTATTGAGATGATCATGTGGTTTTCATTCCTCATTTTGTTAATGTGATGGATCACATTGATTGATTTGCAGATGTTGAACCATCCCTGTGGCCCTGGTATAAATCCTGCTTGATCATGCTGTATGATCCTTTTAATGTGTTGCTGTATTCAGTTTGCCAATATTTTGCAGAGGATTTTTGCATCCATCTTCATCAGCGATATTGGCCTGTAATTTTCCTTCTTTGTGTTGTCCTTGTCTGACTTTGGGATCAGGGTGATGTCGGCCTCATAAAACGTGTTAGGAAGTGTTCCATCTTCTTCAATTTTTTGGAATAGTTTGAGAAGAATAGGTACTAAATTTTCTTTAAATGTTTGGTAGAATTCTCCAGGGAAGCCATCTGGTCTTGGATGTATATTTTTGGGAGGTTTTTGATTACTGTTTCAATCTCTTTACTTGTGATCAGTCTATTCAGGTTCTCTATTTCTTATTGGTTCAGTTTTGGGAGGTTGTATGAGTCTAAGAATTTATCCATTCCTTCTAGATTGTCTATTTGTTGGCATATGGTTTTTCATAGTATTTTCTTATAATCCTTTGTATTTCTGTGTTATCTGTTGTAATTTCTCCTCTTTCCTTTATAATTTTATTTATTTGAGCCTTCTCTCTTTTTTTCTTAGTGAGTCTGGCTTAGGGTTTGTCAATTTTGTTTGTCTTCTCAAAGAACCAGCTCTTCATTTCATTGGTTGTTTCTACTGTTTTTTGGCTTCAATTTCATTTGTTTCTGCTCTAATTTTTGCTAGTTCCCTCCTCTGCTGACTTGGGCTTTGTTTGTTCTTTTTCTAATTCTGTTAGGTGTTGTTTAAGATTGCTTATTTCAGATTTTTCTTGTTTGTTAAGGTGGGCCTGTATTTCTATGAATTTCCGTCTTAGGACTGCTTTTGCTGCATCCCATATAAGTTGGTATGGTATATTTTCATTTTCATTTGTGTCCAGATATTCTTGGATTTCTCCATTAATTTCTTCAATGATCCATTGTTTGTTCAGTAGCATGTTGTTTAGTCTCCACATATTTGCCACTTTTCCAGCTTTTTCCTTGTAGTTGATTTCTTGTTTCATAGCATTATGGTTGGAAAAGATGACTTCAATCAAAGAGATGATTTCAATCTTCTTAAGTTTATTGAGACTTGCCTTGTTTCCTAACATATAGGTTATCTTTGAGAATGTTCCATGTGCACTTGAGAAGAATGTGTATTTTCCTGATTTTGGATGGAGTATTCTACATATATATCTCTATTAAGTCCATCTGGTCTAGTTTTTCATTTAGTTCCACTATTTCCTTGTTGCCTTTCTGTCTGGATGATCTATCCATTGATGTAAGTGTGGTATTAAGGTCCCCTACTATTATTGTGTTCCTGTCAATATCTCCTTATAGGTCCGTTAATCATTGCTTTATATATTTAGATGCTCCCGTTTTAAGCACATATGTATTTATAAGTTTTATGTCCTCTTGGTGGAGTGTCCCTTTTATCATTATATACCACCCCTGTTTGTCTCTCATTGCCTTTTTTATCTTGAAGCCTACTTTATCTGATGTAAGTATAGCAACATCTGCTTTCTTTTGCTCACCATTAGCTTGGAGTATTGTCTTCTACCCCTTCACTCTAAGCCTGTGTTTGTCTTTAGAGCTGAGACATGTTTTCTGGATTCAGCATATTGTTGGCTCCTGTTTTTTAATCCCTCCAGCCACTCTGTGTCTTTTTATTGGAGATTTCAATCCATTTACATTTAGAGTGATTATTGATATACGGGGGCTTAAGGCTGCCATTTCATCACTTGTTTTCCGATTGTTCTGTATTTCCCTTGTTTCTCGTTCCATGTATCTTGGACTGCCAATTCAGTTTGGTGGCTCTCTATGATGGTTTTCTCAGTTTTCTCTTTATTTATCATTTGTGTCTCTGTTCTGACTTTTTGTTTAGTGATTACCATGAAGTTTATATAAAAGATCTCATAGATGAGATAGTCCATTTTCTGATAGCCTCTCATTTCCTTAGTCTAAGCAGATTCCACCCCTTTTCTCTTTGCCATCTAAGTTATGGTTATCACAGCTTGTTCCATTTTGTGGCTAAAATGAAGTGATTATATTTATTCTTGATGTTTTCCTTCCCTTTATGTTTAACGTTGCAATTAAGTATTTGATAACTGTTCTGACAGAGAGTTGCAATTTTCGGATATTATCTGCCTATTTATCTCCTTGCTCAGGGCTTTGTAAACCCTTTCTTTTTCTTAGATTTGAGGGATGTCTTGATCATTTTTTGTAAAGGGCTAAAGGGGGAATCTTGTGGTGATGTTCTCCCTCAGCTTTCAATTATCTGGGAAAGTTTTTATTTCTCCATCATATTTGAAGAATATTTTTGCTGGATAGAGTATTCTTGGCTGATGGTTTTTGGTCTTTCAGAGTTTTCAATATATCATTCCACTCTCTCCTAGCCTGTAAGGTTTCTGCTGAGAAATCCACTGAAGGCCTGATAGGGGTTCCTTCGTAGGTTATTTTCTTCTGCCTTGCTGCCCTTAATATTTTTTCTTTGTCATTGACTTTTGCCAGTTTTATTAATATGTGCCTTTCAGAAGGTCTTTTTACATTGATGTAATTAGGAGTTCTATTAGCTTCTTTTACTTGTAATTCCAGCTCCTTCCTCAGGTTTGGGAAGTCCTCAGCTATTATTTGTTTGAACAAGCTGTTTACTCTTTTCTCCCTCTCTTCTCCCTCTGGAATACCTGAAATCCTTGTCACATTTCCTAATTGAATTGGATACTTCTCAGACAATTTCTTTATTTCTTTTTAGTCTTAGTTCTCTCTCCTCCTTGATCTGAAACATTCCTATATTTCTAGTCTCTAAATTGCTAATTCTGTCCTCTATAATATCCGCTCTGTTATTTAAGGACTTCAGATTTTTCTTTGTCTCATTCATTGTGTTTTTCATCTCCAACATTTCTGATTGGATTTTCTTTATAGTTTCAATCTCTTTTGTGAAGACTTCCCTCTATTCATTAATTTTATTCCTGATTTCATTGAACTGTCTTTCTGAGTTCTTTTGTAACTTGTTGAGTTTTTTTATGATAACTATTTTGAATTCTCTGTCATTTATATTGTAAATTTCTGTGCCTTCAGGGTTCATTTCTGGTGTTTGTCTTTTCCCTTCTGGTCTTGAGTATTAATATATCTCTTCATACTATTTGATGGGGTGAATTTGTGCCTTCTGGTGGCAGATTCCACCTACTGCCACCTAGTGCCATGGTGGGGGGGTGGCATGCAGGAGCTGTGTATTCTGAGCCAGCTGCAATGCCTGTCAGCTGTGCCTGTCTGAGTCTAGGCTACTCCTTGGGATCACAGCAACCCTGTGGGTGTTCCCTCAAATGGAAAAGCGATCACACAGGGGCTCAGGGCTGTCACTGCCTGCTCCCACAATCCCACTGAGACACACTCCCCACCTTCAGGGCTGCAGTGGTACTGTAGGCATTTGTGGCAGCTGGGAACTCATTTGCCTGGGTGGGAAGATCCATTGCTGTCTCTTCCCACATCGCACTAGCCATTGTGCTTGATGGGAGGGGCCTCCCCACTGGGTTTGAGCCTGGGCCACTCCCCGGGGACTGCAGCAGCACTGTGGGCTCTCCCACCAGATGGGAAAGGGATCATGCTGAAGCTCAGGGCTCCTGTCACCTGTTCCCACAGTCACCATCAGGGCTGCAGTGGTCATATGGGTGCTCCAGCTGGGAGAGCAGTCAAATGCACGCAGAGGGATTCCAAGGGGGCTGGAGATTCTCACCTATCTCTGCCACCTCCCTGGGGGCAGTCCATCCACCTTCAGCTGTGTAACTGCATTGGTCTCTCAGGCATCCTGTTGTGCTGTGTGGGTATCTCTGTTGATCAATGAGTGTCCATTTAATGGTAGTTTGAAGCAGGAGAGATAAGGGAACAGCTCATTCTGCCATGTTGCAGATGTCACTTAGATCACTGGCTTATTGCAAAAGGCTATAAGGCAAGAATAGCCAGATTGAAGAGATGCATAGGGCAAGGTATGTGGGAAGTGTTCAGAGCTTCCTTGCCCCCTGCAGGTGCCACTCGTCCCAAATCTCCACTTGCTCACCAACCTGGAAGCTCTGTTACTTATTTTCTGTTTTCTGTTTCATATCTGTTACTGAGACTCTTACAGCAGAATTGTGTGAGTTATACAAAAATTCATTTAAAGAAGAACCAGAAGTAGTTGTTAACTGGAATTTATGTTCACTATTGTTGTTATTCACTAAATCAATGAAAGTATTAAATATCATTAAGATACTACTAAAAATATTAATTTTAAGAAACAAAATCATTTTCATATTAATGTTACAAATTTTTATATGTTTATAAGTGTTATAGATAAAACATATAAGATAAGTCATTTGACTCTGGATATGATGTGATATTGACTATTTTTATGAACAAATTTTTTGTGTATCTACAGAGCCAGGGTGGGCTTGCAAGTGTCTGAAGGATTTAACATTCCAGGCTGCAGTGTCTTGTTGCACTTTGTGGGAGGAGGAATTGCACACTTCATGTTCATGCTCATGTTCCTGCCACATCCACCTAGACCTCAGAAAACAGCAATGGAAATTAGGTGAGGTGACAACATTCCAGAACACAGGGTTATTTCTGTGGGTAGTGTTTCACTGCCGCTATGAAATTTATGAGATAAGGAGGTTGAGCAACTGCCAGAAGATGTTGATTTTCTTTTCACTCTGGTTCTTTAGCAGGCTCTATATTTAACTGAGCTTTTACAGATGAACTGTTTCAATTGGCTGCATTTTTACCATTAATAGCACAGTGCTTAAAATCATGGGCTTTGTGCCTTTTCCTAATAATTCTTTGTCCCTCACCATTGCTCTCTTGCCCTTCTTCTATTTTAAGGGATTCACTATATATGGCCTGAGTTGTAATCTTTTAGTCCAAGAAATTCAAATGATGTAGTTATTTATGCTGCTTCTCGTCTCTGTCTCTTTCTGAATCCTATTCCTTTTGTCTCCTTTCTACTTCGTTGTGTCTCACCACACACACACATGCAAACACACACACATGAAAGACGGAAAGGTGGAGAAAGAGAGGTGATGTTGGGAAGGAAGTGGGGAATTTTACGATGCAGAAAGAAACAGGACAAATCTGTTTATATTTCTCCAAGTCAGAGCATATATTTTGTGGAGGAGATCTCTTTTTAAATAGCAGCATCTTCAAACAAACAAGCGTTTCAGTAATTAGTTTTTACCTTCCTTTCTGCCTTCCCAAAGCATTTTCTTCTTCTCACTCATTACTTCCTTCTACCAGAAGGCAGGAATATAGAATACAGAAAATGTAGCCAAAAATCACAAAGTTGGAAAGTTAACCTTTTTAAAGAAAACAGCTTTTGGTATACGTGTTTCTATATTTTAAATCCTGTAGCCTTCATATTTTATGTATGGGGCAGTGAGAACGGTTTTTCATACTTCAGTAATGAGCCCATTGAAATTTGATTCTCTGATTTTTCTTGAGTCACCAGAGGGTAAAGAGCTCTGTACTAAGGGAGTATTGTGTAAGGGGATATGTTTTCCATTACGTATTCGCAGTACTGTCAAAACAGCATTGATTAAAAAAAATTAATAAAAAAGATATTTTTTAGTTAAAAAATGATGTAACAATACTGTGAATAAAAATTAATGACATAGATCAAGAAAAGCCTGGTCTTGCATGTTGCATGAGCTCAGTAAATATTTAAGAGTTGAATGAATGAATGAGGCTCTGTCCTCAAAGATACTTCAGAGAAAACCCAGTCTCTCTTACGCTACAACAAAATTTGGAAACTGGAGCACTTATCAAATGCACAGGTTTCCAGGCCCCTCTAGGGGAGATTTGGATCTATTTTGATTTATATCTGGGGTCTGAGGATCTACATTTTCCATAAGTGCCCTAGGTGAGTCTTAGGACAAGTTTTGGAAGAAGTGCATTGTGAGATTTGCCCCAGTCAGCTGGAGACCCTCTCACAGCGCAGTGGAGGACAGCTAGAGTTAGTAACAGAAAAATCCTGTCAATCAGAAGAAGCTATATTTCTTTTCTTTAGCAAAGTTGCTGATTGTTAACAATCAGGTAGTCCAAAACACTCAAATAAGATGAATGCAAGTGGTCCCTAATTTAAGGGCACTTTGCTTAGATCTTTCTTATTACACTTACTATAATCCATTTCATACTATGCTTATTTGTACATGTATTTTATCTTGTTACAAGAGTATGGTAGGAAATAATCTTCTTAGCCTATGTATTTCTTTGTTTTTCTTTTTTTTGAGGAAGATTGGCCCTGAACTAACATCCGTGCCCATTTTCCTCTATTTTATATGTGGGACACCTGCCACAGCATGGCTTGATGAGTGGTGTGTATGTTTGCACCTGGGATCCAAACCGGCAAACTCTGTGTTGCCGAAGCAGAGTGTGTGAACTTAACCTCTTTGTTGCCAGGTCTGCCCCTTAGCCTACATATCTTTTACATCTTTCAGCGACTACTAAGGTGCTTTTAATATAGTTAAGACATGGCTCTTACTAGCTCTGATAAAGTGTATAAAGCATATAAAATACTGAAACATTACTTCATTTGCAAGAAGCATTAATTATAATTTAGTTTAATGGAAAAGTAGATTAGACACACCAATTTGAATTCTAGACAATGCGTCTCCATCTCCCATCCTCTCAGATGCCCCTGGCATTGTCATGGTGGTAGCGGTGGTGGTGGGGTTTAAGAGACGAGGTCTGAAAGGGAATGGAAAGGTCTGAGTTTCCTGAATGAGCTAATTTGTCATGGTGTTATATTAGGCTTTCCTCAACTAGTTTCCCAGGATTCTCCTTGAGAAGAGTTCTGTGGTCAAATATGTTTGGGAAAATCTGCATCCCATATCCCCACTTGGAATTCATAATACATGCTGGTATGATGAAAGGAGAACTCAGGCATTAAAGAAATATCTATAATTTTGTTTAACCTTTTTTATAAGGTACTATACAT
This sequence comes from Equus przewalskii, assembly GCF_037783145.1. Classification (NCBI taxonomy): domain Eukaryota; kingdom Metazoa; phylum Chordata; class Mammalia; order Perissodactyla; family Equidae; genus Equus; species Equus przewalskii. Next base: position 75,761,774 of record NC_091832.1, read on the forward strand.
TTTGGAAAGTGTTTGCTTTTACATTTGCACAAGAAAGAATATGCAGAGATCTGTGGTTTTCAAAGGGTAGAACCAGGACCAGCAGTATCAGCATCATTTGAGAACTTCAAAGGAAAGCAAATTCTTGGGCCTCACTCCACAGGCACTGAATCAGAAACTCTGTAGTCAGGGCCCAGCAATCTGTTTTAACACGCCCTCTAGCTGATCTGATGTGTGCCAGTGCTTGAAAACCACTGCTCCAGGCTAATTAATATCAGGTGTTCTCAACTGGGTAATAAAATTGTCTGCATTGGGAAGTGAATCATTTCAACACCTTAATAGGGTGATATTCACCTGTGGTGTTTGTTAAAAATACAGATTTCTGGCCTCCACTCCTACCTACTGGATCAGCATTTCTGGGGATGGGGCTCAGGATCAGCACCTTTCAACAGCCCCGGGGGACTCTGCTGTAACTGGGTCCTCAGAGCACATTTGTCAAACATGCTGACAGATTTTTGGGAGCCACTCTCAAGTTCCCTGGATGTTTGGATTTTGAATAACCGAAAGTTTAGGGACTTGTGCTTCTGTCAGAGAGGAGGCCAGAACAAAGGAGAGTGTGGTGATCTTGTGTGTTAAATGGTCTCCTCTTTTATTAAAATGAAGACATAAATCCTATTGGTGACAGAGTATACATAGTATTGATTAATGAATGAATAAGTGGTTAATTTATAAAGATCAGATTTATGCAAAGTGGAGCATTCCCGATTGTCACGTATTTACTCAACTCTCAGCACCCATTCTTCCGACCAGTGGAGCATCTTTTTCTCATAAAGTAAAGATCCCCAGAGTAGAGATGCCCTAGGTCATTGGAATAAACCTTGGGATGCAGCCTGGCCAGGCAGAGCAATTCATCAAACTAGTTGTGTGGAATCTCTTTGAATTTGAATGACAATAGCAATTTGTTAGACAGAATGCTTACATCTCTTTTTGGACTCATAGTAACTTTGGAGGCAACTCTTTGAAGAAATGAAGGGGTGTGACCTTATCCAGGGCCTATTTTAAAGGACATTAAGGCCACTAAAAAAAATCACCTTTTGTGTCCTATCTAGTAGGAAGAGTTCTGAGATGAAAGTCTTTGTGGAGTTAACCCAAACATCCTTTAAGCATTGTTGGATGAACATAGATAAACATATTTGAGGTTAAAATGAAGTTTGAAATTATAGAAGTCAAGGGTTCCGCTACTTAGGCATTTCCGATGCTACTTTGAGAATAATAAATAGAAAACCAGTCATTTTTGAACATTCAATGCATGGTTGTATCAATACAAATATTTGTGACTCATGTCATTTCTCATCCTGTGTTTTTAACCTTAAAAAAGACAAATCAGAGCCAGCTCCAGTGGCCTAGTGGTTAACTTCAGTACTCTCCGCTTTGGCCGCCCCAGTTCGGTTCCTGGGCATGGACCTACACTGCTCTGTTAGTGGCCATGCTGTGCTGGTGAGCCACGTACTAAAACGCAGAGGAAGATTGGCATGGATGTTAGCTCAGGACGAATCTTCCTCAGTAAAAAGAATAAAAATAAAAAGTAAAAAAAAGGCAAACCACTAACTTTAACGGAATATTCTAAAATGAGAATAGCTAAGTTCTGCATTGAACTGCTTGGCATTGCCATCATTCTGACAGCTGTATAAAAAGCTGTACTTAGGAAATGAAGGAATATTTAGGTTTCCAGAATTTTCAATGCAGGCCCAATTAAAAATTAAAAGAGTTCTTGAATAGACTTCAAACATTCTTATAATTCTATTTAAAAATATATATCATCACCATCACACTTACGAATAAATACTGTTTATCTAATTCTCATAGATGAGTAAACGCCAAGCCAGGGACAGGAAAATATTCTGGGGATTAACTCAGTTATTCTTCTCTTGACTTCTCTGCACTCTCTGCCCTTTTTTCTACAGTAGGCAGCTAGAATTTTCCACTTTCATTGCCTTGGGGAAGGAATGACGCAGAAGTGCGCAGATAACAAAGGAGTCAAATTCTTAGTATTTGATTTTCAAAAGCCTAGCTTTGAGCATTGGAAATAGATTTGGAAAAACAAGAAGGAAGAGCCAGGCTTTGCTGTTTCTAGGCTGGACAAGAGACTTGGACCAGAGAGGGAGAGTGGAAGGGCCTTCTTTCCCGCCCTCCTCCCTGGGCTGAATCTGGGGGAAACCAGAAACTTTACCTTCAGTACATCTGCAAAGACCCTATTCTCAAATAAGGTCGCATTCTGAGGTTCTGGGTGGGCGTGAGTTTTTGGCAGATACTAACCTACTACGCCACTCAAAACGTATTTGAAGAGCTTTCCATTTCCCCTATACATTATAGAAATATTAATATGGAAACGGGGTGACTAGTGTCTTCACCCTTTTCCTGCAGATCAGGCTGCTAACCGAGCAGGTAAGGGGTCTTCCGAGTCTGCAGAGAAGAGGCCTCATTACTCAGGTCTTCACGGTAGGGTAATTAAACCTGCCTCCAACAGGGAGACGGGGTTGGGTTAGTGCAACCGCGAGGGGGAGCCCTCTTGGTACAGCCTTTTGTTTATAATATGAAACAAGGAATCCTAGCAAATTCTAATCTGAAAATGCAAGTTCCTTTTAAATAAAAATCTACATGTAGTAAGTAAATTCCATAGCATCTGAGAATTTGATGCTACTTTAGTGTTTCACTTTTACTACTGAGTTAGCGCTCAGTTTAAAATGGACATAAATATTCCTGAATGAGGAATCACCTTTCCGTAATCAGGTTTCCTTGATATATACGCAGGCGTATTCCCCCCAGTGTCTGAGAGTTTTAGCTGCAAAAGTGAAAGGTCGTTTCTTTTTTGGTTTGTCATCGTCACACTAAACACTTCTCTAATGACTCTTTAAGACTTATTTTGGCCTCTGTTGTGATTGTACCTGTGACGGTTCTGAGTAGAGATGCAAAGTGGGTTAGCGATACATGGTAAAAACCTATGGAAATTATATGGGAATTATACCAAGTGGCATAACTCAGGGAAAACAATTTGTACATTTGCATATTGAAGTTTATCAGTAAGGATCAAAGCTATTATAAAAATGGTGCAATCAGTTTTGACATGTTTGTCTATAGTTGTATATAAATTCTGTATTGTCCAAATATTTTAGGAAGAAAGGGATTCCTGTGAATTCAACTGAAAACTTTAAACCTTTTACTTTTGCTTGCATTGTGTTCATGAAAAATGTTCAGTGATATGATGTCTTATGCTTTTTGGACTGAGATATTTTATTTTTCTACATTTAGTAAGCTGTTCTGTTACAGAGAAATTATGGGTTTTCTAAGAAAACTGGAAACTTAATAGCCAAATAAGAGTATTTGAAATGTGTTTATTTAAAATAAGTGTTTAAAATGCCTGTGATAATACAAAAAGTAACAGTATTTATAAATATAATTAGTTCATATCTTCGTTCAATACTTGAGGAATGAGTTTAATTTATTGAACGGTGTTTCTTTTCTTTGTGATGGCCCTAGATCTTATTACCACTAGTTCGATTTGACTTATTTCTCCACTTGAATAATTGTTATTGGGGTCAATGTTTAAATAGCTTAATAGAATAAGGGAGAGGATTGTGGACCTATTTTTTAGGATGTATCTTAAAAGGACCAATTAAAGAAAAAGTCCCCCCCCTTCCATTAGAAAAAGATTTTTTATTTGATAATGTACTATTAAGTTGTAAATGGTCACTCTACAAGTGACTTTTAGCTGTGGGTTTTTTTTTTGTTTGTATGTTAAGTCATTGTATTTTATGTGATTGCAAATATATTTAATGCTGCTTATTCCAATATGCATGAGATTTATACATTCTGAAAAGAACCAACTTTTTGACTTAATTTAATTAGCATTAAACAGAATTTAAATATGGATGTCTTAAAAATGAACAGCCTGGGGAGCATAAATTATCCAGATACCATAAGATGAAGGTAAAAGAACAGCTGGTGAAAGAAATTAATGTAAGGAGAAACTAGAAGAAATAACTACATCTCATAATTTTTGTCACCTGGATCCTAAAGATTGGGGTGAAATTCTGCCCTCCTTCCTGGGAAGTTCCAACCTACTCATGCAGGATGCCAATTGGCCATTTTTGAGGTTTTTAGTAAAGTTCAATTTTTTTGTATTTCTAATGCCTGCAACTAGTTGAGTGTCAGTTTTTCTTATAGAAACTAAAAAATTTGATAACAGTGGTAATAATGGAGTTTGTTAGCGAGTTAGAATGCTTGCATACCATACAGAAAACTTGATTCTACTTTATTTCTACTGTTGCTACTATTTTGCATGTATTCCTTATTTTCTGCTCACCTGGCTTGGTTTGGTGGTTCTCCAAATCTAGTGTTCATCAGAATGACATGAAGAGCTTATAGAAACATTGCCGAGCCACTGGCAGAGTTTCTGATTCCATAGGGCTGGCATGTGGCCTGAGAACCTACATTTCTACCAACTTCGTGGATGATGCTGATGAGTTTGGTCCAGAATTACATTTGGAGGTCCACTGGTTGAGGTGAATTTCAAGAGTTATGTGATTCTGGTATAAGAAGATGAGGAAGAGTTTAATACAGTATTTGTTATATAGACATCTTCATAAGAGTGGATTACGATTTTCCCATATTTCCAAGACTAGACTTTTGGGTTTTCAAATGTTGACAATGGTGGATAAAGGAAGTTTTAAAATAGCATACTCTTTTTTTGTTTAATAACAATATTTTAATATTAATTGCTTTTCAAATGTCAACTGCTTTTTTAATAGTTAGTGATAGTTGATTAAACAAAATGCTATTCATTTTCATATGTCAATGTTTAAAGTATTTATATGCACATATAGCTAGAACTTGAGTTATTCCATCCATGACCTGAATATTTCATTTTCATAAAAGTTAGTGGTACACACCATTCCCTGCTCATGTGGGAGAGCCCTACGATGACAAATTAGCAGGACTGTGGGAACAGGTTGCTTATACCACCTTGACTCGACTTGCTTCCTATTTCCCTTCATCCACACAAACCAGGACTTCCCTGGTTTGGAGTCCAATCAAATGCAAACAATTCCTGGGATAGAATTAAAAAGATGTGAACTCCAGATGTGAACTGCCAAGTAGAGTAGTCAAAAATCTGATCTGCACAGAGTTCTTAAGTGACTATTATATGACAAGCATTTTTATGTATGTAATTCACTTAATCCTCATAATAAATTTATTATTGCAATTTCACAAATAAGGAAAATGGGACTTTGCCGAAAGAACTGACTTGCCCAAATAACAACAGATAGAAAGAGGCGCTTCTGGGATTGGAGCCTGAACCTTCCGACTCCTGGTTGAGGAATCTTCCTACAACTCTGTTTCTATTTTAAAAAGAAATCAAAGAAGGTAAGGAAAAGTTCTTACTCTTGTTGTGATTATTTTGGTAAACTATTGACAATATAATGATTTTATATTAATAAATTTGGAGTCTTAATTGTGAGAAATCGATTCCAACTCAGGATTAAATAGTTTTTTAGGAAATTTCTGTTTTAGCCAATGACAGTGATTAGTAAGCTTTGCCTTTTAAAAACTACAAACCCTTTTGCAGAGCTGATAAATTATGGACACTTCTCTCATTAAAAATGCACAGGTACACAAATACAGAACATTTCATAGTTTTCAGAGGATTCACAGACCCCCTGAAGATTTTCTTGAGTCACAAAGGGTTCACTGACCGTAAGATAAAAACCTCCATTCTGGGATCCTCAGCTCAAGGGTAGAGTATTGGTGGCAGGAATCTTTTTACAAATACATAGAAACTAAAAGCAACTGCTTGGAGTTTTTCTTTGGAGGTAAAGATGTTAAAATCTTTATAACAACCAGCTTATAAACTTAATAAAGTGAGCCAAATAATAATTAGAATCTAATTTATGATTCTTGTTGTAGATTTGGTTTGAAAGAGAAAAGAAGGGAAGAGAAGACAAGCATGAAATAGAGAAGTTGAGAGAGTAAAGGAAGGGGTAGGGGACAGTTAGAAAGGCAGAATGGAAATGGGGAGACATGAAAACAATGAAGTAGAAAGAGAGAGAATGGTTCACAGACCCACAGAGAGTGGAAAAACCACGGGGAGGAAGAGAAAGTGAAAGAGGTGGAAAAAGAAGAAGCCATTATGGATAGATACATTTCTAAGCTGATGTTTGTTCCGATTATGTATGGTTTTCACAAGAGTTAAGCCCATACTTGTCACCAGAATTCAATTCTAAGTATAAAGAAACAGGCCTTAATGTTTTTCCTAGTGTTACATTCTCTCTATTAAAATTTACCAGGATTGAGAGTAATGAATATAATTAAGGGCCAAATATACCAATCTACATAATTTGTCTCTTGCCAAAATAAACTATCGTTACATTTTCAGGAGTTGTGGGAAAGCTTACCCACCCCTGACTAACAATCCCAGAATCAATAGGATACACACACATGTACCTACATATACATATAACTACCAAATCAAGAGTGTAGAAAAATATCATTCCTTCAATTATCAGCTGCTGTTTCAATAAGATAAGTAAATAGACAAATCACAGTTGTTCCTAGAAATATTTAGATTGTTTACAGATAGGACTCCCTAAAATCACGCAGTGACCCTCTCTCCAAGCCCCTTGCAGTGTGACTTTGCAGCTCCTCTCAGCAGGAGGAGGGGTCTGTTTCATCTCTTGAAACAGGGCTGGTCTGGTGACTTCCTTTGGCAAAGATGTGGTGGAAGTGCCAGTGTGCCATTTCTGAGCCCACACTTCAAGAGGCCTTGCACACTTCCACTTCGCTCTTGGGTGCCCTGTCTCTACCATGCCTGGCTTAGCCTGCTGGAGAACCAGAGCTGAGTCATGCTCGTTGTCTCAGCCAAGGTCCCAGGCATGATGACAAAGCTGATCCACAGATGACTGCAGATGCATGAGAAAGTCCAACTCAGCCCAGAAGAACTGTGCAGCTGATCTCAGCTGAGCCCAGCCTGAGCTGCTGATCCAGAGAATCTGAGCTAAACAAATGGTTACTTCTTAAGCCACTAAGTTTGAACATAGCTACAGCTGACTGATACCCCAGCTAACATTTATTGAGTGCGAATTCTATGTCAGGTCCTCTGCTAAGCATCTTAGATAACTTCTCACTGAATCTTCTCAACAGCCCACGGACACAGATGCGCTTATTATTCACATTTCACAGAAAAGAAAACATCTCTTTTAACCTCTTCATAGCTAGAATTTATGCCAGGTGTCCCAAACCTGATCTTTAAACTCCTATGGTGTATTGCCTCTGTCTGAATTTTCTGGTTGGTGAATCCCAAGAAACTTGTATAAATTTAAGGATTATTACTACGAATTATTACTTGGTCTCTTTGACTTTAGCATGAAGGCACAAGTTTGCAAAACTTTTTCACTGAGAGACTACTTTTGGTGATGAATTTGCTGCTCCTACCAGATTCCTTTTCCTGCTTCCTGCCACCATGTCAGTTGGCAGGGAGCTCTCATGTCACTCTCCCTGTCTAAAATTGCTGGCAGCTTGAGGGGGAAGTGGTTGACAATGGCGGAACACTTTTATCTTGGTTAAAAACACTTGTGTAGTCTTCAGTTATTTTAACAAGATGGTATGTATTCTTTTAAAGAAGAAAACACATATGTATAGGCATCCAAATCGAAGGTAATTGTGGCTTAAGCTCACCAGTTTAGACAGCATGCTTAATGTTTAGTTACCCCCACCACCTAGGGACAATGTTCCAAACTGAGAAGGTTAGTATCTTCAAGAGGATGCCTTATAAGGTCTGTAATACTTGAGAGAGTGATAACAGCAAGGTGTCTCCAGTGTATCAGTTGTTTATGCAATACTTAGAATGGTTGCACGTGTCTTTGTCCTCCAAAAAGAGTACCTTGTTTCCCCGTGAGTGAAGAATCTCATAGTTTTACGTTGTTAACCAAAGCTATTTTTTTTCCAATGAGTCAGACGCAGCCAATTCAAGTCCTTTTATAAATCTGTGTTTTTGAGGCTTTGGAAATTTGAACAATATCCTAACTGAAAGTCAAGTTTCCCCAGGTATTCTAATTGGCCAGAAGCCCTTCATAAAGTCATAAATATGGTTGTCAGTTATATAATAGGTAAGCTGGACTTTGTTTTTTTCTTTTCTAGGTCTCGTTTTCCTGTCATAACTATAGTAAGCAAAAGATAAGAAAGTAATAGCAGCTAACACTTAAATAGTACCTGCTGTATGCTTGTACTCTTCTAACCCATTACATTTAATTTCCCCCAATTCTCTTAGTGGAGGTACAATTTTCAAACCCTTCTGCAACATGAGGAAACTGAGGCAAAGAGAGTTAAGAAACACTTTTAAGTTTACATAATTGGTTACTGTTGCACCAGGGTTCAAACCAGGCAGTCTGGTTTCGGAGCCCATATTCTCAATTTCTATACCATTCTGCTCTAAGACATTAACTGGGTAGATTTGTGGGTTAAAAAATTTACTATGTGCACAATCACTATTTTCCTGAAATATTGGCTGTGATGTAAATACATAGAAAAGAATGGGTATTTTAAGTTATTGAAACAAATGTAAGATTTCCTTCAGCGGCATGTAGTTTGTATTTGAACTTAGTTTTCTCTTCTCCTATTTCTCTTTCGGTTATGAGCGTTCTCAGCGACTTCACCTTCAGTCCTTCCGTCCCTGCTTCTTGCTGTGACTACAGGCATTCACTCACCACAGTTGTACTCATCGGCCTGGTTCCCACAGTCGTCCACACCGTTACAATGAAGAAACTGGGGCAAGCACTTGGTCATGTTCCCACAGGGGAAATAGCCGAGGGAGCACTTGACGTGCTGCCCACTCCCATGAGCAACTGTGATGAAGAAAGACGGGAGAGAGTTAAAACAAAGGCATTGCAAAAAGTGGTTTCCCCCCATATCCTATCAACATTTGCTCTTCTCATTCTGGCGTGTACAACCCTATGTATGGCAGCTTCACCCTGCTTACTAGCCAGATGCCAACTATTTTCCAAGAACCTCCATTGCAATAGGATGTTCTTTCTCATGTCCTTAGAAGGTGCCAGAATTCTCCTCTCTTTGCCTTTGCTCATGCTGTTTCCTGCCTGGAATGTCTTCCTCATGCCTCTTTTACTATGAAGTATCTGCCTGTATTTTACAATTTAGCTCAATTCCCCTCTTCTTTTTCGAAAATTTTTCTGCCAACTTTACAAATCAGGAATTTATTGCATTCTTACTGTTAGCTCAGAATCAAGGCTGTTCTTGTACTAGAGGAGGAAGAAGACATAGAGGACATCAGGAAAGCATGTGCCACGTGCTCTTTCACATGTAGGCTCCTTCCTAAAGGTGAGGCCCTGTGCAAGATTTTGTGTGTACAACATTGAATAAAACGGAGTTCCCGCCCTTTTCAGATAGGCTTCTTTCACTTAGTAACATGGAGGAAGTAAGAGTTCCTCCATGTCTTTTTCTGATTTAATAACTCATTATTTTTAGTGCTGAATAATATTCCATTGTCTGAATGTCCTGAGGGACGTCTTGGTTGTCTCCAAGTCTTGGCAATTATGAATAAAGCTGCTATAAACATCCATGTGCAAGTTTTTGTGTGGACATGAGTTAACTATGCTATTTTAAAATCTCAGACTTATATAATTTCACAGACTATGGTAGACTCCAAGTATAATTCTCTTGCTTATTATCCTTACCAAGTTTGTACATCTTTGACACTTTCTAGAATAATTGTCAGTTACAAAGAGATAAAAACAGAATAATTTGAGCAGTTGATGAGGCTTATTATGTAAAAATGTATTTGTGGTCTATCATCAAAACATGAAAAGAATAAAAGTGACTATTTCCTTTGTAAGGTATAGTGGGACATTTTAATAACAGGGCAAGTGACATTCTCAAAGAGAAGCAATCTGTCTGTGTCAGGTTTCAACTGTACTTAGTTGTTTCAGAGCACATAATTTGATTCAGTAAATAGTCAAATTTATGTAATAATGAGCTGATTTCAAATAAAGTTGCAAATATAGTATAAAGAACTTTTTTCTCTCCATCTGAACCATTTGAGAGTAAGTTCTTGATCAGATGTTCAATCACTCCTAAAAACTTTGGTGTGCATTTCCTACTTAAAAAAGGACATTCTTCTACATAATCACACTAGAACCACCGGAATCAGGAAATTAACACTGACACTTTAGTACCATTTAAACCTCAGAATCCATTCAACTGTCACTTATTGGCTGCAAAATGTCCTTCATAGTAAAAGGATCTAGTTCACACCACTCTCTGCATTTAATTGTCACATTTCTTTAATTTCTTTTGATCTGGAACAGTTTCTCAGACTTTCCCCATCTTTCAGGACCTTGACACTTTTGAAAATTGAGGATTAATTGTTTTGTAGAATATTCCTGAATTTGGGTTGTCTGATGTTTCATCGTAAACAAATTTAGGTTATGCACCTTTGGCAAGAAATTCACGGAAGTGATGCTCATTTCAACCTGTCAGGTAGTGCAAGATTTTTAGTTGTCCTGTTACTGATGATCACTTTAGCCACCTGATTAAGGTGATGTGCCCCAAACTTCTCAATTGTAAAGCTAGCCTTTGTAATTAATAAGCATTTTGTACAGGCGTACTTTGCGATTGTGTACAAATCCCTTCATTCATCAAAATTGTAATTGATTCATTTATTTATTTCTATCAGATAGACTTATAGTTTTGTACTTCACTCAATGTGGTAAAATCCATTAATTATCATAATTTACTTTGATGTACACATTGTCCAAGATTCGGCCAATGGGGACTCCTTTAACTTAGCTTTGGTGTCTTTTTGACATTTACCCATCGTTCTTTGTGCATGCCCTTGCTTTTTGCACAATAAGAAGTTTCAAGATCTTTTTGTACTTTCCCTGTCACAGCCCTGTAATCAGCCTTTTCTCTAAGGAGCTCTGGTTCCTTGTACAGTAGAATGATACATAGAAGCCAAGACGTAGGCCCTAGGTATGCCCATTGATACTGGAGTATCACTGCTACCAGGCCCTCTCAGGAGACAGACTAGGAAATCTATGTATAGTTAGTCATATATACACACAGTTACATCTATATTTATTTCTTGATATTATCTCTGAATAAGAAAACTCTGATTTGGTGCTGACCTGGTGGCATAGTGGTTAAATTTGCATGCTCCGCTTTGCTAGCCTGGGGTTCACAGGTTCAGATCCTGGGTGTGGATCTATCACTGTGTCAAGCCACACTGTGGTGGCATCCCACATAAAACAGAGGAAGACTGGCACACATGTTAGCTCAGTGACAATATTCCTCAAGCAAAAAGAGGAAGATTGGCAACAGATGTTAGCTCAGGGACAATCTTCCGCAGAAAATAAAAAGAAAGAAAGAAAAGAAATCTATGATTTCATTTCTAAATCCTAACCAACACTGTAGGATTCCATCTAGTTTTCACCCTTTACATATCTGAACTCCTTTCTCTCTATCTTTAATACAGTTGTTATTTTGACAAATCTTCCCACATGGATGCCCTCCTCAACCCCATTCAGCTCTGACCCCTATCATGGCCATCTTTCCTACATGAGCATTGCCCTGTTTGGGATCTGATACATGGTGCCAGGCACCCTCTCCACCTGTGACACCTCCTCATGCCAGTGGGGCTCCAGAATTCCTCTCTGGGCTATCACAGCTCCTCTATCACTCCCAGCACAGATGAATACCTTTCTCTGATTTACCAAATTGCTTTAGGACTCAATTGTTCAGGAAGAGAAGTGGCAGAGTAAGGGGCTCTAAGTGACGTTTATAGGAAAATTTTGGGGAGGGGAAGGGGATCAGAATATGCTATCCCAAAACATGCCACTTTGGCATAGGATTATTTTGAGCTGAATGCAATTGAGAAAAAGTAAACACAGGAAGAGCTCTCTACCCTCCCCCATCTGCCTAAAAGCAAGGCATAGATTCCCCTTTCCCTCCTTTCTCCCACACCAGGAGAACAATCTCATCACTGGAGATGCAAAGTCAGCACAGAGATGAGTCTGCACAAACAAACCTTACTAAAATAACATTTTTCTTCCATTGGTTTACACATACATATACACCTTCCCACAATTTGCCATGCTAGAAGCTCCACCCCCCTTTTCTTTGTCTAGTCACTTCTCCACAATTTGTCACCCTTTGTTAAGATGGTATATAAGCCCTCAAGTCTAACTACTTCTTTGAGTTTTCTCTTCTTTTCTGTAGAGTCTTAATGTATGTGAAATTAAAAATCTTAACATCAATAAAGTTTGTAAATTTTTTTTCTGTTAATCTGCCTTTGTCAGCTTAATTTTCAGGTCTTCGTTATAGAATATAAGAGGATAGAGGGAAATTTTTCTTTCCCTACAAAGTCAAAAGCAAAATCTAAAGAAGTGGAAAAAATTTTTTTTCCTTTGTACTATGTTTCGTCGTGGAACCGTGTCTTTAAGAACAACAACAAGTCATACTGTAATAGCAGGAATATCTGGATTAAATGATATTGAATTTCTCTGGAAGAGTATACCCACAGAGTTACAGAAGTAATAGTTCAGTGGAGCAAGTAAACATGCTACAGGCACGTAACATAGCTATCCTGCTGCCCTGAGTGCTGTTTTTGCCCTGCTCTAGCCTAAATATTTCAGTGGTTGACAATTTTAAAGGGATGAGAGAAAAGAGAGTTTATATTTCAGTGTGAATTATCTGAACTATCCTCTTTGGACTGACATTTCTCAGAAAGTCTCTGAGCCTTGGGTGCTAAGGAGGAGTCACCTTTTCCACCGCTGAGTAGCTTCCAGCCTCCCTGGCTGTAGCCTTCTTGGGGTTTGGATGTCCTGCAACCTCTATATCTCTTAGATCTTTCTCATGTAGAGTGTCTCAGAGGAACTTAGCCTTCTTCCAAACATGTATAGCCATACCCAGGAGCCCACGTCTACTTATCAGGCAGTAGAGATTATAAAGAACAACTAAGAAATCCCCCCTACCCTCTGTAAGCTTCCAAAAGATCACTATGCCTGGCACTGTTGGGATATGGAATGGAACGCAAACAAGTATCGACAAGAGATTTTTACATATTGCGGTATATGGGGTGACTTCTGGTTCAAAACTGATTTGGCTTGAACTAAAGAAGCTTGCCTTATTGTCTGTCAAGCATACACTGTACATCTGCTTTAAACATTAAAGAATGCGCCGTCTTAAGATAAGACGCTTACTACTTCTCTTATGCATTACTGGTAATGCCCATGTCGGTGCCTTTCTCAACATCAGGGTCACGTTGACCTGCTGATTTGCAACTGAATACCTCTTTGAAACTGAAGACTATGTATCTTGGGCAAGTTTAATGTATGTTCTTTTTTCTAAAAAGGTATAAGACTGTACTAAACCATGCTTCTCCAGGACGCTTTCTTCTTTTGTGCAAACTGTCTTCCTGGGTCATAATCCTCACCCTGGCTCAAGTAAAACGCACCTTTTCTCTCTTATCTCTAGAATGGTTATTGGTTATTTTGCATTGACAGTACTGTTATTGAAATTAAACTTTTTGTGGCAAAATGTACATAACATAAAATTTACCATTTTAACCCTTTTGGAGTGTACACTTTAGTGACATTAAGTACATTTACATTGTTGTGCAGCCATCAGCACCATCCATCTCCAGAACTTTTCCATCATCTCAAACTGAAAAAAATGGTTAGATGCCATGAAGTTGGTGGCAATGCCTTAACCATATACATGTTGTGCAGACCTGAGGGCCTCTTCCATCCTTGTCAAGGGGAGTGATAACCTTCTGTCCTTCCATAAAAATCTAGAAAACCCTCTTGAATGACATAATGCCCAAATTATTTGTCTAGATCCAAAGCTGCCATGGTTATTGCGACTTCACTTTAAAAGATGTATTCATACATTAAATAAACAGGAAAATAGCTGTTCTCATATGACCATCTAACTGAGCAAGTTCTATTTTGCTGAGTCTTTATAGTTCTCCCACTTAAAAAAAATTCTATTTTATTCTGGCAAGACCATGTAACATGAGATCTACCCTCTTAACATATTTTTAAGTGTATGATACAGTATTGTGATCTACAGGCACGATGTTGTACAGCAGACCTCTAGAACTTATACATCTTGCGTAACTGAAGCTTATTAATACTTTTGGTTAGCAACTCCGCATTTCCCTCTTCCTGCAGCCCCTGGGAAACCACAATTCTACTCTCTGCTTCTATGAGTTTCACTATTTTAGACACATCATATAAGTGGAATCATGCAGTGTTGTTCTTCCATGATTGGCTTATTTCACTCAGCATAATGTCCTCAAGGTTCATTCATGTTGCATATGGCAGGATTTCTTTCTCAAAAAGCTACTGTCATTTGAATGTGAGGGATCGCTGGCTGCATTGGATAGGATTGTTTAAGTGAGGTTGAAATGCTAACTTTTGAATAGTTTTGTATTTGAATCGGCTCACATATGGGCCTATAACGGCTGCCAGTTGGACAAACTAGTAAGAAAATTGGTAAGACCAGACCGCTAACTTCCTCAGGGCATTGAATCTTGATAGTTTAGTGACTGTATTTGATAACTAAGGTTGGAACAGACTGTGCAGTGCTGAGAAAATGTCATTGTTTACTGACTAGCCAGTATGTAGCGCTTAACAACCCCTGGGAGAGTCCCATGTTCTGGTGCAGAATTCTAAGTAACCACATATTATACGCTGGGAGCTGAAAATCTATTATATAACCAAGAATCACAAGACAAAAGAGAGAGAAGAATCTAAGCCCGTGAAGTTTCTGTGTTGTTCTTTGCACTTGTCTTTAGTGTGTCTCCAGGGATGTGAATGCAGGCAGAGTCAGAACGAAAGCGGAAGATATACTCAAAATCCGTTAAAATATTTACAAGGGTTGTGGCCCTGTTAGACAGAAGGAATAAGAAAAGAATAAGAACTGAACATGACACTGAAGAGATTAGTGAAGGAAGTTGGCCTCAACTTTGTTGGGGCACAGAACTCTGCCTACTGAAAGTGAAAGAAGTGATGGATAAAGGAGGTAATGATATGACAGAAAAAACTGTGAAAGACTTTGAAATGGGCAAAAAAACCTAAGGATCACTGGGCCAGGTTGTCTCCATCTTACATTGTCTTTGAGCTATTTTACAACGCTGTAAGTTGTGGAAAATTTGTAGTGATGCAAATGACTTTTGTCCAAAGAAGTATAGATTGTGTGTGACAGACAGAAATGCAGATTTTGAGAGATTATTGATCTTTGGTCATTTTCACATCTATTAAGCAAATTGACTTCTGCACTCTATTAGTCTATATATACACACACGTGTGTGTGTGTGTGTGTGTTTTGAATTCTCCTTTGAATTGACTAATATCTTACTGATTCTCTCATTAGTAAATGAGTTAAATAAAGTCTTTGAGACATTTTCAGTTTCTATTTGTATGAGAGTCATTATTTTATGCCCTTCTCCCCCTACTCCTCCTCGTTCTACTTCTTTTTATAGTATCATTTAACAGGTGTGGGGACTCATTTGGAACCCCAGAGTTGGTATGCAGGTTATTTTAGGCTAAAGACATTTGAGAGTCAACAGATGTAGAAAGAAGCCTTCTTGGATCTTCCCCTATCTGACTAAAAGCAGGAACTTCTGGGAAATGAGGTTGTTGGGAAGACTCTAGCCCCAGGAAAGAGACCAAGAACAAACCTACCATAAATCCCCTCTCTGGGGAAGTTTCATGGCCGAGAAGAAGAGGAAAAGACCAGTTGTATCTGCATAAACAAGCATTGTCACAACCTATCTACTCTCACATTTAAATGCTCCTAAAAACGCATTTGTCTTTTCTAAAGAAACTTATTTGTTCTTCCCTAGAGGCCTTTTCTTCCGGTTCCCATTTCCCTACCAACTCAGGTATAAAAGCTCCTAACTTTAACCATTTAGAAAGCTAGCGTCTTTTGTTAGCTCCAGTTGGTATGCACACAAATAAACTTTTTCCCTTGTTAATCTGCCCTTTGCCAGTTTAATTTACAGGTCCCCAAGGGCTGAACCTAAGAGGGGCAGAGGAAAAGTTTTTCCTTTCTTACACAGGTCTAACTTGAATACAGAAGATGTGGACTTTCAGACCAACTGCTCTGATGGGTGTGCACTTGGAGTTCTCTACTGTTAGAGCTTCAGGTAGAATTATCACGGACATAAGAAACTCCACATACGGTGTTGTAGTAAAGAGATCCTGGCTCAAAAGCAGCTTCAGCTTGTTTGAAACAAAACCTCTGTTCATCTGGTCTGGCAAAATTTTCCCCTTAATGGATACATGTTTTTTCAACAGTGATAAATTTTAGAATTAAATATAGAAGTAATAAAATTGATAATATGTATAGTAATGGTACTGTATTTTAATGTAGGAATAATCTATACTAATGAAATTTAAAGTATTTTTAAAGTTTAAGAGAATTAGGCAATTAAAGAATAACGTTAACTTAGTAACTGCAATGTAAAATAGATACTGAGTTTAAACTTGTAATTTTATGTTAGAAAATTTGACCAAGTTAATAAGCAGCATAGGAATATTTAAGCGAACTTTACGTTTACTATATTTAAAATATATTTTATTGGATTTTCTAGAGTTTTTAAGCAAGCATTTAAGTATGTAAAATAAAATTCAATCATTACATTTAAAATGCTGTTTAAAATAGTTCAGTATATTTAACTAACTTAGCCTTGAATGGGATTGGTTGTTAAAGGAATTCAGTTTATTCAACTTGAGTTAAATATTAATAAAGTAAAAAATGAAGGTGATTGTTTTTATTTTACAAGATTCATAAATAGAATATAAGGTTTGTAAATTGAAGTTAAAGGCTTAATGGAAACTAGGTTTTTGCATTTGTTACTATAAGAAACTAGTATTAATTTAAAACTCAAGTATTGTAGACACTGTTGATTTGCTTACTTAATAGTAATTCTCAAAACCCGTCCTCTTGCTGCCCTTCCATTATAGAGGTTGGAAAAGCAAAATATCTTCTTTCCCAGCTCCCTAATTTCTAGGTGGCTAAGAGGCACAGTTCTGGCCAATGAGACATGGGTAGCAACCTGCTGAGGAAGTCCTGGAGGTGTTAGCTTTCCCAATATAAGATGCAGATAGAGTTGTTGCCATGCTTTCCACTTTCATCCTGCCTTGAACATGATGTAATACGTGGAATTGCAGCAAAGGTCTTGCAACTATGAGGTAAGAAGCATGCTGGCAAGGCCAAGAAACATCTCAGCAATCAGAGAAATGCCGGCCCTGACATCATTAGCCTACTTAGACTCCTCTTTACATGGGAAAACCAAACCCCTCTCTGTTTAGGCCATGGTGGGTCAGGTTTTCTTTATTTGCAAGAAAATGCGTTCCTAACTGACATACTCACAAACCCAAAGTGTCTTTTCCGTGCACACAGTCTGTTTCCAGATAGGAAAAAATCCCACATTGGCTATTTATTTGAGTGAATGATGAAATGAGTAAGTGAAAGACTGATGGGGTTTGCTGGGACAGCAGTGGCAGGAGACCGTGATCCCTGAGCTTCAGGTAGGAATTGCCTACACATTCCTTCAGAGTTGGTGGGATTAGCCATCTCTGTTGGGCCCTTTAGATCAAGTGGGAATAAAAGCATCATGGAGCTATCAAATCTTTCTTCGGTACCCAGCCTACTGCAAGCCCCAAGGGAAATGTCTGGGGAGTAAGAAGATGGTTTAGGGTATGGAGAGATTGTTGGGACTGACATGCAGACAGATATTTTGTGTGATGTGCTCAGTTTGGCAGGATGGTCTCTGGCAATCTTGCCGCTTTGTCACCTGCAGTCACCTGGGTTAGTTACATCCGTACAAGTGAAGGAGAGAAAACCAGAGAAAAGCTTTACCTTCATTTGCTTCCCAAAGAGATTATTTTAACTTTCCTGGAATAGAGGAATAGAGCCTGTCTTTACTCTTGGGAAATGAAGTCCTTAATGACTAAAATAACTTGGTTTTGCATTCACGTATGTCCATAGTTCTGAGGTTTCTCTAAGCTGACAGTAAGTAATTTAATTTCATTTACCAAGTTTATTGCAATTCACTAATATCAATACAACAACAGAAGTATTTAGAAAAATTATTGTAGAATTTTGCAAGAATATTAATTTACCATTGGAAAGACAACTCTATATATTTCCATGAATGGATTCTTGCCTTCCTAGTTGGCATGATGTAGTCTTGCACTTCATATTAAAGTAGAAAAAAAAAAACAGCCTTTCTTTTTGTTGTTAATGTACAAACCATGGGACTAGAATTCACAAACACTTGTTTTAATATTGGATGTGCAATTGGTATATGAGATTATTTTTAAAGCACATCCATTTCTGGTATAGCCAAAATAGGTCAGTATTGGAAATCACGCATTGGAGGTTCTAGCCTTTGTTTGTCACCTCCCTAGATCTGTGACCTTGGGCAAATTTTTTGAGCTTAAGTTCCATCATCTGGGAAGTGAGTGTTACATTACTTCAGTGGTTTTACAGAATTAGGGTTTGGGGAAAGTGCATCAGACGTTCTGTAAGACCTTGAGTAGAATTTTATTTTTAAAAATACATTTTAAGCTAAAAACATGATAAAAGCACACAACTGTGATAACCATATAAAAATTTTTAACACTGTAAATTGTCAGCATGTTAACTTATGTAATGAGGTTAACTTATTTTTACACAGACCTTGAATAACAATCCTTCAGGTTCTGTTTAAATGAGGAGCCATATTGCAATGTGAGTTTTTGTTTTTAAACTAGGACCATTTGTGGGGGCTGGCCCCGTGGCCGAGTGGTTAAGTTCGCGCACTCCGCAGCAGGCGGCCCAGTGTTTCCTTAGTTCGAATCCTGGGCGCGGACATGGCACTGCTCATCAGACCACGCTGAGGCAGCGTCCCACATGCCACAACTAGAAGAACCCACAACGAAGAATACACAACTATGTACCAGGGGGCTTTGGGGAGAAAAAGGAAAAAAATAAACTAGGACCATTTGCAACTCTTTATGTGTGCACAGTATTTGTCTTGATGCTGAATATATAAATTCCGATGAGGCTAGTATTGCAGTTGTGATATTATACTCATAACCACTAGTTCAAAATTTTTGTGTTCATCAGCTTGGTCTCATTATTCTTATTGATTAAGTCTATAATAGATATATTTGATAATTTAATAAGAAGTTTTAATACCAGTGATCACTTAGCTTGCTTCTTCAATTGCTCTCTTAGATGCCTATGGCTTTTCTGCACCCAAAACCTCATTTTTCTACACACGACCCGCAGCAGCCTATTGTGGAATTCATATAAACTCAAGGTTTCACAAACTTTTAAAATCTATGCCCAGTTTTGAGGACAAAATATATTTTACACACCTTTGCTCAGATTCTGATATTTTTCCCATGGGGTGAATATATACCTTGCTTAAGATTATGTATCTTTTGTGGTTCCCCACTGACAAGGAAAATTTGGTCCAGATCTATTTTTTGTAGTTAAAAAAGGAATAAGGAATGGCTTTTCCAAATATAAACTTATATTAAAATATTAGCTATGCTATGCTAAACCATACCTACCTTACCTTAACTATTCGTCAATTCTGGTAGGCTACTCTTCATTGAGAATCTCTATTTAGACGGTTCCATGTCATTTGGCTATAAAATAAAAAAGATTCAATGATGTGAACCCTAAACGGAGGATGCAAATACTTTTTAATCCTGCTGTCCATGTTCCTCTTGGGTGTGTGTGTGTTTACAAAAACATACACACCTAGTATTAAATCACAAAAGATAAGGATAGCAATAGGAAGACAATGGCTTCATTTGAATCATTTTTTGCTTATTTTTACGTTAAGCTTTAGTCCTAAAGGTGATTTCAAGCTCTTTTCAGATAAGGAATGAATAGATGGGACAGAAAAGTTTAAGAAAATGGGATTTAGTGTCAATGTTGTTAGGCTCACCTCACAGGGAAAATATGTAGCTTAGAAGTTGACATATTTCTAAATAAGTTTTTGGAGGATTTCTAACTAAAATAAATAAAGTATTAAATATATCTGCATGTATTTATGCACTAGGAGTTTGTAAGACACTGGGATCAGGAAATTAACAATTTCAACAGAGACTGGGTAGCAAAGTGGTCTCAGATCTGAATTAAAGCACTTAGCAGATCTCCAGTGATGCAGTGGACAGTCGAGGAAGGTGACCACGTGGCAATGATGAGGCATTTGGGTCTGTTAGTAAGATAAAAATTAACACTTAATGTTGATATAAATGCCTCTTCCTTTTAGTGGTACTTGAAATTAAATTTCTGTGATTATAGTTTTTAATTTGAATATTCTCACCTCATATAAAAGTCACTCAGAATTTAGGAAGTTTATCAATTATTTAAAAAAGCACCCTCATTGAAAAATTACTCTAATGCATAAGAACTCAAATATTACAGTCACAATTTGAGGCAACTTGGAAAAAATGCTTAACAATTTTAATAGCAACAGCAGAAACATTTTGGATGAAGCACTTAAATCTCTTCCTTCTCCTGGAAATCCTTTGAAATTAAGTGGATGGAAAAACAGAGCAACAGTAACGTATGCTGATTGCCAAGCGATACACAAGTAGAATCAATATTAGTGACTTTTTTTTTCCCTGCCAGAGAATGAATTATTGTCATTCCCTTATGACCGAAAAATATGTATAAGCCTTGTACACATTTCCTGGGGTCTGCATGAACTCTAGTGCACAGAGAAGGAAAAGATGGTCTTGCCTTGGTGTAGGTATTGTAGCTTTCTCATTGACTTAATTGGGTCCATCATTTCAAGGGCCAAAGTCAGAGAGCAAGTACAGTGAAGTATTTTTATAATGTAGTTTTGAGGAAATTTCACCAGTTTCCATACAGTAAGGTGATTATTCTGTGGCTGGCTGTCATTTTTGGGGGGAGACATGATTTAATCTGGGTTACATCCAAATCTTGACTCCTTCTCACAGAACTAAAATCTTAAGGGTTTCAATAAACATTTCTTAGAAGCTAAGTTCCCAGTGATTTATCATTAATGGAATAAAACTTAGCTTTTACTTTTTGACAGAGCTTGACAGAAATGCACAAGCACTTGCAATTGTGTCTAGGGAACTCATGAAAACACCAACTCAGTGAAATTATATCCCTCATTCTGTAACAGCATTAAACGTTAATGTGGAAAATTTTAACATAGTTTCTCTGAAATCAATAGAGTCACTGCATTAAAGAGTTCTGCTTATTTAAATTTAAAATAAAGTAGGTGAGTGTAATTGCCATTTAATTAAAATGTTTGTAATGTTTTTATAAAGCTATGACATGTGCAAGCCCTAAGATAAGAGTTTCATTGGATTCTTGTCTTATTTCTAGCATTCGAAATCCTTTTTACAATCTACGGAAAGTGTGCAATATTCTTATTTTCTTAATTACCTACAGCATCAAAAGCGTGGAGGTAGTTTGCTAAAATACCTTATTAGGAACTAAAATTTTAAAAACAAAACACAAAAACCCAAACACAAAGACGAACTTTTCCTTTCAATTCATCCATTTTTGAAGATAATTTCTATCTTAAATGATGACTATCAATAACTGTTTCAGATATCTAAAAATGAAACAGCGATATCAATAGTAATAGAGAATTCTTAAATAAATTATATGGTGCAATTACAGAACTAAATATTCATACATATACAGATATATTCAGTTCAACAATTTGAAAAATGAGGTAGATACACATCTACTGATATAATAAGATATTCAAGGCACATCGTTACAGAAAGCATCTTGAACAACAGTCTATCTAGTTTGATCTCACGTATATGTAATAAAGGATATATAATACCTATGTTTATAAAATTCTGATATATTTACAAGAAACTGTTAACAGCGGTCATCTTTGGGAAGTGGGATCAATAACAACAAGAAAAAGGGGAGATTTTACTCTTCAATTTATAGCTTTAGGAAAATTTGGGCTCTTTTTTTTTAAAGTGAATATTCCTTTAACAATAAAAAATAATCTGAAGCTTTTTACAGATAATTCAAATGTGTGAAAATTTGGTTTCTTAGTTATAGATAGAAAAACACTGATTTGTAATATTAGTTTTCTTTAGACCTTTTGAAACAAAGTAGGAACAGGCCACTGCTTCTCAGTCTGGGATAATTTGGCAGCCTAGCGGATGTGTGGCAAAGTCTGGAGACATTTTTTATTGTCGTGACTTGGAGGGTGCGACTAGTATCTAACAGGTAGAGTTCAGGGATGCTGCTAAACATCCCACGATGCACAGGAGCGCTCTCCAAAATGAAGATTTATCTGTCCTAAAATGCTAGTAGTGCCCAGGTTGAGTGACCCTGGACTAGGCATTGGTGAAGAATCAATGGGCACACGCTCCATGGCGCAGACTACTAACACGTGAGCTCTCGGGTGGACCAGTTAATTACTTCTGCGGCTGTTTATCTTCTAGTGGAGATCTTCTAATTGATTTCAAGAGATTTCCGGAGCAGATAGACATTACCAAACAGAGGGACCAGGGCAGCTGCTGTAGCTCTTGAGGGTTGTGATTGCTGTTGTTTTGGACAAATAACTTGGGAAAGAGGCTGCAGTTTGTTATGTCCACTAAAGCCAGGGAGGCTATTCATGCCAGTTACAAGGAATAATTTCTTAACTACAAGGATTGTTAAACAATGCATTAGGTTACTAAGACAATCTCTGGAGGTTTCGAAAAATTGGATAGATAATTTAAGTATATTCTGCCAAAAGTAAAGAAATCAGCCACAAAATATTTTCAGGCTGCTTCAACTAGTTCCATAAATCTATGAATAACATAAACAGATGTTTAAAAGAAGCTATCATTTAAAGGAGGATTTGGACTTCAAATTTGAGATTTTGAGATGTGTGTGCTCCGTGTACAAAAAAAAAAAAACTTTGAAAAAATTCAATTGTTTGTACTTCAATAAAATTGAAAAAAATTAAAAAGCAAAACAAGAAAATCGAGGGGACTGTCCCCGTGGCCGAGTGGTCAAGTGCGCTCCGCTTCAGCAGCCCAGGGTTTCGCTGGTTCGGATCCTGGGCGCGGACATGGCACTGCTGATTAGGCCATGCTGAGGCGGCATCCCACATGCCACAACTAGAAGGACCCACAACTAAAATATACAACTATGTACTGGGGAGGTTTGGGGAGAAAAAGCAGAAACAAAAAAAAGAAGATTGGCAACAGTTCTTAGCTCAGGTGCCAATCTTTAAAGAAAAAAAGGAAAATTGAGTTGTCTTGACAAAATCCAGGTACTCAAAATCTCTTCATGATGTTACCTCAGAACAGCTTTTCATTTTAAACCTTCTATTATGTTCTTTCTCATAACTTATGCTGTTCCAGATAAACTGGACACTTAGTTTCCCAAGAATTATGTAGCTCTCAATGCCTGTCCCAATTCCATTCTGACTTAAGGCCTCACACAGAACTAACCCCAGGACAGACGAGTGTGCAGTCCCCAAATGTGCCAGGTGTATTGCTGCCTCCTACCAATGAAATGGCAGTTGGGTGGACAGTGTGGTTTCCTTATTTATCTGCCAATATCCTATACTTTCTTCAGGAAACGAACCCGGGCCCCAGGATGAGAGCGGTGAATCTTAACCACTAGACCTCTAGGGCCATTCCGCATTCCACTCATGTTCTCCCTATATCGTCAGTCTAGGACAACATAGGGATGTGCCCGTTACAAATAACTTCCCATGAAGACCAAGCCAAAAGAACCTAGAAAAACCAGGCAGAATATGTTAAATTTTTAGTAAGTTCATATCTTTCATATCTTTCCATTAAATCTGATCTTATTTTTAAAAAAATCTTAGCTCATTTGTGGGGGTCTTATAAGTTGGTGGGATAACATTTGATGATAATGACTGAACTTTTTTCTTTCTCTAATTTTTTTTGTTGCCAGAGCCCTTTGCTAGTTTATTCAGTGATACTCTTTGTTTCATGGGGAGGCTAATTATAGTTGAGAAACAAGAACTATATTACTACCTGAATTAACTTATAAGTTTTTAGTGTTATTGAAGGTCTAGATTTCCATTGCAAGAGCCAAGCTTTTCAGGAGAGAAATAGTTTCTTTTTCTTTAAGCTCAAAAAGGTTGACTTGTCTGGAGGACTTAGAACATAGAGTTTATACATAAACCACAGAGTGAGAAGAATGCATATGCGATGGATAATTTTATGTGTCAATTTGTCTGGGCTATAGTACCCAGTTATTCAATCTAACAGGAATCTAGGTATTACTGTGATGGCATTTTGTAAATGCTGTTAGCATCTACAATCAGTTCTGTTTAAGTAAAGGAGATTACCCTCAATAATGTCATGGGCTTCACCCAATTAGCTGAAAGCCCTAAGAGCAAAAATTGAGGTTTCTCTGAGGAAGAGGAAATTCTACCTGTGGACCACAGTATCAGCCCTTCCCAGGAGTTTCCATGGATTTCAGACTTGCCCAGTTAGACCTCACAGTCGAGTAAGCCGATTCCTTGAAATAGATCATTCTATATCTATATCTACATTTATCTATATATAAATATGCATATACACATACATACATATAAAAATATAGGTTAAAAATCTAAACATAAAAATCACTTTTTATATGTGTGTGTATATATATATGGTGATTTATTTCATATATAGTTCCTACTGGTTCTGTTTCTCTGGTAGGAACTTGACTGATTCAGCACACGATGAGGCAGCTTTTTGCACCCCCAAAGATGTAATAATTCACTAGAAGGCAGGAGGAAATGGATTAGAGGGAACCTCCATTCTCCTGGGCTGAGGCCAGACAGACAGTCTGGAGGAAACAGCCCTGGGCGAGCAAACAGTGATCGCAAACCTCGGCGGATCTTCTCCACCCTCCAAAACGTGGTGTAGCCACAGTAGGGTAGAAAAAGAGACGCGATGCGTTTAAGGACAGAGACCCAAGGGCTCCAGTTTGTACTCTCTCTTTATAAAATCTTGAACGAGAGTGAAAGAGTGTCTGGAAGTTACTGTGCTTTCCAGAGGGGACAGAAGTAGCCAAGAACTAGCTAGCAGTCCTGGAGAGGACTCATGAGTGGGAGGAGAAACATGGAGACTGCACTAAACGAAGCAGGCAGCAGAAGAGTGTGGGGGAGCAGATGGCTCCACACAGATGTGACGGGGACAGAGGACCAGAAACTCAGGACAGGTGGTGTGGTTTCCTGTGTGGATGACCCAGCAGTGGACAAAAGGACCAAAAGCAGATGCCTTTCCCACCAAAGCCCAGATGACACCAAAAGTACCGTCAAAGTTAGAGCACTCCTAGAGAGAAGACAAGATGTAGGAGGTGGAGAGCCTTGAATTGGCAAATTATTAACCCAAAAGATATTGAAGGGAAAAAAGTAAGAAGAAAACAGAAGTGATTGGATTACCTGAAAGCAGATTAAGTTTTCTGCTGTATGCAGAAGTGGGCATTCAAGTTAACTTTAATTATAGAGAAATAAAGGAAGTCCCATGATTTTGCCCCTAAGTTCCTAAAAGGAGTTTTACTATCTCTGTTTCGTTTGTGTCTAAATCGTTTACTTTTCAATATGACTAGTTGAAGCCACATTTTAAAAATGGCGTATTCTATTGTGAGTGTGCGTTTTTAAAAACAGATTTAAATCAAGCATTGTGGAGTTCAAAATATGTTTTAAATGGGTTCTTTCTAGAATTACAGATCACTGAGATGAATCCAACCTTTATCCACTCAAGGCAACTAAGCTGCTACCATGCAAATCCTTTCTGGAGGAAGGTAACACTTTAAGCTAAGTGTGTAGGATTAGCTCATCTGCCATCACTGGGCAAAGAGCTGCTTGGTTTATCCTGCATCCTCAGTGATGGCCTATACCTGGGAAGCATTTGGTAAATCTTTATTGAGTGAATAAGTAGATCTCCAAACAGAGTAGTTGAGATTTATGAATCTGGCTTTTGCTGATTTGCAGCATTTAAAACTTATCCTTTTCAGATGTGCTTTTATGGCAAAGCCACACTCACTGACATCCAACTCCGTTTTTCCCGGATTTGCACTTGTGTGGCTAAACTTGGCAGGAGAAAAATATATGATCCATTTCAAATCAGGACCAAAATGCTGCTCAGCAGTTGTTCCCTCTTCCATTTACTCTCCTAGTCTCCTAGATGATTATTTTTTTCATTCTTTCCTCCAATCTCCAGCACTTCCACTCCCATCTTCCTATTTCAGTGATAACGCTGAGGTCATCAGAGGAGTGTCACAAATCCCCCTACTGCATCTCCCTACAGACCACCCTCACATGCTCTGCCTCCTGGCCTTTGTGATGGATGAGGCGGCTCTGCTCCTGTCTACTGTCACTGCTTCACTTGAGCTCCAGGTTCCATCCCCTTTCTCCTACTCAGGACACATTCCCATGATTCTCCCTTCTCTCTTAGCACCATCAATTTTTGCGTCTTTCCTGGGTCATTCCTGACAGCCCGAAAACATGCTGTTATGTCTCCCTTTTAAAAAGAAGAAAACAAACAAACAAAAAAGAATTTCATTTCCCACACCAGTTACAACCCCACTTCTTGTCTCCTCTTTTTAGGAAAGCTTGCCAAAAGAAATTTTATACTTGTGTCTCTGACTTAATTTTTCTGTTTAGTTTTACTTCTAAAGTTTTGGAAATCTATTGAATACAATACTATTAATCTTCCTGTGTGAATGTGGGTCATCAGGTTGAACAGACAGTGATGCCTTCAGGGCCTTTCGACGGGACTCGTGCCCTATAAATTTGACCACAGACTCCTGTGCTTTTGGAGTCCTGTCAACATTTTATAGTGTCACTTCACTGTTCTTCACCAGCTGTCACTTTGACTATCATTAATTTGTCTGCCTCTGTAGTCTCAGTATTCTAATTGCCATTTCTAATTCATTGCTTTTCTCTGCTGTAGCTAAGTGCAGCTCTTCAGACTTGGCAGACTTCTGTGTAAAGAGTGAGCAAATGAGCTGCGAATGAGGGCCTGAGAAAGCATAAGATTTTTTTCTTTTTTTAATGTCTGGGTTTTCAAGAATCAAAGCCTTCGAGGTTCTAGGACAGGTGATCTTCAGTTGGGTGAGATGTTATTACAAACGTTGCTTAGGGCTTAGTATTTTGTCACAATAAGCATTCAGTATGCATTTCTTGAATGAATGCACATATTTCCCAACACAGACAGTAGCCAAAATTTCTAAATTTTGTATTTATATGTTTCCAGCAAATGTCTTAAACTATGACAAAACTCTTTTCTTGACTATCCAACCACCCCATTTTATTCCTACTCACTAGTGTGATAACAGTTGGTTTCATTGATTATGCTGGCAGTGTAGGCAAGAAATAAAGATCCGAAATCAAGGACGATTGTATTTCTTCTTAATAGCTCTTCCATCCAGCACCTCACTTCCATTCTTATTGTCTCAACTGTGATTCTAATCTGTATTATCTCACGTCTGGGTAATACATTTTTGATGACTTCCTTTTGATTACACTTTAGCCTTACAGTCAAAGCATCCCCAAAGGTCTCAACTTGCTTTTTTAAACCTAAGAGTATGTTACATTAACATTTCACTCTGATCAGTAGTTTTTCTTTTACATTTTTGAGCACTGACTATACTTTAGGCACTAGGCCAAGCACTTTACGTGCCTTATTTCATTTCATCCTCATAACATTAAATAATTATTAATACTATTGTAATTTTACAGTTTAGAAGGTAAGGCTTAGAGGAGTAAACTCCTTGGGGATCCCAGAACCAGTAAGTGGCAGAACTGAGATTCAGGCCCAGGTCCATCTGATTTCAGAACATGTGTTCTTAACCATCGTGCCTCTACTAGTCTCCCCGTAACAACCTGTTCATGAGCCCCTGAAAAATCCTTCATACTTCTGCATCTCTTTTTTGGCTTATGGCAGTGTCCCTGCATATATTCTTTTTCACTTGTTACCTTTCAAGATCAAGGTCTATTATATCTTCGAACTGACTTTCTCTCTGACCACTTCTGTTCTGGGTATCTGTCCCTCTGTTGAAATCTTTCAGTACAAGGATGAGATGCTGCTTCATCAGACTATTTTATATTTGTGTTGTCCTGGGTGTTCCAAGATATTTCCCCACAACGTCAAATGTCATAGACATTTAGTTGCCCATCCATTATCCATTTCCCCTTTTCCCTCTAATAATGGAATCCCCATTTTGTTTGTGGTGATAATGTGTTCAGTACCGGAGGATGAGAGGACCGGTCTCAACAATAATGGTACTTCTGTTTCCCACTTTCCCACTGCCTTGGCAGTTAGGCATGGCTATGTGATCAAATTCAGATAATTTGATCTACGAAGTGGAAGTCTTCTTGGGGAATTTCTGGAAAAACCATTGCTTTCCTGATGAAAGGGGAAAGATAGAGCTTCATGCCCTTCTTCCCTGTCTTCCTGCTTTAAACATGGACTTAATGCCTGGAGCTACAGTAGCCATCTTTCCATGCATTAGGAGATAAGCATTTAACATAATAAATGCACAAAGGATGGTGGAGTGGAAAGATGGAAAGAGCCTAGGAGCTTGGCAAGGCTGAACAGCTGATGTGATGCCAGCAAGCGCTTACTTGTGGACTGTGTTTATGTGAGAAAAGGAAATTCTTATTTCTTTAAGCCACTGTTGCTTGGTCTTTCTCTTTGTTGCATCTAGAATGCATTTCTAATTGATACAGAGAGGATTGATAAAAATAGCAACAGATACCCTACCCTGGAGGTGAACATCAGATCTATGAGTGTATCTAGGTAAAGAAACCCTGAAAATGATTGCCAAAAGGTGAAGGCAAGCTGTGGGTGTAGGGTTAAGGCTTTGAAAATGATTTTGAAAGTTAAGATAGATTACTCTGATGTTTTTGCTTGAAGAATGGCTGAGAACAATTAGAAGAACAAATGAAATGTGAAAACAGGAAGTCCTGTGAATCATAATTTTAAAGAAAAATTGATGCAACTATGACGTGACACCTTAACAGGAGACTAGCCCCCAAACACAGCATGTAGCTTTCTTCTAGCACATTTCGATGACAACTTTTGTAACAGTCTTGTGTTTGCAAAAGGTGTACTTTTAGATATATGTAAAAAAGTATTCTTGGAGCAGACAAACCCAAACTGAGGAACATTCTACAGAACAACTGGCCCACATTCTTCAAAACTCACGTCACTGTCTTCAGATTAAAGGAGGCTAGAGAGCTGTAGCTGCTGAATGAAAGGTGTGATCCTGGATTGGAGCCTGGATTGAAAAAAAAATAATTTTTTTCTATAAAGGACGTAATTAGGACAATTGATGAAATATGAATATGGATTTTATATTAGATAGTCTTTATTTTATCAATGTTAAATTTCCTAAATTTAGTAATCGTATGGGGGCTAAGAGAATGTAATTTTTAGCAGACACAGGCTGAAGTACTTAGGAGTGAAGGGTCATGACGTCTGCAACTTACTCTCAAATCATCCAGCAAGAAAAAGTATGTGTGTATGTATGTTTGGTGAGAGCTAGAAAGTAAATGTGGGAAAATGTTAACAATGGGTGAATCCGGGTAAAAGCTACATGAGTGTTCATTGTACTACTTTTGGAACATTTTTGTAGGTTTGAAATTTTTCAGAATATTATATTTAAAAAAATAAGCTTGGAAAATATTTTAATCTTTTTCACTTATTGTAGCTGAAACAGTTTGTAAAGTTTCCAGGTTTTAAAATTTTTATTATTTGAAGAATATTTAACTCCCTCTGCGTGGTATCTGGGCATGTATCCACACAAGTTTTGAGTAAGTGTGAAATTACCTGGACACCATATACTTGCGTGTGTGTGTGTGTGTGTGTGTAATGTATGTGTGCTTTAAGATTTCTGAGAATTATGAATGTGAGACACAAAGAAATTTAAATGCCAGAAATATTATTCATAAGATATATCATTCCATATCATTTGTGTGTTTATGACTTGAAATCTATGATTTTTTTCCCCCATCTTTAGCCCAAAAGATAATTTCAAAGGCATTTACAGGCTGTGAGAATTGGACAAGGTTTTCTTGGATGTGACATAGATGTTTCATGATGCACAGTGAGGATATTACCTTTCAGGGGGGAAAAGACAATAAACAGGACTCTGAACGTCATGAAGGGCAGCTCAGGGCAGTGACTGTTGGCTGACTGCTAGTCTGCAAGACACAGGCCAAGGGGTCACTGCTTCTTTTTAAGAATTCCTGAGGTGGCTATTGTTTTGTTAATAACATCTACCACCGGCTTAATTTTAATGCTTTTCCATGTACCTACTTATTATTCAGTAAAATCAAAGAGGCTTATTTAAATCTGAATGCTGCATTTTCCTGCTTTTGCCTTTTCTTGGAATTACCACAGCCTCACACAACAGCAGTCCCCAAAAGGCATGCTCCACACACCTGCACTGCAGGTTCAGAGTACAGGCTAAGTGTGGCTGCTTCCAGGCACTTAGAAGTCCCCAGTTGTGTCATTGTGGTCTCTGTGCAGGTTTTGTAGCTTCTTAGCTTCCTCTTCTAGAACATAGGGATGAGTATATCTCCCTCTCCCGTTTTTTGGTGCGATTAGATGAAGCTAACAGATGGGAAAGAGTCCCTCACCGCCTTTCACAGCAGTCACAGACTAATTGGGAATTTCCTTTCATTCTAAATCCATTGGTCTTAATTTTCCAGATTATTTCTATCGTAACTAACAACTGTGCTAAAAATAAATTTAATAGAATCTATACCATCCAGTCAATCATCAATCCAGGAAATTGTAAGCACCATGGGCTGAATATTGGCGGAGACACCAAGAGTCACATGTGGTCCACTTTGACGCTAAGACCCTCTCTGATACCAAGTAAATATTGCTTATGTCCTTCTTTTCTTGTAAATGTCTGCCAGCAGCTAGTTAATGATCTTCTTAATCTTTTGCAGAGCACCTCCCTCAATAACCTTTCAGGATTGAGTTCTAAAGAACACAGCCACCCGTGGGTTAGTTTGTGTTGCTAACTGCTGACTTCCTGTCCATGCTGCCATCTCAAATTAAGAGTGAAGCCTGTGATAAGAGGCGGTTGCTAATTCAGGTCACCCAGTTAAGCAGTGAGGAAGGATTCATTCTCTCCTCTTTGGTCATACTCTGTTATTGCTGTTGTCACCTGGGCTGACTCTGCGTGGCTGCCGGCTGATCTGCCCCTCTGTACCCTGGTCATTAGACCAGTAAATGGGTTGGATGCTTATCTGTGGCAGGTAACAGGAAGCACCATTCCTCCGGAATTGAATTATTAAGCAAAGAAGTCATAGATTAGATGACCATTTTTCTACGTATTCGCCTCTCCTTTAAAACAAAATTCCTTTAGCTTCTCTTTGACTCTTATAATTCCTTTTGCATCCTGTCATTCTTTTAGGGATAAAGGATTCTCTTTCTCTTTGCCCCTCACCTCCCATCTGAGATCCTTCAGCAAGGGCTGGTGACTTTTTCTCTATAGTTATCCTGAGTGTGTCAACTTCTCATCACTGCTTCTTTCCCCAAGTCGGCCACTGTCATTTCTTAGCTGCAATTGTCTCTCACTTAGACTTCCTGCTTCCACACTTGCCTCTTCAAATTGTTTTCCAAACAGCAGCCAGAGAGATCTTTCAAAAATAAATTAGATCATGAAAATGTCCTCTGAAATTTTCTATCTTCATTCTCTTGTTCTTAGAATAAAATCCAAACTTTTTACCCTTACCTTTTGACCTCACATGAACGAGCTGCTCCTGTTCACTGACTTGGTTTCTTTCCACATTTCCTGCCTCACTTAATTGGAGCCACACTGACCATCCTCTGGATGAGCTGAGTTTGGTCCTACTTTAGGGTCTTTGAGTTAGCTGTTTCATCCACCTGAATGCCTGCATGTTTCTTCCCCCGGGTCATGGAGGGCTGTTCCTCATTATTCAGGTCTCAGCATAGGGAGAGCTGAGAGTCCTCCCTGAGAGAGACTGGGATCACTCTAAAGTCCCTCCACATTCTTTTCTAGTTACTATCTTATTACATCGTTCTTTTTTTTCTTCTTCACAACACTTATTACTATCAGAGACATTTTATTTATTAGTTTACTTTTATTGTTATTTGAATACCTCCACCAGGATGTAAATTGCTGTAGGTGAGGGATCTGTCTTGTTTTGTCCACCATTGATTTCTGATTGGTGTAGGCTGCACTGGTGCTAGGCATAGGAACCAAAGAAAATATCAGTTGAAGGAAATGGAGAATGAATAATTGTCCATGTGTTGGAACATTTAAAATAGGATTTTTATGTGGTGGTGCTGTGAAGATCTCATTATTGGCTATGGCATGGGGCTCTTCTCTCCAGACTCTGGCTTCAGCTAGTTAGGGGCCAAAATTTCTATAAATATCCCCCAAAGGCATCCTAGGCCTGATCCCAGTGTAGTCAGCCACCGAGTCTTTGTTTCCTGAAAGGACAGAAGCCCTTTATCAGACTCATAGCAACTCCAGAGACCGCAAATTTTGTCTACAGAACAACTAGACTAAGGTGATTCAGTGGTTTTTTGGGGGCAAGGGGAGGAAAGGATGAGAGGAAGAGAAAATTAAGGGAAAAAAGAGATAAAAAAAGGAACTGTTTGAAATTAAGACCAGCTCTTCAGTAATGCTAGTGGGGGAATAATACTGTATTTACCATAGCTGTATTTTGTCATCAAATGATAGTAAAAAATCCTAAAAAGAGGTTGGATTTTAGATTTAGAATCTAGAATATACATCTGTATTAGTCAAGTGAATAAAAGCCTATTTCCCTAGATTAGCGAGGTTTCCATAAATTGACAAATTGGCATGAAATTTGCCTTTTTGGGAAAACTTTGGGCATTCTATACGTACAGAATTCTTTCAGCCCACCAGTGTAACCCCTATTTAGTACACCAATATTGCAACTCCAGAATGTATATGACTTTCTGACTGCACTATTTTTAAAGAGTTCACACAGTTTCCAAATGTGCATTTAATTTACACTAGAAAGTAATTCATCCAGTGGAAGAACATAACTTAGTCCAGCTGTAGGGGAATCACTTGTCTTTTCATAAATGTACTGAACCTATTTTTTAGTTTTTTTGTGACTGTAGTTATAACATTTCTAATCATGTTGGAAGCCATTAGCCAATACATTAGAATGTATACAGTATTTTCTAAAAGAGCCCATTTTCAATCATGTATCTCTTTTAGTTCAATACTTGAGTTAATAATTACCTGCAAAAATAATATAATGTATTCTTATTTTAAAGATGTTCTGGGCAAGCTGTTTTATTTATTTATTTTAAAAATTTAAAAAAATTTCTGAGGAGGATTAACCCTGAGCTAACACCCATCACCAACCCTCTTTTTGCTGAGGAAGATTGGCCCTCAGCTAACGTCCGTGCCCATCTTCCTCTATTTTATATGTGGGCCGCCTGCCACAGCATGGCTTGATGAGCAGTGTGTAGCCACTACTCCACTGGCTTGGCCCTGGGCAAGCTATTTTTTTAGATAGCATGAACACAGTTCTGCAATTTTTAGGGAGACTAAAAATGTGCTGATGTATTTTCAGAGATGCACCTTAAATTTTCAGACCATTTCATTTTACTCTTATTGTGCCCTTCATAAAGGAGCTCCAAGAAATAGAGTAATGAATGTACACTGTGCATAAAACTGATCATGGGTCACGTTACTGATTAAAATGTAAACGTATTAAAACAGAGAGAGTAAAGTTATATTCTTGTAGATATTATGCGTTGGCCCTATGAACACATTATTTTAAATTATTTATATATGTGCTGTTTTTCCACTGTTGTGAAAAGTTGTTGCAGTTTACAGTTGCTGAGTAAAATCTCTCAATTTTGACGTTTTCTTAGTAAGAGCCTTGTGTTGCCAAGTTACTCATTGATTAAGGAGTACAGATTGTACTCCTAGATAGTCAGGACCTTTCATTTGATTCAAATGACCGTGTCTATAAACACTTTGTCCACCTATTGTTCGCTATAGTATGCGCCTTCATGAACAATGTTTTATGTTTAATCTTTTGCCTGTTTGCAAATCGGATCAGAAAGCTTTACACAGTTAAAGAAAGAATGAGTTAGAAAACAACATAAGAGAAATAGGAAGCCTGGAAAGTACAGGCACAGAGTAGATCAAAAGACTCTTTTAGAATAAGTGGAGATAACAGTTGGATATTTGTGCAGTGTAATGTCAAAAAAGCCAGTCTGATTATATTCAGGGTATTAAACAAAAGCTTTGTATTGTCTTCCACACATATTTTGTGTACTTCATAAGTACAAGTCAGGGAGAAAATATATTAGAAATGTATTAAGGTCCTAGGAAAACAATGTAAAGAGCAGCAGCTGACTTGGTCAGAATCTCTGCCTCTGCAGGGACTCGGGTGCAATGGTCATTCCTTCTTTAGGCCTCGCTTTCAGTTCCTCACTCTCTACTCCATTTTTGGTAAGTTTCCAGAGTTACTTCCTAAGAAATAAATCTCTTTATGTCATTCTGTGAGAAACCGCCATTCCGATTACTTATTTTCTGTCGTCTGAAGGACATTCTTGAGTGTGGCTTACAAAGACTTCATGATCTGGTTCCAATGATCTTCTCTTCCTCTTCAAGCATTTCTTTCAGTCCTACTCTTAAACCACGCTGAATGTCTTATCATTTCCTAAACCCGCCAGGCCCTCTCCTGTTTCTGTGGCTTTGCCCACATGCTCCCTGTTCCTGCGGTGCCTTCTCTTCTTTCCCTGGGAAGCAAGAGTGGTAGATCTGAATTGAGTTCAACTTGCTTGGGTAGTTTGCTCATCTGTAAATGGAAATAAGAATATTTGCCCTATAAAATGAGAGATAATACTTATAATGAGGCATCATGACTTTGGTGTTGGTATGGTGAGTGGAAAGAACTCAGACTTGGGTGTCAGATGAACTTTAGTTCAAGTCCTGGATTAAGCATTTAGAAGGCTGTGATTTTGGCAGATTCTTAAATCTCTCTGAGACAGTCCTTATCAGGAGAGTGAGAACACATGAGTGTTCCAGGTCCGGGTGAGGATTTAATTAGACAGCACTTTCAAGTATTTATCATCTAACCAGAACTTCAGTG
This sequence comes from Equus przewalskii, assembly GCF_037783145.1. NCBI lineage: Eukaryota > Metazoa > Chordata > Mammalia > Perissodactyla > Equidae > Equus > Equus przewalskii. The sequence continues at coordinate 75,796,932 of NC_091832.1, forward strand.
ACATAACTGAGTCTAATTACAACTTTAGCACTCTAACTAATTCATGTTAACATTCAGAATATGGTTACTTTGACCTAGCATGTTGTGTGTATCTAAGAACACAAAATAAAGCACATTATAATATATATTAAAAATTTGCAACAATTTCTCCAGAATGAATTTAAAAATAGGGTAGGTTCCTGGGGACTAATTAGAGAAGAGTGTTTGTGATCTGCAGGTTCTAAGTAGGATGAGAGCACCACGTCAGACTACTCTTTGCTCCTTCCTAATATTCGTTACAGACTCTATTGTTTTAGACATTCCATTAGAAAAAATTTGTGGAAGAAATTTGACAGATAAACACAATGATTTGCGATTTTTTTTGCAATTTGAATAATGCTTTTATATTTTGGTGTTTTCGTATACAATATTGTGATTAGTGTTGATAGGAACAACAGGAAAAGAAAGCATATAGTAAAAGGTAAGGAAAAGAAAGTAAAAATAAAATTACACAAGAGGGAGGTGGAAGTGAAATAAGAGCAACCAATTTGGGAATTAGAAATAGAAGAGTGGGAGGAAATGGTGCTGGAAAGAGTGTAGGACGTTGTGTTATGATATTTGAGTTGGAATCCAAAGAGGTTGGGCACATTTTTGTGTGACTTAAAAGAAACTCCTGAATGAAGATACTCCTTCGATAAAGTGAATAACACTATCCACCATTTTGTAAGTTTTGAAAATTCTGATTTTCTTTTTGAAGTTTCTTGAAAGTGAGGGTAAACATGTGTATTCACTCATGTCCACTTAACACTCTTGGGGAATACGGCTGAATATTTGATGTTAAGCATTCTGGAAATTCTCAAGTTATTATTTGACTAAGGTACTTCATTATAATTATTATTTCAAATTACTGAGTCTTTGAGTTCATAATTCCTGCTCACCAAATGCTTCATGATTTTATGATACAGTCCTCCCTCAGTTGGTTCCAGGACCCGCCGTGGACACCAAAATCTACAGATGCTCAAGTCCCTTTGTTGGCCCTTTGTATCCTCTGACTTAACAAACTGCGAATCCTAAACACAGTATTACACAATCCGCAGTTGGTTGACTCTGCAGATTTGGAACGTGCAGATATTGAAGGTGGATTGCATATCCAAATATACTTCCTTCCTAGTTATCCCTTTTTTACCCTTTCACCACTATAACTAGGCCGTTTGACTGTGCTTTATTACCCAGGGAGGGTAGAGCACAAAAAAACTTTTCTAGAATATTCAGATTCTTGCCTGAGTCCCAAAGCTTAAAAGTCATGGCTTTCAACTGCAAAAGCCAGACGCTTGAGAGAGAGAACATTTTTTCTTTTTGTTTTGAGTTCCATCGTCTTGGCTTTGAATAGCAAGAGCAAATATGGAAGGACACAGAGCACCGAGTCTTTCCACAACCTGTAGAGAGGGGTAAGCACATGTGATGCTCTCACAGCGGTTTTCCTGAACTTGGTGAGAGATAAATGAGAATGAAACATTCTCTTTGGAATCTAAAACTCCTAAGGGGAATGGAGGAAGCAGAATCACCAAGAGAGTTTGGGAGGTTGCGGAAGCAGAGTTAATTCTCGTCTCAAATCCTAATATGTAGCCCTAGGAAAGGGCAAGTCTCTAGCAGAAGCCACGTGGCTTACCTGATGTGGGGGGCCAGATAGCTATGGTCGAGGGGTGAGGTAGAGACAGGGTCTGAGTCAGCTCCAAATCCATCTTGGCTCCCAGGTGAGGAGGGTTTCCTCTGCTCTCCAGAGAAGGCTGGCTCTGAGCAGGCAATGTAGAGTGGCATTGTTGTTTGGGGGAGAAATTTACGGCTTATCTGGCCCTGGGTGCAGGAGAATATGGAAGTATTTGCACGCTTTGGTAGGTGCTGGAATGAGTTAAACACCCACCGGAATGAGCTAAACCTCATGGGAAGCTGACAGAGTTACGGTAGATGTTCATCTCTCTATCTGCCCCTCCACTTTGATGTTTCAGAAGCTGCCAATGAACCTAGATGCTGTTGGGCAGAAGGTGGAGCAAGTAAGAATCCTTAAGTGATTAAGATTGCATTTTAAAGAAGTGCCTGATTTTTAAACCAAGCTACTTTGAATTAGCAAATTTAAATGTGTTATCATTTTATGCAAGTCATGAGCTCTGAGTTTAGTCGTGGAAACATAAAATTTCGTTTTTGCACATCTGAGTGTTAAGTTAAACAAGGTGGCCATTAGACTGAGGTGGCTCTAATGCCATGATGAGTTACATAATCAGACAAAAATCTAAGCCTGTAAATGCCTCAAGGTTACAAAATCAAAATGCTAATGACAATTAATCACAAACAGTCAACCAGGCTTTAAGCTGTAGCCAAATAATTTCCTTTCTTTGCTTTTGCACTTTCTCTATATGTCACACCCTACCCCACCCACAACCACTCGTGGTTTAGCATTGCCCAGTTCAAATGCATTTTTGCTCAACTCTAAAAATTTTTAATATGCCTCAGTTTATCTTTTAACATGAGATTTGTGGCCTAAAAATATGAAAATTTCTATTTTATATACTGTACCTTGTTTTGATATACTTAACGATGGGACAAAAATATTAAAGTGTGTGTGTGCGTGTGCAATAGTTTACAACATTTCCTTCCACTCTCAAATTTCTTGACAGAGAATGCTGGCATTGCCTTCTTAACCTTCTTCTCTGAATCCCTCCCTCACCTGTGCTTTCTGAGGGGAAAAAAAGGACAACACCCGAGAGGTGAATTCTCCTTGAAAAAATTAGTCAGAATAGAAAAAAACTTTGTGCCCAAGAAGACTGAGCAGCAGAGGAGGGTGTTGTGTCAAGAGCGCAAAAGGAGTGAGGGCTGAGTTATGGGAGAAACAAGAGGTAAATAAAGAGGCCATGCTGCTTGAGATCAAAGAGAGAGAACTCTTCTGGATGAAAGAGTCAGAGTCTTGGGGATTGAAGAGCGATAGAGAAGAGGAGAGGGCAGGGAACTTTAATGAGACTTGTGTAGATCATGCAGAATGGACTATTCCGTTATATGAAATCTTTTGAGTGGCATGAATGATTATGAATACCCTTGTTCTAGATGAGTTCCTTTACCTGTGAACACATTCTGGGACTGGATTGCGTATAATGGCTTTATAAGGGTTACACCAACATCATCACCAACACACATATGCCTTAGTTCCTTCCTCAGCCTGCAGCTATATTTAGACTGCTGAGTGATTTCACTGAATTCTTCTTCTATCTCTGAAGGCCTACTCTCTGTCTGTGAACACTATTTATTTTTATTCAGCACCGTTTAGCACCATTCTTTCTTTGATTCCTCCATAATACATTGCCTTATTAAGTTCCGTTCTTCTTGATCAGTACCGCATTCATTCATTCCTTCTTCATTTATCTGTGCAGGCATTCATTATAGCTATACCATAGGCAAAACGTTGAGGGGATATAATCATGATAAAATGCTTGGCCGTGACCTATCCGTTCACATTTTCATTTAATAATTCTAGCCTGTGTCTATTCATATCTATCTATCTTAGACTGTGAACTCCTAGAGGAAAAAGAATAAGTCTATTTAATTTCTTTTGCACAGCTCCTTCTGAGTAATGGCTCTAATGGACTATGAGAAGAATATTGAATTTGCTACATATGCTGGCATAGAAACTTTGAAAAAAGATGCCAACGAGCCGCCAGCACTACAGAAAGATTTGTACAGATTTTTCCCATTAAAATGAATTTCATGGACAAATTATTTACCACATCCTTTCAGGTCAACACTGGGGATGAATGCTCAGTTCCCGAGAAAAGTTCTTGAATTTCAACAAACAAAAACAATCCCGCTTTCCAGGGATCATAAATTGTGCTGTAAGCTCACAAGATCAGGGGCAAAGACTGCAATCAGAAAGGCAGAAATACAAATCTACATTTAACTTAGCCAAAAGAGCCACCTCCCTTGATCCGAACACAAAGAGGGAGGTTACATGGAGGTTAAGAGAGCTTAACAGAAAGCGTGACTGATGACGTCTTGTCTAAGTTTGAAATGTGTGAGAAAGTAGAAACATTTATAAACCATGAGGCATTTTTGCAATTTCCAAGAAATCAGCCACAACTTGGAAAATAAAAATGGCTAATCTTCTAGACTATTGAAAATGAGTCAAACACTCCTAGCCCGCTCTGGGAAAAACCTGTTAAAATATCCAAAGGCTGGGGTGAGAGAGGGAGGAGGAGAGAAGAGGATGAAAAAGAAAGACAAGGGGCAGAGGTTTTGTGAGTGAACGTTAAGGCAGTGTGAATGCTGTGCTATCTCCAAAGCCAGGGTCTGAGGCACCTGAGGACTCCATTAGTTGTTTTCATTAATTTATACTCGCAATATGAGGGCTGGATAAAAGCTCCCAAAAAGCTTTATGGGGGTAGCTTATCTGATTTCTCTCAGTAGATCCAGGCACTTACATTTATAAGTTTTGTTCAAAATTTGTCAATTCATGTCCATTTGCATATTTTATTCTAGAACATTTCAATTTCTAATCTATAACGTAAGATTTATCTGTAAAGTGGCCACAACTACAGAAACCTGCGGGGTCATAACTTCCTTGCACTCTGAGGATCAGGTATTGCAATCATCTTACTAAATGATGCAAAAATTAGCCAAAATGTCCATGAATGCAGGTAACTGCAAAATGGGTATTTTTTTTCAGGAAGATTAGCCCTGAGCTAACATCCGCCACCAATCCTCCTCTTTTTGGCTGAGGAAGACTGGCCCTGAGCTAACATCGGTGGCCATCTTCCTCTACTTTATATGTGGGCTGCCTACCACAGCATGGCTTGACTAGCTGTGCAGCGGTCCCCACCCAGGATCTGAACTGACAAACCATGCACTGCTGAAGCGGAACGTGCACACTTAACTGCTGCGCCACTGGGGTGGCCCTGGGTATGTGTTTTCAACCTGCATAAAGTATGTTTCATTGGCAACTATATTCTAAGAAAGTCCTAACTCTTGAGGAGGGAATATTAGGGAGAAGTGGTAGGTAGAAATAAGAACTCTGGTTGTAAGATTTGGGACCAAGAGAGGAGAGTTTCTCTTTGTATTTGTCAGGAGGCATGGTGAGGCTAAGGAATAGAGAGAACAGTCAAGATAAAAAAGGAGACATCAGTGCCAGGGGAGAAAGAGGAACTGGTTGATTAGGGTTGGAAATCAATATCTGGGCTACTCGGAGGCCAGGAAAGGAGATTCCACTTGGCCCTAAACAAACTCTATGTGGGAGAGATGAAAAGGAGGAGAAACTGAGCACATAGCGGGATGAAAGCTTGAAGGAGCTGGGAAAGTGGCCAGGAAGACTCGCTGAATTTTCATGTACCCACTTCATCTCAGTATCTGGAACCCACATGCAAAGACAGTCTCATCCCGCAAGATAAATAGGGAATCAGACTGGCATGGTAATGGATAGTTTACCACCAGTGTGGGACTTATTTGCTACCAAATCATAAATTGTTAACACTTTTGGGTAGTTTTACACAACAGTGAAGATGCATTGCATTGCTCCTCTAAGTGTCCTTTCAATCCCCACAAAATTGGAAAACATGTTATTCCACCTCAGGAAATGGTATGTGTGCTGAGGTGGGGAGAGGGATGAAAGAGCAAATTTAAGGTGACTCTACACAAGAGGAACAAAGTCTCAACTGTCCCTCCTCTCTGGCAGCAGCCTCAGCACAGGCAGAAAGACAGAAAACATGGTATTCTTTTCTGGGGGGAGGAAGGGATTACGGGAGAGGTTAAACACATAGGTATTTGGTGCCCAAAGTATATGGGGCTAAGCACAGAAAAGAAAGCATCTGTCTGGAAACTAGAAGTGTCAGGGAAATTCTGATGGTCCACAAATTACTCCTGAGAAGTTGGCAAAGTTTCTTCCACTGGAGCTTCCCTGCACACCTGTAAAGCAACGCTCAGTCTCATGTTTCAACCTGCAGCACATAAAGGCTCCCTTCCATAGAAGGATGATGGCCCCGAGGGCCAGATTCATTATCTGCGTGTGATGGAAAGGCTGTATCTTTAAAAACACTTTAGCTGTCTGGGGAATAGCAGAGGAGCACGGACTGGAGAGGGAATGTAGATGGTGAAAACATCCACTGGATGTTAATCTACTCGGAGAATTTTAAAAGCCCCTTTCGTTGCTTTTGGACCTGACTGCCAGCAGGGACCTGGGGAGGTGTAATCAGAACCCTTCTTTCCCCTGGCCATTCTCTCCTTGGTTGTGAGAAGGATTTAAAATGTTTATCTACCAGGCAGTTATGTGAAAAACAATTATCCTTGCTTAATGTATTGGCAAAGTCTTAATCTTTGAGGCTAGAATTTGGGTGGATAATAAACTTATTTTAATAACCCCAGTCTAGTTTGTTTTCCATTTGAAGGTGATGTTTTACCCTTCTGATATTTCCTGCCCTTCTTTTCCTATGTACAAAATTTGGAGGCCCACTTTTAAAGCGATTAAAGAACAATAGAACCGAGAACAAAAGGGAACACTGCTTTGTGGCATCGTTTTCTTCCTGTGTAAGAAGTGAGGACATTGTACTCTATAAGCTTTAAGATTCCTTCAAACTCAAAAAAGTCTAATTTTATGAAACTTAAATGAAAAAAGTACTTGAGAGACATAAAAGAGAAATGTCAAACTAGATGGCAATTCACTCGCGACTCAGAGTGCTGGAGGCAGAAAGAAATCTTTGCATTATTTTTCTTTAAATGAATTAGGCGAGAATCAAGAGAACAGAGTATTAGGAGACAATAGCATAACTACATGTTTTCATCAATGAATTAGCTCAGTAATTGTATGGCTGCTCAGTCAAGTGCATACTCAATCGTCTAACAAAAATACAAAAATTATTTAAAATCTCAACTTCCTTTAAAAAGGGTTAATCTTACTATTAAAGAATATGTCAGATTATCTGCTGTCCCTCTTTGTAGCTAATCACGTGGGTGACATTTTGGTTCAAGTGAGACCTTGACTAAATATGGCCCTACAATTGAATTTGGAGACATGGGCTAAGGAGAGAGAGCTGCGTTTTTCTTCATTCTAGAATAAGAACTGGGGTTCCTGGGGCGATATGGGAGGGGAATTTGAGGAAGAATGATGGGGAGAGAGAGGTGCAGCGACGAGCTGGCCCAATGACCGGAGGCAAGTGCTCCGTGTGGCCTGGAGCAGCTCCTGAAAAAGCCCTGAGAGTCCCCTTCCCGAAAAAGAATTCTCAGAGAATTTTTTGAGAGCAGTGATCATTTTAGAAAGACATATTCATTATCATAGAAGATTTAAGAAATAAAGTGACTCTAGTTAATTCAGGTGATACTAAAATAATTATAAGATGAATCTATTTAACAAAAAATCAAATGTCCAAATTACTATGAAATACAGCTGTTTAACAGGAAAATATCAATTTCTAACACAAGTAACAGGAGATCTCACTTTATATTGTCCTTTTTTCTATTTGACCTTTATCTGTGTGGTGACAGAGAAAGAAATCTACATTTGAAATATTCACAACTTGCCCCAGCTTATCTCCAAAGAAGGAAGGTGATTTTGGTTTTGGTTCTGATCAGGGTGATGGGTGAAGGAGCAGAAGTGAAGAAGACAAGAGGGTGTTGGATCACTACATATAAGACAGGAAATAGAGCTACTCGGGTTGTGGAGTTAATGAGGGGAGAATATATCCAGGAGGTGGGGGGAGGTAAGCTCATATAGGAATTAAGTCAATGTTTATCGGTACTTCCTATGTATCTAGCTCTGTGCCAAGTGATGCAAACAAAACTGCTTTGTAAGCAAAATCCTGTGGTCAATGCTGGTTAAGTCTAGTTTTCTGTACATTCAAATTATTTACATGTGCACCCTAATTCATCATTTGTTGGTGTGCACTGAGAAATGTATGGAAAGCAGATGGCACCAGCCCATAGGAGGAGATCCATAAATACTGAGCATGGACTTGCTGAACTTCTCTGGGATGGGGAGGACCTCGCTACAGCTCATGGAAAGTTTCTTTGGATTTACCAGTTTTGTGACCTTGGGTTGGTCAATATTTCTTTATTGCTTTATGTCTGAAATGGAGATATGTCTAACTTGCCTAAAGACCAGTAGGCTAGGTCAGGGGATCTGTTAAGGTCCCTTTTAGTTCTAAGATACTATAGTTTTAGAAAGTGTTAGAACTGCATCATGTTTTACTAGCATAGGCGTTTCAAGGAGACTGACTTGGATTAAAATCTCTTTTCCAACACTTCCTAGAGGAGGATGCCACTCATGCTACTTAATATTTCTCATTTTTTGTTTCCTATTTTGCAAAATGAGAATATCTCTTAGAGTTGTTACAAGGATAAAATTAGACAATGTTTGTAAAACAGTTAGCACAGTTCATGGTCCATGGACAGCTCTTGATAAATGGTAAATATGAAAACAACCACACCCATAACCACAAACATAGGGCTTGAGATCAAAAGGGTATAAATGCTTACAGTTTTTTCAGACTAAAAAATAAAAATAAACCTAACTAGAATACCCAACTCCAGATGTTTCAGTTTAACAAGTTTGTCCTAAGGTGTGAAATTATGCTTGTAAAATGATTTAGCTCTTAAACATAATAATTAGTTTACCTTTATACAGATTATGATAATGCAAACATCGATTTTTTTTTTTAGGAAGGTTAGCCCTGAGCTAACATCTGCCACCAATCCTCCTCTTTCTGTTGAGGAAGACTGGCCCTGAGCTCATGTCTGTACCCATCTTCCTCTACTTTTTATATGTGGGAAGCCTACCGCTTGCCAAGCGGCGCCATGTCTGCACCTGGGATCTGAACCGGTGAACCCTGGGCAGCCGAAGCGGAACCTGCGAACTTAACCTCTGCGCCACTGGGCCGGCCCCAAACACCAATTTTAATTCTATGTGAAACTTAAAAGTGTGATTCCAAATTCATAGTAAGAACAATACAAAATTGTTAGCAACTTTCAAAAATATAAGGTGGGATATTAGATACTTCTGTAGTCTGCATATTGGAAAGTTTATTCTCCCATTTTTTGGAGGTGGGAAATATGTCAGTATTCTCCTTTTTCATGTATGAATGGTCTGTTTTTCATGTATTAGTGATTTGTTCTGGGAAAGCCTCTTCCCTTCCCCCCTGCATGGTTAGAGAAGAGAATTGCTAGAAGATATGTCAGTGCCAGGATCCAAGGCAAGGACCAAGTGGTCTTGTAAGTATTCACTTGGAACCTAAAAGTGAGGACCTTACCAGCTGGGCTAGTCCTTGGCAAAATGCTAAAGTGGATCAACATTCTGTTTGGGCCCCTTCTATTTCCTGTTTCCTCACTTGTTCCCTGATTGTCCAAAGTATTATGTAAAATGATTGTTTTTGCTTAATGATACTGTTGCAGTAATGAGTAAAGCATTTGCTGATAGCGACTTGTGATACAACTCTTCCTGGGGATTGTTTTTTAACTTTTAATTTGGAAATAATTGTAGGCTCACAAGAAGTTGCAAAAATAGTACAAAGAGGTCCCATATACCCTTCACCCAGCTTCCTCTAATGGTAAAATCTTATGTAACCATAGTACACTATCAGAACTAAGAAAGTAACGCTGGCACAATATGGCTAACCAGGCTACAGACAGGAGAACTTTTAAGGAATGAAAAATTATCAAGGCCAATAGGAAACCTTTTCTGAATCTTAATGTGTCCCCTCTCTGGGTGCACTTAAGCTTTTGCCCTTGTCTCACTGTTTGGTAGTCTTAGATTAACTTTCTGTCTTCTCCACTCCATCCTTTCAGAGCAGGGACTGTGGTGCAGTCACCCCTTAGTCCTATTGCTCATTAAAGTAACTGGCATTCAATAAGTATTTTTGGTTAAAAGGGTGACTAATAGTTGCTTAATTCTATAAAGGGCTTTACATTTTCAAAGCCCTTTTATACATGTTATCTCTACAGAGAATGTTCTGGTCTAGGGGAAAGAGCATAGACTTTGAGATCATTCAAATCTTGGCGTTCATTAGCTTGAGTCTTGCGACGAGGTGCTGAGTGTCCTTGGGTCTTGCCTTTCTCTTGTGCTTCATTGTATCTACATAGCAGAGTTGTGAAGATTCAAGGAGGTAATTTATGTAATAAATAGGGGCTCTGGGTGGTAGGTAGGGTAAAAGATTTGTGTTTTACAAACTAAGGGTAAAAAATTTTATTGCCATTTTATAAACTAAGGCTCAGAGAGGGTAAGTCATTGTCAAAAATCATAAAGCTAGTACACGGTAGTGCTGCTAAGCACCTTAGGTCAGCTGTCTTCCATGATATCATATTGCCTTTCCCAGGCAACAGGAGAGTGGATTAAAAACAAACAAACAAGCCACAACAACCATGGGATGGTTATAGAGATTTAAGACCTTGTCTTTATGTAGTTGTTGACTCCTTTTGTTATATGTATAGGAAAGCCTCTTTTAGGTGGGGCTGGGTGATGAGATAAACTAAAAGGTGAGTCGCAGGTGTGAGTTGCTGTTTCAGTGGGTCCCTGTCAAATGCCCCTCCACCCCACCCACCCAGTTGACACCAATATAGCCTGGAACCTTGCTTGCCAAACTCAGCATCAGCTGTTTAAACCCTCATCCCCAATGGAAAGCATGGAAGAGTGAGACTCTGAGCTCTCAGGTACTTACATGGCATTATCAAAATTTTTTTAAATCAAAAGATAAATTTAAAAAGTTGGAGGATTTTGACATTATTGTAATCATCATTATTATCTAGGTTTTGCTCATGAAAATAATTTTTTATAACAAAAGAGAACACGTAAACATGCAACTTTTTTACTAACCTGAAATGACTGGTAACACATTAGTCGAAGTTGCTTCTCGACTTGCCCTGAACACCTTTTGCATACCCTTGAATTACTCATTCTACAGTGTCTATTTTGGAAGGTTTATTCATTGAAATGGAGTAGGAAATGGCAAAATATGTTGTTGATTTATGTGACTGTTGGCTGCAAATGTCAAAAACTGATAGCTTAAACCCTTGGATTATAATTAGAAACATTCACTTTTTGGTGGTGGTTTGCAATTTGACTTTTCCCCCTCTAGTTATAAAATGCGAATGTCACTAATCAAGTTTAGAGATGGAACGAGAATGTTTCTTCAGGATTCTGAGTCTTTTTTTTGGTTTTGATGCTCTTTCCCACATTTGGCCATTAAAGTGAGGTACAGTAGAGGTCAGAAGGAGAGAAAGAGAGAAAGGAAAAGAAAATCACTTTGGTACAGTACAAGCCATCAGAATTGGGAGAGTTAGGGCTGAATTTTACTCTGAGACATTCCCCAATAGAATATCTTAGTGTAAACAAACTTTTACAAATTTTTGAGAGACAGAGCCATGTAAACATGCTTCTGAATTCTAAAATTTTTAAAGTTTAATTATTCCCAGCATCATAAGACATTAAATGTACCCAGAAAGTTTTATGTCTTGATTTGCTTTGACTTTCTCATTATTGCCTAAGGAACATAAACATTTTGTTTCTATTTACATAATACAATTTAAATAGGGCTAAATGCAAAATGACTCTGTCCCTTGATTAAAAAAACAGATTTTCTGAATGATAAACCACGACACACATGGAGAACGCAAAAATTGTCATTATGGCAAAAGTAGGAAATCCATTTGGGCTCTTTGTGTGTCTGTGTTTGTCACTGCTTTGTGCTTTCCCTTGTTTTTCTTTCAAGGAACAGTGAGAAACCTTGCTAAATAAAAAAGGAGTTTTATGAATGCATGTCTCCGTGGGGAGGCACACCTGTGATATGTAATCACACAGGACTAGGACAACGAAGTGTTACAATTACACAGAAACTGGGACAAATGGAAAGACTTCCCCAGAATATTTCAATGGGCATATTCCTTGAACACAATCCCCTCACAGACTACTCCTTTCGAAATGTTATAAAATTATTAATTGTTAATATCAATTAGGCAAATTGGTTGTTAAGAAGCATAGGTTTATATGACACCTTAGTCTTGCTTGACTATTGACTCTGACAATATATTCCAGTTTTTAATATAAATACCAGAAATGTATTAAGAAGGATAATTTTGAAGAGAGATTAGTTTTATCAGAAAAAACATTTTTATCTTAAAAGCATACATGTAAGTAATACACATTTGTACTTGTGATTATTTCATAAAATACTAAGGTATACAGAATTAAATGCCGGACATACTTACAATATTCTCCAAAAATCAAGATGTAGAAGAAGACAGGACCAGATGTCATTTCCTTCTTTCTGAGCAACTGATTAATAAAAGTGAATACAATTTGGTCTTGGTTTCCGAGGCGCGTACAGCTCACGGTGGTTGTGTGCTATTTCTGTCTGCAATCTTAGCAGCTATAAAGCAATCCTCCCTCCTTCCTCTCTCATTTCCTCTCCCTCTCTCTTTCCATTCCCTCTTTTCTTTCTTCCTTTCCTCTCAGAATCTCTCCTCCCCACCCTCTTTCTCTGAAAGTCTTAATATCCTTCTTTACACACACACACACACACACACACGCACACCACACACACACCATGCGCGCACACACACACCCACAGGAACACAGACAAAGCTGAGCAGCGAAGGAAAGTTTCAGACAGGGATACACAGGCTCTTCTCACTGACGGTAAACATCTCGTTTCCATGTCCTGTGACAGTCTACAAATGAGGGTGCGTATGATCCCTGACAAATGTCTGAATGATGGAAGTCACGCTACGAGAAAGAAATTAAACTAGAGATATATTACAAACAGAAATATTTTTCCCCCCAAAACTTGGGAAGAGGAAAAGAACAGAACTACATAGAACAAAATGCCTTGTGGAATTAACTATAAGGCAACAATAGAAGTGTAATTACAGCAATCTTTTATGATCTGTCTGAGTTTAGGCATTTGAACGAGAGGCTATTGTTCAAAGAAAATACAAAGGAATAAAAATCAAACCTTAAAGTTTCTTGAGTTCATGAGTTTTACTACGGTGGAGACCACGACATGCCATTGGTTGTGGAGTAAAGCCTTCCTGGGTTTGATCCACGGTCTGTTACTTTGGAGTGGCGTCGTTCTTTATTCTTGGCGGAACCTGGGCTTTCCGGAGGAAAACATCTATCTAGCAAGGTAGCTGTGATGATCAGCACAGTGCACACTGAGTGTCTGGCAGAGGTCCTAGCGCATAATAGGTGATTACTAAATGGCAGCTATTCATATGATTTTTATTATTTTTATCAGGGGGGAAAAAGCCTGCAAATGCAAAGAACATGTCCAGGAAATGCATTTTCTTGTAACCAGGCCGTATCATTCTTATTTTGCAACTTGATAATTTATTGCTAGAACAAATGGGCAGCACCTTGACATGAGAAATTTGTTTCTGAGGTTAATGCCTTCTAACCACCCCACACGTAGAATCTATTTAAATCACATGTCTTTGTATCATTGACTTCAACATAAGAAGTCTATTTTTAAATGGTGGCTAAAAGGTTATATTAACACTGCTTTTCTTTTTTTTTTTTTCCTGTAGAAGTGATTAATACCATGAAAGAAGAAATGAGGTATAGGAATCTTCACAAGTCCTTATTCATTTATCAGTAGATGTATTTAATAAAGACACGGTTCTTTTGATAGAAATGCTTACAGTTAACTGAATTTGAACGCTCATTTAATGTTCAATAAGTGTTTATTATTTATAATAGTACTCGAAATGTTTTCAGGGGTTAATGACTTTTTATTTATTTTAGAAATAGTGTTTTCTGGAAGGATGCTGTGGGACATGTCAAGGGCAGCATCTGAAGGGGGACCCATAAGAAGCTTCTCAACAATAAAGCTGAGGAACTTGCTTTGGGAATTGTCCGTCAAAATGCAAGCTGTTGATACAGAGGTTTTCAAAGTAATCCTGATGTTATTTGGTTAGCTTTTAATATTTTGCCTGAGCCGATATCACAGACATATACAATTAGTGGGCCAGTACGCAGGAGGTCCTCTTTAACCATATATACACACAACATACTTTTAATCTGAAATTATCAGTGCAAAACTTGAAAATAATTTCTCATTTCACTAAGACTATATTAGATTTCCAAAATAGATATTTAGCAGAAGGAACAATGTTAGACACTTGTTTTTGCAGGATACCACTTCTTTCTTATTTTTGGCAAAGACAGTGAATCTGGAATGTTAGTTTCATATAAGTATATTGGTGGACAAACCCCAACAGTGAACATAGAGTAACCCGATAACACACTGCAGCAGGCGCTATTGGTATTTTCGGTCAGAGAATTCTTTCCTGTGAGGTGCTGTCCTTACCACTGCAGGATGTTTAGCAGCGTTCCTGGCCTCTACCCACTAGATGTCGATAGCACTCCCTAGTTGTGACAATTAAAAATGTCTCCAGACATTGGCAAATGTCCCCTGGGGAGCAAACTTGCTCTTGGTTCAGAAAAGCTGCATTGTAGCAAAAGACTTCCCTGAATAATGTTTAAGGATTGATTTTTGCCGGATAATTAAAATAAGAATTTTTCTCACCTAAAATTTAAAAGATGTTTTCTCATTTTCTTGTTTTGCAGTTTGAAGACATACGTTAAAGAGTTTTAAAAACAAACAGATCATGTATTCCTAACCTTCCCTTCCTGCCCACATTGTTCTGTTACAAACTTGCCCTATGGGCCCTGTAGAATCTGCGGTGTCACTGCCTCTGCCAGGCTGAGCACGTCAGGGGGTTCCACCCTAGATTTCTTACTGACACAGGCTAATAGAGGTTAACACCCTTTCTTATCTTGGAACCTCTTCTTAAAACCTTATTGAGGCTCTCTGAATAATAACAAAAGCTTCAATTTGAAAACTACTTCTCAAAACAACCTAGTGAGTTAAGCCAGACAAGCGTTATACAGATTCTGCACTATTTAGATTCAAGTTTCTAACCTTGTGGCTTTTCTACCCCACCACCACTGAAATACACTACTCTGTTTTCAGCATCATATTTTAAAATTAGATAATGACACGTAAGGGCTTTTGTCCATACTTCTGAACCTATTTACCACCATCATTTTCAACAGTAGAAATAGCCATTTTATTAAATGTTTCTTTGATTGTAGACCTGGGAAAGTTCCAGTGAAAGAGGTTGGGAAGATCTCAGTCAGAGGCTCACGATGTAGCGATATTCAGATAACAGTAAACCAACCCATAAAGTAAGAATAACTGCAATCCAAGGGCTAAAACGCACGCTGTCAAATTGTTCATCCTACAGATCCATTTCTAATTGACAGCTGTCCATCAGGCAACACTCTTGAGATACTCATCATCTCTAAGTCATGCCAAAAGACAATTTTAGCTGTCTTGATTTAGCATTAATTAAACAATTCTGAGATGAAATTACTTCTGGGGAATGATATCAAGCATAATGTGCAACTGGGACAGAGCAATTAATAGGTACAGGTATGTTGAAAGATATTTATACAAAATCTTAACAATTCCACCCTAGATGGAAGTGATCAGAAGCTATTATATCATTTTAGCAGAACATCAACCGTTAGATGGTAAACTAGTCTCATGTGGATTCATGTGTTGCCTTTGAGGGATATAATAGGGACATTGAATTTAGTGATTTTCTGCAAAATTGACAGTATGAAGAACACGAGAACAGGGTTAACAAGCTCAATTCCATCTATCTGTCTACTATCTATCTATCTGTTATCACCATTATCATCATCTTATGCAATAAATACCAGTTGACAGCATTTGTTAAGTGCAAACTCTGCGCAGAGCTCATTATTATTAATCTTGCCTTACTTAGTTCCCTCAAACCATTGTAACTGAAGATAGTCAAGTTTCAGATTTATTCTATCTAGATTGAGCCTACCTCATTCAAGACAGACATTACAAAAAGAGCAATATAGTCTGCTGATTGAGCTGGTGGATAGGACCTGGAAACTAAACTTGCTGTTTCATATCTGGCAACCTGCATGCTCTCCAGCAGCCATCTTCCTTCTTTCTTTCCTTGCAAACCCATTGCACATGACCAGTCATTATAGTTAGGCTTCAGCTGCTTCAGGTTGATAGATTGCAGTTCAGCTCCTCTGCTGCAGTAGGAGACTTGCCTCTAATCCCAGCTCATTTGCGCGTGATTTAGCTTGTTCTTCACTCCATGGGGTCAACCCTACAGGAGGTTTAGCGCTCTTAGCCCTATGCTAACAATCCCAGTGTTCTCCCCTTTAGCCACTCTCAGTCTGCTGCTAATGCCTCTGTGTGGCTCACTTGAGACTACCCGATTTAGGCAAGGGGCATCTTCTACATGTTGGATGAAAGAATAAATTAGAAAAGTAAGAGTGGCTTGTTCCAGGAGTACCAGTAAAAGGTAGGGAGTTCTAGTCCCAGTTTTGCCACTGATTAGCCATGTAACCTCTGATAAGTCACTTAAATGCTCTGGTCCTCAGTTGCCTCACTTGTAAAACAAATAGCTGATCTTTTAGATGCATTATATTTCTGTCGTTTTATGAAATACAGTCATGCAGCACATGATGATGTTGTGGTCCATGATGGACCACATATCGATGGTGATCCCATAAGATTAGTGCCATACAACTTAGGTGTATATTAGGCTATACCATCTAGGTTTGTGTAAGTACACTCCATGATGTTCACATAGCAAGGAAATCACAAGGAAACACACCTAACAACGCATTTCTCAGAATGTATACCTGTTGTTAAGCAACACATGACTGTAATACTCTACTTCAAAGTAATTTATAAATTAGTATGGAGACAGAATGCGTGTATATGAGTTACCTAAAACACATTTTTATAAAATCTCTCAGTGATTGCAAATTGATGCCATGAACATAATCTAGTAAAGGAGATACAAGAGGGCATTAAGGAAACTGGTACAGAGAGCTAGGTGGGGTCAACTATGGAAGATTTTTTAGGTAAGAAAAATCTGTGTCATGAGTGTGGGAGACAGAGAAGGTCACGGACTGATAGACAGTAGTAGAAACAACATTTCCCTTCAAAGACAAGTGCATGCAAAGAATAAGCACATGCAAACAGTAGGTCTGGCTGAGTCTATGCCAGAAAATAACAAGAAACAGTTTTGGAGAGCTACAGGGTAATGAGTTGTTGGAGGGTGTCAGACATTAGGTTGATTAATTTAGATATCCGAAAGGAGGAAATAAAATTTGATATTAATTTCTGAACAATGAATTGATATAATCAAAAGGAGATTAATAAAAAAGACTAGTCTCATGACCATGTGATGCGAAAAATGAGAGAGAGCAGAGACTTCAGTCAGGGAGATGAGACTGCTGTGTAACAGATGTAAGTCAGCTCTTATGGCTTCGTGTGACTGGAAAGGCATGCCAACACAAGCTATTGCCGGAAAGAACACAGTCTTAATCATGGTTAATCATGAACACACTTTGACTTTAGAAGAGGGATGTCTAATAAAAACACAAGGCATGGCACACATGCAATTTAAAATTTTCTAGTAGCCACATTAAAAAAATAAAAAGAAACAGGTGAAATTGATTTTAATAATATGTTTTATTTAACTCATTATATCCAAATTATTACCATTTCAACAGGTAGTCAATATAAAAATTATTAAAGGGATATTTTATTCCTTTCTTTTTACTGTCTTTTAAATCTGGTATGTATTTTACACATGCAGCGCATCTCAATCTGGACTAGCCACATTTCAAGTGCTCAATAGCCGCACGTCACTTGTGGCTACCATATTGCACAGTGCAGCTCTAGAGTATGGCACAAAAGGTTTCTCTAAGATTCTGTCAGGTTACATTTTATTATATTAAAAATAATCATCAGATATTACATGTATAAATATTTATAGTCCTTCAGAAGTTTTTAGATCTGATGGTCAAATAAAAATAATTGTTTCATAATTACGTAGAATTTTAATAAAAACAATGGAGACAACATAAGTTTGCCAGACTTAATTTTGTCAAGTAAAAACATTAATAACAGCAATAAAAGGCTTACTTACCATTATCTTTCACCATCATTTCATAAATGTAAGGACATTCGAATACCACAAAATGAAGGAAAATACAATGTTGAAACAGAACAGTTCTCTAAACTGAATACATTTACTTTCATTAAAAATGATTACAGGGGCTGGCCCTATGGCCTAGTGGTTAAGTTTGGTGTGCTCTGCTTCAGTGGCTGGGGTTTGGTTCCTGGGTGTGGATCTACACCACTCATTCGTGGCCATGTTGTGGTGGCGACCCACATATAAAATAGAGGAAGACTGGCACAGATGTTAGCTCAGGGCAAATCTTCCTCAAGCAAAAAAACAGGGAAGATTGGCAATGGGGTTAGCTCAGGGTGACTCTTCCTCAGCAAAAAAAGAAAAAAAAAAAAAAGAAAAAATTACATTGCCTTTATTTTTTCTCATTTCACTGCAGATGAGTAAAAATTCCCCAGACTCCGTCTATGGATCATGATGTGGGAACAACTGATCCAGTCCAGGCTCAAAGCCTCTCTGGTAGCACAAGTCCTTTAAAACCCTGGTAGACTGCCAATGGTTTCAACTTTGGGACACTCAGTTTGCTATTAACCAGGTTTTGAAGTCTTTTTCAATGAGTCCAGGCACTGCCTTTGTAGGTCTCCCTTTTGGCATCTGCTGGAGTCTCTAACCCTTAGTTTAAAGGCTGCTGTCTTGGTTTTCACTTCAAGGCCAGGAGAATGCTAGGTGGGTTCGTGTGGCAGAGTTTATGTCACACAACTCCATGATACATTCCAGTGATTGGCACTTGATGAAGGAGGACCTTGTTACCTCTGTAATTCAGAGGTTGTCCTGTGGGGCATCTTGGAGAAAGGTTGGTTGGGAAGTCAGAGTTTCCTCATTCTTTTGGCCTCTTCCAGGTATTACCCTTCCTAGCCAGGGGACTAACTTTTGGTTTGGGTACAGAGCTGGATTTTTGCAATGATGTGAAAAATATCATTATCTGCCTTATAGCAATCTTTGCAGAAAAAGCCTTTCTTAACAAAGTCGTTTTTCCCATTTGTTTTTAGAAGGTCTATCAGTCAGTATAGGCTGGATTATGCTGCGATAAAATGCAATCACAGAATCTCAGTCATTTGAATCAACAGAAATTTCTTTCTCCCTTTACATGACCATCATGGGTCAGTAGCGGCCTCTGATCATCATAGTCTCTCAGGTACCAGGCTGTTGGAGGTTCTGTATTGACACATGCATCCATGATCATCAAGGCAGGAAAAAGACAATATGGCAAATTGCACACTGGCTCTTAAAGATTCTATCTGGAAGTAATACACATCATGTCTCCTCACATTTTATTGGCTTGACTTCAAAGCGGTAAGGGAAGGACAGTCCAGCCCTGTGCCTAGAAGGAGGAGAGCAGAAATATTTTGATGAACAGTATGAATGACAACTTCAATCTGCCTTCCTGATCACCTGTAGGCATAATACACTAACCTCTTTTCCAAGAGAGACATTCCAGGAGTTACATCCAGTCACAGTACCAGGTTCATAGTTCAGGGTCTCTGGATGATGTATGGTAGGTAGTTTTGACAGGATACCTAGCTGTGGGTTCTCTTGACTAAACATTTCTGAATTAAAAAGACAAGTTATCTGCCCCCAGTATGCAATGGTGAAACGGGGACAAGATAATTGCAATAACCGTTCTCAACAGAAAGGGGAAGGTTAGGAGAAACCTTCAGAGAGTTGTGTGTAGCAGATCTGAAACCCTGCTGGGCAGATGAGGTGAGGCATCTTACCTTGAGGATGGGGAATGCTCCTTGATTAGGCTGAGTCTGCTCCCTGGGAGGGGCTTCCTAGTCCGTTGTCCACTCTGGCATTTGGTCTGCACTCTGGATGACCTTCCTTTGCATTATCTGAATTCTCCACATCTAAAGTAGACACTCCGGAGAATATGCCCTCCAGTGTCTAGAGTTGGGGGCTAAGCAGACTTCACAGACTCCTTTTTGCCTTCAGTTGGTTGGGCACCCAAGGATTTCATTTTTTGGCTGAGGAAGATTTGCCCTGAGCTAATATCCACTGCCCATCTTCCTCTTTTTGTTTGTGAGCTGCTGCCACAGCATGGCCACCAATAGAGGAGTGGTGTAGGTCCACGCCTGGGAACCGAACCTGGGCCACCGAAGTGGAGCACACTAAACTTAACCACTGGCCTCCAAGGTTATAGAACAATCACTGTTTTTTTTTAAAAAAAAAATTTTATTTTAGCTCAGGCTAATAGTCCTTGTAGTTGTACAACTCTCTCAAGGACTTAGTTGTGTTTTTATTTATTTGGTGCTAATTAATTTCATGTGTTAATAGCCAACTCTATAGTTCTTTTCTTAGAAAAGTTTTGTGGACATAATTCCCTGATTTACTATGCTGCTTTTACTGCCCCCATGCCTCTCTCTTTCACTCTCCACTTAATATACAACCCATCTGAGGTCATCAAGTCTCTATCTATCTGTCTCTGTTTCTGTCTGTCTCTTTCTCCTTCACTCTCTCTTTATTTTTTGTCTCTGATTCTCTCTACTTTATTACCTCAGACAGACTTTCTCTGTGTGGTTGAGATAATGGCTGCTGGTAATCCCTGGTTCTTATCTTTTCAGGTCCGTGATCCACGATCCCCAAAGCAAGGAAACATCTCCTAGTCTAATTAATGAGCTATTCGTGCAAGTCTATGATTTTAAGCTACATGCTCAGTGTTGAATTAAGCACTGTATCTGGGGGAACAGGGTCTTAAAATTATCTGAGACTAGATTATGTATTTATCTTGATGATTAGAAGGTAGTATAGGCCACATGAGCAGAAGATGGGGAATGGGGAGGATTGGTGGGCAGATCCACAGTCACCCACCACCCCAAAGTTCTTATGCCAGTGAGTATAGAAGGAAATAGTACCAAGGCTGAAAAAGTCTTCAGAGATGTTCAGAGTTAGTGAGTACAGGCAATAGGCAGAGGAGGAGGTGAGAACTGAGGAAAAGAAAAATTGGCAAAGGAAAAGACAGATAAATGGATAACTAACGAATATAAGTTGAATGAGAATATTGTCAGGCTTTATGAGTTGGTGTATGTGGAGCTTGTGAAGAACATTAAAAGTAACTGCTATTATCACAATATCATAAATGTAAATATTATAAAGTAATATATAATTATGCCATTAAGTTTATGATTTTGTTATGTGAAGGCAGATCGATTTTGTCATATTCACTTTCCTCCTGGTGAGATAACACTCTTCAGACTGTGCTAGTGACATAAGAAGGTGTTAGAATAAGAAATCCTAGTTGTGAAAACAAAAATGTGTTTCCCATTTCTCATTTAATCTTCTTTTAGAATTCCTAGAGTTCATCTGAGTTCCTGAGATTTCTAAATTATGTTCCAGATAACTGGCTATTGCTCATGTTAGCATGCCACGAAACAGCTCCAGGGGATTTCTCAGCTATTGTATCTTCCAGAGACTGATCAAACACAACAGACAAGTGGGTCTGGGTGTAAAAACTTAATGAAGACAGATTTTGGCGGCTCCTCATTCCTATCACGTTTATAGGTTGCTATTCACCTTTTGAAATGTGGAGTTGAGTTTTCTCTACAACTTGTCAATCTGTAAATATATCAAATACAAGTAGTCATGTATTTATAAAGGTCAAATATCTTACCAGATTGCTATAGGGGGATAAGAAATTTTCTTGGTGGAATATTGCGGGATGTGCAAGTGTTGGCACCAAGGGGAGGTAGAGAGGAGGTACTAGAGAAATGGCAGCTTCAACCAGGCACAAAGAGGCAAATCCTGGAATAAAGCCAAGTGAGATCATGAGAATTCAAATTGGAAACACCAAGAATGAAACAGGGACTTGACAAAAGCTTAGTGGACTATTGGGCACTAATGATTGATACAGAGGGAAAAGGGCAGGCAGGAGGAGGATGAGGCTCTGGAAGTGAACATGAAATGGGTCAACCTGGTGTGCTGGACCTCTTGTCTCTGAGACTATTATTAGCCAACTGATGGGACACCTTAGACATTCTGTCTGGTACCTGATATCCAGTGATTGGCTGGAGGAGAGGAGCCTGGGAAGATAGTGGTGCATTAAAGGATCAGGAAGAGTAGAGTTGGAGAGAAGATGAATCCACATGTATTATGTCAAATTAGTCAATTGATGGGAAACTTTATTTACTTGCATATCCTTGATGATCAATATTGGATTCGTCTTTTTTTTTCTCTAGGATAAATAGTAATTATTCTTTAACTCCAGCAATTTATTCATTTTTGTTAATTTTGCCCAAGTGCTTTCTAAGTCTCCACATCACAGTAGTAATTTATATGCTTTTGAAAGCCTGGGAGAACTGGTGTTCC
Organism: Equus przewalskii; assembly: GCF_037783145.1. NCBI lineage: Eukaryota > Metazoa > Chordata > Mammalia > Perissodactyla > Equidae > Equus > Equus przewalskii. Next base: position 75,819,264 of record NC_091832.1, read on the forward strand.
CAGCTTCATTAAAATAAGTATCTGAGCAGGATTGTTATTAAGACCATGCTTGATTATTAAATGATGCAATAAGAAAAGCAACCCAAAGTCCCAAAAAGTAGCCTTGTCCGAAGGTATCCTTGTTACCACAAAGTTCCCTTTATTTGCACTAGTCAACGTGTAGTAGACGAGCTGGTATTGAGAGAGCAGAACAATGAGAGGCAGTAAACAAATATATGTTGCTAATTTTTCAAAGTGCTTCACATAAACATTTTTAATATACAGGACCTAAAACCAATTAAAATTAAATTCTTAGGCACACATGTTTAATGATTTGCAATTTCAAATCTTCAACTAATGAATGAAAAATATTTCCTTTGGATGTTAAGTTACATCATAAGATTTAGGAAACTAATGTGAGGCATTAGTTTATTACAAGAGCTAATCTTATTTTTTCTCTAATATAGTATGTATTTAGGACTCTAAAAGTAAATTTATTTTTGATTAAATGCTATTTCTTACGTTATCACATAAATGGTGATATAATAATAGATAGTGCAAATAGGGTATTTAAAAAAATGTGGCTTTGTTTTAACAGAAGGTACAAGCTATTGGTGGCAAACCACACCCATATAATCACATCTGATTTTAGAAAAACTTAACTTGATATGTAGTCAGAGTTCGCTTTGCAATTTTTGGAAAATCTATAAACATATGTGAAGTCAATTTTAATTTAGTTGTTTTTTGAAAGGTAATGCAGTGTCTTTAATTTTGTGTTATTCTGAAATGAAAGACACATATGTTCTTTGGAAAACTGTCTGCAAGCTAAAATAAAATAAAGAGCTGTGCTGAAAGTTACAAATATGAAGGCAAAAATAGATACAGTATAATAATGTTAGACATGTTTCTGACAGTTTGAAAAATAGGTATTTGTAATACTATTACTGATGAAAATTCTTTTAAGAAATATTGTGAGAGCATGATAAGATAAATTTCAGAGTCAGAAGCATGAGTGTTTTAATTTTCTTTCGTAGTAATTTAACGTTATTTTTGTAACAATTTTTGTTTCTTATTGGACCTCGAGGACAGTCTATAACAGTGGTTTTCATCGTATGGGTCTGGGAACTGGTTAGAAATACAAATTCTCAGGCTCCAGCCGCATCTACTGAAGCAGAAACTTAGGAGCGGAGCCCAGCAGTCTACGGTTTAACAAGACTTCCAGGTGATTCTGATACACACTCAAGTTTGAGAACCAGAGGTCTAGAAGGAATGAGATCTTTCTTGTCTCACTTGAGACAGGAAAAAATAATAAAGAATTTTTGTCCTTGGGCATCGGTCCTGTTTCTTTGAATGAGTAAAACCAAGTTGCTGAAGAACATCCACCAGCACTGACCATTAGACAAAAACAATGAGAGTTCCTCTTAGGGTGGCTTTCCAAGTTGGCAATTAGGAAGACAAATCACAGTAATAAGGCAAGAGGACTGCAGGGAAAAAGCACATTTATTTAATTTCCAGAAAAATGAATTTTTGAAAATGGTTAAAAATGGTCACTGGGCTTTGTGCCAGGTGCTAGAAAGAAATCAAGGTGGTCTAGAAGAAGATGGATCAGTGACCTAAAATAAAAGCTATTTGTCTTTTTAATTGTTTATTTTGGGAAAACATCTTAAGAATCTATGAAAGAATTCAAGAATGTTAAATATTCTGTTAAATCAGTAACTAGGGAGCAATAGGGCAAAATATGTATTGTATACTAGAGACAGAGACTGGTTTTACATTGCCTATTTTGGATGGGAACAAGAAAATCTTGTATTTTGAACAGAATCCATGAGGCCCAGTGATTCTAGAAAGTTCTGCTATGAAGACCTAAAGCCAAGCTCTATTGTTGGAACAAACCTGGGCCTGCTGTATCTTTAATTCCAAGTTAAACATCTGTTCTTAGGTCACGTTGTCATTTTAAGCACGGTGAGGCAAATGCAATTGTGAAGATCTCTTGCAGAGGGACTCGAGTAGTTATAGGAGTAGGGAGTATTGCCAAATGTCATATTGCACCTCCGTGAAATATTTACCAAACTAATTTACATAAACTACTTTATTTGAAAAAATATACACAGTTCTTAAAGAATCTCCAAGTTATTGCATGGCTTCTCCCGCTGAATTGCTAAAGTGATTCCAATTGTTTAAATAGGCGTTGGTCACTGGCTGAACAGATTTTCTTTGTTTAGAAGCAAATGATATAAGTAATAGTTACTGAAAGTGTAGTGTATAAAGAGGTTCGTCCTTGCTGAGTTCTGAACTTTAATTTATAGGTAATACCTACCTACGCTATTTAAAAGAGGTTTCAGAATTTTGCAGTTAAAAGAAATTGTGTGACTTGGGATTTAAGTTGAAAATGTCTAATTTGAAAAGGTAGGAATACACAGACAGACAGAAAAAGACAAGCATTGGATGATATCACTTATATGCGGAATCTAAAAAAGCTGAACTCGTAGAAACAGTAAAATGGTGGTCACCAGGGGCTAGGACATGGGGTAATTGGAGAGATGTTGTTTAAGGGTACAAACCTGCAGCTGAAAGATGAATAAGTTCTGGAGATCTAATGCACAGCATGGTGATTATAGTAAATAATACCGTATTATATATAGTCATGTGCTGCATGATGACGTTTCAGTCAATGTCAAACAGCATAAACGGTGGTGGTCCCATAAGATTATAATTGAACTGAAAAATTCCTATCACCTAGTGATGATGTAGCCATTTTAACACAGTAGTACAATTCATTACTCACACGTTTGTGAGGTTACTGGTGTAAACAAACTTACTGTGCGGCCAGTTGTATAAAACTATAGCGCATACAATTATGTACAGTACATAATATTGGATAACAATAATAAACAATTACGTTATTGGTTTATGTATTTATTATACTATACTTTTTATCATTATTTTAGTGAGTACTCTTGTAAAAAGTTCACTGTAAAGCAGTTTGCTGTGTTATGCCAGCAGCAGCCTCATACATCTCATGTTTACTGCGTCTCTTGATTGCATCATTTTCTCTTGTGCTTGATTTAATCTCATGTTGTTTTCTTCATTATTGTCCCTAAGCATACAAAATCCACTGCTAATGTTGCCAGTAAGAGGCCACGTAGAGTGATTCACCTGGAAATGAAATGAAAAGTGATTAAGGCCTACGGAGGTGGAAAATCAGTGATGGTTATTGCTTGCCAGTCAGGCATGTCCCATTCCACCATAGCTGCCATCTTGAAGGGCAAGAACAAAGTGACAGAAGCTGTTCACTGTTTCACTAAAGGCAATAAGACTAACAAAAATTTGAAAAGGGTGTATTTCAGATGTGGAGAAAATTCTAATGACCTGGATTGAAGACCAGACACAGAAGTGTAGCCCGATCAGCACCATCATGATCGTGGCCAAAGCAAATAGTTTGTTTGCAATGTTGAAAGAAAAGGCTGGATGCAACTATGACATTGGATTTACCTCTAGCTCTGGATAGTTTAAACAATTCAAGAATCGTTATTCACCAGATAATGTGATAGCGAGTGGTGGGTCTGTGAGTGCTGATGTGAAGGCAGCTGAAGAATTTTTGGAAACTCTAGATTAGCTGATTGTGGAGGAAAATTACTTGCCAGAGCAATTATTCAATATGGATGAAACCTCCCTATTCTGAACATGGATGCATGAAAGGACTTTCATCCACAAGGAGGCCAAATCAACGCTAGACCTCAAGGCTTTTAAGGAGGGGATAACAGCCACTTGGGGGCAATGTTGCAGGCTACAAATTGAAACCCTTCCTGATCTAGCCCAGTGAGAACCCCATGGCCTTCATACATATCAACAAGCATACACGTTCAGTGTACTACAGGAGCAGTAAGAAGTCATGGATGACCCAGCTCCTCTTCCAAGATGCCCTCCTGAAATGCTAGGCCAGCAAAATGGAGAAGTACTATTTGGAGAATAACATACCTTTTAAGATTTTGCTTACTGTTGATAATATTCCTGGTCACCCTCCTTTTATTCATGATCTTTATCCCAATACCAAAGTGGTGTTTCTCCCTCCAAACACCACCTCTTTGATCCAACCAATAGGTTAACAAGTTATAGCAGCTTTTAAAGCTTACTACCTGAGGAGGACCTTTGCCCAGGCTACTGCTGCAACTGAGGCAGACACTGAGAAGACACTGATGTAATTCTGGAAGGATTACAACATCTGTGACTGCCTCAAGTACCTTGCTTGGGTCTGGAGTGATGTCACTAAGGAGTGTATGAATGGCATCTGGAAAAAGGCACTCAAGAGGTTCATCCATAACTTCCAAGGGTTTCCCGAGGATGAGGGGTTGCAAAAATCAGCAAGGCTGTGGTTGAGATGACAAACAACTTTACCCTGGGTGTGGGTGAGGATGATATTGAGCAGCTCCTACAAGGGGTTCCTGAGGAACTGACTAATGAGGAGTTGTTGGAACTGGAACAGGAGCACATAGTTGAAGAAGAGGCAAGAGAAAGGGAAATTGCAGGAGAAAAAAAGAAGAACCTCCAAGGAAATTCACAATGAAAGGTTTAGCAGAAGCTTTGCAGACCTCAACATCTCCTTAAAAAGTTTGAAAACATGGACCCCAACACCAAAAGGCTTTCATTTATAGAGAGGAATTTCATGATGCATTATATGCTTAGAAGCAAATCTATGATGAAAAAAGGAAACAGATCACTATGGACATATATCTGAAAAGAGTGATACTTCCTCAACAAGAGCCTCAGGCGAGTCCTTAAGGAGCCATTCCAGGAGAAGGCGCTGTTATCATAGGAGATGACAGCTCCATACATGTTATTGCCCCTGAAGACCTTCCAGTGGGACAAGATGTGGGGGTGGAAGACAGGGATATTGATGATGCTGACCCTGTGTAGGCTTAGTCTAATGTGTGTGCTTGTGTCTTATTTTTTAACAAAAGTTGTTAAAAAGTAAAAAAAAATAAGTTTTTTAAAAATAGAAAATAGCTGATAGAATAAAGATATAAAGAAAGAAAAATATGTTTATATTTTTTGCTAAGGAAGATTTGCTGTGAGCTAACATCTGTGCCAATCTTCCTCTATTTTGTGTGTAGGTTGCTGCCACAGTGTGGCTGATGAGTGGTGTAGGTCCATGCCTGGGATCCGAACCTGCAAACCCAGGCCACAGAAGTGGAGCACTCTGAACTCAACCAGTACGCCATGGGACTGGCCCCAAGAAAATATTTTTGTATAGTACAATGTATTTGTTTTAAGCTAAATATTATTATAAAAGAGTCAAAAAGTTTAAAAAATTTTTAAAGTAAAAAAGTTACAGTAAGCTAAGGTTAATTTATTATTGAATAAAGAAAGTTATTTTTAAAATAAATTTAGTGTAGCCTAAGTGCACAGTTTATGAGGTCTACAGTAGCGTACAGTAATGGCCTGGGCCTTCACTTTCACTCACCACTCACTCACTGACTCACCCAGAGCAACTTCCAGTTCTGCAAGCTCCGTTTGTGGTAAGTGCCCTATTCAGTTGTACCATTTTTTATCTTTTATACTGTATTATTACTTATTTTTTTGAGGACGATTAGCCCTGAGCTAACATCCGCCACCAATCCTCCTCTTTTTGCTGAGGAAGATTGGCCCTAAGCGCACACAATGCTCATCTTCCTCTATTTTATATGTGGGACACCTGCCACGGCGTGGCTTGATAAGCAGTGCATAAGTTCACACTCGGGATCTGAACCAGCCAACCTCTGTCACCGAAGCAGAATGTGCGAACTTAACCACTGTGCCACTGGGCTGGCCCATTTATACTGCATTTTTACTGTACATTTTCTGCGTTTGGGTATGTTTAAATACACAAATACCATCGTGTTACAGTTGTCTACAGTATTTAGTACAGTGACATGCTGTCCAGGTTTGTAGCCCAGGAGCAACAGGCTAGACCACTTAGCCTAGGTGTGTGGTGGGCTATACCATCTAGGACCGTGTAAGTACATCCTATGATGTTCATACAATGATGAAATTGCCTAATGATGCACTTGTCAGAATTCATCCCCGTCATTAAGCGATGCACGACTGTACTTCAAAATTGCTAAGAGACTAGGTCTTAAATGTTCTCAACACAAAAAAGAAATGGTAATTATGTGATGTGGTAAAGCTAGAGCTGTGGTGGTAATCATATTGCGATTTATAAACGTATCAAATCAGCACGTTGTGCACCTTAAATTTATACAATATTATATGTAAACTATATCTCAATCAAAAAAGAATAGGGCTGGCCCTGTGGTCTAGTGGTTAAGTTCGGTGTGGTCCACTTTGGTGGCCCGGGTTCAGCTCCTGGGCGTGCACTTACACAACTTGTCAGTGGTCATGCTGTGATGACAACCCACATACAAGACAGAGGAAGATTGGCACAGAGGTTAGCTTAGGGTGACTCTTCCCCAGTCAAAAAAAAAAGGCTGAGATGGATTTTTTTTTTTTTTGAGCTCAAATAAGAGGTGGTTATGAGACCAAGGCAGGAAATGTTACCTTCCTTTATTTTTCTAAATAAATTAAATCTGTTTCTATGTCCACTCTCTCCTGGCTTCATCCTTCCCTTTACTGAACAGCACAGGAATCCTGGACCCTGGATGTCCAGGGTGGTCACCATAGTTACCATTGGTTTTTTGCTATGTGATTTCTAATGTCAGCAATTTTGCAGCTCTGTTTCTTGAGACAATGATGCTGCTTTCAGGGCCCAGCTCCTCTGTCAGTTTGACATTTGCCCTTGGTCTCAAAGCCAAGTGAGTAAGGCTCAGAACCCAGTTCTACTTTCTCTGTTAGAACTTCTCTTCCCTCTTGAGATGCTGCTTATGAGTTGGGCACATGTCCCAGCACTTACAGAGCCTGCCATTCCATGGACCTCCCCGTCTTGCAGAAACCAAACGCCTCACACGAGCCTCAAATTCTCTCCCTCTTCTGGTCTAGAGTAGCTGGTCTCCCTACATTTCCCTCAGTGGCCACTGAACTCCAGCATTTCTTGGATTGGCCCAGAAAGGCTTTTCTGTTTTGGTGAGGAATATTGGCCCTGAGCTCACACCTTTGCCAATCTTCCTCTATTTCGTATGTGGGACATGGCCACAGCATGGCTTGATGAGCGGTATAGGTCTGTTGCCTGGGATCCGAACCTGGGAACGTGGGCCACCAAAGCGGTGTGCACTGAACTTAATCACTAGGCCGTGAGGCCGGCCCAAAGAAGGCTTTTATTTTAAAAGGAGAACTTTCTAAAATACAAAGAGGTAATTTTTCTTCTCCTGCCAATCAATTTAAGACTGAGAACAGAAAGATTTGGTCATTCTTTAGGAAAAGGGAGTTCAGTGAGTCACAAAGGGAGTACAAAGTGAGTGCATCACATCTAGGACTGAGGAAATGTGGTGCTGACAGCTCCAGAGGCTCACTTTCCTTTCTAACCGGAACTTGTTTTGAAAGCAGGTAGTGGCTTCTAAGAAACACCAATGTCCTAGGAGACCAACATATCCTTTCTTACTCCTGTCACTTCCATATCCTAACTAACCATTTACCCCGAACATCATGACATAGAAGGAAAGTGAAAGCAGGGCGACTCACAGTTCCTTTTCTTTTCAGTCATTTCTTATTTTTCAGTAAGCCAAAGGCAGAGAGTATTGGTAAAATTGGTAAAATGTATCAAGCAGTGAAATAAAAACAGTGAAATTAGTTTTATACAATGTTTCCACTGTTTTGCTAAGTATTAATGTATGAGCTAGGAAACACAAATCATGTAATTTTGGTGATTTCACATATGAGTTAAATGTTCTTATATTTGTATTTAAAGCCAGCATTGTCCAATATAAAGATGGATGGCAAAATTCATGCTAATAATTTAAAATTTTGATTTTTCTTTAATTAAAACAACATTAAATAACAAATAAAAACACGGTGTCAAGTCGAGAGAGACCGAGAGAGAGAGAAATCAGAGAGACAGAGACAGTGGAAGAAAGCAAAAGGCTTTATATTTTTGTACCTTTTAACGGTAGCTTCCCCTACTTTTTCAAGAGTCCTACCTTTTCATTTTGCATTGGGCTTTGCAAATTATGTAGCTGGCCCTGTGCCTGCGCCAACATTAAACTGTGCACAGACGTCAGCTTTCATTTTTCTTTCCTTGGCTCTCGAGTCTGTTCGTGAACAAGGACATGGCAGCCACTTTGGAAATACTGCTGTCCCCCACAGTATTCATTCAAGATGAATCTTTAAAAAATGCATCAGTGTACACGCCATCTGATTGCAGAGACCATCTTCTACCTGCACTGTTTAATACATAGAAATTCTTTTCCTTGTTGTCAGGTTGACGTGTTTGTCACACCTGCATCTCAGAAGGTGAATTTAATATTGTAAACTCTAACTTAAATATTGTTATGAATATCTGAGATTGGAAGTGTAAAATACTTTTCCCAAGGTGGGGTTTCTTCCTATTTTGCAGTTTATTTATAGGAAACAGTAAGCATGGCTTAAACACTAAAAAGAAGAAAACATGTCTATATTCAATCATGTAATTTTCTATAATAATTCTAAGAAATAATATATTTTATTGGAGATGAGTGTGTAGCATCATGTTAAAATTGCTGAAATGACTTATCTTGTTTAATGACTTTAATGTTGTAACTCAAATTGGCTAGTAAAGCAACTTCATTTTTCCTCAGTAAATATTTACAGTCAAAGCGGCTTAGTGCATTTTGTTTCACAGCGTTTGGCACATAATAAAGACCTTTTGAATTGTCTAATTTGGTTGGCTTTTTTAGATTCAGCAATTTTTGACAACTACTACATGTGTTCCCATCTAGCATTATAGACTATAGACTAAAAGAAAAGGTGTATATCACATAAATAATCATTATTTTTATTAGTGGAAAAGAAACCTGACTAATGAGCATAAATTTCAGTGACTAATCCTTTAGTTACTGTGTTGTTTAGTTATCTGTTTTGTTTTTCTCCTCTTCCTTTTTATCTGTATTCTGTGGTGGCACTCTGCCTGAGTTGTTATTTGTAGTGTTAGGACATAAATGGGAAAACATTTGCTCACTTTTTTATTGAGTCATTCAATCAAAAACCGTTTATGGACCAACTGGATCTAATCTATTTTTGGTACAGGAAAGGCAAAAATCAAGTTTAAAAAATTGCAGATTGTCTCCAATAACTGTCAGTCAAATAATCACTCAATAATTATATTATATTCCTTATGTTTCAGGCACTGGGAACTCAGGGTTCCTGCCCATGGGGAGCTTTCTTTTTCGCAGTGGAGCTACACAATAAACACGTCTGTGAGCTGGAGGCAAGTGGTCAGAGAAGGCCTCGCTGAGAGTTGACATTCGAGCTGTACCCTGAATGGCAAAAGGGGCGATTTCATACTTGTCACCCTTTCTTCTCTTGGAACCAGCCCTGCATCTTTCTGCTTCTCCTACTCTCTTCTCCTCCTTTCTTCAGGCTCCATCTCGGCTCCTGATTCTCTTTCTGTGCATGAACACTTTATTCTTTAGGGTATGCTTCGTAGAGATCTTTAGTTCTTAATTAACACCTTTGAAAAGGTTCACTACCTATTCAGGTAACGGATTTTTGAGAATCTGAAGAAAGACGTAAATCCTGTCCCCAGATAAAAGGAACATGCTCACAAAATCTTATATAATTTTTAGGAAATTAAAAGAACTCCCTGTAGAATGCGCATGGGAACTCCAGGGGCACCTGGAGCCCAAGTTGGGAATCTCTCCTTTACCTGCTCTTCCTGGTCAATTTCAACCACAGCTACGGTGTTAGTCACACCAACAACTCCAAAATCTGTGTCCTCAGGCCAGCTTCAGCTCTGTATATCTGACTGCCTTCCAGACATTTCCACCGCACGTCCCAAGCCGTCTCAACTCAGCATGTTTAACAGGGAACATACTTCTCCCCCAGTCACCACCATTTCTTCCTTCCTCTTCCCCCTTCTGCCTTTTTCTACATGTTGTGTCTTCATGAACAGCTACATTGTTCACTGAGCTGTGCGGTCTAGAATCCTGGGTGTCTGCTGGCATTTCTGTCCCTCTTCCTGTGCATTCTGAATCAACCATCCTTTCTTGTTCCAAGAAGCTGCCGCATCTATCATCCTTTCTTCATTCTCAATGCCACATTTGCTCTGTAATTCTACTCTCATTGCCTTTATCTATGCCTTTTAATCTCCTTCTTGGACACTATCAGAGAGTGGGGGTAGGATAGAAGCTATTCAGAGAAATGAGGGAGTTTGCTGATTTGGGATTGCTGAGTAGCACTGGTGGTCTAGGCAGGAGTCATTAAAAAGGAATTTGCTCCCTTTTTCCTGACTTAAACCTTTCATGAAAGTGCAAGAGTTACAAAGTTATAAATGAATAATGTTTTTTTTCCCCCAACCCAAAGACAGTTATTAGTTTTCTCATTGTCTTTTCATTGACCAGTAAAACAGGTTCACTTCTTTTAATTTCCACATATTTTCATCTGTATTTCTCTTTTGAATCCTTTCAATATTTTCCTCATACATATTAATATTTAATTCAGAACTAGGTGTTGATCCTGGTAACTTCATCTATTCAACAATTATATATTCCTTGCCCTCAAAAAATTGGAAATCTTGTGGTAGGAGGTTGTTAGGGAATGTTGATTATAATTACACATGATACGATTAGGCAAAACAATTTAAGGCAATACAATAGAGAATTTAATAATAACATTGATAAAAATATATGGTCAATATGTCTGGCATTGAGATGGGTAGAAAAAAGTGAGACCAATGATAAACTATTGATTACGGGTTGACTATATGCAGATCAGTGATTCCTGGTTTCAGGGAAGTCTTCAGGGGAAACTACTGCGGCTGTTAAAAGAATGGCCGCCTGAGAAGACTCCTTTCCTGTGACGCTTCCACTTGTGCTTTAGTCTTGAGCTGCGCTCTGAGGAGGCACCCTGAGGAAAGAGCTGTGCTCTGATTTTCCCCCAAGTGGAATGAAATCTGGGCTCTTATCTCTCACTTCCACAGGAGCAATCTGGTTTCATTTGTTTTACGTATTTGTCTTCTCTATAAGATTGCATTTAAATGTGGAGTGTCAGGAAAGAAAAAAAGGGAAATCATTGTCATGGATGATGTAAATAACTCTCTACCCAAAATGTTTCTTTTGATTGTTTGGATCCTTCCCTCAAAATTCAGAATGTTAAAATTTTATTCCAGGTAGCATTATTTGTGTTTACTGTATGACTTTATGATGTGTCTGTTGAGAGTTCTAAGGTTTACAAGATTTTAATGTTTGAGTCTTAAGTGAAAAATTTCTTTCATTTTTCCTAGCTGTAATTTTGGAGAATCATAGACTTTAGCGGTGAAAGAAAACCCAAGGCAATGTCTGGGCCACCTTTCTGACTTTGGTGGGTAAGTTATAATTATCTCCATTTTACAGATGTCATATTCAAGACTCAGAGAAATGACTTGTCCAAGAATGAGTGCCAATGAAATTAGATCTTACATGTACAATTGTATAGATTTTTCATTAAATATGCTTGAGTATTCTCATCTTGAACACTTTGCTAACATCCAGCAAATATGAACAAATCAGTTGATTAAATTGCCACAATTTCAATATGGGGGTAATATATTACTTATTTGCTAGGTGTCATCATTTTTTTATTTCTTTAATAACTATTTTCCTTTTTTCTTTTCTTTAATAGGAAGTGGCTCTCATTTTGTCGTTACTGCTCCCTTGCAGCCACCTAAAAGACTATACACTTCAGGAAGGCATTGGAAACCCATCTTACATCTTTCTTTTTCCTAGTGCCACTTGCTGATCATAGTACCTCCTGATTACATCTTATCTCTGCCCTTCTGAGGCTTATCCTATCTGCTACCCCTCTCCCTGCTTCTCTATGTTGCTGTCATTTATCACCCTCCCAGTTGCTTGCTCTCATTCAATGAAGACCAACCAACTAGCTAATTCTCTTCCTCTCTACCTTAAGTCTTACCATTATCCTGGGTTACTTCCAGGTCTATATGAACAACCCATAGCATTTTCTACAAGTTTCTTGACTTTTTCACTTCCATTAACTTTCCTTTCTACTTCACTTTAGCCGACTCTCTGTAGATAGATATATCTCAGACATCACCTAGAACTGTTCCACCTCTGACTAAAAACAAACATCCCATTTTGGATCAATCCACCAGTCTTTCTAGATACCTTATTGACATGGTCTTCAATCTATACCCTTCAACCTTATAGGAAATTTGTGACTGAGGCAGCTAGCTATGTATCAAAGATTCATGTTCTCTTTCCTTAATGCAGGGTTTATGCTAGAAAGTGGCTGCCCAGCCAAGTATTATATTTCTTAGCTCCTCTTGCATTTAGGTGGAGGTCCTAATTCTTGCCAAAGACCCTGAGTGTAAGTGATGTGTGATAATTCCAAGTCCAGGTGGTTAAGAAGAAAATGTACTTTCTCCAGGTTGCTGGCTGAATGTCATGCCCATAAGTGACCTTGGAAAGCATATGTTGAAAATATCAGGTTACCTGTTAACCTAGGGCTTGGAATGACTGTCGAAGCAGAACCCCTCATCTATCTTAATCAGGAACACTCAAGTGAGCAAGTTATTGTATTAAGTAATTTAAATATTGGTGTTTGTTATAACAGCCAGTATTGCTCTGATTATTATTAATAACTAAGTATCTATTTCCTTAATCTTCCCCTGTCAACCTTCTTCACACTTTTCTGTACTCAGTTTTGATTCCTTGGCTAACTCTGTCTTGCTAATCTTGAACCACTTGAACCTTTGTCTTTATCTCCCTCCTGCTGGGAAAAATCACAGATTGGGATTAGTCTAACTATGTGCTATTTTGCTGATGTCTCTGCTATTCTGGGCTGCTGGAGAATATTGCATAACTATGTATATTTGCATCACTACAAATTCATTGTCTCCAACCTCACATAAGTACTCAAGTCTACACAATTTTTCTATTTTCTCAAGTCAACTTGCTTTCGTATTCTCCTTAAAGGTTACTTCAAGCATCTATACTCAGCCCATTCTTCAGCCCACTGCAGTCTTTATGCACCGCCATGACCCCCTAAACTTGAGCAGTGTTGATCCCTCCCTCTCTCTTGGTGCGCTCTTCCCTTGGCTTCTGTGATAACCCACGTTCCCGGTCTCTCTTTGTTTTTTCGCTTTCTCATTCACATTCCCTTTGAGAACCTCTATTCCTCTACCCCTTCTTGAATGTTGGTGTTCCTAAAAGTTCTATACAAGGCTCTTCTCTGTGTAATATAATCTTCATCTCTTCCCATGGCTATAAGCTTGTTCCATATGCTGGTAACTCCCAAAATTTTATCTTCAAGTCCTGTCTTCCTCCTAAGCTTCAGAGACTTTATTTCCAGCAACCAGCTACATATTTACATGCATATGCTCACAGCACCTCGAAGTCAGCACGTCCTGAAGTGAGAACATCATCTTCTGTGCCAGTCTGCCTCTTCTGTGAAACACTGGAAATAGCACCATGACCCACCTTACTGCCTATGCTGGAAATTGGGTATGTGACTTCTCTTTCTCTTGTCCAAGTTGTCAGTTTTATGTCCTAACAATATGTTGAATCTATCTACTTCTCTTTACTCTACCACCCCTTCTTTACTGAAGGCACGCTCATCCGTTTGGATTATTCTGACAGCCACCAAGTTGGTCTCCCTACCTCAGTCTTGAAGTCTGAATGATTGCTCTTAAATGCTAATTATATCGTGTTACTCTCTTGCTCAAAAGTCTTTAATGGTTCTTCAATGATTTAAGAATAAAATAGCAGTAAGTAGACACCAATACATTGATATTGAAAGCCTAAACAGACCTAATTATGCACATTTGTTGATCATCAGCAAACATTGTTCCATAGATTGATATTAGCAACAACATTAGTATAACTATCTTTTATGGTCTAAATTAGCTATTAGCTTTTTTGCAGAAATAGTGTCATTTATTCTTTCCTGAAATTTTTGAATCATTCTTCTCTCAGTTGTTGAAAGAGGAATGTTAAAATCTCCAACTTTGGTTCTAGAATTTTCTATTGCTCCTTTAATTGTCAGTTTTTTATTCATGTATTTTAAAACTCTGTTATTATGCACATATACATTTATGATTATTATATCTAATATACCGGTCCTTTTACCATTATGAAATGTCACTCCTTATCTCTGATAATACTCCTTGTCTTGAAATCTAATTTATCTGATGTTAATATAGACACCCTACACTTTCTCATGCTTGCAGTTTGCATAGCATATTTTCTCCAACTATTTAATTTCAATCTACTTGCATATTTATATTTAAAGTGCACCTCCTTAAAATAGCGTATATCTGGGTCTTTTAAATATTCATTCTGATAATCTCTGTCTTATAATTGGGGTGTTTAGTTCAATAACATTAATGCAATTATTGGCATGATTAAATTTAGGTTTCCCATTTTACTATTTTTTTTTTTCTGTTTGTCCCTTCTTTTTGTTCCTCTGTTTTTCCTTTCTTGCTTTCTTTTATATTAGTTGAATATATATATATATTAATTCCATTTCAATTTATCTATTGGGTTTTAGTTATACCTCTTCGCATTAGTTTTAGTGGTTGCTCTTGGGATTACAATATATATCCCTAACTTTCACAGTCTACTTAAATTTAATATTGTATGACTTCATGTAAAATGGGGATGCTTTGCAACTCTATACATCCATTTATTACCCTCCCATCTGTTGTGCTAGAATTGTCATATGTATTATGTCTGCTTATGCTATAAATCTCAAAGAAGAGTGTTATAGTTTTTGCTTTAAAATTATATGCATTTTAAAGAAATTAAGAGAATATACTTATCTATTATGTTGAAACAGACATTTACAATTTTCGATGCTCTTCATTCCTTCCTGAAGATTTGAATTTCCTTCTGGTATTATTTCTCTTTAACCTAAAAAATTCTCTTTAACTTTTATTTTAGTGCAGAGTAGCTGCTAATTAATTCTACTAATTTTATTTTTGTTTGGATGTGTCTTTGTTTCAGCTTCATTCTTAAGGATATTTCCATTGGATTTAGAATTTAGGATTTCTGTTTTTTTCTTTCAGCACTTTAGAGATGTCGACCCATTCACTTTTGATCGCCATCATTTCTGATGAGAAATAAGCAGTCAAATAAATCATTGTTCAAATGTATGTAAGCGTTGTTTCTTCTGACTACTTTCAAGATTTTCTCCTTACTTTTGGGTTCTGCAGTTTGACTAAGGTATGTTTAGGTGCATTTATTTTGAATTTATCCTGCTTGGAGTTTTCTGACTTTCTTAAATCTGTTAACTTATGATTTTCATTAAATTTTGGATCATTCATTCATTATTTCATAAAATATTTTTTTCTGTCCTATTTTCTGCTTCTGGGATTGCAATTACCCATATGTTGGACCTTTTGATATGCCCTTCATTCTGTTTGAAATTTCTCTGGGAAGTCTGTCTAGTTTCCAAATGGAGCACATCTAGAGATGTAGGATGTAGGATGATATTAAAGAGTATTTCCCTTTTTGCTCTGGATGTTAGAAAGCTGAAAAAAAAAACCCCAACAAAGTTAAGGTTCAATCACAGAAAATATATTTTGCATGTGTGATTCCTTTTCACACTTAAAATTTTGGTTTCAATTTTATTAACCTCATTAACTATGTTATTATTTCACCAGCCATTCAATATAAAAACTGTATCATTCAGTAAATTCTTGTGAAGAAAATGAAAGAGCCTCCCCACTCAAATCTACAGAAAATAACCCTTAATTTCCCAGTGCATAAAAATCTGAGATTGACTGACTAAAATTAAATGCAGTTAAATATTCATCTAACGAGCATTATATGCATTGAATTATCCCATTTACTATGTTAGATAAGAGATGAGCAAGATGTAGTAGTCACCTTCAAAGAATTTAAAGTTGAAACAAGTGTAAAAATATACATAAACAATAAATTTGTAATAAAAGTCATGGTGACCTCTGCTATTATAGATAGGAAGCAAAGTTCAATGGAACACAGAGAAGAAATTATGAGTTGGTATGTGATGTGGGTCTTAAAGAATGTGCAATATTCTGACAGATGGGGAAGAAGTCAACAAGTCACATGGTGACCTATATGTGAAGTTAGCAGAATCTGAGGACTGGGGGCAGACCAAGAGTGTGAAGTGGCGTGTTATGTTAGCAGAAGAGAGCATGACTAAAGCAGGGGAAGAGGGTTACGCAGAGCTGAATACCAAAAGCAACCACAGTAGCTGAGAAGTAGCAGAGAGTTTAAAAGCTATAGGTCTAAGCTAAGCCAAAGACTAAATGGCACCAATTCTTACGAATGTGTTGTTATAGTGGGTGGAGGTGGTGGTGGGGCGGGGTTGTGTGTGTGTGTGTGTGTGTGTGTGTGTGTGTGTGTGTTTTTGCAGCTACAAGCAAGAAGACTAGAAAAATTCTATTGGCAACATAAATGATATTCTGGCTGGCTTTAATTTTCTTCAGCACCACATAGTGCTCCTCCACAGTGTGCCTCAGGGAACAGAGTCTGACTCGATTCTGTTGGATAGTCAATTTTGATTGCATCTAGGGTTCAAGAGAGTGAGAGAGAAAGAGATTGAGAGAGAGAGGACAAAGAAAGTTAGACAAGGAGTTTGGAGGTAGAATTTTACAGACCTCATTACATTTTTAAAGAATATTTTAAATTTTTCTCAAAAACAAAGCATGTACATGGTTGATAATCAAAGAGTAGCTAAAGATTCAAAATGAAAATCTCTTAGCCATACCTCTTTCCATTCTCTACTTCTTCCTCCCTAGAGGAAGCTACTTTTAAACTGTTTCTTCTTGCAGTTTCAACATATTGCATATTGTATACATGTATCATTATTACTTGATTTATTAATTTTAGACATGATTTATTGGCTTTCTTCTATGATAGACAAAATTCAGCCAACTTACATAACTTGCTCAATTTCTTTTTACCTCATACCAATATAGTTATTATTCTACTTTTATTCTTCATGGTAAACTTAAACAATAAACTTATTTTTAATTCTTGTTCCATACTACAGGTAATGAATCTCGACTTCTCACATAGTAATGTGAATTTCTTTCACCTTTTGTCCCCCCTTTCATAAAATTTCTGGCATTTCACTTTCCCTTGAAATTACTAAGGTTGACAAGAAATTTTGTTTAGTAATCATAATTAATTCTTCTGGGTTTTTTTTAGTGATTAATTCTGAAATTTGAAAATCAGTAAATACCATCTACTATGTCATAGCTATGTAACTATGTTTGCTCTAGTTACCATTATGGTATGATTATATTTTCCTTTTAAGGCATCTTTTTGGTTTTTTCTGAAGATTTTACTCATGTTTCTAATTTGTTGCATTGTCTGTTTCTACAACATTTTGAAGTTCTTACTAACTTCTCAAGAAAAATATCAAGTCTATAAATATTTTCCCCAGATAGCTTCCTCCTGGAAACCTGTATTTTCCTGCCATAAGTTTTGCACTCAGTTTATACCTATTTTAGTCCTTATAACAATTTAAGGGATCTTGAAGAATAGTAAAGATAAGGACTTGTGTGACATTTATTGAAGCAGGAAGATGCTTGCTGGAGGGTACTTCCAACCTACCTTTTACTTTGGTTTTTCAGTCTCCTAAAACTGTATGTATGAAACAGAACTCATTTTCTACCCAATCCCTATCCTAACTTGCACCTCTTTAAAATGCAAATGTTTCCAAATGAGTTAAATCTCTCTCACTCTCAAGGTGCTTTGCTAGGCCTATTCACATCTTATTTTTAGAGTCTCAGGGAAATCTCATCATATCCTAGTTTCAGCTACCATCTATTTGCTGATAAGTCCCACATCAGCATCTCCAGCTGAGATCTCCTTTAAGCTTCTTTCTTGCCTATTAGACGTGTCCTCAGTATGTACAAAGTCCCATCATCATCTTTCCTCCTGAATCTGCTTCTCTTCATGTGGTCTTGACCTCATCAAGTAGAACCATCATTTATTTACAAAATTGACAAGGCTTTAGCCAGACTTATCAAGGAAAAAGGAGAGAGGGTTCAAATAAAATCAGAAATGAAAGACAAGATGTTACAACTGATAGCACAGAAATTCAAAAGCTCATAAGAGACTACTATGAACAATTGTACGTCAACAAACTGGACAACCTAGAAGAAATGGATAAATTCCTAGAAATGTACAACCTACCAAGACTGAATCATGATGAAATAGAAAATCTGAACAGACCGACGACTGGTAAGGACATTGAATCAATAGCTAAAAATTTCCCAGGAAACAAAAGCTCGGGATCAAATGGCTTCATCGGTGAATTCTACTAAACATTCAAAGAAGAATTAATATCAATATTTCTCAGACTTTTCAAAAAAATAGAAGAAAAAGGAACTCTTCCAAACTCATTTTATAAGGCCAGCCTTGCCTTGATACCAATGCCAGACAAAGACAGCACAAGAAAAAAAATTACAAGCCAATATCTCTGATGAACATAGATGCAAATATCCTCAACAAAATATTAACAAATCAAATCCAACAATACATCAAAAAGATCATACACCATGATCAAGTGGGGTTTATTCCAAGGATGCAGGGATGGTTCAATATCTGCCAATCAGTCAAAGTGATACACCACATTAACAAAACAAAGGATAAAAGTCATATGGTCATCTCAATAGGTGCAGAAAACGCATTTGACGAAATTCAACAGCCATTTATGATAAAAACTCTCAACAAAGTGGGTATAGAAGAAGGTACCTCAATATAATAAAGGCCATATGTGACAAGCCACAGTTAACATCATATTCAATGATGAAAGGGTGAAAGCCTTTCCTTTAAGATCAGGGACAAGACAAGAATGTCTACCCTCGCCACTTCTATTCAATGTAGTATTAGAAGTCCTAGTCAGTAATTAGGCAAGAAAAGATATAGAAGTCATCCAATTGGAAAGGAAGAAGTAAAACTGTCACTATTTGCAGATGACATGATGTTATATATAGAAAACCCTAAAGACTCCATCAAAAAACTGTTAGAACTAATAAACAAATTGAATAAAGTTATAGAATACAAAATCAGTACACAAAAATCTGTTGTGTTTCTATACACTAATTCTATACAAAAGAGAAATAAAGAAAAAAATCCTATTTACAATTATACCAAAAGAATAAATTACTTAGAAATAAATTTAACCAAGGAAGTGAAATACTTGACTATTGAAAACTACAAGATATTAATGAAAAAAATTGAAGATGGCACAAATAAATGGAAAGATATTCTGTGTTCATAGATGGGAAGAATCAATATTGTTAAAATGTCCATACTACCCAAAGCAATCTGCAGATTCAATGCAATCTCTATTAAAATTCCAATGGCATTTTTCAAAGAAAAGAACAACTAATGCTAAAATTTGTATAGAACCAGAAAGATCCCAAAAAGCCAAAGTAATCTTGAGGAAGAAAAACAAAGCTGAAAGCATCACGTTCCCTGTTTTCAAACTGTATTACAAAGCTATAGTAATTAAAGCAGTGTGATATTAGCTTAAAAACAGACACATAGATCAATGGAACAGAAGAGAGAGCCCAGAAACACAGGTATACCTTGGTGATATTGTGGGTTCAGTTCCAAACCACTGCAACAAAGTGAATATCACCATAAAGTGAGTAACACAAATTTTTCAGCTTCCCAGTGCATATAAAAGTTATGTTTACACTGTACTGTAATCTATTAAGTGTGCAATAGCATTGTGCCTAAAAAGACCACATATATACCTTAGTTGAAAAATCCTTTATTGTTAAAAATTGCTAAATCTGTTATTTAGTGTAGCCATCTTCATGAATTATCTTTGCTAGATCTTCTGGATAACTTGCTGCAGCTTCTACATCAGCACTTGTTTCTTCACCTTGCATTTTTATGTTATGGAGATGGCTTCTTTCCTTAAACCTCATGAGCCAGCCTGTGCTAGCTTCAAACTTTTCTTCTGCAGCTTCCTCACCTCTCTCAGCCTTCAGAGAATTGAAGAGGGTTAGGACCTGCTCTGCATTAAGCTTTAGTTTAAGGGAATGTTGTGGCTGGTTTGGTCTTCTATCCAGACCCCTAAAACTTTCTCCATATCAGCAATAGACTATTTTGCTTCCTTATCATTCATATGTTCACTGGAGTAGCACTTTTAATTTCCTTTAAGAACTTTTCCTTTGCATTCACAACTTGGCTAACTGGCACAAGAAATAAGAAATGTTGGAGAGGATGTGGAGAAAAGGGAACACTCATACACTGCTGGTGGGAATGTAAACTGGTGCAGCCACTATCGAAAACAGTATTGAGATTCCTCAAAAATTTAAAAATAGAAATATCATATTATCCAGCTATCCTAGTTCGGGGTATTTATCCAAAGAACATGAAATCAACAATTTAAAGAGATTTATGCGCCCATGTGTTCAGTGCAGAATTATTCACAATAGCCAAGACATGGAAGCAACCCAAGTACCCATCAACAGATGAATGCATAAAGAAGATGTAGTATATATACACAACGGAATAGTATTCAACCATCAAAAAAGACAGAATTGTGCCATTTGCAACAACATGGATGGACCTTGAGGATGTTATGCTAAGTGAAATAAGCCAGACAGAGAAAGGCAAACACCATATGATTTCACTTATATGTGAAAGATAAATAAACATAGGGATAAGGAGAAAAGATCAGTGGTTACCAGAGGGGACAGGGATGGGGGAGGGTGAAAGGGGTAACAGGACAATCATGGCGACAGATAAAATCTAGACTATTGTGGTAAACATGATACGCTCTCTACAGAAATTGATATATAATAATGTACATCTGGAGTTTGCACAATGTTATAAGCCAATATGACCTCAATTAAATAAATAAAAAATAAATTGTGTTGGGAAAACAGGACAGCCACATGCAAAAGAACAAATCTCTACTACTATCTTACACCATACACAAAATTAACTCAAAATGGATTAAAGACTTGAATGTAAGACCTGAAGTCGTACGACTCCTAGAAGAATACATAGATGGTAAGGTCCTTAAAATAGGTCTTGACAATGATTTTTTGAATCTGACACCAAAAGAAAAAGCAACAAAAGCAAAAATAAATAAGTGGGACTACATCATACTGAAAAGCACTGCACAGCAAAGGAAACCATCAACAAAATGAAAAGGCCACTTATTCAATGGGAGAAAATATTTGCAATCATATATCTGATAAGGGGCTAATATCCAAAATATATAAAGAACTCATACAATTCAATATCAAAAAAGCAATCTGATTAAAAAATGGGCAGAAGATCAGAATAGACATTTTTCCAAAGGAGGTACACAGATAGCCAACATGTACATGAAAAGATGCTCAACATTATCGACCATCAGGGAAATGCAACCCAAAACCACGATGAGACATCACCTCACACCTGTTATATAGCTATTATCAAAGCTAACAAGTGTCAGAAAGGATGTGGAGAAAAGGAAACTCTTACGTACCGTTGGTGGAAATGTAAATTGGTGTAGTCACTATGGAAAACAGTATGGAGGTTACTCAAAAAATTAAAAATAGAACTCTCATATAATCCAGCAATTCTACTTTTGGGTATTTATCCAAAGAAAATGAAAACACTAACTCGAAAAGAGACATTCACCCCCATGTTCACTGCAGCATTATTTATGATAGCCAAGATATTGAAACAATCCAAGCGTCCATCAATAAATGAATGGATAAAGAGACTGTGGTATATATATACGTGGAATTCATCCATAAAAAAGAATGAAATCTTGCCATTTGCTACAACATTGACGGACCTCGAGGGCATTATGCGAAGTGAAATAAGTCAGACAGAGAAAGAGAAATACTGTAAAAAATCTCTCTTATATGTGGACTCTAAAAACAAACAAACAAACGAAAACAAACCAAGCTCATAGATAAAGAGAAGAGATTGGTGGTTGCCAGAGGTGGGGAGTGGGAGGCGGGAGAAATGGTTGAACGGGTTATAAATTAAAAACAAAAACAAAAAACATTGTTTATTTCCTCAAGCCAGGGATCTGGGAGTCACTCTTGACTCCTTCCATTTCTTCACTCTGCTGGATCTCAACAACCATTAATTGCTGTCAAATTTATCCCATAAATCTTTCTCAAATTCCTTGCATTTCTTAATCCCCATTGCCACCACTTTAACTGATGCCACCATCTGAATTATTCCAATAGCTTCCTCACAGGTTTCTTTGACTTTCATTACTTCTGCCTGGGATGCATTTCCCCCTCCATTTTCTCTGACTAATCCCTATTCATCTGTCTGGCAGTTTTCTTTTAGGAAGATGGAAGAGAACCCTATATATGAGGTTAGGTGTTCTTGCTAAGTATTTCCACATCACCTCAAGCCTCTCCTATCTGTAGCAGTATCTCGCTTTGTAGAATAATTTTCCTCTGCTTGTCTGTTCTATTGATAATTAAAATTGCATCTATCTCACTCAGTATTGTGTTCTTGGTGCCTAGCACAATGTCTAGGACATAGCAGAGGCTTAATATTTTTGAGTATTGAACAAATGAATGAATGTTATGTTTAGTATTTCTTTGGAAGCTCTTTTCCCATTTTGATCTTTTCAGTGTCTGAATATCAAATTAGGTTAATCATGTACCAAGAGACAGCCCTTGACTAATACATGTCTCATTTGGTTATTAAACACCCATTAACTTGAATTTCACTCATGAATGGAGTTTTTCTTTCATGGCCTGCAAAAGCATCTCTCACTTTCAAATTTATTTTACTTCCTACTTATCAGGGTTGTGAATGTGTATCATTTGCTGTTCTCTGGGGCCTCCTCTTTTCTCAGTACTCTTTTGTAATAATTGTCATTTTTTTTTAAATTCATGAAGATAAATTTTCAATTTGAAGTATAGTAAAGGGTTCATCTACACAGGCAAAATATAATTGAATAGAAATTAAAAACCTTGGAAGTACACCTGACAAATTCGGATATATTCTATGGTAAACCTTTGAATCTTTGAATGATTATCTTAATCAAGCATATTCTAAATATTTAATATTTAATTTCTAAAATTAGAAATTTTTCTGTCATGAATTTAATACACAGAATGATAAACATGTGATGGCATGATAGATGCATAACGTAACAACACTTAACATAGGTTAGAAAAGTTATATCCTGGTGCACACTGAAAACTATTTCATTCAGAGTAGGAAATATCAACAAAACAACACAGTATATAAAGTCACTTTTAGAAATGACTTTAAAATATATCAGATACGTGGCGGTCAGCCCCTTGGCCTAGTGGTTAAGTTCAGCACACCGTGTTTCAGCAGCCTGGGTTCGGTACCCAGGTACAGACCTACACCACTTGTGGGTGGCCATGCTCTACTGGCAACTCACATACAAAACAGAGGAAGATTCGCACAGATGTTATCTCAGGGTGAATCTTCCTAAGGAAAAAAAAAATCAAATATGTGGAAACTGAAGGGATCAGGACATACCACTCCAACATATGCTACTCTGTCATAAGGATTATTTTGAGCTGAAGGCAATTGACAATCAACAGACGAGGGAAGAGTTCTTTTCCCTCCTCTTTTCTGCCTAAAAGCAGAGCATAAATTTTCCTTTGTGAAGATGTCCCCTTCTCCTATTTTAGGAAGAGGAGAGCAACTCTTATCACCAGAGATGGAGAATTGGCAACAAGATGAGTCTGCATAAACAAGCCTTGCTAAAATAATCCTTATCTTCCATTAGTTCCCCATGTATTTCCTAGACACTTTATTAACCCTTTTGCCCAAACCCCTTCTCCTTTGCTAAAATGGTGTATAAAACCTTGAGTTAAGTGCTTGAGTTTCACTCATTTTCTGTGAAATCCTGTGCATGTAAAATATTAATAAAATTTGTGCTCTTTTTGTCCTGTTAATCCATCTTTTGTCAGTTAAATTTGCAGGCCTCCAGGAAATTAACGTAACAGGGTGGAGGACAAAACAAAAAAGTGTGAACATTGCCTGAGAAAAAAAAATGATGGGATCACTGTCAAAACCATTTGGAAGCCTCTACTTAGTGAGGTTTATTTCTGGGTAGTTTCTGGTGTACCTAGAGAGCCCCCAAAATGGATTTTTCAGGATGGAAAAATCTTTGCTTCTTTACAAGCATAGGGAGATGAATCAATGGAGAGGTGAAAATGCTAGAGAGAGAAGATTTAAGTGGGTTTTCAGGTCTCTTAAGAGCTGGGGAAGTTTGGAATCTAAGACATGGGAGGGATTCACTTTAGAGAAGATGGAAGGACAAAGAATACATAAGGAATTGTACACAATAAAGAAGAGAAGAAGATGATAGTTGATGGAACTTCCATGGAATGAGCCTTGTTTTTACAACAAAGCAGGAGGCAAAGGCCTTTGGTTAGACTGGAGGAAGGAGGTGCTACACAGGATCTTTTCTGCTCTGTGTTTAGAACTGCACCTGCCTATTATGGGTTAAACTGTCTCCTGCCCTCACCCAAATTCATATGTTGAAATTCTGATCCCCAGCACCTCAGAATGTGACTTTATTTGGAAATAGGGTACTTGCAGATGTACTTAGTTAAGATGAAGTCATGCTGGAGTAGGGTGGGCCCCTAATCCAATATGACTGACGTCCTTACAAAAGGGAAAATTTGGACACAGTCACACGTAGAAGAAAAATGATGTGAAGAGACATAGGGAAAAGATGGTCATCTACAAGCCAAGGAGAGACGAGTAGAACAGATCTTTCCTTTATAGCCCTCAGAGAGAATCAACCCTCCTGACATCTGGATTTTGGACTTCTAGCCTTCACAACTATGAGCAATAAATTTCTGTGACTTAAACCACTCAGTCTGCGATACTTTATCATGGCAACCCCAGCAAGCAAACAAACTGGTCACGGTAGTAGGAAGTCAATACATGGTGAATCAAATGGATGAACGAACAAATAAATGCATGGATAAGTGGGTAAATGCCTCTCAGGGTTGAGCAGAAGAAGAGAAATTTCAATCGTTTGTTAGGTTATCCCAGAGGGTCTAAATAGTTCACAGAGTTCAGTTGATGATTTGGAGAAAATAGTAAATTTGAAATTCAAAGGAAGATAGAAGGAAGGTGATAAATTAATGGTTTAGAAGTGATGAGATGGAGCAAGCTAAGGATAAACCATTTTTCCTATCCAATTGAATTAAAGGGGAATTGGAAAAAGTGAACCTTTAACAAAGTGAGCAGCTGGGGATGTTTTATAAAAAATGCTCATTATCTTTGCTGTGCTAGATCTCATATTCATTGACAAGTTCTTGAAGTACTCAAGCAGATCTCTTTTAACCTACCAGCATCCACAAAGTAGTTGGGTGTCAAGCCAGGAGCACAAAGATGTGTACGTATACTAATATTCCTACTTTGATAATTTTGGCATTCTTTTTGGATAGATCCTTTGTATGTTTTCCTTTTGTCTAACTTGATAACATTGTGAATGATTTCCGATGTCCTTCTTCACATCTTCTTAAGTGCTTTGCAGAGGTGGTGATAGATTGTAGAAGCCAAGAGAAAAGTACAAATGCCTTCTAGGTAATAAATGTCAGAATGTAGTCATTAAGTTTCAAAGATGTGTTTTATAGGCAATATCTGTAAAAGTGAATAACAAGTGATAAGTGCCTTACCTTGTCATTGAAAATAACAACATATTAAGAAATAAGATACTAGGTTATAAATGTAGCTTATGTTATGTTTACATTTTGGTCCCATAGGAAAATATTTACAAGGTGAGGTCGGACTTATGGAAGAGTGGACGCTATGGTTATAACTTTGAATAACGGATCTTTTGTGTGTCTTTACAGCCTCAGGGACACCAGTGGACCCTGCAGCATGGTGCTCATTGAGCTTTGGAAAGTCCCCATGCTAGATTCTCAGTGACCTGGAGGTGCTGCCGTTTATTGGGCTTGGGTTCTTCTTATTGGAAAAGGCTTCCTATTTCTCGTTTCTGTTCTTCCACTGCAATTATGTTTCTAGTATTATAGAGCTAACTTAAAAAAATTGTCTCTTGAAGTCACACAACTGACTCCCATCCAGAGGGAGCATACAGAAAACATGCGTTAACCTGTTTACTCCTATGGCAGGCTCATTAGCCTGGGAGGTAGGTAATCTATGAGAAAATTTTAGAGCTAGTGTCAACTTCTCATGTTGGTGCAGATAATTAACATGGTTTGCCTGCTCTGGGAAGTCATCGAAACCTGTTTCTTCTTTGGTAGATCTTGGAGAGCTACCAAAACCCATCCTTTAACATGGAATATAAGGGAAAATATGCTACACTACTGTTAGTCCCAGTATATTTATCTATTTCCTGCAATCTGCCATTTGCAAGTTGGAGACCCGGGAATGCCGATGGTATACTTCAAAGGCCTGAGAGCTCGAGGTCTGATGGCGCAGATTCCTATCTGAGTTAGAAGCCCTGAGAACCAGGAGTGCCAAGGGCAGGAGAAGATTGATGTCCCAACTTAATTGTCAGGCAGAGAGCAAATTCAACGTTCCTCTTCCTTTTTGTCTTTTCAGGCCCTCAATAGATTGGACCATGTCCACCTACACTGGGGAGGGCCATCTGCTTTACTTAGTCTATCAATTCTGGTGATAATCTCTTCTGGAAATGCCTTCACAGACACATCAAGAAATAATGTTTAACCAGCTATCTGGTCATCTCTTGGCCCAGTCAAGTTGACTCATAAAATTAACCATCACAACTACTCAACCTATGAAGCTTCCTTCTCTCTAGAACTTTTTGCTATTCAACAAGTCACTAAGTAATGTTACATAGTTAACCAGTTACAGCTTTCCTAACTAAACCATGATCTTCTGGTTTGTAGTCTCTTGACCTGGAGTAGACTTATGTCTATTTTTCACCTGTATCTCCCTTTCTTATTTGGATAATAATACCACTTGCCTTAGCCTGTTTGATGAATTCAGCCTACAATCTCTGAGGCAAGGTCTTTTTGTCACCCCCAAAAGATCTACCAAATTGCTAGACACACAGTAGACAATGCAGATGTTGCAGAAATATAGAATGATGTTTGTGTAATTAACTGCCTGAACACAGGTTGTGTTCAAACAGTTAAAGAGTTTGGCAACTAGACTGAGGTTGCTTAGGCAGCTTGCAGTTCAATGGGTCTCTCCCACCTGACTCACAAATATGGGGGCAGTCAGGTGATTTGAGAACCAAAGGAAACCTGATGAGAAACAAATGGAATGCTTCTTAATATGAGGTTATGAATGTTATTCATGTTTATTATTTTAGCTAATATTTGTTGAACACTTACTTTGTGCCAAACACCAGAGCCAAGGGCTTTACATTTAACAGTAATTATGGGGAAGGTATTATTATCTCTATTTTCAGGTGAAGAAGTTAAGGCTTAAAGAATTAAGCAACTTGGTCAAAGTCACAGAGCTTAAATGGCATTGAAATGGTCAGTATTTGAACCTGGGTCCATCTAAATTTATAGCATGCGGTCGCAACCAGGGAGATACTCTTTGTTATTGTTATGTTTGAGAAGTGGTGCATTCAGCTTCTGTCAGCGAGGAAATATCTCAGCAGCATTGCTCAGACAACCGTCAGTAATCGCCTCTAAAGACTCAGTTTCCTTCTCCAGCTTGGTCTTGGGTATTTATTTAACTCTGCCTCACATTCTTAGGCATTTCCTATAAGTGTTTCCAGTTTTAGGTTGACTGTCCTTGTGCTATGTTCCCTTCAAAGGTTATAACACTGGTTTGACCTGAGGGAGTGATTTCTGCCTTAGCATCCCTGCTACGTAAGAATAAAAGGACATCCGAGGTTTCCTTACGCAATTGCTGCGTAACCTACCCTGACCCCACCCCCACAAAAGAGATAAACTTACATGACCCTGGTTATTATTCCCAGGGTGATTTTAGAGTTTATGTGTGCATACCTGTGTGTGCATACACATTGGGGGAGCAAAGACAAAACATGATAAATTGTTGTTAACCTTAAGATCGCTTCATTTTCTTTAGTAATTGATCAAGAGTCACTTGTGAAACTAATTACAGAAGGTCACACTGAGTAGTGCATCCATTAAAATGTTTTGGGTTTACATTATTCATTAAAAGATTGAGTATGAGGAAAACATATGATTTTTGTAAAAGTTATTTCCACAAGGAGTCAAATAATTCTATTTAAAATCACTGCAGGTTGAGTGTCCTTCTATTTCAATGAAATGATTTTCTGACAAATGCACATCTCTTCTTGTTTGCAAAGATCTCTAGTACATTTTATTTGGCCTTTTCTACCCACTCAACTCAGCAAATTAGTTTTTAGCCAAACGTTTTATACATACTGTATTATTTGACCATCTGTTGTTTTTAACACATTGTTTTTCTCTCTAGGTTTTATTTATTTATTACTTTTAAAGTCGTCTTTCAGTGAGTTGCCCATTTAATTATGTATAGAGATAATCATGTTTGCATGTGAAATAAAGACTACTGTCTTTTAAAGGATCACCATCATCCCACTTGGTAAATACGCACAATTCCCAGCTTGTATATGACATGGCTTTTCACGTATAGCTGTCAGTCCTGGGTGGTGGATTGCAGGGAAGGTCTGTCAGGACAAAATGGCACAAATACCCAGAGAATTTGGTAGATGAGGCACAGAGAGGGAAGCACGAGGTTACAAGCTGGAGAAAGCAAAGTGGGTTAACACCGTATATGAGAAAAGCAAGTACCATAAATTCAGAGGACGAAACTGACATCGGAGTTAAGTGGTGGTAACAGCAGAGTCAAATGTGTCATGAGAAGGCTATTGAAGAGTTGGAGCAGAGATTTGGAGGTGGTGGTACAATTAGCACAAGAGACCAGTAAATAGGATTTAACAGAACAAGAATGCAGAGACCAGGATGAGTCTTGGAGTCCAATAACAACTGGTGGGTCCATGCAGTTGTCTTATATAGATATAATTCCTCATTTCTGGAAAAGGGAAGGATAATGTCTGGAAGTTGAGTGGTACTTCCAGCCTAGACAAAGGCATGACAGTAAATCATTTCAGTAAGAGGAAGGCTAATTCCTCCTGGGATATTGGCTTCTTGACTGGTATATTCTGGGGAATAGTGATATAATATTGATAATAGGTAAGGCTTTCTTGGGAATTATGCCGCAAAATAAGCATCGTGCTAATCTTTTTGATGCCACATACCGGCTAAATTGTCCATGATCGGAAGTCTCGGCTATAAATATTTGCCCATCTTTTAAATAGCAATATTGGATTTTGCTTTTAAATAATCTTAAAGTGTATCTCTGTAGTAAGCAAAGAGGAAACCATAAAATTACTATAGAAATTCCAGTTTGAGGCTAGTGTTTTCATGAAAATAAGTAGTCTATTTTCCCTGTACAACCCATTCCTAATCAGCACTCATCACCCTTGCTGTGTCAGAAAACTCCAATTCTGATGGTGAGATTAGAGTTACCAACCACTTGATGAGGTCAGCAATATGATTCATGGATGCAAAACAGGCAATTTTTGGAAAGGCCAGGTGCTGGTTTGTGCAACTGGTCTGATGACAGATGCAGCAGATGGCTCAGAAAGGCAGACTTTGGAACACTACATGTGGATCTTTTCATAAACATGAATCGTTCTTGAAAAATTTATTTGGTTTATTGGCTATGGTAGTCTTCTCCTTCAAGGATGAATGTTTCCATTTGCCAGTGTCAGAAAACTAAATCTTCCCATTAGTTTTGGAAATGTTAAAGAGCAGAACTTTAAAAGAGGTACAAGGGCTTTCTTTTTTTTAAAAGATATTTGAAACTCTGGCAAGGGTCTTGAACTATAATTTCTATAAGTTGGGATACATTCACGGAAAAAGAGGGTATTGTACAAACTACTGGGATTCTGGACTACTGAGTTAATGTCAGTATCATAATACTAAATTAGTAAACTGATACATTATTTCTCTTTCTCCTACTGATTGAATTTACTGGATGACCTTAAATGAGTCATTTAATGTCTTTGTACCTCAATTCCTCTTTTTGAAAATGTAAATTAAGTTGACACACAGTACAAATAAGAGCTTGTTTCTAATCCCTGCATCTTCAGGTATTTTGTATTTACTTATAACATTGTCTGTCTTCCAAATGAATTCATAAATCAATCAGATTTCAGAAGAATTAGACACAGAAATGGCAAGTCCTGTTTATTTCTTCTTTGAAACTGATCCATGGCAGGTAAATGAAGTTTGGTACCCATTGCCTTTGTTTCCTCCAAAATACCAAGTTTTCTTGCACAAAACAGAAACTGCTTCTTCTTTCAATTTATTTTTCAAGAATTTGCTCATTGTGTTTTTATTCTAAACAAATTATGTGTTTTTAAAGAGGTCCTCCCTCTTAATATTTTATAAGCAAATTTTTCCTTTTTGATTGAGATTGTTGTCCTTCCTTTATTTTAGAATAATGATTTGACTCTGAGATCCTTCTCTAAAATTTAAACTGAGTATAATATTTCTCAAAAATCATCCTGCATAAAATTAGTAATAAAATATCTTATAGAATTTGCTTCATATTTTACCATTAAAACACTGATTCATGTTCTCTGGGTAACTTCAGGACAAAGAGAAATCAGTAGAACAAGAGGACACATTACCAAGAGTGATCTCTAAATTAAATCGTTGAGTCTTTGTTTTATTTTACCAATTACATAGTGAGATTCTTGATTCCAATTACATATAACTTAAAAATAATTTAATTAATTGGTTTTATGTGAAGGTGGACGTCAAGTTTGGCTGCTTAATGGAATCATCTGGGGAGCTTAAAATTTGATGCATAATTCTTTCTTCCAGATACTCTGATCCAATTAGTCTGTATTTGGCTTTGGTATAGGAAGTTTTAAGAGCTCACCAGGTGATTCTAATATGCAGCCATGGGTCTAGAGACAAGACATGGTTGGAAATCAAAAGACATGAGCTCTTGACATCATAACCTATGAGTTTTAGGACCAGAGAAATGCAACTTAACTCTGATGGTGATTGAGAGTGGCACCAATACCAAAGTTTTGGTCAATCTCCCTTGTATGAGAGGACAACCAAAAGGCGGGAATTATTAAATTAATTAAACAAGGAGACCATTAGACTGATGTGGCTCTAATGCCATGGCGGCCTACATAAACATACCAAAATCTGAGCCTGTAAACATCTCCAGGTTATAAAATTGAAACCTAAGGACAGCCAATCACCACTAACTAACCAGGCTTTAAGCTACAGTCAATGAATAATTTTCTGTCTTTGTGCCCATCTTTTCTCTATAAAAATCCTTCCCGTACTTCCTGCTTGTAGAGTGCTCCTAACCACTTGCAGCTTGGTGCTGCCCAATTAGAACTGTTTTTTGCTCAAATAAACTCTTAAAATTAGAAAAATAAAAAAGACATCAGCCCCAACAATAACCTTCATTAAATAGAGTAAAGTACCTAAGGATAAGGAACAAAAGAGTGGGTAAACATTACATTTTCCACACCACTTCCAGCTAAGATGAAGCTTCAAGATGGCAGATTATACTTTATTCTTCTCATCCAGAAGATTTGACCTTGTAAAATACAACCTTGGATTGGCTGTGATGAAATCGTCCTAGGCTGCTGGAGGGTTTATCTAATTCCTGGTGTGTACGTTTTCTGTGTTTTTGTAAAATGGGTGGGAATAAACTTTTGGTCTTTTCTAATCACAGTCTTCTGGCAATAGCATCACAAAATAATGGGAGAATAAAAGCATTTTCTAAGACTTCAGCGTGATTTCTCTTTAGAAATCTTTGAGAGCAGTTTTTCTTTTAGGTATAATGAAAAAACTTGCTTTCTTTGTCATAAATTTTTAATATTTATAAGAGTCTGAGAGAATTTTGTTCTAGAAAGATTTTGAAAAATTTCTGAACAAAGCTGGAGTGGCTTTCACATAGCATAATTATTCATAAAATACACCAGGTTCATTCCTAGCCAGTGATAAGTCAAATCATTGCATCCTTTAATAAAAATAAGAGCTGCTACTCTAGAAAATAAAAATAGGAAAGCTGGCATAAATCAGTGTTTATAAATCACATGCAATTACAAATGTGATCTGGGTGCTTTGTGCTCTGTATACCTGAGTGACTGACTGTCATCTCATCTCCCAGCCTCTTGCTTGTAACCCAGTAACATGATTGCTACCAGTTCCCAATTTGAAGAAATTTGAGTTTAGAGTGACCTGCAACTGAAGTTAGCTGTGAAGGTGATGCTGACGCCTTCTGATTGCAGAATTTACCTCTAAATTGCTTTAGTTTTGAAGAGACTCAGGAAGGCTCATTATGATGACCTTTCAGTATTTCTTTGGCTGAGAATTAAAACATTTTGCTAATTATGTAGCAGTATTTAGGAATGATTCCAATAACATCAAACACTTTCCATATTGAGCCAACTCAATGGAAAATTAAATTAATTCATGTAATAAAATGAAAAATCTTTAAATAAAATCTGAATGAGGGAAAATATAAAATAACACAAGACGAGGAAGAAAGCATGAGGTCATGGTGTTCTACATAGCTACTGAAGTTGAACAGCAAATTTGGCTCTAGTCTCCCTGGTTTTCAAAGAAAACAAGAAAATATTACAAATGTCATCTACAAAGAGAAAACACACTAGTTCTCAGGGAATTATTCACATTATTCTCAGAAAAGAGAGACAAGCACACTCTCCAGAAATCATTGTCTGAGGGAGGAGAGCTTAATTTACTCTGTGTCCTCCTTGGTCGGTCAGTAAATTCCTTAAATCTTTAGAGAATGCTTTTGTCAAGAACTTTGAGAAGGCTGGCTATCAGTCTATACTGGCTCAGTAGACGCAAAGTGTGCTATCAAATCTCTTCACTGAGACCTCATCATCAATCAGATCTGAGGATTTATGAGGAGTTGTATTTATGTGAACCCACCGATTCTCAAATACTGTCACTACTACTGTTATATACATCTCAGTTGATCCATTCCTGGGACTAAAATGATATTCACATAAACCATTTGGATATCTGTTCCTCTCAATTTATGTAGTACCTGCAGATTGTTCAATGTGAAAATTAAGACAGGAGTTTTTATCCTAGTTTGCCACAGACTCTCCTATGGAAAAATGTATAAATATTCCACAGAATCAGAATATCTGGCAGTAAAGGTCCAGAATCGATATTTAAAAAAAGTTTTGCAAGTAATTTTGATGCAAAGCCAGGGTTGAAAAATCACTGCATAGTATTGCTATGTTTGCCGAGGAAAAGAGATATACATATAAGAAGCAGGGAGAGGAGGAGGAAGAGGAGGTGAAGGAATTGGAGGAGGAGCAGGAGGAGGAGGAGCAGGAGGAGCGGGAGGAGCAACTACCTTAAAAGACTGATTGGCACCAACTTCTGTATTTTCTAATTGCCTCAGAATATAGCCAGTTCTCACAAAAATTTCTTCATGCGCTGTTTATAATGAACATGGTGTTTAAAAACTACAACAGCACAGTTCTTAATTATTTCTGTAGAACATTTAATTTTACTTTCCCACTTTCATCATTGTTACTCCTGATATTCTGATAACTTCTATAATAATAACTTGATCCAAAATAGAGGTAACCTCTGGTCACCTCTGTTCCATGCACTGATCTCACATATTGTCATTTCCTATCTCCACTTACATTAAGATAGTTTGCTTAAGAGGCCCTGAACGATGTGGAATGGGGATTTTGTAAAGCTGAGTGAAGTCAAAATGACCTTCAGAAGTTTCCTATTCATTATGTCTTATTTCTGTAGTTACTACGGCCAAGAATAGATGGTCTGTGAACACAAAGGCTGCACACAATGTTACCTTAAATATCTCTGATGGTTGAGTGGTACAGATAGTTATTGATACTGAAATTCTATTTTCCAAGTTTGATGTCTGGCTTATGCTTATCATGAACTTTATTAGTGCCTTTTTTTATATTCAAGCCTCACACAACATGTTAATGTGATTCATCCCAAATTGGAATGTGTTTTAAATAAGAAAAATTATTGTGTAGTTTAAATTAGAAGAACAGAAAACTTATTCTTGTTTGTGGCGTGAGTTTGATACTCTACCATTTAATTGAACTGTCTTTGAGTCTTGGTCATAGTATGGCTCATGGTCAGAACCCAGCTCAAGATCCCCAATTCACAGGATTTAAAAATCCATGCTATTTACCCAAAACTCTATCTGTTTGCCGGAAACCACACTTTTATGATAAACAGTTGCCAGAGATGCTTTCTACCTGATGTGTTTTCTTTCCTCGATGTGTTAATACCCTACTCTTCCTCTCTCCTCTGAGTTTCTTTTGTCCAGTCTCTGGGTCTCTCTACCCATCCATCTGGGTCTCTTACTTCCTCCATTTTGTCATGGGCTACAGGAATTAGTATTCTTCCTCTACCTGATACCCATTCTGCCTGGCATATTTACCGGGGCCTGGGTAACTACTATTATGTATTTGGGAAGGAGTTCAGAGAGTAGTTTTTGACTCTTTATACATCTGAGGTGTTTATTGTTAGATGAATTTTATTCTGTTTGGAGTTGAAAACTTTGACTACAATATATGCAAATAGATGAGGAAGATAGTTCATATGACGGGAATGAACATATGAACTTCCTGTGACATTAGACATTTTCAAAGCTAGTGTAGTGTGCACTTAAAGAAATAGGATAGAAATATCAGTATCATATTTATTAATATTTACATATTAAGCACTCATTTGTACATAGCACTGAACAAGGAGATATAAGCATTAGAAGTTGTCTAATACAGGTCCCCATTCTCAAGGAGCTTACAGTCTGGTTGGTTAGAAAAGACAAAAAAACTTCACAATAGTTAGAGAATTCATTCCGTTTTAACTTGGAATTTACTTTCCCACTTTCTTCATTGTTCCTCCTGATATTCTGAATGTTGGTAGAGAACATTGCAAAACTGTAATGATTGACTCCATTGCACATCTATGAATTCCTACTTCATCTGTCTTCAACACACTCTGACTTAATTCTCTTCAATTTCTTTTCATATTTCTCACAACTGTCTCACTTCCTTCTCACCCCCTCCCATCCCTGCATTAGTTCTTTTTTTTTAAAATCACTTTATTGAGATATGATTGACATTAAAAAAAAAGCTGTTACTATTTAATGTATACAGCTTGATGAGTTTGGAGGTAAGTATACATCTGTGAAACCCCACAATGTATGCCATAAACATATTCATCACCTCCAAAAGTTTCCTCCTGTTCTATTTACTTACTGATTTATTATTATTTTTGCTACTAATTCGTGGGTACATGTTTCTTGTTACAGTCATTTCCTGAGGTTGGATTTGTCCATTTCTGTCCTAATGACCTGGGATCCTCTCCATGTCTGAATTCAGTCATAATTAGCTTGATTCACTTGGGTCATCCTAAGTCTTTATTGGCCTCCATGCCTCTGTTTCTTCATTCTGACTTCATCTTTTGTTACTTTGTTCCAGTCTCTGTAGTCCTCTTGTAGTTTTGTTTGTATCCCTGTGATTTGGGTTTTGTTTGATATGGTTTTTGTTTTTGTTATTGGATATGGTTCCCTTAAAAAAGTCTCAGTCTCTCTCAGTGTTGTAATAACTACTTACTGACTTGTTTTCTTCATTCCAGTCTTGCCCATCCCTTCAGCTTTCACGTTGGTACTCTCTCAGGCAATTTCCTTACATGCAATATATGATTTTTCATTTATTGATTTCTATCTGCATCTCCATCTGCTCTCCAAACACACAATTTTTCTGCCATAATGTACTATTTACTGTAACCCAACAAGTTTGAATTCTGGCACCATTTGAGAGAGTCCAGGAGAGGACTGGGCATTCTCAATCTGAGGTAAAAGGGAAAAAATGCAAAAGCATAATAAAATAATGGACAAAGAACATTAAAAGAATTTTGTAATAAAGAAATATGAAAACCCAAAAATATAGAGAAAACTGTAAAATACCTGGTAATCAAGTCATGCTAATTATAACAATAACATATCAATTTCAAATATCATATTGATATAAAATTTTAAAATAAGAAATTCTAGCATTGATGATGTGCGATTGTTTTAATGGTACCTGGGATTTGTTTTAATCAGCTGTGGTAAGGCATGCAGACCCAGAAATGATTGTCATGAAGGAAGAAGTTTTTCTTATACTCACAATTGCTTACAAGCAGGAGGTACGGCATGCCATGCAGGGCCACACAGGAAAGCAGCGAGGCAAGATGGGCAGGCAGAGAGAGGGAGGAGCCGTGGGGTGGGAGCCTTTATTATGTTCTTCGTGGGAAGGACTGGGTGAGACAAGGTAAGCAAGCTCAGTAGGTTTAGGATTGGACAGCTTGAATACTTTTGGTGAACTCTAGGCTGTTAGGGGTGGTTCCTAGTTGTTCAGAAACTGGCCTTGGGGTGATCAGGGTAGGGGGACAGTGTTTCTAGACTGAAAGAGCCTGATAAAATGAGGCAGATGGGGGTATGAACTCAGATTGATTGGTTTGCATACCAAAGATAAGCTCCCAGGCAAGTCCTTTACTATCTCTAGGATTTAGCTAACCCTGGGAGGGGTAATTCCTCCCCACCAGCAGGTACCCAGATACCAGAACATCAAGAATACAGAAAATAAGAAAGTATAGTCAATATAGTGATTATGGGTAATCTCATATACATACCATGGACAATTGTTTCCTCTCTTGAATCATCAATTTTTTCTCCATATAGAGAACTTAAAATTCTTTAAAAGAACTTAAAATAGTTAAAGGAGTATTGCAAGGGAACAAAGGTAGAGGACTTTCACCATCTGATTTCAAGAATTACTATAAAGCTACATCATCAAGACAGAGTGGTATTGACATAAGGATAGGTAAATAGATTAATGGAACAGAATACAAAGACCACAAGTAGACACACAGACATCAATTGATTTTTGGAAACGTTCCCAATTCAATTCAATGGGTAAAGAAAAGTCTTCTCAACAAATGAGGCTGGTAATAACTGGTAAATATACGGAGAAAAAGGTAACCTTGACTCTCATCTCACACTGCACTCAAAATTAATGTGAAGCATGAATCTAACATAAAAACTAAAATTGTAAAGTTTCTAGGGGAAAAAGCTTCTTTCATAAGAATAAAATCCTCTACAATATCTTCACGATCTTGAGGTAGGCAAAAATTTCTTAGAGAGGACAATAAATCCAACAACTGTAATAGAAATAAAATTAAGAAATTTATCTTATTGAAATTAATATAGAAAGAATAACAACTCAATAGTAAAAAGATAAACAGCCTAAAGAAAATGAGCAAAGCTCTTGAATAGACACCTCACTGAAGAGGTTATTCAAATGGCTAATCAACAAGAGAAGAGGTATTCAACATCATTAGTGATCAGGGAAATGCGAATTACGGCCACAAGAATTACCACTTAACTCCCACTGGAATGGTTAAAATTGAAAAGACCAATAACACCAAATATTAATGACGAAGAAGTACAATAGGAACTCTCACCTTGGAAATTTGTTAGTGTTGGTTTTCAACCTTGGGAGTTCCTCAGGTGAAATTTGAAAGTGGTTCCTGCACACGGAGTTCAAGGAAAGACTGAAGAAAGAGGCAGACCACTCCAGACTGGAAGGTGGCAGGTTTAATAGGCTTGTCTTGGGCGGCCATAAGACTAGCAGAGCTCCACATCCACCCACCAGAATCTTAAAAGTTTATATAGAGAGGTTAATGGAGTTCAGTCACGTATTCAGTCCAGACGATCTCAATAACACATTACTGTCTCAAGGTTATGTCCTTGAAATGGTTATGAGAATGGTGGGCTGAACGTACATTCCAAGGACAGGGGAGGGGATAAGGAACCTCTGATTGCCTGAGTCTAGCTTGAAGATCAATCAAGGTCATGTCCTCCTGATGACCTCCTCCAATAGTTAGGTAGTTTCATATAACATTAAACACAAATTTATCTTATGACCTGGTAATTCTACTCCTAAGTATTTACCCGAGAGAACTGAGACACATGTCCACAAAAAGACTTGCATAAGAATGTCCAAAGCAGCATTATTCATAACAGCCTAAACTAGAAACAATCCAAATGTTCATCAACTGGAAAACAGACTCATACATTGTGGCATACTCATACAGTGGAATACTAATTAGCAATGAAAAGGAACAAACTACTGATATATGTAACAACATGAGCAAATCTCAAAAATCTTGTGTCTAGCAAAAGAAGTCAAACAAAAAAGAGAACATATTGCATGGAAGTGACACATGTCAATTCTGCCCATATACCACTGGTCAAAGCAAAGGTGGCTCCACCTACATTCAACAGGGCAGGGATGCCTAATTGTCCCATAGGAGGAGAATTGAATATTTTGAAAATGAATTCAATTTATCACACTTAGATTATGGTATAGGAGAAATCTCCATATTACATAGAAATTATTGCTTTGTGTTTTGAATTGATATTTTTTGCCAGGTTTTAATTTACCTTTTGGCTAGGTCTTGGGAATGTAGACTAAAAATATAGTTTTTGTTTTTGATCCTATAATTAAGTGGAGTCAACATTCAATGCCAATCCGTTTGCAGTAATTTATCCATTCATTTCTTGTTTGGTGAAAGTTTATCTTCTAGTAGTTCCTTAAACAAAGACTTATGTAAATTATGTTCTCTGAGTTTTAACATATAGTAGTTTTTGGTTGACTTTATGCTCGAATGACAGTTTGACTAGATATAGAATTCTCAGCTTGTACTTTCTTTGTTTGAGGACTTTGTTGGTGTTAGTCTACTGTTTTTTCCAGGGAAGTCAGAGCTAGTTAGAATTTTTACTATAGAGGTTAGTTGAGCATTTGCTTAGTTACCTTTCTCTAACTCTGTCTCATTACAATTGTAAAATGCAGATAATAATAGTGACTATCTCAGGGTTGTGAGGATTAAATGAGGTGTCACATATAAAACAAACGTGAATGATTACTGTTATTATTATCATAATTTATTAATCTGGTCCCATTTTCTTATGGAAATGTTCTTTTCCATCTGTGATTTAATTCTCTTATTTCTGAGACATTTCCTTAATTTACATCTTATTTTTTTTCTTTTCTAGTCCTTTGATTTTCTTCTTTGTTAACACTATTTATGCAAATGTTGGATCTCCTTTCTCTATCTTCCTAAACCCCCACTTCTTTTCTAATGTTTTAAAATCTTTGCTTCTTTCGTTTTACTCAATTTTTGTATAGCTGGGTTCTGTTTCCTTCTGTGCTTTCTTTCAGTGAGTTTATTTTTCTCTGTGCTGCTTCCAGTTTGATTCTCATTTCTGTGATGGCTTTTTTTTTTATCTTCTACTTCTTTCTTGAGCTGATCTTGCTTATCTTCCACCTTCTATTATTGTTTTACCATGGCTGCTCTGACTCTAGTATCTCTGATTTGTGTTTTTGTTTTAAAGAGGCACTTGCTTCATTATGCTTTTTATATGTAGTACACTATATCTGACTACAATTTTTATTTGCTCTATGTCATTATTTCTTGGGTAATTGGTCTACACACCTTTTATTTTCCTTGCTGGTTTTCTCCTTTTTAAAAAATAGATCTTATGCAGTTTCCTTTTTCTTCTTCTTCTTTTTTGAATGAGGATAATCTACTTGCAGAAGAGTTTGATAAAGAGAGGGCAGTGTTATGATCCAGACTAATAGGAATTCTATTTATGACATGGGCTGTATAAATTCTTTTGGCTTTTATTCCTCTCTAGTCCATTAAAAATGGCACTATAGGCTGTTTTAATCTTCTTCTTTGTCTCCCACTCAGATCATTGCCAAAATACAGCTTGTCTATGTGTTTCCTAAATTAGCTCCACTCCCTCAGCTATTTTAGACTTGATGGCAATAGGATCCAAAGAGGCTTCCACTATTAGCTTATACACCTCATTTATCTTGTTTTAAGTATGAAATAATTCTTTAAAATACCTTACGGCATGGCACTTGCTTTAGAGACGTATGCTCTGCTGGCCTTTTGGCCTTTTCAGCTGTGATTGTCCTCTCTTCATATCTTCCTGTACTTTCTCTTTGACCGTCACAACTTTTTCTATCCCTTCTTTTGTTTTATGATTCGGAGCTTCAGATTTCTCTAGTTTAATTAAAGACAGATTTTTGTTTCTATCTCATATTACTTATAGAAGGGGCAACATTTAACTTATTTCACTATGATTAAATCTGAAGTTCTTTCAGCCTCAAATTTATATATCCCAATCGATTAAGGTGCTTAGCAGAACAAAAGTGTCTTAATTTTCCCATGGTCTGCCCAGGTTGAAGGGTAGTGTGTTTTTAAGCAGCAAACTTCTTTTCTCCTCATCATATATGTGTATACATATCTAAATCTATCTATATATATATGTAATTTTATTTAAAAAATAAACTGGAAGGGAAAATTCTAAAACATTGATTGTAATTATCTATGCATGCAAGGAACCAATGATGTCCAAAACTTTGTAGGTGTACCAGCTTCTAAGAATTTGCTAATCATCTATCAGGTGACAGATACCAAATTTGGAAAGATGTAGATACAACAGTCAGGATGTGGAACAGAAGTCCACGGATAAGCAAGTCAGGAAGGAATTAGTATTGGTGTGGGAGGAGAGATGAAGTCGAGAAGCTCCGTTCATCTTTAAACTTGCATTTCTGAGCCATGTGGTAAAATTGCGTGTGGGTGTTTGGTCTGGTTTAAAGGACGGTGTGTCAGGAGGAAAGAAGCATGCCATGTACTTTCATTTCTCTGTCCCATATTTACCCTACAGCCTGGAAAATACAGCCTGGAACATTCTGTCTCATTCTTTAAGGTACAGTTCAAAGATGATCAGTTTTCTCTAGCTTTCTAGGTTCATACCATCTCCTCATTCCGCTTTGATTCCTCCTGTCTCTCTTTTTGCTTACCTTAGGTGTTTAAGCATGTCTTTATTATAGGACTTAAAAGGTCCATTTAAATTATTATTTGTTTGTCTATTGCCTTTTTTTAGATTGTGAATTCTGTGAAGACTAGGATTCAATCTTATGATTTTCACTTTCCAGCACACAACTTGAGATACATTGAATTCTTATTAAGGTTTGTACACTTCATGGAATCATGTTCTTCCTTTTTTATAGCACTAAATATCCTGGCTTGATGGATGCCTTAGGAGTTTGACAATGGCTAGTGCAAAAGTTTTCAATGTATTAGTTTAAATTTTTGTAGTGATATTTAAAATATCTGTGTACGTTTATAGTTTTCATGATTTAAATACCTAGAATATTTAATATTGTTACAAATATTGTAGTTATAAAAACAGGTTGCATTTATTGAGAGACTTTTTGCCCATTCTGTGCAAAAATTATATTTTAAAAAGAGTTATAGAGAGTAAAATCACAATGTGTAAAACTTTCATTGCTTGCCCTTCATGAATTTTTCAATCAATCTGAGGAATTTTAGTTTTATTCAGCTTGGACTACAATATATTTCCCCAGGCTGTGTCTAACTCATGGCAAATGATCACTTGCAGAATAATTCTAGGAGTTACTTTCCAATGTTTTGATGACTATGATCTGATCATACTGTGTATATTAGCAAAGAATGTAAGTGTGATTTGCTTTGTTATTTTAACAAATAAAATTTGTTGAATGCTTACTATTGACAGGCACTGTGTTAAATGCTTTACACAAATGATCAACTCTGATTCCCTATTTTATTGATAAAACTAAAACTTGGGGAGCTTAAGTAACATGCTTAACCTCACTCAACTGGCCAGTGGCTGAACGACAGTGTAACCTGAGAGCTTATATTCTTAGCCACTATACTATTGCAGCTCCATAAAAGATAAATGAAAAATAGCTACTGAATTTGACTCAAACAGGTAAACAATTGTTTGATAATACTCTGGTTCTGCTTATGCAGACTCAAAGTCAGATCTAGTGAGACTCAGAGGTTTCTTGGCAAGTGATACAACTTAACAGAACTTTTCAATTACTATGCAGAGCATCATGGAGCCAGTCTCAAACTCATCTGACTTGTGTGCTTAAAATTCCAATCCCTTGTGAAATGGCTGAGGATGTTTAAAATTGGAAGAAGCTTCAGTAGTATGGCCTTCCATGACCTCTTTTTCTGCCTCATCTGACATCGGTCAGAATGGTGATGTGAGGCTGGAGAGAGCAACAAGGTGGAGAACATCTCACAGCAACAAAGTTATTTTGCTGGGCATAGTTTTTGTATATGTGCGTGTATTTTGTGAAAGTCTCTAATTTTAATAAAAACACTAAAAATTGCTTAGTTCAAAACTGAAAGGCAAGGCATAATATTACATGTTTCTTTATCTCTTTTGTTTTGTAAGTGCCAATAAATAGAGAGATTCAGAGTTATAAATGGTGCAGTTGTTTGTGGGAGGGAAGATATTGGTTTATATGTTTATATTTGTAACAAGGAATGTAAAATTATTTGTTTATGTTTTTGAGGAAAATTAGTCCTGAGCTAACATCCTTTGCCAATCCTCCCCTCTTTGCAGAGGAAGATTGGCCCTGAGCTAACATCTGTGCCCATCTTCCTCTACTTTATATGTGGGACGCCTGCCACAGCATGGCTTGATGAGTGGTACGTAGGTCTGTTCCCGGGATCTGAACCTGCAAACCCAGGCTGCTGAAGAAGCGGAGCACGTGAACTTAACCATTACTTCACCAGGCCAGGCCTATAATACATTTTCTTAAAAAAAAATAAACAAACACATGAGCTATAATGAATGACTCTGTGTGTACCGCTTCTTCTTCTTTGTACTCTACAAATTTATGTTATGCCTAAACAGAAAAGAAAGGGAGAGAAACTGAAGGAGGTGGAGGGAGCAGAGCATAGGCTATTGCAGCACATCTTGCCTTCAGATCAAAGCTTCACAATACTTTGGGTGCGTGGTAAGCCACTGTGAGAAAGATAGGTGATTTCCTGTCTCCCAGGAGTCATCCTTGGGGCAGAGAATAAACAGCAACTCTTGCTGCTGACGGTAAAGCGGGTACTTCATTTCAAAGAACACCAATGAAATGAATAAGATAGTATAAAACCTACTAAAATTAGACCAGAAGATATTTCTACATATAAGTATGTGGAATAAATTGGAGTACCAATTTACAGGAGAATTATTAAGCTCTCTTTCAGATCTGCTGTAATGACTGAATTTCGCTCTTGGATCTACAATAATATTACTGGATTAGTTTTCCAAGCCGGGTAAAACTCTTGACTGTAATGAATGCTCCCTCTGCATTCAGAATGTACAGAGGCAATCCACGCAGGGTTTTCGCCTATCCTAACTAACTGTTATAAACAAGACCCTTAGGGACCTTAATAGACATTTTTTCAAAGAAGACAGATAAATAACCAACAGGTACACGAAAAGGTGCTCAACATCACTAATCATCAGGGAAATGCAAATCAAAACCACAATGAGATATCATCTCACACCTGTTAGGATGGCTACTTTCAAAGAGACAAAAGATAACAAATGCTAGTTGGGGATGTGGGGAAAAGGGAAAACTTCTGCACTGCTGGTGGGAATATAAATTGGTGCAGCCACCATGGAAAATAGTATGGAGATTCCTCAGGAAATTAAAAATAGAACTACCATATGATGCAGCACTCCCATTTTGGGGTGTACAGTGAGGTGTTGCATAACGACGTTTTGGTCAATGACAGACTGCGTATACAAAATGGTCTCATAAGGTTAGTAACATACAGCCTAGGTGTGTAGCAGGCCGTACCATCTAGGTTTCTGTAAGTACGCTCTGTGATGTTCATAGAACAACAACATCGCCTAACGACACATCTCTCAGAGCACATCCTCCTTGTTAAGTGACATGTGAGTGTATATCCAAAAGAAATGAAATCACTATCTTGAAGAGATATTTGTACTCCCATGTTCATTGCAGCATTATTCACAATAGCTAAGGTAAGAAAACAACCTAAGGGTCTGTCAGAGGATGAATGAATAAAGAAAATGTGGTATATAAATACAATGGAATATTATTCAGCCTTAAAAAAGAAAGGAAATCCTGTCATTTGCAACATGGGTGAACTTGGAGGGTGTTAAGCTAAATAAAATAAGCCAGATAGAGAAAGACAAATACTGCATGGTGTCACTTATATGTGGAATCTAATAAAAAAGTCAAAACGTAGAAACAAAAAGTAGAAAAATGGTTGCCGGGGGGCTAAGGAAATAGAGAGAGGTTGATAAAAGGTACAAACTCTCCATTATAAGATGAATAAGGCCTGAGGATCTAGTGTACTACATGGTGACTATAGTTGATAATGCTGTACTGTAAAATTGAAATTGCCAAGAGAGTAGAAGGTAAATGTTCTCGCCAAAATAAAAGGTAAATCTGTGAGGTCATGGATGTGTTAATTAACTCCATGGGGGCAAATCTTCTCACATTGTACATGGATATCAAATCATCATTGTGTACACTTCAAATATCTTACAATTATATTTGTCAATTATACCTCAATAAAGCTGAAGAAAAGAAGTCAATGGAAAAATTCATAAAAAACCAAAAAAAAAAAACCCTCCAAAGCCCTTAGGAGTTACTGTAGTACATTATTATAGTGATGGACCTGGAGGTAGAAAGGGAAATGTATATCCCTTCAGCATATGAAAAATTTCAATGACTCAATCAATTACTATTTACTGAGTACCTATTGCCTTCTTTGATATAAGGGACGGTTTTGTTCTTGAAATCATTTATGAAATCTGAAAGGGGCAGTTTACCAAAGTGATTAAGAGTTTGGGTTCGCCTGCATTGGGTTGGCCTAGTGATTAAGGTGTTGGACCTAACAGTTTAGGTTCAAATTTTGTTTCCAGTACTTACTGGTTGTTACTCTTAGGTAAGTTTCTCAACCTTTCTATACCTCAGTTTCCTCATTTGCAAAATGAGGATAATACCTTTGTTC
The DNA here is from genome assembly GCF_037783145.1 of Equus przewalskii. NCBI lineage: Eukaryota > Metazoa > Chordata > Mammalia > Perissodactyla > Equidae > Equus > Equus przewalskii. Next base: position 75,864,247 of record NC_091832.1, read on the forward strand.
TGCTACAACATGAGTTTATGTAATGCAGTTGATTCATAAATGAGAGAATAGTGTCAGTATAATGCAGAGTTGGCTCACATGAGATTTTTCCCTGCACGTTCATGTTTTGCATCACTAACTATCAGCAGCTGAACACGAAGTGTATGAAGACCCCGGATGCAGTGAGCTGTGGAGGAACGTAGGGCTGTGAATGGTGCAGACCGGTGACCCATCTTCCTCTTGGGTCAGTTTGACCACACGATCAGGCGGGCCATCATTGTTTGAATGCCTCTTCGTGCCTGTGGTGCATACCAGCTCTGTAGGCAGCCTCCATCCCTTCTTATACTCCTGTCAGTCCAGCAAACTCCACACTTTCAGAAAGGCAAACTCCTGTGTTTTCTATAGCATTTCTTCTACGTTATTGAGAAGGAGGCAAGCTACACATAAACTATCATTTCTTTAATTATTAGGTATTTATCACCTTTTTTTTTAAGGAAGCTACTGCCAGTCCTCCTCTTTTTTGCTGAGGAAGACTGGCCCTGAGCTAACATCCGTGCCCATCTTCCTCTACTTCATATGTGGGACGCCTACCACGGCATGGTGTGCCAAGCGGTGCCATGTCCGAACCTGGGATCCGAACCGGCGAACCCTGGGCTGCCGAGAGGTGGAACATGCGCACTTAACTGCTGTGCCACTGGGCCAGCCCCTATTTATCACCTTTTAAAAATGTATTTTGTTTTATTTTTTTGCTGGGAAAGATTCACCCTGAGCTAACATCTGTAACCAATCTTCCTCTCTCTCTTTTTTTTCCTCCCCAAAGCCTCAGTACATAGTTGTATGTTCTAGTTGTACATCATTCTAGTTCTTCTATGTGAGCCACCACCACAGCGTGGCTACTGACAAGGCAAGTGGTGTGGTTTCACGGCTGAGAATGGAACCAGGGTTGCCAAAGCAGAGCGCACCGAACTCTACCCACTAGGCAATCAGGGCTGGTTCTAAAAATGTGCTATTTTAAATTAATTTTTATTAATGTTGTGCTTAGAAAGTTGCATATATTTTGAATGGTCTTCTTTTAACTCTGTCTCCACCATAAGCCCTGCTAGGTCTAGCGAAAAATTTTATAGAATGGGATGTTTTCAGGAACATATGTATCGCATTTTTGTATCTATTTAGTATTTAGTACATCTACTTCATAGAATTTGTTTGTGGATCAAATGTGTTAATACTGTAATAATCTCTGATATCACCACCACTTACTGTGTTCTTGGCAATGTTCTGAGCACTTTACCTGTAAATCTTAGATGAAAATGGTACTTGGTAAATACTCACTTTTATCAGAGGAAACATTTACCTAATTTACATACTCCTGGTGCCCTGAGTCAGGAGCACAGGTTATGCCATTGAGTAAATCAGGAGAGAGGAGGGATGAGCACCAAAGGCATTGCAAATTTGTATGTGTGCGTGACAGTTCCCTGGTGGATGGCAGTACAGTGTCTTGTTTTAACAAAATCATATTTTACGATGGTAGTAAATTGTCTTGAAGAGTAGGAGTCTTTGCTAAATAGTACAGAGGTGTTGTTAGGGTCAGAAAAGGACCTGCCAAGAATAGTCTTTTTAGCTCATATAAGCCTCCTTTTACAGTCAGACCTCAAATTATAGAAGTATAATGTTTATTTATATATATTTAAAAAGTGTAATTAGTGATAACTCACACATACTCATGGCATTGTAGGTGGAGACAAGCTATAACATTACGGCAAAGGGGGCCCCAGTGCTTTTAAGCTTGCATAAGTGATTTCTATCTGGCCAAGGCTCAAGGTCAATTTGGTAAAGAGTACTTTGATGCCCCTTTCTTTTCCCTTTCTTTTTCCCCTTGGACTTTGGGATCAGAGAGTCTGGGCTTGAATCCCAGCTTCACCAGCTCACAGCTGTGAGATCGTGACATCTTTGACACTCGAGTTTTCTTGTCTGTAAAATGGAGACAATACTATCCATTTCACAGGAGTATTTTGAGAATTAAAAGATGAGTGTAAACTAGCAGTTCTCATATCTCTTCCGCTGGTGGAATGCCTGAAAGTATTTTTTTTTCCAGTACCGTGAAAGCTGATACATCAAATAAAAACCAAACAAATCATTTTGTGGTAAAATAACCCACAGACACCTTGTAGTGTCCAGTGATAGCAGGCACAATTGGTTAAGAAAAGCTTACAGAAGAAAAACCTAAATTGAGAAAGTGCAGTCTATTAACTCATCTTCTTGGGAGAAAAAAAACCCATAGCTCTGCGTTCATAGTTTTACAACTTCAGTCGTTTCTTAGAAACTCAGGGATTAGTCTGATGTGTAGAATGCTCTAGTCCTGAACTTGCAATGTAGTGCTGACTCATTTACTCAATAACTATTGAGCACCTACTGTATGCCAGGCTCTGGTCTAGACACTGGAGAGGCAGAGGCGAGCAGGACGAAATCCTTGCCTTTAAGGCTCTTCCACAATAGGAGGGAGGCGAACACCTCCGACTAGAGTGAGGTGAGAGGGAAGGAGTGGATAAGTTAGGAAGCCATTGAAGGGTTCATTAGAGAGGGCAACTGATGGTGGCCTCGACTGGTGTGGCAGCAGCAGTGGCTGTGAGAAGTAGTGAGATTGAGAAAATGCTTGGAAGGCAGAGTTTCCAGAAGTTGCAGTTGGATTGGATGGGGTGAAAGATGGATTGTAGGGGTAAAAGAAAGAGAGGAATAAGGAATGATTCCTAGATTTTTGGCCAAGCCATCTTGTAAATGATGGTATGTCAAGACCCAACATACTTATTTTCTGATCACATCTCTTCCTCCTTTTTGTGCCCCTCACTCAGGTTTTAAATAATCAGTGTCCTCATGCTGCCTTCTGGATATCCACAGTACCCACCTGTGATACTCTGTCTAGATTTCCTCTCTCCCAAAAGACTCAGGCTCCCCGGTTATTTCTTCCATTTTGAGACGACCTCCAGTTGAGACTCTAATTCCTGCAGTTTTCAATTCAGTGTTGACTCAGATGTCAGCTGTTCCTTCATTGCCTTCTGTGAAGTTCCCCCAAAAGAATTTGCTTCAGAAAACAACATTAGTGAGCTATACAGAATTTATTGGTTATTTCACATTTGATTTGGAAGAGCGGAGTCATATTGCATTATGACTATAGCCAAAAGTCTGAAGTACTCCTTAAACATTTATTTTCTCTGAAGTCCTTTTCTTTGCCACAAAACTATCAAGTGTCCTGTTGCTTGCCTCCTTCCCTGATTTAGCGCTCAAATTTATAACTTTAGTCTCATTCCTTCCATATTTTTTCGGGACCTTCAAATTTTATTTTATTGAGGAAGCAATCTAGCCTCTTCCTCGGTTATTACCTATTCACTTGCATACTAATATGGAGATCCAGCAAAATAGAGTCTTCTAGTTACCAAGATGTAAACTCTCTGCCACTTGGGTGTTACAACAGAGTTTTTCCTATTGCATACTTATTTGTCATATGTAATTCACAATATGGGGCAAAATACCAAGAGATTTAGCTATCTCAAAAAATATTTACCTTTAAGAATGCATAATCAACCAAGCATACTAACTAAACGATGTTTACTTGGTGTAGGGCACCGTTGTGTGTTTGTGTGTGTGTGTGTTTGTGTGTGTGTTTGCTGGGTCCTTTACTCTTTCTAGGTCTCTGTTAGCTCTGTCAACCACTCTGAGTTTTCTGCTGTGAGAAATGGCCATGAGACAGGTTTATGGGCCAAATTTGTAAAGGAAAATGCTAATTCTGGTATAATCCCTGGTTGACAAAGAGGAATGAAGGATGGGTCCAATGGCCTTCACACCCATTATTTGCTATCAGTTCCTTCCTGATGTTTCTCTCCTTTGTACACAACAGGGATTCCTCAAGCTGTTTCAGCACACAGCTACCCACAAACAATTAACCACATATCTTAATGTCTTCTCTCAGTGTACAATTTTGGTCTTAGGGTGATTTTAGAAATCCATTTCCAGATCACCTGGTGCACAGTTGCACCAATTGATTAGTGTGTTCCATCTAGCATTTCCAAGCAGGTTCCGCAATTTGCATTGTGGGTGACTGAACTATATATATAAAGGACCATTACAACCACCCTGGCCAGGTGTATTCCAAGAAAGAGAGAGCTAATAAATTTTAGGTTTCAATAAGCGATGCTTCAAATGAAAGCTAACCATGCTCCTTGGAAGAGCTTACATCATGTTGTCAGTCTCATCTTTTGTCCATATGCAGACTCATCATTTCTCCAAAGCTTGTTACAGGGCAAGGCGGCCTGGAGTAACTCTTGGTGAAGGCTGTTGTAGGTGATCTGAGGGAAGTCACTGGCTGAGATGTTTGTTCTTTCTCGACTCTGAGTCAAGAGAGTTTAGGTAAATGGTTAATCTTTTCAAAGCTTTTAACACCTCTGTGACTTGCCAGCATTATTCTGTCACTTTGGAATTCCCCTCTACCTTCTTTCACCTATTAATTGTTTGGGATTAACTCCAATGCCGTTTTCTGCACGAAGCCTTTTCTTTTTCTGTCTCAATGAAAGTGAGCTGTCCTTTCTTCTTGACTCTCACAGTCCTCTGCTTTTACCTCAGCCAAAGCACTTAATTCATCATGCCAGCATTATACTTAGTAATTCACATGTCAGTCCCCTTCTTTGGAACATAGATTTCCTGAGGAAAGGGCTGTGTCTTATATTCTATTGAATGGACACATTTATGTACCCATTCAATAAATATTTATCAAACTCCTTTTATATTTTTTTTCAGTGAACTCATGGAACTTGCAATCTTTAGGAGGCGAGAGAAAAGGAAACAGGTGGCTAGAGTGAACTGTACTAGAATTCAGCGTATTCACTGTGATGGAGGGGAAGTACAGGGTATGGTGGTGACATGCGTAGTGGCATCCAGCTCAGACATGCATTCCACATGTATGAATTGTCACTAAGTCTTTTAAGGCTTAAGGCAGGCTCAAACTATCTGGTCCTGAGGGCAACATAAAGGGGATATGTTTTCAGAACTTATCCTTGACTCTTTCTAGTAAGGATCCTTTCCAAGGATATATTGAAGAAATGCTGAGATTCAGAGACTGCTCTTCCTTCCTGAGCAGGGAATACGGAAGAAGGATGAATTGGTGAGTGGATTGTTGGCTATCACTAAATAGAACTGGAAGTTCAAGCACTTGTGAAAGACTTGGGATTTTACACAAGCAACAGTTTTTCTCCCTTTGCTTTAGTAACTAAACTGCTATTTGATTCAGGGAAAATGTGCCTCACTAAAAAAAAAATTCTAGTTTTCTCAGATTCCCTTGCAGCTATGGATAGCAAAGTGATATAATTTTGGCCAATGAGAAATAAATAACAGTCTGCTGAGGGTTCCTGGAAAAGCTGTTGCGTCTCAGATCTGGTGCCAGCACTTCCTCCTCCCCACTTTTTTTCTTGCCTGGAACATGGATGTGAGGCTGAAGGTGGAGCTACCACCTTATGAGCATGAGGAAAGGATGAAAATCACATGCAAAGGAATGCAAAGTAGAAAGATGGAGAGACTGGGTCCACGATTGCATGAATGTGTATTGGGCTCCAAACTTCATGTGATGGGAAACAAACAGACCCCTATGTGTTTAAGCCACTTATACTCAGGCTTCTTGCTGCTTGCAGTTAACTTCATTTCTAACTGACCCAGCTATCAATTGTAACATGAGCCTTTCAGAATTAGTTCTACATCTTCATGTTTTTCTGCCCCCTTACCCCCACCCCCTGCTTTCTGGAAGTCTGAAGTAATGAAAATAGATGATTTCCTCTCCTTTACATTATTTCATCATGTATATGGAATTCCTGATTACATATTGGAAGGGATTTGAGTATGTTTTTGTAAGAATAAGATAAAAATGACACAGGCAGAGCTCATCCCATGAGTCTCAGTACAAAAGAATATATTTTCAAAGATGTCTATTGCTGCATTGCTTGTCATGGCAAAAATAAATGAATAAGCAAGTGAATAAAGGAATAAATGAATACATGAGTAAATAAATAAAGCAAAGTAAATACTCATCAATAGAAGAATGGCTGAATAAGTTACAATATAGACACACAATTAAAAATAATTACAACTATACTACTAAACATACTGGAATTTTTGTGAGATGAGTGAAAAAAGTAAGAAACGTGTGTGTGTGTGTTATTGAGATGGTTATTATTTTACACAGGGGTTTTATATATATAGTCTATGTGCTAATATATATATATATGTTACATGTGTATGTGTGTATATTTGTATGTCTTGTATAAACCTGAAAAACTATAGATGATAAATTCTAACTAATGCTAGTACCTGGAGGTGTGCAGGTGGTTGAGGGGCAGGTGACATTGGTTGGAGCCTGGGGATAATAGAGGAGCACACCCAAAAGGAAAAGATTAAAAAAAAGAGTGTTTTAAATATGTGTGAATGATATCATCACATTCATGCATTTATGTAAAATTAGAAATACATAAAACTTAAAAAGTAACTTGAATGATGTGCCCAACATCATAAGGTAGATAATACCTAAATCAAGATTGGAACTCAGATTGTCTGTTGTCACAGCTCTAGTTCTTTCCACTATTCCAGGCTTTCTTTGTTTACAAATATGGTCAGAGATATCAACAAATATGTTATTTTTTGGTCAGTCGAAAGATTGGGCACAGTAGTGGAATGCTCTGATTCTGGAGGAACTTAAAAAATAAAATTTAACCTTCATTTAAAAATTTCACCTGCCTTTCCCCTATTAAGTAAGGTTGCTATCAGTGGTAGGTATGAGAGAGTTCTTATTGATTGTATTTTTACACTTATCACTTTCTTCACCTTTTTTTTCTTAGGATCTGGGGTTTTAAGATCATATGAATTATTTTTGTTTATTTGAGAAAATATTAGCTGCTGCATTTGTGTCCAGAGTTCATCTCTTGGATGTTTTCCAGTTGAGGGCTTTAAGTCTCTGGGAATTACAATTATAAAAATAATTCAGGGGCTTGCTGAGTGGCATAGTAGTTGGATTGGCACACTCTGCTTTGGTGGCCTAGGGTTCGTAGGTTTGGATCCTGGGCGTGGACCTATGCACCACTCATCAAGCCATGCTGTGGCAGCATCCCACATACAAAATAGAGAAGATTGGCATAGATGTTAGCTCAGGAACAATCTTCCTCAAGCAAAGAGAGGAAGATTGGCAACAAACATTTGCTCAGGGCCAATCTTTCTCACACACACAAAAAATTCAAATGAAGTCTGCCTTAGAGAGGAAATAGCCACTGCAGACTAACAAATGAGGGAAAAAATACAACACTGTTTGTTGTTACCTCATGTTTTATAATGATAAAATATTAGGTGGGATCGGAGGATTTTTGGATAGCGAAACACGACACAAAGGCACAGGGATAAACGAAATGCGGAGCTCGTTGTTACATACAGCTCCAAATGAGAGGAGCTGTAACACTGGGCCACACAGGGACATGGTCACAGCGAGATGGAGCCGCAGGAAGTGACTTAAGTAAGGTGAGGTTAGCTAGGTTTCATGGGCTCTGTGTGGCTTGGCTAATTTGAATAGTTTCCAGGGCTGCTGGCATAGGGGCTGCCCTAGCGGCCTGGCAGCAGGCCCTGGGAAGATTAGGGCAGGTGCATTTTGGCCCTGGAGTGTGAAAGCTCTGGAAGGTAAGGGAAGTGTTTGGGATGTGGACTTAATCAGCTGTTCAAAAGGGGGAACTGATGGGCCTCTAACCAGGGCATCAAAACTGAGTCAAGACAACGTTTCAAAACAAAACAAAACTATATTGTACCTCATAAATGTCCAAAGTATGAGAATGATTCCCAAAGAAGAGTGTAGTTTAATCTTTCCTTACCTGTGGTTCCTCTGTTAGCATCATTCCTGGCTTATTGGGCTAACTAACAACAAATTTTGTTTATATAATTTCTATGAGAGTAATCAATAGGAAAATATCTATATTACTTTCTTAATAACATACAATTCATTAGATCAAGATTATTAAAAAGTCTCTTTTCTTGAATTTGTATATACATGCTAAAAATCATACAATAAACCATGGGGCTTTAATTCACTTTCTTCTTCTAGCTTCTTTCCGAGAGTTTCCTTCTGTAGTCTACCCCAAAATTGTGCATTAAAATGAAGGATTATCTGCCATCTATGGAATTATCAGTGCAACTGAGAATTAAAATGGCATACAGCACCATAAAAATGGCCTAGCCATTGTTCCTCTGCTGAATAAATTAAGGAAATACATTTGGCTGCAACAATTGCTTCTGAATGCCATTACCGTAAATAAAACGCACTTCTGAAATAAAGCAAATTATACCTGTACTTGAGTACAATGCATTGAAAAAATATTTGATGTAATGTTAATACTTCTCCCTTTGTAAACCTGCCTTGAAAATTATTTTCTCTTTAAAATGTATAGCAAATAGACAAAATAGTAGATATGGCACCAAACAGATATTATAAAGACAAGATAGAGAACACGTGTGCACATGTATGTGCCTCAATACTTAATCCGCAATTGAAGGAACTAAGTGAGTGTGAAGGCAGAATGTAGCATTTGCTCGTGCTTACCACGTGCCCAGCATTGGGCCTGCAATTTTGTAATCATGTAAACATCAAGCAGCTTTGACGGTCGGTGTTATCCCCATTTCACAGATGAGGAAACTGAAGCTTCGGAACATTAGGTAATCGGCACAGATCACATAACTAGTGAGTGGCAAGGCAAAGCTTTTCACTATAGATGGTTGTGTACCTCATACGTGATGCAAAGGATGGTAGTCCTTTTTATTTTTCTTGTACTATATTTATTTTAATATGTTGCAAAAGCTATGACAAGTGCCTCTAGCTTGTGATTTCACATACATTATTGCCAAGTTTTAAACGTGAATCAATTTTAAAGATAAATATTACACAGTAGTACAAGTGGTATGTGGACATGACAATATATTAGGACTAAATTAGACCGCAACTTTTCGTTTCTTCATGACTTACTTCTTTTTCACCTATGACTTCATATCATACAGTTACTTACAGGGTAAACTTCAAAGTTTGGGATTATCCTGTACAGTCCAGCTCTAGCCAGCTGGCCTGTAAATTGATCTTCTTGAGAAATACCCACTGGAGGCCAAGAAGTTTATTCATTTTACTTCAAGGACACTGTGGGCGTGGCTCTCTTAAAATGCCCTCCATATTCCTTTCCATTTCAAGATCTTCATTGTCTCCACTCCACTATGACACCACATAACACAGACTTGGAATGCTCTCATTTCTATTATTTATAGAGCTTATTTTTTAAAAAATCAATAACTTAAGGGTTATGTCTATACAGCCACACCTCACTTCACAACTGAGATATGTTCTGAGAAATGCATCATTAGGCAATTTCATTGTTGTGTGAGCATGATGGAGTGCACTTACACAAACCTGGATGGTGTAGCCTACAACACACCTAGGCTATATGGTACTAATCTTATGGGACCACCATCAGGTATGTGGTTCATCATTGACCAAAACATCATTATGCGGTGCATGACTATATGTTACGGGTAATTAATCCGCAAATGTTTATTATGTACATTTTATATGGAAGGCACTGTATTAACTTCCTGGGCTTTATAATCTTATAATATAATTGAGAGGCAAGAGATACACACATGAAAGTGAACTTATAAAAAGTGATAGCAAAGTCCATGATGGTCATTGTAAAAGGACAATAGGATGCATCGGAAAGGTCATAATTTAGGATTAGACATGTGGACTTGCTGCTAATTAGCAGCAAATTAGTGTGAGCTTGGGCAATTTACTTAAGTGTTCTGGAGATTTCTCATTGTAAAATGGGGTAAAATCTATTTTGCAGACCTAATATAAATCTTAAGAAGATATTTTGAAAAATGCTTTGTAAAGTTTACAGTGACCTGCAAGTATATTTTTATTTGCTGCAATATCTTCTATGACAGAAGAATATGTTACTAATGGGAATTCTGAGAACGAGTTATGAAAAACTGGTTTCCATGTGTAGGGCTGGGACAACAGTAAATTTAATATAGTCAAAAGAGAGTACTGAATAGTTACAAAATTCTCCCTTTGGAACAATTAATTAGAAACTATTCTAAACATGAAAGAACTTATAGAAAAGATTAATTTGTCTCACTAGATTTCAGGACTTCTCATAAAATAATGGTGACTAAATCAGTGTGCTTTTGATATCAGGAGATGCAGACAGACTCCACACACGCGCACACACACATACACACATCACCACACACACAGAAATTGGAATATAACAGAGATAACATTGTAGACCATTGGGGGAAAAAGACTATTAAATGGGGTGGACAATTGTTAACCAAATGGGAAACAATACAATTAGATACCAACTTCACATTCTCTATAAAATAAATAATGTTCTAGTAGATTATAGACCTAGATTGTGAAAATCGAAACCTTAAAACTTTAAAAGAAAATATGGGAGAATATCTACATGACATTGAGATAGGAAAAGATTTCTTAAGACAAATGAAGCACAAGTTCGAGAAAAATTGGAAGTTTTTGACTACACTAAAATGAAAAATTTCTGTATGACTCAAGAAATTATAAACAAAATTAAGAGCTAAACTCCTTACTGGAAGATTCTATTTTTAACGCTCATAATGGACAAAAAATTTTGTGTCCAGAATAAATAAATAACAGATACAAATGAATTGGAAAAACGCCAGAAATAGAAAAAAATAGGTATAGGATATGAATAGACAATTCACAAAAGAGGAAACGTATCTAGCCAATAACCATATGCAAAGATTTTCAAAATTCCAGTAATCTGGGAAGTGCACCCATAAATCAGCAAAAATTTAAAGTCCGATTATACCACCTGTTGGTGAGAATGTGGGGTGAATGAGAATTCCCACATTGCTTATGGGAATGTAAATTAGCACAATGTTTTGGAGGATGATTTCATGATTCTCAATAAAGTCAAAGATGCACATACTCTGCAAATCAGGAATTTACTTCCTTCTATTGAAGTTAAATAGACTCTCATACACGGACGATGTGATAGGTGCGAGGATGAGTATTTCAATGTTGTGTAATTGTGAAAATGATAAATGTGGGATCAGCCAAATTGTTTGTCAGTAGAGAAATGACTAAGAACGCTCTGGTTTAGTCTTACAAGTAAAGATTTTGCTGAAGGAAAACATGAAATAAAGAAGAAAGTTATCAAAATGGCTAAATCTCAATAACAATAGCTACAGAATGACATATGGAGGGATACCGTGCCTATGTGAATTCTACAACACTTCAGTGTATATGTAGTCTGCAGATGTCTACCAGCATAAAATATGCTTAAAATGACACAAACCAACTACAGTTTCATGTTACATCTGGGGAAGCTGGGAAACTAGCTTGAGGTGGAGTCTTAGTTGTATCAAATGTTTTATTCCTTGAAAGAAGGAATCCGAAGCAAAAAGGGGAAAATGTCAATGTTTTAAAAATCAGGATGGTAGGGATATGAGTATAAATAATCTTTTCTAGCATTTTATAGAATGCTTTCCTTCTGTATCTGTCATATATTTATTTTTTATACTCCAGAAGTTCTACTCCTACGTATTTACCTAGGAGATTGAAGGACTTTTACAATGAGGTTGAAAGACGTTTACCGTGAGAAATGAAAGACTTATACAAGCATGTTCATAGCAGCTGTATTCTTAATTCCGCTAAACTTGAAATAATACAAAATGTCCATCAACGGGGAAATGGTCTGCTCATACGATGGAGTGCTACTCAACAACAAAAAGAACTGAACTGCTGCTACACTTAACAACATGGACGAGTCTCGTAAAAGCTTTATGTTGAACTAAAAACAAGACACAAAAGCAACACTGTAAGATTCTGTTTATATGCAGCAGGATTGCCTACACAATCTGTACAGCCCAATGCAAAATGGAAATGTGAGGCCAGAGCTCAAAAAGCAGGAGAAAAGTGCCATTAAAAGTACTAAGATATAAAGCTTTCTCTTTGACAGTCTTTTGTATTGTCATGGCATTTTATTTGGCATGTAATGTTATTCTAAGTAAAGAAAAACTAAAATTAAAATAGTTTAAATTCATACTAAATATTAAAATTTATTGTTCATCTTTATATCATGTACTGCCAGTTTTAAATGCAAATATAAGAACATTTATCTCTTGTGCTGAGAAACTGAAATTATACAATTCATATTTTGTAATTCACACATGCATATGTATTTTGTTCTACCCAACACTGGAAATGCTGGACAAAACTAATTTAACCATTTTTATTTCACTTCTTGATACATGAACATCCTATTAACACTCTGTACCTTCATCTTAACCATGAGTAAGGTCTGAGGGTCAAGGAACTATGGGTTTCACTCTGCCCTGTCTTTCCTTTCCTTTTATGTCATCATTTTGGTTGGCCAATACAAGGAAGTGACGTGAAAGGAAGGGATATGATAGGGTTCCGTGGTCATTGGTGTTTCTTAGAACACCATTGCTTTCTTTCTGTGTTTGAAGCAAGCTCTGGTTGGAATGGAAAGCATGGCCTCTGAGGCTGTGGGTGCCTGTACTTACTCATTCCTAGAGGTACAAATGTGCTTACCTCTCTGAGTCTCACAGAAATCCCACTCATTTTTCTTGCCCCGGAATTCTGTCCTCTAGACACTGCACTAGACGCCGCAGTGAGGCACTGCAAAGTCCCTTTGTGAATGGGTGACAGGAACAGCAGACACACCTATCCTCCCATTGTCTAATCAGACTCAATTTATAAAACACAAGTTCAAAGAGAAAATTATTAATTATTAAAAGAGAGAATTCAAGAAAACAATAACAGCAGAGCACAAGACTAAATATCAGGCTCTTTTGGGCGTAGTTACATGTGTATATGTTTCAGTTACATGAATGTACACATTTCTCAGAACTCAACAAACTTAAAACCTGTATAATTTATTATATGTAAATTGTAAGTAAATAAAAATAAAACAAAAAAAATCACACCCCCAGTGTTAAGTGTAAAATTGCAAAAACTTTTTATGTTTTAGTGATTTAATTTTTCTCATGAATAACCCTATATCAAACAAAATAGATTACATTTACCAGTTATCTGCTTCCTCCATTTCCTCCTAGTTCCATGACCTACTTCAACAGTTACTTAAAAGTGGCGAAACTATTACACAGTCACAGTGGGTAATTTTTTTCTTGTTCCATATTTTTTTTACAAAGAAAGTATAGTTATCCCTTTGAATACTACAATACATGAAAAGATGATAATGATCAGTCTACAATTTCAACTAAACAAAGAAATACTGCTTGCTTCTTTTATGTCTCATGGAATACAAGATATGTTTGTAATTCATGAGAAATGTACATTCATTTTTCTCTATGACAGCGTAAGCCCCTAGAGAAAAAAGACTTGGATAGGGGTCACGATATTTCGCCTCACTGTACTCATTTGTCCTGGTCAAGGATGCATCTTGAAGGACTTTTCCCCCAGTGCCATGATAATCACACCATTGAGAAGAAATGAAGTTCAGTAATGCTGGCACTTTTGTTCACACTTAGATCTCACATCTGCAGTGCAATAAAGAGCTTTCACATACTTTCTTATGATTTTGCCATTTTCCCAACCACTAATCTACAGCAGGATGGTGAATTATTTTCACATTTGTCTGTAATACAGAAGCCAACATGCTGTTTAATTACTTCTCAGTTCATGAAGGCAATGTTTGATAGAGGTACTTTTTATAGAGACGTATGAATACATTTTTTCTATCTAGTGCCTTGTTATTTGTTCAGAGCTAATATCATTACTTTGAATATTTGCTATGTTTAAAAGAAAAAATAGCTTTAAGAAAATACTACAAATGGAAAAGATTTCAGGCATGAAAAAGTTTTTTTTAAGGCACACTGCATCCAGCAAATTGCTCAATGTTTTTATCTGTTGCCTACATGAAGCACCCTTCAAGCCTAGTCTAGGGGTACAGCCTGGGAAGACAAAGGCATTTACAAGCCTGTTCAGAGGAGGAGCACAAAACACGGAAACATCTTCCGAATCTCAAAAGCCATTACCTGAATTAGTATTACCCGAGTTCTTATTATCTGTGAACAATTCAATTTGTTCTTCTGTTTGAAAATTATACTATATAACTGAGTATGTTTCTCTTCATGTTCTGAATCAGTATTTTGATCGCTTGGCTGGAGAGTTTATACTGTTTATACTGGTTTATACTGGTCCCCCCGGGACCTAAATTCAGCATGTCCGGATCCAAATTATTCTCCTCCCTAAACCAGGTCTTCCTTATCTCTTCCTTAACTACACTTTTACCATCCTCTCAACAATCAAGATTTCAGTCATATTAGACTTCTAGGCTTTTCTTTCTCCCTCAAATCCACATTCTGAAGATTTTAGTCTGCAAGGTGCCCAAGAATTGGTTTTCTCTTTTCCATGCCTTCTCTTCAATCTGATGCTAGGGCTTCCTTCTTTTCCTCTGACTGTCACAATAGCACACAACTTTTCTTCCTTTTCTTAGTTTCTCCCCTTTCTACTGCATTGGGTATAGTCCCAGCCAGATGGATCTTCTTAAAGTGCAGTTTTGAATCTAAAACTTATAAAAAACTCAGTTAAGAAAATTAGTTCAGAGGAAGACTGATAAACCGAGAGGACAAATTATTAGTTACTACTCACTGTCATTTGCACAGGATGAATTTGCCTCAGATGTGGAGCTGGAGAGCAGTCCTGCCTGCAGGGTCTCAGGGATCAGAATCCTTCATGGTATTGTCAGCCCGTTGGATACAATGTTGGGACATAAAGAATTAGAGCTGCAAGATTCCTTGTGTCTCTCTGACTCCAAAGAAATGTGCATTCCTAACCTTTACTCTCAAAAATAGTTCTTTGTGTCCATTTTTATTTTTAACATTATGTAATACATAGAAAACTATAAAATTATAATGTACAATACACTGGAGTAAACCGGAGGGAATCTGGGGGTATCTATATGATGTTTAGTGAAAAGATCCACTACGTTTATTTAATGTAATATAAATATATACTTTGCAGATATTAAATATAGACTGTGCTTAAAATTTCCATATAAAATCTTCCAGGATTGGTAATGAGAAACTTGTACTTACTTCCCTAAACATATCTTTTTAAAGGTAGGTTTTATGCTTTCAATGGCTATAATTTTGTTCACATAGCTATGTGATTTAAAAATTAAAACTATTTTTTCAGCCATTTTAAAGTATTTGTAGCAGTTGAAACTGTATTCAAAGCAGCACTTCCTTTATTCCCCTCAGAGATGAAACATCGAAATTGTTTTGAATGTCAATAGATTATGAATCTACTTGAACTTTTCTGTATCAGAATTTCAAAATAACGATGAGGCTCTAATTTTCAGAATGCGGATGTGTTTTTAGAGCCGTCGTCTACCTGAAGAGAGTTTGAATCAGAAAAGAGGCAAATTAGCCACAAACCCACAGAAGAATAACAAATACATGAAGGCAGAGAGTCGGAGCCGCTGCGTGGGTGATGTCTGCCAAGAATTTGGTCTGTCTCCCCGCCCCCGTTCCCCCCCCTGTGCCAGTACACTTAGTGCTTCCTGCTGAGCTCCTTAGGCGTCCGGGACATGACCTCCAGTAGCTCTGTAGGCTCCGTTTCCATGATGGGCAGCAATGCATGCTGCAGCTGGCTCCTGCAAGAGACCCGGGCCAAGGGCATGGTGGGGAAGCAGCAAGGACTAAATGAAGCTCATCATGCTCACTGCCTGCCACTGAGGGCTTCCAGGTCAGTCCTTCCTCTGCTAGGGCCACTTCCTAGGAACCCTGGACAGAGATGCTCACTGCCTGAGACGTCTGGTCTAGGAGCTCTCTGAGTGCCACTGCACAGCCCTATAGGCTTGGGGGATCAATATTTAGCACACCTAACCCCTTTCCAGTATACCAGTACCGACAGGCTTGCCTTGGCGCAGGGGTTGGAAGGCCCTGCTATAGAGCTCTCTCTCTCTCTCTCTTAGATAAGGCTGTTTCAAGGCAGAATGGATTAGGACTTCATGTCAAGGGATATTTTCCTAGGCCAGACTGGATAGTTTTGGATCTGTGTCTGGCTTTTCAACCTGAACTTGCATAAACAAACTTCCAATATCACTCTCACTACAGTACTGATGATAATCCCCTTGATAACCAATTAAGAACAAATTTCGTACCATGCAGATCATGGCCTCTACCATGTCCATTGGTACCCTTAATGAAATTGATCTCCAGCACATTCATGTATATATCCCATCTCTGTTTAAACTACACACCTTATGTGGTCAACCCTGTTAAGCTGGGGTCTATGTTGCCCGGAATAAGCTTCTCTGTGTGGCTCTTGAGGAACCTGTGTGAGAGTTGGAAGGCAGAAGTTAAGCAGTGGCTGTTACTCTCTGAAAGTGGTCTTAGGTGGATGCTGAGATGAACAAATGTAGGGGTGCCTGGTGGGTTCCTACCTGTCCTGGCTCTCCCCTGCTTTGTGTCCAGTCCCTGCCCCAGCCGCTCACTTTCCTGACCAATATCGTTCCCTGGCCAACCTGCAGGTGCTTGGCTGTGGACTCACAAATGTGCTAGCTACACAAAGGTGACAGCTTCCTGTAGATCTCCCCATGAGCTCCCCTTCCGGGGCCCTTTTTTTTTTTTTTTTAAGATTTTATTTTTTCCTTTTTCTCCCCAAAGCCCCCCGGTACATAGTTGTATATTCTTTGTTGTGGGTCCTTCTAGTTGTGGCATGTGGGACGCTGCCTCAGCGTGGTTCAACGAGCAGTGTCATGTCCGCGCCCAGGATTCGAATCAACGAAACACTGGGCCGCCTGCAGCGAAGCGAGCAAACTTAACCACTCTGCCACGGGGCCAGCCCCCCTTCCGGGGCCCTTTTGCTGCTGGATGAGCCTGGTTCTCAGATTGACAGGTGAGTATCTCCTCTGACCTCCACCTTCTGGATCCTCATTTTCCCAGCTCCTCTCACAATTGTGTGAGACCAAATTCCTACTGCAAATCCCCATTCCATAACATTCATAGTGACTCTGCTGCTCTGTTTGAATCCTGTCTTATACATCTTGTTTTCCTCATACTTCTGTTTCTCTAATTTTGTGGTCTCATCCCTTTCCTCAGCCTGTGTCTCCCACCAGAAATGCTTCCCCTCTCCATTTGTAATAGAAGAAATCTTAGTCACCCTTTGAAGATTCATTTCCAATACCAATTCTTTCTGGAAGTCCTCCTGGTCATCCCAAGTAAAGACAATTTTTCCCTTGAACTTCTGCACACTTGTACTTTTTATGATTCTCCTCTCTCTCGCTCTTTTTTGGTGAGGAAGATTTGGTCCTGAGCTAGCGTCTGTTGCCAATCCTCCTCTTTTTGCTGAGGAAGATTGGCCCTAAGCTAACATCTGTGACCATTTTACTCTATTTTATACGTGGGATGCCTGCCATAGCATGGATTGAAAAGTAGTGTGTAGGTCTGCACTCAGGATCCAAATCTGTAAGCCCTGGGCCACTGAAGTGGAGTGTGCGAGCTTATTCACTACACCACTGGGCCGGCCCCTCTCTCTCATTTTCCTTTTTATTTATTTATTTGAGGAAGGTTAGCCTTGACCTAACATCCTCTGCCAATCCTCCTCTTTTTGCTGAGGAAGACTGGCCCTGAGCTAACATCTGTGCCCATCTTCCTCTACTTTATATGTGGGTCGCCTGCCATAGCATGGCTTGCCAAGCGGTGCAGAGGTCTGTGCCTGGGATCTGAATTGGCGAACCCCAGGCCACTGAAACAGAGCACATGAACTTAACTGCTACGCCATTGGGCCAGACCCCTCTCTCTCATTTTTATAGTAAGTCATTTTAGTTCTTCTAATAGAAAGCAAATCTCTTCCAAGACAGAAACTGTGACTTAATCCTCTTGTATCCTAAGGCATTGCATCTGTAACCTACTTAATACTCAATGAATATTTGGTGAATTGAATTGAATATAGATATAGAAATAAAATCCCTGAGAAGTTTAGTAATTAGCCCAAGGTTATAATGGGAAGTCGGTTAATCTATTGAAATATTTGAGGAAAATTTGGTATTACCCAACAGGCAAAGATCACTAATAAAATTATAAAAATTCATATGCTCTCAATGTCTGATTCCAGGGCTGTTTTTTATAATGCAATGCAGATAATGCAGAGTAGAGTTTTTATTTTCCTTTCTTCAAAAACAATGCCAAAATGATTTTGCAATTAGGTTCATGATCATTTGAATTCAAATGATTTTTAAGCTTTGCTGTTATTAAACCAGGGAATTCATGCATATTTTCCTGCAAATGAACTTTTATGTGAAATTCCAATATGTAAACAGATAGAAATGGAGCAGCCTAGGGTGACGCATAGGCCAAACCTGCCCTCTCCCTGCCAACCCGTGGCCTGTCAGGCACCTCTGGAGAACGGAGGTCTGAAGGGAACCCAGTTTAATGCCACCACAGCATTTTCATTTGCGAGGGTTAAATCTCATAGCGTAAAGACATGGCATGATAGACATGCGGAATCTCAGGCCCTATCCTGGACCTGCTGAACTGGAATATGATGAATTGGAAGATTCCCAGGTGATTCTGATATGCACTAAAGTTTGTGAAGCACTGATTTAGAGGATTTGGGGGATGTTAGGATAGGAAAGGGACAAAATACAAATTTGTACATAGTAGACACGGGAACTCAGATTGAATAAATTGTATACCTAAGGGAAAACTGTGCAAATTCTCCTTTCCTATCTAATTTGGGCTAGGCTTGGCCACAGGAGAAATGTGTGCAACATTTGGAAGGTTGAGGACCCCGCAGCAATGATTCAGAAGGTTCGGCGCGGGTTCCAGGTGCTGCTGCGCTCATGCATGTGGCCCCGGATCCGCAGGTTTACCTCTTTTCGGTGGGGCAGCAGCGGGGCCTGCAGCTACATCGGCAGCAGCTGCTTCATCACTTGCTGTCTCTCCTCCTTCAGCTTCTCTATGTCCTGGGCCAGCCACATGTGCAGCTCCATGGGGAAGGGCACCAGATACATCTGCAGGTCCCTGGAGTGGCCATGAGGACAGACGCATATTTCTGCTTGTCTTTTGGGAGCTCCGGTTGATCTTCATGGGTTCTAGGTTTTCCTTACTGCAATTTTGCAGACTTTCCCCCTCCCTCTGGCCTGGCTGACCTACAGCAACTTCAGACTCACCACCAGATGCAGACACAGTAGCCTTGCATAGACATCTTCACCAGCTCTCCCTGTAGTCCCTAATTAGTGACGTTTCTCTGATTCTCCAACCACTCCTTTCTGGAGTTTTCTTTCCCCAGCTTCTCTCACAATTGTTAAGTGTAATCCCCATAATGAATCCCTTCTTCCGTTTTAGTCACTGTGGTCCTGCCTATCCCATTAAACCGAACTGACACACGTACAGATTCCACTAATTATCGCCCACATCCTGCTTTCCGATATGATTTCTCATTTCACAAGTAGCTTTATAGGTCTTCTCTATCGTCTCAGCTGAAGGTTTTCTTGATGCCTTGAAAAGAAAAATTACTTTTTCCAGAAGAACTTTTAAAACTCACCATGCCTAAAATAGTTTTTTTCTTTTGGCTTCTTGATGAGGCACAGAGGAGAGCTAAGGTGCTACTTAATGCCTCTCTTTATAATTTCATAGAGATAAGTAAAAAAAAAAAAAACCACCCAACAAAAGAGCACTAAATCAGAGAAGAAAGATCAGGAAAAATAGGCTATTAGGAGGAAGAGGAAAAGGGCTATCGGAAAATATAATAGGATAATAAGAAATTAAAATTGTTTCGTACCAGGAGGCAAATCATCCTGTTGAATCAGCCTCTCATCTTTTCTGTTAGCTGTTTTTCGGTTAACGTTTTGAATCAAGCAAATGCGAGTTTAAAGTAACCAGAAGACATAGCATTCTCATTTTTCTTATCTTAAGAAATGTAAAATTTGGCCAGAAAAATGAGGCCATTTTTACTCCTTCACATGAAATATTCTATTTTATATCTTAGGAGTTCTGTTGTGCCTTAAACTGAGTTATAAGATCAAAACAAAAGGAGATAACAGCTTCCCTTCTTCCTAATTTAATCCGTTTACTCTGCACCCAACTATTAATTACCTCTGGAATTCATTCCAATTTCCAAATTTTCTTTTCTACCTTTGACCAGGGTGTTTAAAAACTCCCCTCTTCAGACGAAATTTATTTTATCTTTCACAATAAGTTCTAAAATTTTGGGGTGAGTTCTTGTCTATTTTATGCAGCTGCCTTGGAAGTCGTAAATTTTAACATTTTCCAGCTCTTTATATTGAAGTAAAACATAATGTGTGAGCCTCCTTACTTTCCGATCAAGGCGTACATTGCTGGCGGTACTAAAAGAGTTCCTGCAACACTGTTTGCCCTCTGCTAGAATGAGAGCTCCATGAAGGTAGAGATTTTGATTTGCTCCTTATTGCATCCCCAGCGCCCAAACAATTCACGCCACACGGTAGGTGCTCAGCCAAGATTTTCTTTGTTGTTTCCCACACATGCTTTTATACACACAGTCTGCCTTAAACACAAACGTGCGAAACCTGAAGAGGGTCAGGACAAGATTTATGGAAGATGAAGCGTTGGATTGGCCCATACTCTGTTGCTTCCTAATCTGATTTGCGTGATTCAATGTAGTGTTCTTTGTGTATTCCGTTGTCTGAATTATAAATTATAAACAATGTACCACATTATTAACTGTGGTAGGCTGAGTAATTGCCCCCTTTCTCATATCCATGTCCCAATCCTTGGAACTTGTGGATGTTACCTTGGAAGGCAAAAGGATTTTGTAGATGTGATAAACTGAAGATCTTGAGATAAGATTATCCTGAATTTTTCATATAATCACCGGGGTCCTTATAAGAGAGAGGCAGGAGAGGTGAGTAGTAGGAGATATGGCTCTGGAAGCAAGTGGCTGGAGTGACCCAACCACAAACTGAGTAATGTGGCAACCTCTTAAGGCTGGAAGAGGCTTGGAATGAGATTTTCTCAGAGCCTCCAAGAAAAACCAGCCCTGCCAACACCTGGATTTTAATCCTCTGAGTCTCTTTTCAGACTTTTGACCTCCAGAACTCTGTAAGGATAAATTTCTGCTGTTTTAAGCCACTAAGTTTGTGATAATTTGTTAGAGCAGCTGCAGGTAAACTGGTACATGGACAGCAATTTTTTTCTTTGCATCAAGTGATTTCTTTATTTTGGGGTGATCTTTGTAACTTTTTGGCTTGTTTGTCATCCTTAAGTTCACAAGTGAAATGAAATTTTATAAAGTATACTCCATTGCTGATTTTCCTACTGGCATCTTTGCTTCTTATTTTGAAATTCTTTGAAGTCTAATGATGGTAGTTTCACTGTAAATTGATTATAGTTTACTTAGAAAACTTAGAACATACTGGGTGATTTCTTCATTTAGGGGCACATCTCTTCATATATTTACTGATGGCTTCCATAATGACTGTCCATTTGTTATTTATTCCTCACAACAACTCGTTAAAAGTAGGTATTAATCTTCTCATCTTTTAGATGCTAAACAAGTTTAGAGAAAATTTATCTTGCTCAGGGTCAAATTGGGTGAAATTAGTAGATAAAAGAGAAGGAATTGGAATTCAAATCTGTCTCTGAAAGATAGGTTCTTATTTTATTACTTTATTCTGAGCCCACTGGTAAAGAATAACTTTAAATCAGTAAGGTGAACTTTTAATATGCTGTTTTTTGTTTGAGAAAAAGAAGAAAGCATTGGCAATTGGAATCTCAATTCTTTTTTGTAGGAGAGGGTGGTCAGTCTCCAAACTGGGCCCCTGATGTGTATGTGTTGTGGAGTGAGGTTTAGATCATATCTAGCAGACTGAGCTAGCTTCAGAGCTGTCAGTGAAACGTGGCAAGCGTCAGCAATTCACGGGAGTAGCTGAGTCATATTACAGAATTGATAAGGAACAAGTGAGGTAAGCCATGAAGATAAATATTGTACTCACCAGATTGACAAATAAGTAAATAAATCCCTAACAGCAACTCTGTGAGAGAAATGGACGACGTAAATTGATAGAGGCCAAATGGGTAGTGATATATCAAGCCATAAAATGTACTTACACTTTGCTCTAACAATTTTACTGCTAGGACATTTTTCTGGTCTTTCAGGAGCAGAAGAGCATAGTCTAAGGCTAATTTTTCCCCACAACAGAGGCAAATCCTATCTGAGTACTCTACCTGACACCCCATGAATTAGATCGTCCACTCTGACCAGAGGGAGCAGGCACTATTCCTCGCCCTGTGAGAGCACCGAGTAGTGTTTGTTCTAATCCTTTCGGGAGGTTCTCTCCTTGGCCTCAGATTGTTTCTTCCCACACAGGAGCTGATTAATGCTCAGAGGAACGCTCAAGAAGGACCCTCTGCAGAGTCCCAGATTTCTCTCTCTGGGCAGCTTTTTTCTCCAATTCTCTACATTGCCAATTCTAGGCTTCTTAGACTCCCCAGAGTCTCACTTTCATCTCCTCAATGCAATGAGACTTTGTCCTCAGGTTGGGCCTTACTGAGATCCCCCTTCCTGTACTAGGGCCTGGACATTCTTTCAGAGCAGTAAGCTGGGGCAGTCATAGTGCCATTTGTTTCTTATCTCAGGGATTGCTGTCCTTCCTTGTCTGATGCCCAGTGTGTTCAACCACGGTTCCATATATTCTGTCTGGTATTCTTGATTGCTTCAGGCAAGAGGGAAAATCTGATCTGTTATTGATCTTGGCAAGAAGTGGAAGACTTGTTTGTGAAAGAATAATAAGTATATAGAGGACGATTATTAACCAGAATATACTGCAAATAGCTATTAATTGACAAAACTCATTTGTTTTGTAGCCATTTACTCTTGCAAGTTGCCCGAGTGGCTTTTTCCTGGGGCAGAACACAAATAGAACTTTGTTCTATTTGTGAAAGAGACATATCTTGGGGTGTCAGGATATGGGTGGGGGTGACATTTGTGGTCCAGATTCCTCCTTGGCGCGCTTTACGTTCCAAATGAGCAGTTCTGGATGAGTCCAGGTGCTGACATTGTAAGAAGGCCACCACTAGAGTTGGTTCTATGATTTTAAAGGCATTGTGCATTTTGTCCCATTTCAGCATAACCAATGACACCTAAGACCTTTGAAGCAAATTCTAGCTCTTTAAAGTAATACACCTGATTCTTCTCCGAAGTGGTTTGACAGGATCTCTTGCCTTTGGGACTAACAGCTTTGCATCATCCTATCTCCGTACCAATAGACCTGATCATTAACGCATAACACTTTTTCAGTCCTATATCCTTTTGAATCTCAGAACAAGCTCAAATCCCTGGACAAGTCAAATACATAATACTTTATTCTAATGTCTCCATTTTTCCAATTTCCTGGTGAGATTCATATAAATTTCAGCGGGAATTAATGTCAGACATAAGCAATATGCACGTCCAGCTGGAGTTTAAAGATAATTTGCAATCGTTTTTCTCCTTGAAATTTCCTGCCTTCTCTCTCTTTCATCTTCGAAAGATGGGAAGTAAGTTCTCTGTGTAAAATATCAGTGTGTATTGCTGTTGTGTGACTTGAAGTCAAACCTAGTTTGTCTTTTACTGTCACTGTAATACCTCGCAAAAATGATATTACGCTTAAAAAATTTTTCAAGTTCTTTGCAGATACAACACTTTTCCCTTTGTCATGGGTTAATGATGCTAAACTTCCTGATTGGCTTGTGAATTTTATTTAAGAATGTAGTAAGAGAAACATGTAAACAAACCTTTTAGTTTTGTTACTGACCCAAGGCAATAAAAAGATCTTGTTAACTTATTAAAACCCTTTTTGGATTATTTCTCCAAAATAAGAAACTCTGCCTGCCCAAAGAAATAATAAACTGCCTTTCAATCAACTGCGAATGTGTATAAACAAATCTAGACAAGAACTGTCTTGGCAGAGTGGGGTCCGATTTTTATCTGGAATATTTTCTTTTATTTCCACGTGATAAGCAGGGGCTAGTGAAGTCTGAACAAAGGCTTGAGGTGAAATGAATTGAAGGAAACCCTTGGCAGACAGCATTTCTTTCCTTTCCCATGACACCTTACAGTTGCATAAAGGCCTCCCTTAAGGGTTCACTTATATGTGAGGACATACAAGCCTAATCAGTGGAATTAAGGTTCTTGGAACCGATTCATTGCAGACAAATATAACTGTATCTCTTATAAACAAATGCTGTCTAGAATGGATTTCCAGCACTTTGTTTTTGAAGAAGGGCTTTATTTCATTCTAGTTCTTGCAATCTGCTCCCCAGATAATTCCTTGTTATTTTAGTCAGTGTCTTCCAGAAGGCCACTTGACCAGAAAGGGGAAAATTTTTCTGCTGAAGCCTTCAGATTTCTTGAGGTAAAAATTATTTGTTGTTACTAAATTTGTGAGTTTGGTTTTTCCAAGTAATTTACATCAGACTCAGAGAATCAGATTTCTCACCAGAAGCATTTCAATAGTTAAAAAATGCATTTAGATATGGTTCCTTAGTAAGAGTTTTACAATGTGGCAGCACCACCCTTAGACCTGGGTGACTAGAGCTCCTGCCCTGGGCACCCTGTCCTCCAGCTGCACCCCTCCTCACTGGGCTGGGGCACCCGCACACCTGGAGCTCTCGTCTCCCCCTCCCCCATTTCTACACTGCCTTCAGGTTCTCCAGGACCACAGAGTTCCCTGAGCAAAGGCACGGGCTTGCTTTCAAGCCCCAAGCCTGCTTTTGATGACTGCACACCATCTTCCCCAGATAGATTGCCTGAGGCCCAACTGAACCCCAGTTGTCCACCCCTGCAGCTGGATGGGTCACAGAGGTACTGTTGGGAGGGGCAGGAGTCAGAGCACGGAGATATGGACTGGCTTCTACACAGATATACGTTAAAGGCCAAATGGATCGGGTTGGTGGTGGGTGGAAGCTGTGGAGACATACGGACCTTGGATTGAATTGTTCCTGGGCTGTAAATGATGGGAGAGGGCCTTGGATGGGGAAGGAAGAAGTCATGAAAAACTGAAGTACATACGGTTTTTCTCTGAGACAGTTTATATACAGTATGTCAAGGGTATCAATAGCATTGAGTTGAAATAAAAGTATAATGAGAAGATGACAATCAAATCAATTGTCAAGGGCAAGAGATCTTTAAATTATACGTGCTGGGTCTGTGCTGGTGGCCCCTCCTTTCACCTGTGCTCCTTCCTCCAAGGCCTTACCCTGAGAGTGTTCCTACTCGGGGTGAGGAAGAGCAGGAGGCATGCTAAAGGGCCATTCCTGGGTGCAGGTCACTGTCCAATTGGGGCAGAAGTGAAACTGGCCATTAGTGGTATTGGGAGGCATCATGCAATTAGCTGAAGGCAATCGAGGGTTCCATGTCCATCAACTGGGAGAGAACAAACAAGGCTTTACCAGTTCGGGTGCTCATGCTAATTATCCTGCAGGAAATCAAGATGGGAGGCCTTTTGTAGTAACAAGGAACTGGATTTCCCCTCTTGCTTGAACAACAACTGGACAAAGTATGTGAAACAATGGTTTATCAAGACATGGGTCATCACATAACAAAGGACAGGAATCCTTGGGAGAGGAGAAACAGATGAGCTGAGCCCTATCATTGCCCCAGTTTACTGCATGGAAGAGGCCGTGATGGAGGAAGAATCGAGGTAGTTGTCGGTAGTACCTCTGAGTTGAGAAGATGGAGTTGAGAAATTGGGTGGACAAAGGTGGCAGAAGTTTACAGGGCATTATGCTAAGTGATAAGAGGCAGACAGAGAAAGACAAATACGGCATGATGTCACTTCTACGTGGAATATAAAAAAGCAGAACTCATAAAAACAGAGTAGAATGCCGGTCACTAGGGGCTGGAGTTGGGGGAATTGGGCAGATGCTGCTTAAGGAAACAAACGTGCAGCTAGTAGATAAATAAATCCTGGAGGTCAAATGCACAGCATAGTGGTTATAGTCAACAATACTGTATTATAGACTTCAAAGTTGCTAAGAGACTAGATCTCGTTGTTACCACAAAAAAGAAATAATAATTATGTGATGTGATAGAAGTGTTAGCTAACGCTACGGTGGTGATCATATTGCAATATACGAATGTCTTAAATCAACACCTTAAAATTATACAATGTTTTATAACAATTATATCTTAATTAAAAAAAAGTTTATAGGCAGAATGACTGGGAGGAGAGAGCTTCGGAGAATTTCAGAGATCTGCAGAGGGCACGCTAGAGTCTTCATGTGAGTGTGGACCAGTGCTTGTGTGTGAGGAAATTACCTGAGGCCGAGGGGGAAAGGAACACTCAAAAGGTTCAGAAGGAATAACCCTAAATAGTTTAAGCACTCCAATTAAAAGGCAGACATTCTCAGGCCAGCCTGGTGGTGCAGTAGTTAAGTTTGTGTACTCTGCTTAGCCGGCCCTGGGTTTGCAGGTTTGGATCCCGGGCATGGACCTAGCACCACTCCTCAAGCCATGCTGTGGTGGCATCCCACATAAAGCAGAGGAAGATTGGCAAGGATGTTAGCTTAGCGACAGTCTTCCTCAAGCAAAAAGAGGAAGATTGGCAACAGATGTTAGCTCAGGGCCAACCTTTCTCACAGAAATTTTTTTAAAAAGGCAGATATTCTCAGACAATAAAAAAGCAATGTGGTTAGAATCTAAAGTGGCACTGTGAAAGAATAATTAAACACTTTAATATTAAATCAAAGCTTATTTGCCTGAATTAAAAAAAATTTAAGTTTGTAATGAAAACTGATTCATGACCATTGGGAAGATTTGTATAATTTTATAAAACTTGTATCAAAATTAAGGCATATTTGTTTCAATTATGTCTGTATTTTGAGAAAACTAATCACATTTGAGCATTTAACATTTTTCCCCTAAATTTCCTCAACTCTCATGCAAAATTGTAGATGAATAAATGTATGTTACAAAAAAATTTTCCACATCATATGATGCCATGGAACTTACTATTTCCATGGTGGAGAGGTAATTTTTACTGGTAAAAGGCCTACTGAGTTTTCAGTAGGGTCTGAATAAAAAAATGATTTGTTAAAGTTTGCTGGAGTCTTTTGGAGTCTATGCTCAGTCTTCCAGACAAATGTGAGTCCATTAACTGAATTCAATATTCAGATAGGCCAGGGCATTAAATATCAGTGGAGAGTCTGCCATAAGCCAGGCACTTTTCTAAAATACTCATGTCAACTCAGTGATGCAGGTACTATTATTACCATTCTCATTTTTACAAATGAGGACCCTGAAGTTTAGAGCAGTTAAAGAATTAATCCAAGGTATTCAGTAAGTGTTTCAGCATGAATCTCACATATTCTGGTTAAAGAGTCAACTAATCTGATTATTAATTTATATCAGGTCACTACAGCATTTTCACTTCAATCTTTCATGGCAAGGAGGAAAGTATAAACTTCTTTTTTTTAAATTAATTTTATTTAAAATTTTTTTGGTGAGGAAGATTGGCCCTGAGCTAACATCTGTGCCAATCTTCCTCTATTCTGTATGTGGGGTGCTGCCACAGCATGGCTTGATGAGTGGAGTGCAGGTCCGTGCCCGGGATCCGAACCTGTGAACCCTGGGCCGTCAAAGTGGTCCACACAAACTTCACCACTACACCTCTGGGCCGTTCCCTAAAAGTCTTATATTAGAATTGAATTTACTTGACCACCAGTGTGGCAAGTGAATTCTGAATTAATCTCTTTAGATTAGGATTCTTCTTGCCATCTTAGCTGTGTGCTCAGTTTGAGGAGGTTTCACTGGGTCAGCGCTAGACTCACATGCCTCAGCAAGGCAGCTGACAGAACATGACTGTTTCTTTTTATTTAGATCTGCATAAATCATTCCCGAATTCTTTTTCCCTCATTTTATGACATATTTCTAAATGTCCGTGGATTCCATTCAAAGTAATATATCTTTCCGTAACAAGGCACACATTTATTTCAAAATACTCAAAAACTTTTGTTGATAGTAAGTATGGAGAATGCTGTCTTAACCTGGGCTGCTCTAACAAAATACTATACACTGGGTAGTTTTAAACAACAGAAATTTACTTCTCACAGTTCTGGAGGAGAGAAGTCTGAGATCAAGTTGCCAATATGATCATTTGTTGGTGAGGTTTCTCTTCTTGGCTTGTGGATAGCTGCCTTCTTTCTGTGTCCTCACAAGGCAGGGAGAGAGAGACAGCCAGCAAGCAAGCTCTCTGGTGTCTCTTCTTGTCAGGGCACTAATCCCATCACGAGGGCTGAATTCTCGTGACTTTATCTAAATCTAATTATCTCCCCAAGGCCCATCTCTAAATAGCATCTCATTGGGGATTAGAGCTTCAACACATGAATTTGGGGGAATACAATTTAGTTCATAGCAAGCATCTACATTACTTTCTCAGAATTGCCTTCTCATATAAAAAAAACCTTAATTCAGGGCGGGCCTGGTGGTGCAGCAGGGAAGTGAGCATGTTCTGCTTCCATGGCCCAGGGTTCACTGGTTCAGCACCAGTTGGCATGCCATGCTGTGGTAGGCATGCCACGTATAAAGTAGAGGAAGATGGACATGGATGTTAGCACAGGGCCAGTCTTCCTCAGCAAAAAGAGGAGGATTGGCAGCAGATGTTAGCTCAGGGCTAATCTTCCTCAAAAAAAAAAAACAAAAAAACCTTAATTCAATTCAAAGATTTTTGCCACTTTAAAAAGAATTTGAAAAATAAATTCATTTTTTACTTAAATTTTTAAAAAGATGATTTTGCTTACCTTATGACCCAGCCATCCCACTATTGGATATCTATCCTAAGAACCTGAAATCAGCAATTCCAAGAGTCCCATGCACCCCTATGTTCATTGCAGCATTATTTACAATAGCCAAGATGTGGAACCAACCTAAGTGCCCAGCAACTGATGATTGGATAAAGAAGATATGGTGTATATATATACAATGGAATACTATTTAGCCATAAAAAAGAACAAAATTGTCCCATTCACATCAACATGGATGGACCTTGCGGGTATTATGTTAAGTGAAATAAGCCAGACAGAGAAAGACGAACTCTGTATGACTCCACTCATAGGTGGTAGTTAACACATAGACAAGGAGAACTGATCAGTGGTTACCAGGGGAAAGGGGGCGTGGGGGGAGGGCACAAAGGGTGAAGTGGTGTACCCACAACATGACTAACAATAATGTACAACTGAAATTTCACAAGGTTGTAAACTATCATGATCTTAATAAAAAAAATCACTAAGCACAATGAAATAAAATGTCCTATAAATACCTGTATTCAGATTAACTAAGTAATTAAAAACCTGACCTATAGTTCCCCTTTATTTGGATTAAAAGTAGAGGCAAAACCCATGAATCAGGCTTACTATTTCTTTCTTAAATCTTGATGCACACTAAATTTTTCCAGACTTATTTCCATGACATTTTACAGATGTGGAAATCGAACGTGGGTCCTGATTCTGAACACATCCCCACAATTATTACATTAATGGTAATAACTTGTATTAAAAGACTGCAAGTTTTTGCACACACACACACACAAAAAGATGATTTTGCTTTCCAGGTTTTATTTCAGTGACAAGGTTTCCCTTTACTTTATTGCTGTTACAAATAGTAGGTTGGAAGTAAAGATAGATATAGGAGGCCTTTCTTAGAATTAAATTTGTTTTTATGTAAAATTTTTGATCTGAATCTTTGTGATTTCTCATTTACAGCACATCGTAAAAATAGATATGCATTTCAAAAAGCAATTGGTCTCAGGGTTTCCTATGGACAAAGCAAACTGGACAAATGTCACATGGTAATATGACTTTTTTAAAAAAAGAACATTACACCAAAAATAATGTGGTGCCTCAAAAAAAAATTACATTGGAAAGCACAGTCCAGCAATGGAGAACAGTGCCATCCAGAGGATGGGAGGCGTGTGTGGTAAATGGGAACATTACTGATGGCAAGTTAGTCCGTCAGATATTTCTTAAAAAATTTCCTCCTCCTCCTCCCTCTGCTTATAAAGCCTTTAAAATAATTCATGGATTCTAATTCTACTAGAATGTAATGTAAAATTTAATAATAACAACTCTTCAAGCATAACTCCAGCCCTACATTTGTATTATCATATATTACCTTCATGCTACCCATGATGCACCATTGTAGGGTGTCACAGAGGCTCAGCAAGTTTTGCAACTATCTCAAGCTCACAGAGCTAATATGAGATGGATGATCACCTCAGGTGTTTGACCCTGAAGCCCACCCTTTTAACCACTATATTAGAATTGATTCATTAGAATTTTTTTTTTCAGGAAGATTAGCCCTGAGCTAACTGCTGCCAATCCTCCTCTTTTTGCTGAGGAAGACTGGCCCTGAGCTAGCATCCGTGCCCATCTTCCTCTACTTTATACGTGGGATGCCTACCACAGCATGGCTTTTGCCAAGCGATGCCATGTCCGCACCCGGAATCCGAACCGGCGAACCCGGGCCACAGAGAATCGGAACATGAGAACTTAACTGCTGGCCACTGGGCCGACCCTCAGGTATAGATATTTATTATTCAGGGGCAACCCTCAGATATGCAGGTAGAGCTTGACCTGAATGGGGCCTCCTCTCGTGTGAATTGACTACCCTCATTCTTAGCCATTGGTTGGCTCCATCTCAAACAATCTGGTCAAAAAAGCCCACATAGTCTGTCCCTGTGAGAAACTGGTTGTTTACGCTGTTTCTCTATCCCAAGAATTAGAGTGAATTAGAGTTTTTCACCCTGGGGGTTGGCTGCAAACAGTGAATTTGAAACCATAAAATATCAAGTCTCAAAAGGCAAGTGGCTTTACTTATTCTGACTTGGAAACTCTTCTGGAACATACTTCCAAATGTGACCTGTTTTACTATGGTGGGACGGAAAATTTAACACATAAATTTAAGGCTGATTTCAATATCTATTGTATATATAAGAGAATGTTGAGTTTGACTTTTTCTGTTTCTCAAAATTGTGGCTGAAACCCAAAGGTGAAGACACAAGGCATTAAGTATTCCTAAGCCATTAATAGATGCCAGGGCTTACTAAATGCCATTTGTCCTTACTGCCACCACTAGTTACCATCTCCATTTCACACCTGCCTCACTTCCCCCTGCTGTCCTGGAACTTGAGGGAGGGAGAACTCACAATTTACGGCTGGAGGTTCCTCCCTCCCCTGTCCTTGCAGGAGGAGACAAGGGTGCTTTGCGATCTACGATCTACGGAGTGAGGCAAGTCAGCTTCAATAAAATCCTCATGAAGACTGGGGATGTCTTGAAAAAGGGGAGACTCACACCCTGTTCCTCTGGATATTTACTTAGCTAAAGAATCTGGAGACTAATTCTGTTGCTAAAAGTATGAATGCTTTTGAAGGATATCAGAATATGTCACCCCAAAATATGCCACTTTGGCATATGGATTATTTTGAGCTAAGGCTATTTAGAATCAACAGACG
Source organism: Equus przewalskii (assembly GCF_037783145.1). Taxonomy (NCBI): domain Eukaryota; kingdom Metazoa; phylum Chordata; class Mammalia; order Perissodactyla; family Equidae; genus Equus; species Equus przewalskii. The sequence goes on from NC_091832.1 coordinate 75,895,780, forward strand.
CAGGAAGAAGTCTCTGCCCTCCCCTTATCTGCCTAAAAGCAGGGCATAAATTTCCCTTTGAGGAAGTTGCCCCCCACCACTCCCTGCCACGGTGAGAAGAGCAAAGCTTATCACTGAAGCTAGGAAGTTGATGCCAAGATAAGTTTGAATAAACAATCTTACTAAAATATTTCTTATCTTTCATTAGTTCCCCCATACATTTCCTAGTCATTTCCCTACAATTTATCATCCCTTGAAGCCCAAATCCTCTTTCCTTTGTTAAGAGAACTCCCCTAGGGGCTGGCCTGGTGGTGCAGCTGTTCAATTTGCAGCCCAGGGTTCGCCGGTTCAGATCCCAGGTGCAGACCTATGTACTCCTTGTCAAGCCATGCTGTGGCAGGCGTCCCACATATAAAGTAGAAGAAGATGGGCACGGATGTTAGCTCAGGGCTAATCTTTCTCAAAAAAAAAAAAAAAAATACAAAAAACAAAAAGCAAACAAACAAAAGAACTTCCCTAGTCTAAGCACTTCTTTAAGTTTCACTTTTCTGTGAACTCCCGTGCACATAAATATTAATGAGAATTGTGCATCTTTTCTCCTGTTAAATCTGTCTTTTGTTAGTTTAATTCACAGGTCCCCAGATAGTTAACCTAAGTGGGTAGAGGAAAGATGTTTTCCTCCCTCACACTAGTCTTTTCAGTTTTCCTCCCTCACCGTGGGAATGAAGAGGAAAATGCTTGACTGTGTCTCCTGATGTTTAAAGACATGTCATGGTGAGTTTGAAGGAGAAAAGTTGCCTCTTGGAGGGGCCCTTGGAGACTGGGAGGATTTCAGACACAGAGAGGTCCAGCATGAAACTTCACAGGTACACCACTTATGTAGAGGCTGTCACATAAGGAAACCAGAAGTAAAGCAGGGACCCTCCCAACCAACATTGCAGAGACAATCACACAAGAAAAATTTTGTTGGGGCTGGCCCCATGGCTAAGTGGTTAAGTTTGTTTACTCCGCTTTGGTGGTCCACGGTTTCACTGTTTGGATCCTGGGTGCGGACATGGCACTGCTCACCAGGCCATACTGAGGCAGCCTCCCACATCATACAACCAGAAGGATCTACAACCGGAATATACAGCTATGTACTGGCAGTCTTTGGGAAGAAGAAGGGGGGAAAAAAGATTGGCAATAGATGTTAACTCAGGTGCCAATCTTTGAAAGAAAAAAAAAAAGAATTTTGTTGCCTCCATTCCCATCCCTTTTTGTCCCCAAATCAGAGTAGCAAATATCTGCAACAAGGAAGAAAAGAAGATGTCTCAGAGACAAACCACATCCGCTTTTCCACTTCGACATGAAAGTGTGCATGGAGTAGAGGAGAGGGTAAGAGAAGACAAGAGCTGTGAGTCAAGTTGAGAGTCAATTGAAAAACAATAAATAGCATCATGTCCTAATTACTAGAAAAAAGATTGTTCTAGCAACTGAAAATGACTGTGGAATCAATTTAAGACATTGTTAAGGCAGCAATCACTCAGCTGGAGAAGCAAATTTGATCCACTATTGCTTCAATACTGCTGGGCATAGTTGGAAGAAAAAAGTCATTTTGTAGTTAAACAACAAATTAACACTCCTCAAGCAGCAGGTATAAGCGAATTATTTCCCCCAGCAAGTTTCCATGTAATTTTCTTTATGGGCAATGCTTTGATTGCTTTTTACGTTATCTAGACCACGGCTGTAGAACAGAGCTTTCTGTGATGAAAATGCTGCATAGATGTGCAGTCCAATATGGCATCCGGTAGACGTATGTGGCCACTGAGCATTTGATACGTGGCTTATGAGGCTGAGGAACTGAACTTTAATTTTAGATAATTTTGATTTAAATTTAAATAGTATTGCATGGCTAATAGCTAAAGTATTAAACAGCGCTGGTCTAGACTCTTGAAAAAAAATTGCGATAGAGGCAAAGCTGAAGATAAGGAAAGCTTTATGTTAATAAAATGTTTTTCTTTTCCTGTGAATTTATTTATTCTCTTTTAAAAGGGTGGGATAGAGGCATCAATGTGTACTAACTTGGCGATGACATATTTTAACTCAATTTAAAGAAAATCCTTACAGTTGTAAAAACACGTCATATGTTTAATGGTTCATTTGTTAACTTAAGTGTTGAAAGAATGAAATACTTGGACTCAACTCTGCTAAAAACTGAGCCATAGAAAATCTTTATTTAGAGATTATTTCCCCGTGGGTTATTTTTCCTGAAATATTCGCTTTGACCTTAAAGTAAGGTTAAAAGTCATCCTTTCTCCCTTAAATTTGTTCTCTTCCTCAATATTGCCGTCTTTTAGTTTGACTGTTTATATCAAAGAATGGCTGAATTAAAGAGCTCAGAAAGCTGAGATGGAACAGAGACATTTCCAGTGCATAGCAATTCTTCATGATACTCCTGCCAGAATCAAGATGGATAAGATGGTGTCGTAATCTATTTCAAATGGAGACAAACTATTGGTTTAATATTGATTAATATTATTATTTCAATTAATTCGATGCATAACCTTTTGTTATAGCAAATAGCAAAGCAAACAAGCTTCTCGAGACTGACGATGTGGTGGTGCTATCCTGGATTAGGAGGAGTCCTTCTTCCTGATTGCCTACTACTGTTAAGAGCACTAAAGTAAGCTTTCCTGGCTGATGAAGTCCAGCACTCAATGAGTGAGTATGTTTACCCAACAACTTGGCGGTACATTTTGTAGTGAACTCATTCTGGTTGGCTCGACGGGAAGCATTGCTTCTCCAAATCAGTTATTGTCAGCAGGGGTCCCAACTGGCTGCCTGCAGGCCAAATTCTGCTGGGAGACTGCCTGCCATGCTATTTTTATATTGTTGAATGTGACTACGTTTAGATGAGCATCTCTCGTTTACCTCTATTCACGCAGAGCACCATGATACATTTAGTGACACCCGACGGCTTTTGAGTTGGCAACTTTCATTCCAATCAAACTACCCTGAGATTCCTCTGTGGTCCATGCAGCTCACAGACAATAATAGCAGCCCAATTGTCTACGTCTTGCTCTATGGGGCTCAACTTAGTGGTGATGGCTTTGAATGAATTCAAAGATTTGAGGTAAATGTCCACCCTGCTGTCAGCAATTCTGGAGTCCCCAACTATTTAGCTCCTGCCAACTTGTGAGTAAAGTGAGAGATGTTGGAAAGAAGCTGTATTTGGGGCAATTATGATAAATTTCTCCGGGTTCCATCTTTGAAGCAAGTTAGCTCAAAAGCCATCTTCTTGGACTATGTTAGCCTTTCTCATAAAAATGTTTTTCCTGAAATCAAATGTAATATTGTGCCCTTGTCTTATAAAGAGGAAATGTTGGATGAAAAAATTTCATTAATCAATGTCTTTGTATAAAGATACATGGGAAATATTTCTTTATCCCTAGTGCCAGAAAAAAGTTTGACTCTCTTGAATTGGTGTACTTCTTGTTATCAGACAGTGAGAATTTCGTCACCTATAATGTTTCCTTTTTACCTTGGCTGTCAGAATATTAAAATTAACTGAAAATTAACTCATGGCTCTTTCCTTACACAGTTGCTCTCCTCTTTCGCCATGTGGTTTCGCATGTCTCTTTTACTCTTAACGCTTTTCCACATGTATGTATATAATACTGCTTGTAGCCAATTACAATGGCCTTTTGAAAGTATATGGCTTAAAAACTGCAAAGAAATCATTAATCATGAACCACAGCCATATTCAAATATGGCAAATGGCTTTTCACGATTCTATGACTCCATCTTACTCTTTCTCTCTTTTTCAAACAAAAAGGAAAAATAATGGAAAATTTAGTGTTCTAAAATATAGATTTTCTTAAGGAAATAAAGAGATGCATATCACAGTCTAAGAGAAGGAAACTGTAAATACTTAGCACCAGATATATTCCTTAAGTGCTGTTTGTAATAAGGAAACATGGGCATATGTATCTGTATTTATAAAAACAGTGGCAATTAGTTAAATTAATGTGTATCCATGCAGTGGAATACTATGCAGCCATTTGAAACGATGCTGCTGTACAAGTATATTCGTTAGATAAAAACAATATAGACAGTGTTAGATTTTTTTTGGTTCACAAGGAAATATGGAACTATACATATCAAAGAGTTAATAGTAATTGCCTCGGAGGAGTTGGAATTATAAGTATTTAAAATGTAGTTTATTTTTGCTTATTTGTATTCTTTTTTACTTTTTCTATAATAATCATGCCTTACTTTACAATAAAAGATAATAGATCTCAAATAAAAAACCAGCCTGTGGTTTGGGATTTTATCGTCAGGAGTATTTGAAATAGTAGAGGAAGATAAACTTTGAACATGAGTCTACGGGCCAATCTGTCAGAGGAAAACCGGGCCCAGAGGGGGAGCTTCAAAGGGAGTTTACAGATGAGCTCAGAGTGGGCCTTTGATCTTCACTTTAGCATTCCCCTGAGTGCCATTTAACTCCTCTCACTTGGTGTCTGCTGATAAGAAGACAGGATTACAGACCCACTTGCTCAGTAGAGTAGCTTTGATTTAGCAGAGGTGGAAAGCAAGGGATTTTTATAGATTGGGTCCATAAGGGTTTATTATCAATGCTTACTGACATTTCTGAGAGGTTTTCAGAGAGGCTATAGCATAAAATAATTCAGCTAATGTCTGTAAGATCTACCCCTTTTTAAGATATAGGCATCTGTGGATTTAGAATGAGGGAACTTAATAGTATCTGAAAAAAAATCACTAGATGCCATCGCAGGAGGAGCTGGTGTTGCCTGTTACAAGCTAGTTCAATCATAAGCTAGTCCTCCAAAGCTATATGGCAAAGTCTTTAATTATTTTTTTCTTCCGCCTGATTATTTTAAGGCATCGGAATTTTATAAACTCCCTGTTTCCGCTTCTCCATGTAACAATTTGCACTGAAACCTGAGGTTTCCACTTCTAGAGCAGAGTCATTTTAAAAAACAGGTCTTCTGTCCTTTTCCAGGAATGGCAGCTAATCCTGAGTCAATCTGCTGGAACTTAAAAGGTACAGTGTGCCTCATGGTCTGCTGGGAAACAAGACATTGGGCTTGTGCATGGTGTCTGACTGATGTGTAGGTGTGAAAATGCAGGTAGCCATTTGGAGAACTGCTCTGTTCATGGGCAGACTGGGAAAAAGGTTCTACTCAAACCTGTGGGGTACCATCTGTCTACGGGTTTATGTAGTCATCAGTCAGAGATTTAGGTGTAATGGTCTTTGCAGTAAAAACTTCACTTGGAATCAATCTCCAACTGCATCTGTTCCAACGTGACAGTTAAGTCTACCTTCTATGGCAGTTGGTATTACTGTGCCTGATCCTCTGCTCAGTAGTAAGAGAACTGAAGAGACTTACTTAGATTTTTATTTCCTATAGTGCCTAGCACAGTGCTTTTCATCCTGTTCATATACAATAAGTGTTTATTATTTCCTATAGTGCCTAGCACAGTGCTTTTCATCCTGTTCATATACAATGTGTTTATTAAATTGACTTTATTAATATTTTCTTCTCTTTATCCTAATGAATGACACCTGTCAGCTAAAAAAATCACTGGTTCAAAATCCTAAGGAAAAAAGACTATATAAATTTGATTGAATGATACTTCCTTGAAACAGCTCCTAAAGGTCCACACTGTAATCTGTGGTTGATGCCCTCCAATAAAAAGTCTAAACGAAGTACAGAAATCCCTTATTAGTGATTAAGAGAAAGGCATATGACCCCATACTACTCAGTGAGATGTATAAGGATATAAGTCGGTTAGTGGTTTTGCAGAAGGAAAGTATTCACATTTTTAAGAAGGAGGTGTACTAAGAGGGAGTTCATTTCATTCTTTGAATGTTATCTTATGTAGACGTGATGCTTGCAACTCCTGCAGCTACTTTGCTGCCCTGTGGAGCCAGCCTGAGGGCAAAGGCAAAACACTGAAGACAGCAGAGAGGTAAAAGTGAAGCCAGTCTAGATGACTTCACTGAGTCTCTACATCAAACAATGCCGTAGGCTCTGCTTCCTTGGGAATTCTCATCAAGTGACATCATATGTTTCCTTATTGTTTAAGCCAATTTGTATAAATTATTTTTTGTTAATTGTAGTTAAATGTACCCTCACTAATACAACCTCCACTAAGCTCTCAAGAAATTTTAGAGAATATATATGTTCTAAGCATATACAGGGATGAATAACAGAAACTTCCGCCTTTGAGAGCTTATGGGTGAAAAAATTATACCCTTTAAGAGAAATGAGCCAGTTTATTAAAGAGGCCCAGATGTGGCTGAAAGCCATCAATTTATTATTTCAACCCAGATGCTTCTATTTGTTTCTCCACCCTAGATGCTGGAGTGTAGAAAGAAAAGATTTGGGGTTGAATCCAGAGTTTGGGACTAGGAAGTTAAGTTGAATGGAAGGGAAAGTGGACTAAGGAACTGACAACACCAGTGCAGAAATAGTTGAGGTAATTTATCCTACTGTCCAGGCTGGAAAAGAAAGTGAAGCCAGGAGAGGCCAGATGGGCGAAGAATTGGAAATGGCTAATCATTAGGGGATTTGGATGATGATAGGAGCAGAAATAGTGGTAAAAAGGAATGAAATGATAGAAGCAGAGCAAGTCATCAACAGTCTTGAAACACAGGCTCAAAAATAATATGCTCTAGCATTTTATTTACTCATTGATACAAAACTATTTCTAGTGGATTACTCTTAGATCTTATAAGATCCACTCCCATAGTTTCAGTAGTTTTGAATACTTTTAGTGGTTATTGGAGACCATTGGCCAGCAAAATATTAGAAAATTTTATTTGTGCATTACAGTTGTGATTCTAAAAAAGAACTTTTCAGAAAGATATTTCAAGCCAAAAATTCCTTGGTTCCTCCTGATAGCTACCCTATTCGGAAAGAAAATGTCTCATATTATCCTGTCCAAGGATCATATCTTAATGTTTAATGAAATAGAGTTCTGAGTGCCTCGTACCAAAAATAAAAATCCTAAATTGGTTAGATTTTCATGTCAGATATAGGAAACATATATTCACACCTTTCCATTCTTTCTTTTTTATTGAGTTAATGATAGATTACAATCTTGTGAAATTTCAGTTGTACATTAATGTTTGTCATCCGTGTTGTAGGTGCACCACTTCACCCTTTGTGCCCACCCCCCACTCCACCTTTCCCCTGGTAGCCACTAATCTGTTCTCTTTGTCCACATTTTTAAATTCCTCATGAGTGGAGTCATACAGAGATTACACACCTTTACATTCTTAATATTTGCTCCCAGGGCACTCAAATTTACCTTAAGGTAAATTGAGTACCAACTACCTAGAAATGAAAACAAAGGGTTGGATCTTCATACCTATATGACCTTAAGAAATTGTCAGCTAATACTGGAGAGGGTAAGTTATAATTTTCCCCCCCATGAGTTTATCTCTGTTTCCATTTTAATAATGGATCTATTTAATATTTACTCTGGTCAAGGGATTTCTGTTAAGTTGATGTAAAGATACAAAACAAGAATCAGGACTAACTCTTACACCCCAGAACTTACTGTCTGGTACATGCATTGATTATAATGAATCCATATCTCTTATGTAGAGTTTTGCAAAGAACTTCATCATCTTCAAATACAAGGTAGCAATGGCGATAGTTTTAAAGGCAAAATGACAGTTTTAAAAATGTGCAACTCAAGTTTTGGAAGTTCTTGTTAGAGTTATGTTGTTGATGCTGTTAATTAAACTTAACAATAACCAATAATATTTGAGTAGGTAGCTTTCCTACAAAAAACTGTATTTTTGTTTTTACCAAGTCTGTTCTTATAAACTTCTGACAACGTGTGTGTTAATTCCACAGGAATTTAGAAGTATTCTAAGTTACTGATGACAAGAAATGCATCAAGCATAAAAATATTTTTAAAGAGAAATAATATAAATCTCATACATTTTACATTTTCTGGTTGTAACTGTCTATTCTATGTGTCTCCAGAGTATTCTTTGATCTTTTTGTTTGATAAAATTTTCAAGCCAACTACTACATAGGCAGCAGTAAGGAAATGACGTGATTTCAAAGGTGTTAGCCAAACCTTTAACTTATGCAGGGTTTTTCTCTCCCAGCAATGTGATGCCAGAAATTCCCTTAACTTCACCTCTTTCTCTACATGAACAAATCATATCCGTGTTTCAAAACCAATTCAGATGTTACTCTCTCATAGACTTTCTTAATCCCTTCAACTGAAAGTAACCTTTCTCTGCACTGTAGAGCCTACCTCTGCATTCTCAATGATATTGCTTTCAAGGGGGTGAATATTGGCTCTTGGGAAGGACATGGTGAAAAAATCTTGGATATTACAATGGTTTGTGGCCCTCCAAAGCCCAACTCTACCCCAAAAATCCTATTACTAAGTATTTAACTTCATGGGGGAGGAGGCAATTAAGAAAAAAGATGTCTAAAAAGGCTCCTTAGAGATGTGATAATGAAAAGGTTGAGAAAGACTGCTCTACATTAAAAAGTATGTAACATTATCTATACTTTTTCCTCATTACTACAAGCTATATATCTCCAGTAGGCTAGAACTACTTTAGTGTGTGTGTAGAACTGTACTGTGCTCGTTGTTTACAATAAATAAAATGTATAAGCTCTTCCAAGGCAGGGTCTGTGGCTTATTCATGGTTATTATTTCCCATACGTGGCATATTTCCCATGTGCTCTTAAAAAACTCTTGACCTTGATTTCAACTTGAACTCCATGTCTTACAATCCTCAGTGTCTGGCTGTTCTTTTCCCTGTATAGTTACCAGAATAAATGGTTGTATGTTCCTTTGAGGAAGGATTGAAGGAATCATTACTACATATCTTTGCGAGGGTGTTGTAGGGTCCTTGCTTTGGGCTTCTAGCTTCTTCAGTCAGTGAGCTCCGGATATGAAAATTGGCTCAAGTTCTGAAACTAGGCAATGGATCCTGACTTTTAATTGGGACAGCTGCTCTCAGCTTTCTGATCATCCATCCTTAATTTTGATTGCGTAAATCTGTGCTGTCCAATAGGGTAGCCACAAATGGTTTTTAAATTTTGAGTGAATTTAAATTAAATAAACAACTACATTCTTCAGTTACACTAGCCACATTCGTAGAATTACTCATTTCCAGGATCTCTCATTTTGAGAATCTCGCCATTAAATTACTGGCAAAAAGTGAAAACTTGAACTTGCAAAACTGTGAGATTTCCCTGTTCATTCTCAACAAAATTCACAACTTTCAGACTGCAAAGAAAAAATTTCTACCCTCTGCCCCAAATTGAGCCTTCCCTCTGGCAGCAAAGCTGCTGGTTATTAACCACCAATCTTGGGGAAGGAGCGAGCTGCTCTAGGCAAGGGTCTCCTGCCACAGCCTCCTGCTGTCCTAGCCGTTTGTCCAGCATAAATGTTTTTCAATTTGTTGTCTGCCTTTTGGCAATTTACAATGCCCTAAATTAATTGTTTCTGATGCTTTCCCTCAGTTTTATATTATTCTTTGGGGAAAGAAATCCCTGACCTCTGGATACCTGCCAGATCAGAAGTCCCTCCAAGGATACATTTCTGCTTGGTACAGTGATTAACATGGAGTTAATTCTCAGTAAGCATTGGTTAATAATGCCATCCATACAAATGCTATTAGGTATATAAAATGAAATCATGTCACTTTCCTGGCAAAACCTTTTAATATTTACCTACTTATCTTTCCTAGAGTAGAATGCTATGTTCTTTCAATGGTCTTCCAGGCTCCATATCATCTGTGCCTGTCCCCACCCCCATTCGCCTCTGACCATGTTTCCTGACTAAGTTTATTGCTCCCTCTGATCCAGGCACACTAGCCTCCATGGTGTTTCTCTAAATGCCAAACCCAGCTTCCCTGAGAGTGTTTTCACTTGCTGCTTCTCTGCCTGAAGCCTTTTTCCCTGAGACATCTACACGGCTCCCTCTCTCCCTTCTCATCGGTGAGTCTTCTTGACTGCATAGTATGAAAGATAAATAACCCCGTTGCCCAGCGCTCCCTTCCTTTGTTTCTCCATAGCACTTGTTACATCTGGCAAAATAGATATTCTTGGGCTGTCTACCTCAATCTAATGTCAGCTTTTTGAAGGAACTTTACTCGTGCTATCTCCTGATACCTAAAACATGCCTGGTACATATTTGCTGAATTAACTGAATGAATGGGTGTACATTGTACTTAGCAAGATGAACATAAACACAACAGAATTGAAAGGCAGAGCCACGCAGAAAATAAGACTGAGCCTCTACTCCCCTGCCCCATAATTCCTTTCCAAGTAAAAATGCTTATATGGGGGATACTGGTTATAGTTGAAGAATTTCTCCCCTTGTCTCTCACAATCCACTATGAATGTGGATTGTCACGTAACGGAGTGAGGGAGAAGTGAGCTTGGAAAGGATAGTGAAAGATTTTGTCATGAGGAAAATCGTCGTGTCTATGTAAACCTCAGGAAAATCTTACGCATGTACCTTGAACTTGAGACATCCTCATTGCTTACTGTCATGTGCTATGAAGTCAACAAATACTCCCAAGTTTCTGTAATCCATAGCAGCCTCTGCTTAATTACCTGAAGGACCCACAGAGGCCATGGTTCCTGAGGGGAAGGGTTTGATAAGAATAATAATGCTAATAATAATAGCTAACATTTATTTGAATGTGCCGGGCACTGTTAGAAGCATTTTACATGCATTACCTTATTTGATCCTTCTAACAACTCTATGATGCTATTGTTATGCCCATTTTCTTGATGAAGAAACTGAAGCACAGAGCAATTATTTAATTGGTACTAGACCATGAAAATTAAGATCCAAAATGAATGGCACAAGAATTTAGTGCTACTGCACACAGAAGAGATTGTTTGAACAATAATATCATTATCTTCTCTGTCCCCACCCCAGGAAAACTTGCATGGTACCATACTACAGTCAACCAATGGTTCTCACAAGGGGCTGTTTTGCCTCCCATGGGATGTTTGGTTCCTTCTGGGGCTAAATTAATCTTTTAAAAAAGATAAATAGGGGGCTGGCCCGGTGGCGCAGTGGTTAAGTGTGCACGTTCCGCTTCGGTGGCTGGCGTTTGCTGTTTCAGATCCTGGGTGCTGACATGGCACTGCTTGGCACGCCATGCTGTGGTAGGCGTCCCACATATAAAGTAGAGGAAGATGGCCATGGATGTGAGCTCAGGGCCAGTCTTCCTCAGCAAAAAGAGGAGGACTGGCAGCAGTTAGCTCAGGGCTAATCTCCCTCAAAAAGAAAAAGATAAATGGTATACAAGGGTATATCTCAAAAAAATGTAAAAAAAGAAAAGGTAAAAATTACAAGGGTATATTCTTTAAGCATTATGATTTATACAGATAGATTGCTATCACCTACTTTGAAATTTTGAAAGGTGATAGACAAACCACACCTTCAGGTAAAGTCTTTAATTTTGTCACTTTCTCTGTGGAATAAACAGGCTGCAGTGAAGTTCCTGAGTATAGATAATGAATATATCTCACTCTGAGACGTGCCAATTGTGCAAAGAAGAATGTTCTTAGTTGTTATTATGTTAACCATAACTTTAGTCTTTCATGTGTTGATACGCATTTTTTACATATTACATGAAATAGAAACACACTGACAATGCAAAAAGGAGCAGAGTCAACAGTTTTTGTCTTTTCACTTTCTCTTGCATCATTATTCTTCATTTTATTCTACCCTTTATTGTTGTTACATCAGAAAGTGGGTGAAGTAAAGACAATGGGTTAAACAAAAATGAATCTCTTTTGTCTCTTTCTTGCAGCTCTGCTAAATTATATATTTTCCTGAGATGAGATAAATTGTGAAAAATGAAGTGTTGGGGTTTACTTTAGATTAGATCTTATTTTTTTCATTGTACTAAATCTGAGTTCTTAGCATTTGAAAGGTAGACATTGAACTGCCACAATTATGTAACTGTACATTTATGGCTACATTCACTAAGATTATTTGAAAAAAATTTCATGAGAAAGGCAAAATTAAACATCTACCTTAATTTTAACTTTTGTAAAAATAGTCAAATGATTATAGAAAAAGTTTCTTTTTATATACCATGTATTAAATACCTGGTATTTAATAAATACCAGGTAGGGACATAATATATATTGTACACACACACACACAATTTGGTTTTCAGAAAACCAAGTGTTATGAACTGTAATTTTTCTAAAAATACAATAAAATTAAAAAAATCCCTTTAAGAGGAAAATTTGCAGAATGAACTAGAAGTCATTGTACTTTTAGCACAGGAGTTCCTGCTTCTGCATATATCAGGTGTACATTTTTATCATCCTCAATTATCCAGGTGATGCTCTCCATTCTGTTTTATTCAGGTCGGTCAAACATATTGGATGTACTGAAAACAAAAGCAAAGAAGGAGCAACAAAAGTCCTTGTAATAAAAGAGGTATGAAGATAGATTCCATTATTGGAGTAGGCATTGTCTTAGTCCGTTTGTATTGTTATAACAAAATACCATAGACGGGGAGACTTAGATGACACATGCTTCTCACAGTTCTGGAGGCTGAGAAGTCCAAGATCAGGCACCAACAGATTTGCCCTCTGCTGAGAGCTCACTTCCTGGTGCATAGATGGCCCCTGTCTCACTGTGTCTCACATGGTGGAAGAGGTGAGGGAGCTCTCAGGCCTCTGTTAAAAGGCACTAATCTCCTTCATGAAGGCTCCACCCTCATGACCTAATCACCTCTCAGAGGCCCCATGCCCAAACACCATCACATTGGGTTGCAACACATTAATTTTGCAGGGACAAAAACGTTCAGCCTATAGCAGCATGTTTGAAGACCCTGGCACAGGGAAGGACTAGGAAAAGATAAAAATCTTCTTCTGAGCTCTCTGTCTTTTATCCTGACGTAGTCACCAAACTGCATTTCAGACAACAGAATTGCAGCGGAAACAAACATCTACAGCAGTGGTTAAGTAAACCTGGGGGCCTGATTGAATCATCTGGGAAGCTTTAAGAGATACCGGTGCCTGGGCCCTGTACCCAGTTATTTGAATTTAATTTATCTGGGGTAGAGTCCAGGTATCAATATTTTTAAAAAGCCCCCTAGGTGATCCAAGGTTCAGTGATGTTCGAGTCTCCCTGGTCCACAGCTATGGAGATAATGAGATAGAATCCAAGCCAGGAAAGACAGCTGCATGGGTCCAGACAAGTAGGCAGAGAGAAAACATGGATCAAAAACCAGGCAGATGTCCTGAGAGGCAGATACTTAATCATTTCTGACCAGCGCCCTTGATCCATCAGTCTCCTTTGCTTAGTTGTGAATCTGAGTCATGAAGGTCTGTGGATTTCTTTTTCTTTTCCTTTTTTTTGTTTTTTTTTTTGTGAGAAAGATTGGCCCTGAGCTAACATCTGTGCTTATCTTCCTCTATTTTATGTGGGATGCCACCACAGCATGGCTTGATGAGTCGTGTGTATGTCCGTGCTCAAGATCCAAACTGGCAAATCCCAGCTGCTAAAGCTGAGTGTACGAGAACATAACTACTACACCACCGGGCTGGCCCCAGTCTGTGGATTTCTTACCAGTTAGTGAGGAACTATAGAAAAAATATAAAATTACTAGATTTATTTTTAAAGGGATGAAAATACACTGATATTTTTAAAATGTAACTTATCATAAGCTAAATGAAATATCAGTTCTGGATTTTTTTTAGATAATAAAGTATTTTTTCCTTTTGGCTCTTTAAAGTTAAAAATTTTTTTAAAGTAATGCATGCTCATTATTTATAATGAAAGTTTATATTAAAAAAAAAAGTTTACCCCTTGGCGTAACCCTGCCTGTCCTTCAGTCTCAGTGTCCAAAAGCAACAATTTTCAGCTCCTTTAGCTGTTTCTTCTGGTGTTTATTTCCATATTTCTCAATAGTATGTGCCTACCATTATTTTTATTGATCAGTTTTAGACTTCTTCAACTTCCTGTTTCGGCAGAGGAGGATTCAGCTGGGTGAGTGCACCCTCCCCATTCTCGTGATGTAGCTACAGCAGCACATCTTTCGTTCCAGTTCTGGACGCTCAGTTCTTTAGTTGCCTCACCCTCAGGGTCCCTGCTGCTTGGGGCGCTGGTCAGGGTTGACTTAAATATCTGCCTCTCAGGAATCCAACAAGCCCCCTTTCCCATGCCCACAGGGATCATTCGGAGACAAGCAGCTTTTTCTCATAAATGCTTAAAACAAAAAAAGGTTGAATAACTCTTCTTTCACTGCACAATGGAAATATTAAACACTTAAAAAAAATGCTCTCCTTAAGCTTTCATTTTTGGATACATTCCCACTCCCCGTGCACCCACCCCCAACCATTCTGAAGGGGGCTACCTTCTATGCCTCAAAAGTGACTTACTATTCTTGGCATCAGCCTCCAATTATTCCAAAATGCCCATAATCCTTCGGGGTGAGGCCACCTCCAGTGATTCCCAGGAGAATATCTGACACACTTCTAGCTAGAGAAGAGAAAAAGACAAAAATAAAACCCAAGTTTTATTTGTAGCTGGGCGTCTCACCACAACAGTAGATGACTTTCCTGGGTGAATATTAAAAGAGTACCCTTCATTTACAGCTACAGGTTCAGACAGGCTTGTTAAAAAACTAGTTTCATTACTTCATAGAAACGCCTCTGTGCACTTTCCACACAGGCTTATGTAAGTGCAGAGCTGAGCAAAAGTTAATTAAGGTGATCAAACTATAAAAAATTCAGTGTGTTCGGCATCAAGAAACATGAATTTTTTAATTTAGAATATCTCCTTCTGTAGAGATGAGCTTGATTTGTTTCTCTGCTTGGACTACAGGTGCCTTCTCCTCTTCTCCTCCAGAACATTTTATTTTTCAATAATCTAAAGCTGTGTGTCATATTCTGGGTATGTGGTCCCAGGCTTTTCTTAGGAGCATAGCCAATAGCACTCAGGGATAGAGTGCCACCTAGACCAGGAGAGACACCTGTGCCTTCTCTGATGTGGCTGCTGCTGATTGAGTGTACTCCCTCTTGGCATTGCCTATTCAGACTTCAATAGCTTAATCTTCACCATGACAAGCATGGAAATTGGAATTAATTTGAATAAAGCTAATTCTCTCCTTTATGCCAGAGGACACACACTCCTCTTTTGCAAGGTGTGCGAGCATCCTTTGTCCTTATTTCCCCTCCACTGCCTTCTTCATCTCTCACACAGCAACCACCTCCACAGTGGATGGAAATCTGGTATGGCAATGTCTTTCTAAGTCCTCCCAGGCAGAGCTAATTGTTCCATTCTTTTTTGTTTTTATGACATTTTGTCCAAATCTCTGTAATAGCTCTTTTTAATACCACATTGTAATTTATTTCCTTACTTTCCCATTCCTCTAGACACTTGAGGTAAATGACCATTTCTTAAATGATTTTGTGTTCACTGTACCTAAGTCGGTGTCCGAGTAAAACAGAACCTAAAATAAGTGTTCATGGAACAAATGAACAAAAGAATTCTAAGATGGAGGCATTGGGAACATTCTATGATTTATACCACTCCTTCACGGACTATATTGTTTGACCTACATTACATTTCGGGAGAGAGTAACTATCTGTGACTAAAAATAGCCACAGACTATCAGAGGGCTCAAGCCAGTGTTCAGCAATGTTTTTGAGGAATATTGTTCTTCCAGGGACCCAAGGCCCTTTTTCTGCAATTCAGAGGCTGAGAGAACAGAGTAATTGTGTAGGTATCTGCTCCTCTTTGCACTGGCAACATAGGAGACATCCTTTTCTTTGTATTTCCAATGACGTTCATCAGAGAAGTGAGGGAATTATCTTTTCCAGATTTGCCCTTGGCAACTAACCAAGTGAAACTTTTTTGCAGGGACAGAGCAAAAGGAAACAATAGATAGATACGGCTGGTTATAATAAGAAGAAAAGAGGATGTTTTCCAAATAGCCCATAAAATTTAGAGGATACATACTCCTCTACAGCCATCCAGCCTGAAAATTGAATAGTATTGAAAGTATTGATTTGTATAAATCAATATAAATATAATATAAATTTGTATAAGTAAAATGGCAGGTGGAAACTGGAAGCTGGGGTACCTTATACACACTGGGCATGTGAATTACAGTCATGCCTCGCTTAACAAAGGGGATATGTTCTGAGAAATGCATCTTTAGGTGATTTTGTCATTGTGTGAACATCATAGAGTGTACTTGCACAAACCTAGATGGTATAGCCTACCATACACCTAGGCTATATGGTTTAGCCTAATGCTTCTGGGCTAAAAACCTAAATGGCATGTTACTGTACTGAATGCTGTAGGCAACTGTAACACAGTGGTAGGTATTTGTGTATTTAGACATATCTAAACATAGAACAGGTACAGTAAAAATATGGTATAAAGAAACTAAAAACTGGTACACCTGTATAGGGCACTTACCATAATGGAGCTTGCAGGACTGGAAGTTGCTCTGGGTGAGTCAGCGAGTGAGTGGTGAGTGACTGTGAAGGCCCAGGACATTACTGTATGCTACTGTAGACCTCATAAACACTGTACTCTTAGGCTACACTAAATTTATAAAAAGTTTTTTTCTCCAATAATAAATTAACTTTAGCTGACTGTAACTGATACTTCATGAACTTTTTCATTTTTTTAAACTTTTTGACTCTTTTGGAATAACATTTAGCTTAAAACACAAACACATCATACGGTTGTACAAAAATATTTTCTTTCTTTCTATCTTTATTCTATAAGCTTTTGTCTATTTTTAAAATTTAAAATTCTTTTTAGTTTTTAAGCTTTTTTGTTAAAAACTGAAACGCAAACACACACGTTAGCCTAGGCCTACACAGGGTCAGGATCATCAATATCACTGTCTTCCACCTCCGTATCCTGTGTCACTGGAAAGTCTTCAGGGGCAATACTACACATGGAGCTGTCATCCCCTATGGATAACAATATCTTCTTCTGGAATATCTCTTGAAGGACATGTTTGAGGCTCTTTAGAAAGTGTCAGTCTTTTCAGAAATGTGTCTACAGTGCTTTGCTTGGTTTGTTTTTTTTTCCTCATAGGTTTGCTTTTAAGCAGACAATGCACCATGAACAATCCTCTCCATTAATGAAAAGCTTTTGGTGTTAGGGTCCATGTTTTCAAACTTTGTAAGGATCTTGTTAAGTCTGAAAAAGCTTATGCTAAACCCTTCACTGTGAATTTCCTTGGAGGTTCTTCTTCTCCTCCTGCAGTTTCCTTTTCCTTGCCTCTTCTTCAGCTGTGCATTCCTATGCCAGTTTCAACAACTCCTCCCTATCATTTCCCCAGGAACCACCTCTAGGAGCTCCTCAATATCGTCCTCCTGCACTCAGGTTAGAGATGTTTGTCGTCTCAACCACAGCCTTGCTGATGTTTTGCACCGTCCTCATCCTTGGCAAATCCTTTGAAGTGATGGACAAACCTCTTGGGAATCTTCTTCCAGGTGCCATTCACACCTGCCTTGGTGACATCACCCCAAGCCCAAGCAAGGTTATTGATGCACTCATAGATGTTGTAATCCTTCCAGAATTGCATCAGTGTCTTCTCAGTGTCTTCCTCAGTTGCGGCAATAACTTGGGCAAAGGCCTCCTCAGATAGCAGGCTTTAAAAGCTGCTATAACTCCTTGGCCCATTGGTTGGATCAAAGAGCTGGTGTTTGGAGGTAGAAACACCATTTTGATATTAGGATGAAGATCACAAATAAAAGGAGGATGTCTGAGAGCATTATCAACAATAAGCGAAATCTTGAAAGGTTTGTTATTCTCCAAACAGTACTTCTCCATTTCACTGGCATATCAATTCAGAAGGACATCATGAAAGAGATGCTGGGTCATCCATGACTTCTCCTTGCTCCTGTAGTACCCTGGCAGGGTGTCCTTACTGATATTCTTGAAGGTCCTTGGGTTCTCACTGTGCCAGATCAAAAAGGGTTTCAATGTATAGCCTGCAACATTCACTGAAGCAAGACTGGTTATCTTGTCCTTAAAAGCCTTGGAATCTGGCATTGATTGGCCTCCTTATGGATGAAAGTTCTTTCAGGCATCTGTTTCCAGAATAGGGAGATTTCATGCATATTGAATATTTGTTTTGGCAAGTAATTTTCCTCCACAATTAGCTTATCTAGAGTTTCCAAAAATTGTTCAGCTCCTTCACATCAGCACTCACAGACACACCACTCACTTTCACATTATCTAATGAATAAAAATTCTTTTTTTTGACATTGCATATTTTTAATTTAATTTTTTTTCCAGTGGTGACTTTTTTAATAGACATTTTTTTAGAGCAGTTTTAGACTTACAGCAAAACTGAGCGGAAGGTACAAAGAGTTCCTTTGTACCTCCTGGTACCCCTCATACCGCATCACAGCCTCCCCCACTATCAACATTCATATCTTTAGACTGTCTACATTAATTATTGATGTGATTTAATTTATTTTATTCTACTTTCTTTCTTTATTTCTTTTTTTTTTGCTGAGGAAGAGTCACCCTGAGCTAACATTCATTGCCAATCTTCCTCTGTTTTGTATGTGAGCCACCACCACAGCACGGCCACTGATAGAGTGGCATAGGTCTGTGCCTGTGAACCAAACCCAGGCTGCTGAAGTACACCTCCTGATCTTAACCACTAGGCCACAGAGGCTGGCCCATTTTATTTTATTTTTTAATTGATTATTTAATTTTTTATTGAAGTAACATTGATTTATAACATTATGTAGATTTCAGATCTGAACAGACATTTTTTCCAAAGAAGGTATACACATGGCAAACAGGCACATGAAAAGATGTTCAATATCACTAATTATCAGGGAAATGCAAATCAAAACTACAACGAGATATCACCTCACACTCATCAGAATGGCTATAATTAACAAGACAAGAAATAACAAGTGTTGGAGAGGATGTGGAGAGAAGGGAACCCTCATACACTGCTGGTGGGCATATAAACTGGTCCGTCCACTAAGGAAAACAGTATGGAGATTCCTCAAAAAAATTTAAGAATAGAGCTACCATATGATCCAGCTGTTCCACTGCTGGGTATTTATCCAAAGAACTTGAAAAAATGAATGCATAAAGATATATGCATCCTCATGTTCATTGCAGCTCTATTCACAATAGCCAAGACTTGGAAACAACCTAAGTGTCCCCAAGAGATGAATGGATAAAGATGTGGAATATATACACACACAATGGAATACTACTTAGTTATAAAAAAAAGATGAAACCTTGCCATTTGCAACAACATAGATGGACCTTGAGAGCATTATGCTTAGTGAAATAAGTCAGATGGAGATAGTCAAATACTGTATGATCTCACTCATAAGTAGAAGGTAAAGACAACAATAACAAACAAACACACAGATACAGAAATTAGATGGATGGCTACCAGAGGGGAAGAGGGAGGGAGGAGGGCAAAAGAGGTGACAGGGCACATGTATATGGTGATGGATGGTAATTGGTCTTTGGGTGGTGAACATAATGTAGTCCACATAGAAATTGAAGTATAATGACGAATAACAATTCTTGAATCATTTAAACCACCCAGACATAGCAGTAAAATCAACATCATAGTTGGGTCCAGCCTTTTCTTTCAATATTGCAAACGAAGTTTGCTTTAGCCGTAATTGTCATGGTGCTGAGAGGGACAGTAGCAAGTGTCAGGTCTTCAATCCAGGTCATTAGAAGTTTCTCCGTGTTTGATATAGGCCCTTCTCAAATTTTTCTTAGTCTAGTTGCCTTCAGTGAAGCAGATTCTTTAACAGCTTTCATCACTTTGTTCTTTCTCTTCAAGATTGTAGCTTTGGTGGGATGGGACATGCCTGACTGGTGAGCAATAACCATCATTGATTTTCTACCTGTGTAGTCCTTAATCACTTTTAATTTTGTTTCCAGGTTAATCACTTTATGTGGCCTCTTACTGGACAACATTAACAGTGGATTTTATATGCTTAGGGGTCATGATGAAGAAAACAACATGAGACTAAATCAAGCACAGGAGAAAATGATGCAATCAAGACACACGGTAAACATGAGATGTATGAGGCTGCTGCTGGTATAACACAGCATACTATTTTACAGTAAACTTTTTTTATATGTAGAAAGAATGCACTAAAATAATGATAAAAAAGTATAGTACAGTAAACACATAAACCAGTAAAGTAGCCATTTATTATCGTCATCAAGTATAATGTACTGTACATAATTGAATGTGCTATACTTTTACACAACTAGCAGTGCTGTAGGTTTGTTTACACCAGCATCACCACAAACACAGCAGTAATGCTTTGCGCTATGATGTTAGGATGGCTATGACGTCACTAGGTGATAGGAAAATTTCAGCTCTATTATAATCTTATGGAACCACACTTGTATATGTGGTCCGTCATTGACCAAAACATCATTTTACAGTGCATGATTGTACTAGTTTTTAGATTCTTTGCAACTAATATTTGTTTTATTGTTTAACCATCTGTATTAGTTTCCTAGACCTGCTCTAACAAAATAGCACAAATTTGGTGGCAGCAAAAATTTATTCTTTCACCGTTTTGGAGGTCAGAAGTCCCAAATTAAAGTGTTGGCAGGATTGATTCCTTCTGGAGGCTCGGAAGTAGAATGTATTCCCCACCTTCCGGCAGCTTCTGGCAATCCTTGATATCTCTTGGCTTGTAGACTCATCACGCCCAGCTCTGCTCCATGTTCAAGTCAGCTTTCTCTCTGTGTGTTTGTGTCTCAACTCTCCCTCTCCTTTTCCTTATAAGGACACCGGTCACTGGATTTAGGGCCCGCTCTAAATCCAGGATGTCATTTTGAGACCTTTAACTTCATCAAATCTGCGAAGACTCTATTTCCAAATAAGGTCACATTCACAGATACCAGGGTTAGGAGCCGGACATATCTTTTGGGGAGACACAATTCAACTCACTACATCATCTATGGCTTTTAAAAATTTCTGCATTATATGAGAAAGCACATGTTAGATTTTATATATGTTAAGGATATGATTACAGAAGCAAAGTGAGAAGTTGATACAATTGTCTAGAAAATTCCAGAAAAATGCTCAATTTTGATTCATGTGGCTGAATATTTTAGGCCAAACATAATTTGAAAATCTGCATGATGCTCTTGGAAGATTCTTTTAGTCTTAAGAGATATGGAGTTGAGAAAAAGATAACATAATAACTAGGAGTAGGGTACACATCATTAGAGAACAGAAAGACAAGGCTTTTCAGGCTCAAAAACATTCTGAAATTCTGGTGATATGTGAAAATGACTTGCAATGCTGCAAAATTACATGACCATGGATGTACTTTTTATTTGTTACAGTCTAGAATTTGTGCTTTTATCTGTAATTCAAATATTAATGGCAGTTAGTTGGTTAACATTTATTGAACTCTAGATCTTCAATTATGAGAGGATCAATAGAAGTCTTTTGCTCTTCTTTACCAGCTTCTGTTGGTCAGCGATGTTTATGTGATTGAGTAAGGTTTTGATGGCTTTGGTGTCAATTCCTTTTGACCATTTATTTGGCCTTTGATGGATCAGTATAGTGAATTTTCAATAACAATGGAGAATTGGATTTTCATTTTCTTAAACATAGCACTCTAATTTATGATACTTCTTCCAAACAGTGAATGACTTAATGAATTCTTCTAAAACACGCTTTGCTTGGTTATGGAATAAATAAAGCAAATGTGTTTAACAAAATATACAGTTGAGTTCTCATGATTAAAAAGTGTTAGTTAAGGAAATTCTACAATAATGAGTCATTGTCTGAATAATTTGTTTTTATGACAGCGAAGAATAAGAAACCTTTTAAAATATTAAAGACCAAGGCAGTAAAAAGATCATGTTAAGCAGTTTTCGCCCTTTTTATTAACCAAAACACATGGAATATATAGCGCATTGTTAAAAAAAATCCGTGGTGCATTTGATGTCTTGGGTTTCTTAACTCATCTGGTCAATTTTGTACCAGAAAAGATTAGAAAAAGTGAATTCAGAGAAAATGGAGTTGGAACAAATGTGTAGAGAAAGAAGGTAGAATCATTGGGGTGAGTATAAACAGAAAGATGGAGGGATTTGTGTTTGTGTGTGTAGGAAATGGATCATTGAATTGATTGTTGGCTAGAGATAAAAGTATAAATATCCTACCTTCTTACTGTTTCATTTTTTCTCCTCTCCAGCTTTTAACACATTCTGAAAAGTGTTCATATTAATTATTGAAAGCAATATTTATGTGATTAGACTGAATTAAATGTTATAATAATATGGCTAAATGGTATGGTAAGATTCAACTTTAGCAGAAAAGAGGTAAATTCTCTCATTACTTTTAAATATCTGGTTTGGAGAGGGAAAGACTACAGGAAAATGCAGTTCTACTGTATCAGGAAAGATTGGTGTAAGGAACACGAAAAATGATATCTCCCTAGCAGTTCTTCTTTACTGCATGTAGGCAAAGGAATGTGTAATGAAGGGGACTGAAAACTCCATCTTTGTATTCGCACCTACACTTTTTCTCCATTAGGCAAGAACAAGTCCAAATAACTCTTGGTTAGGTTTCCAAAGAAGAGGTAAGATATAAAAAGGAAGCTTCGTTTATTAAGAAGTTGAATAGCGGCCAGCCCGGTGGTGCAGTGGTTAAGTGTGCACCTTCTGCTTTGGTGGCCCAGGGTTCGCCAGTTCAGATCCTGGGTGTGGACAAGGCACTGCTCAGCAAGCCATTCTGTGGCAGGCGTCCCACATATAAAGCAGAGGAAGATGGGCATGGACGTTAGTTCAGGGCCAGCCTTCCTCAGCAAAAAGAGGAGGATTGGCAGCAGATGTTAGCTCAGGGCTAATCTTCCTCAAAAAAAAAAAAAGTAGAATAAAGGGAACACAATTCTTTGTCATTACCATGGTGATTTATGATATAGAAACCAAAGAGCCCTAAGTTAAGCCAATTCTAGAAAGTGGAAAGAATTAGGAGGTTGGGCTCTAGTCCAACAACAGCTTTCCCCAGTTCAGTGGGTGAATGCTGGCAAACTACCACATTTTTCTGAACCTCAGTTACCTCCTCAGTAAAATGAGGGGACTGCTGCAGATGAGAATATCATAATGTATGGCTGAATGAAAAGTACTAATAAAGTCAAAATTGTGCACTTAATTTGACCTTTAAGTAGAATAGTGATATCATTAATGTTTTTAAATTACATTTAGGTTTTTGGAGATATTATCCATTGTTTACAATGTGCTTGTGTAAGAGAAGATGAATTACCCAAAACTTATCACCATTGTTGGGAAAACAGCTAAAACTTCATGGTTCTCCTATTTAAGGAAAAATTGATATATTTGACTACTTAACTATAAACAAAGTAAAAGAAAAATCACAAATGTTGAAAAACTATTTGCATCTTATATATTTCTTATATATAACAAAGGTACTAAAAACAGGAAAGAGAAAGACCAATGGTGACAGAAAAATGGGCAAAAGATATGAGAGGCTGTTCACAAGAAGTGAAAATGGAATTTAATTGTCCTCAAAGATATTTAAAGATGCTCAAACTCACTTATAATAGAAGAAACACAAATTAAAACTGTATAGAGATACTATTCTCACCTATCGGATTGGCAACAATCCAAATGTTTGGCATTATATTCTGTTGGCAAGGTTATTATGAAACAGGCACTCTCGTATAGTGCTTGTGGGAATCCAAAATTGTTATATACCCTAGGAAAAGAAATTTGGCAATATTTTTCCAAATTACATATTCGTTTACTCTTTGATCCAGCATTCCAGCTTCTAGGAATATAATCCAAGAATACACTATCATAAATAGAAATGACATCAGCCAAAGATTATTCATTGTATTCGTGTATATAATATGTGTTGTATATGTATAATACAGTAAAGAATTACACATATATAATTACATATATACATAAATATATATAAATGCAATTACCTATTTATGTAATAGTAGAGAAAAAATAAAACACAGTCCAAATGGTATGGTACACCTCACAGTGGAATACTAGGTAGACATATAAAGGAATAAGGAAAATTCTCTACACACCAATATGATGTTATGTCCAATGTATTGTTAAATGAATAAAGGAAGGTGTAGAATGATATATATATGTGTGTGTGTATATATATATATATGATATGTCACCTTTTGTGCAGGAAAGGATGTGTGTGTATATTTGATTATTTGCAAAAGGAAATACTGAAAGGATAAGCTAAAATTAGCATAAATGGCCTATAGGGAGGGATGGAACACAGTAGATTAGGGAGAGTATGGAAATAAGACTTCTTTAACATATTTAGTTATACAGTTATTCAGGATTGTGTAAGTATGTACACATTCACAAAATAAATATTAAAAAAACAATATTTAAAAATTGAAAAAACACTAAAATAAATGTCTGAATGAATTGCAAGTTGTAGAAAAAACTGTTCAAATAAAAGGATTATTTCAAGTGACTTCAGAGCTTATTATTTTGATTATACATACAAAGTATATTCTATAGACATATGTTCTAAGGTCATATATTTTAAAGACACATAGAGATGCAAGTAATTCTTAAACTTCATTCTGTAGACTTACTGTTAGTACTAATATTGGTAGAATTATTTAAAATAATTATAGGTGCCGGCCCGGTGGTGCAGTGGTTAAGTGCACAAGTTCCACTTCTCAGCAGCCCTGGGGTTTGCTGATTCAGATCCTGGGTGTGGACATGGCACCGCTTGGCATGCCATGCTGTGGTAGTCGTCCCACATATAAAGTAGAGGAAGATGGGCATGGATGTTAGCTCAGGGCCAGGCTTCCTCAGCAAAAAGAGAAGGATTGGCAGTAGTTAGCTCAGGGCTAATCTTCCCCCGCCCCAAAAAAAATTAAAACTTTAAAAAAAATAATAAATAAAAATAAAATAAAATAAAATAATTATATAGAGTGACATCTACATCATCGTGGAGTGAGTTATTCCCTTAGTCTCTCCCCTTTAGGTTACAACTAAATGGACATTCATTAACCAAGAGGATTCCCTGCACAGCACCACAGGGCTTCTGAGAGATCATTGCAGCTATACACCAGAAGGTGAGTTGACTAGATCCCTAGGAGGCAATGGAAATAGGTGAGCACACTCCTCCCCCTTCCCAGTGGCAGTGAGCCAGGCCACAGATCCTCACACAGTGGCTGGTGTGACAGTCAGAGGACGCAGGGACAGCCCAGCCTGTGCCAAGGCTTTAGAGTTGCAGCCCAGCCTGTGGGAGCACCAATTGTGCCACTGCAGCCTCGCTGGTGGGAATTCTCTACACTGAATGATGGTGGCTCAGCCCCTGAGGAGACACAATCCACTGAGCACAGCAGCCAGCAGGATCTACTGAGTGGCAGCTAAGCCCCCATGTAGCCTGCCTAGCATGAAGCTGCTCAGCTGGTCCCCTGCTGAGCACAGAGTCCCACCTATGGTGCCCAAACTGCCTGCCCAGTGCAGAGGCCCTGCCCACATGATTACAACCTGCAGAGTGGCTGTCTGTCCAAACACAGAGTAGCTCAACCCACACAACTTCCAGCAGACAGGGTAAGATCAGAAAACACAGCTCCTACTCCCCCCGCTAGCAGGAGCATGTAGCATCTGCAGCTTGATACTATCACGAACATGACGGCAAAGGATCAATTTGTCAAACACCCTGAAGAACTATACTAACACTTCAGAGCAGAAGGAAAATGACAAGTCTCTAGAAACCAATCATAAAATCACAGAAACTTACACTCTAAATGGCAGAGAATTCAAACAGTTGTCATAAAGAATCTCAAAGAGTTACAAGAAAGCTTAGAAAGACAGCCAGTGAGCTCAGGAATAAAATTAATGAGCAGAAGGAATATTTCACCAAAGAGATTGAGACTCCAAAAAAACAAAACAAAACAAAACTTTGGATGTGGAAAACACAATTAATGAAATAAAAAATAAAAAAATAGAGCTAATCTTACGGAGGAAAAAATTAGGGAATTAGAGGACAGCACTATAGAAATGCTACAGGTGGAGGAGGAGAAAAACCAAGATTTTTAAAAAATGAAGAAACTCTTCAAGAAATATCCAACTCCATTAGGAAAAGCAATATAAGGATTATAGGTATTCCAGAGGAAGAAGGGTGGGAGAAAGGAGCAGAGAGCCCGTTTAAAAAAATAATAGCTTAGAACTTCCCAAACTTGGGGAAAGAACTGGACTTACAAGTACATGAAGCCAATAGAACTCCTATTTACATCAATGCAAAAAGACCCTCTCCAAGGCATATAAAATTAAAACTGGCAAAAGTGAGTGATAAAGCAAAAATATTAAGGGCAGCAAGGCAAAAGAAAAAAACCTATAAAGACACTTCTATCAAGCTTTCAGTGGATTTCTCAGCAGAAAACTTACAGGTTAGGAGAGAATGGAATGATATATTCAAAATACTGAAAGACAAAAACTTTCAGCCAAGAATACTCTATCCAGTGAAACTATCCTTCAGATACAATGGAGAAATAAGAGCTTTCCTAGATAAACAAAACCTGAGGGAGTTCATTGCACTAGACTTCCCTTACAAGAAATTATGAAGGAAGCCTTCCTACCTGAAACAAAAAGGCAAAGATTTACAAAGCTTTAAGCAAGGAGGTAAATAGACAAAAATCAGAAAATTGCAGTTCTTCATCAGAAGAGGTTAGCAAACAATTATAACATAAAAGATAAAGGGAAGGAGCATCAAAAATAACTATAAACACTTCAATTAACAACACATAACTCACAACACAAAAAGAATAACTTATGACGATGATAAATCAGAGGGGGAAGAGGAAAGGAATGGAACCTTCTTAGGCTAATGGAGACAAGAGGTTATCAGAAAATGGATTATCACATCTATCAGGTCTTTTATACAAAACTCATGGTAACCACTAAGCAAATAATCAGAATAGAGCCAGAAATCATAAATAAAGAGAAAACTGAGAAAACTATCACAGAAAACCACCAAACTGAAATGACAGTCAGAAATACAAGGGAAGGCAAACAATGGAAACATACAACAACTGGAAGAGTTGTCATAAAGAGATAAAATGGCAGTATTAAGCTCTCATAGATCAATAATCACTCTAAATGTAAATGGGTTGAATTCTCCAATCAAAAGACACAGCGTAGCTGGGTGGATTGAAAAACAGGACGCAACAATATGCTGACTCCAGGAAACACATCTCAGCTCTGAGGACAAACATAAGCTTAAAGTGAAGAGATAGAAGATGATACTCCAAGCAACTGGCAAGAAAAAGAAAGCATATTTATATCAGACACACCAGACTTCAAGATGAAATAGACAATGAGAGACAAAGAGGATCAGTATGTAATGATAAAAGGGACATTCCACCAAGAGGACATGACAATTATGAATATATATGCACCTAACACAGGAGCACCAAAGTGTATAAGGCGACTGTCAACAGACCTAAAGGGAGAAACTGACAGCAACACAATAAAAGTAAGGGACCTCAACAGCCCAATTGCATCAACGGATAGATCATCAAGACAGAAATCAACAGGGAAACAGTGGCCTTAAATGAAACATTAGAGCAGATGGACTTAACACACATATGTAGAACATTCCATTCAAAAACAGTAGAAAACACATCCTTCTCAAGTGCACAGGGATAATTGTCAAAGATAGATCATATGTTGGGAAACAAGGCAAGCCTCAATAAATTTAAGATTGATGTCATCTCAAGCATCTTTTCTGACCACAATGCTATAAAACTAGAAATAAACTACAAGAAAAAAGCTGGGAGAGTCACAAATATGTGGAGACTAAACAACATGGTCCTGAACACCCACTGGTTAAATGAAGAAACCAAAGGAGAAATAAAAAAAATACTTAGAGACAAAGGAAAATGAAAATACAACATACCAACTCTGATAGGATGAAAGAAAAGTGGTTATAAGAGGGAAATTCATAGTAATACAGCCCTATCCCAACAAACAAACAAAAAATCTGAAATAAGTAATCAAACTACACCTGATAGAATTAGAAAAAGAAAAACAAACAAAGCCCAAAGTCAGTTGAAGGAGGGAAAAAATAAAAATTAGAGCAGAAATAAATAAAATAGAGACTGAAAAAAAAAAAACAATAGAAAGGATCAAGGAAACTAAGAGTTGGTTCTTTGAGAAGATAAACAAAATTGAAAAACCCTTAGCCAGACTTAGTAAGAAAAAAAGAGAGAAGGTTCAAATAAATAAAATGAATAAAATTAGAAATGACAGGAGAAATTACAATAGAAATACAAAGGTTATAAAAAAATACTATGAAAAATTATATGCCAAAAATTAGATAACCTAGAAGAAATGGATAAATTCTTAGACTCATACAACCTCCCAAAACTGAATCAAGCAGAAATAGAGAATCTGCGTAGACCAATCACAAGTAAAGAGATTGAAATAGTAATCAAAAATCTCCCAAAAAAGAAAAGTC
This sequence comes from Equus przewalskii, assembly GCF_037783145.1. Taxonomy (NCBI): domain Eukaryota; kingdom Metazoa; phylum Chordata; class Mammalia; order Perissodactyla; family Equidae; genus Equus; species Equus przewalskii. The sequence goes on from NC_091832.1 coordinate 75,924,269, forward strand.
CAAGACCATATGGTTTCTCTGGAGAACTATAGCAAACATTCAAAGAAGACTTAATACCTATCCTTCTCAAACTATTCCAAAAAATTGAAGAACACAGAACGCTTCCCAACTCATTCCATGAGGCCAACATTACCTTGATACCAAAACCAGGCAAAGACAATGCAAAGAAGGAAAATTACAGACCAATATTGCTGATGAACATAGATGTAAAAATCCTCAACAAAATATTGGCAAACAAAATGCAGCAACACATTAAAAGATGATATACCGTGATCAAGTGGATTTATATCAGGGATGCAGGGATGGTTTAACATCCACAAATCAGTCAACTTGATATACCACATTAACAGAATTAGGAGTAAAAATCATACAATCATCTCAGTAGATACAGAGAAAGCATTTGACAAAATCCAACATCGACTTTTGATAAAAAAAACTCTCAATAAAATGAGTATAGAAGGAAAGTACCTCAACATAATAAAGGCCATATATGACAAACCCACAGCTAACATCCTACTTAACAGTGAACAGCTGAAAGACATCCCTCTGAAAACAGGAACAAGACAATGATGCCCACACTCTCCACTCCTATTTAATATAGTACTGGAGGTTTTGGCCAGAGCAATAAGGTAAGAAAAAGAAATAAAAGGTATCCAAATTGGAAAGGAAGAGGTGAAACTCTCACTGTTTTCAGATGACATGATTCTACATACAGAAAACTCTAAAGAATCCACCACAAAACTATTAGAAATAATCAACTACAGCAAAGTTTCAGAGTACAAAATCAACTTACAAAAATCAGTTGCATTTCTACACACTAGCAAAGTACATAGAACAACAAACTAGCAGAAAGAGAAGTAAGAGAAGTCCAGAATACAATTCCATTTACAATCAAACAAAAAGAGTAAAATATCTAGGAACAAACTTAACCAAGGAGGTGAAAGACCTATACACTGAAAAGAACAAGACATCATTGAAAGAAATTGAAGAAGACATAAAGAAACAGAAAGATATTCCATGCTCATGGATTGGAAGAATAAACATAGTTAAAATGTTCATATTACCTAAAGTAATCTACAGATGCAATGCAATCCCAATCAGAATCCCATTGACGTTCTTCATGGAAATAGAACAAAGAATCCTAAAATTCACATGGAACAAAAGACCCTGAATAGCCAAAGCAATCCTGAGGAAACCGAACAAAGCTGGAGGCATCACAATCCCTGACTTCACAATTGACTGCAAAGCTATAGCAATCAAAATAGCATGATATTGGCACCAAAACAGACACATGGATCAATGGAATAGAACTGAAAGCCCAGAAATAAATCGATACATCTATGGACAGCTAATCTTTGACAAAGGAGCCAAGAACATAAAAGGGAGAAAGGAAAGTGTCTTCAATAAATGGTTTTGGTGTGCTGGCCTGGTGACATAGTGGTTAAGTTCATGCTTTACGCTTCAGCGGCCCATGCTTTGTGGGTTCGGATCCTGCGTGTGGATCTACACGCTACTCATTAAGCCATGCTCTGGCTACATCCCACATACAAAAATAGAGGAAGATTGGTATAGATGTTAGCTCAGGGGCAATCTTCCTCAAGCAAGAAGAGGAAGATTGGCAAGAGATGTTAGCTCAAGTCCAACCTTCCTCACCAAAAAAAACCCCCAATAATGGTGTTGGGAAAATTGGGCAGCCATGTGAAAAGAATAAAAGTAGACTATTATCTTACACCATCCACAAAAATTAACTCAAAATGGATTAAAGACTTGAATGTAAGACCTGAAACCACAAAACTCCTAGAAGAAAATATAGGTAGTACACTCCTTGACATTGGTCTTAGCAGTATCTTTTTGAATACCATGTCTGCCTGGGCAGGGGAAACAAAAGAAAAAATAAACAGTTGAGACTACACTAAAAAGCTTCTGCAAGGAAAAGGAAACAATGAACAAAAAATGAAGAAAACCCACCAACTGGGAGAAAATATTTGCAAATCATATATCCTACAAGAGTTAATTTCCAAAATATATAAAAAGAACACATACAACTCAGCAACAAAAACACAAACAACACAATCAAAAAATGGGCAGAGGATATGAGCAGACATTTTTCCAAAGAAGATATACAGATGGCCAACAGGCACGTGAAAAGATGTTCAACATCACTAACTATTAGGGAAATGCAAATCAAAGCTACAATGAGTTATCACCTCATGCCTGTCAGAATGGCTATAATTACCAAGAGAAAAAAATAATAAATGTTGGAGAGGATGTCGAGAAAAGGGAACCCTCATACATTGCTGGTGGAAATGCAAACAGTATGAAATGAAAACAGTATGGAGATTTCTCAAAAAATTAAAAATAGAAATACTATATGATCCAGCTATCCTGCTACTGGGCGTTTATCCAAAGAACATGAAATCAGCAATTCAAAGAGATTTATGCACCCCTATAGTTATAGCAGCATTATTCACAATAGCCAAGATGTAGAAGCAACCCAAGTGCCCATCAACGGATGAATGCATAAGGAAGATGTGGTATATATACTCAATGGGATACTACTCAGCTATAAAAAAAGATAAAATCCTCCCAGGTGCAACAACGTGAATGGACCTTGAGGGTATGATGTTAAACAAAATAAGCCAGACAAAGAAAGACAAACACTGTATGACTTCTCTCATCTGCGGAAGATAAATAAACACACGGATAAAGAGAACAGATTAGTGGTTACCAGAGGGGATGGGGATTGCAGGGGTGGTTGAAGGGGTAAAGGGGCACATATGTATGGTGACAGATAAAAATTAGACTGTTGGTGCTGAGCACCATCCAGTCTATACAGAGAGTGATAGATAATAATGTACAACTGAAACTACACAATGTTGTAAACCAGTATGATCTCAATAAAATAATTGAAAAAAAAAGAAAAAGAAAAAGCTTGTGCTGGCCGAGTCTGAAGGTGGCATGGGACAGCCCAATCTAAATTCCATTAGCCCCAGGATGTCCATCCACTAAGGAGCAATATTTCAAGTTACCAGCCCAATGCTGAGTAATGCAATAACATGATGGAGAAGTGCTTTGCAAATGGAGAGGCCCTGTGTTGGGGGCAGTTATTATTATGGCTCTTATTATTATTGGGTTGGTCTTTATAAAAGAGAGTTGCTAGGGACATAAATTGATTTTAATAAAGCCAATTCCCTCCCAAAATAATAATTATACATACATCGTGGGATAAAGCAAAAAGTATTTATGTTAATATTTCTAGGAACCAAGATATTCAGTGTTATAGAAAAAAGACATAGTACAAATTGGAAAAAGTTAAGGAAATTTTATAACGTTATATTTAAATTGGAAATATGAGCACAAAATTTTTTCTCTATAAATGCATATTTCCAATCTCTGACCACATAAAAGACCTAGAAGCAATGATAACCTCACAGCCATTAGTTTCCCTAGCACTTACATTGTGTCTATAAATAAGATTTATTAGGAAATGAAATCAGATTTTGGAGGAATGGCTGATTCTAACTCAGGGATGAGAAATGTCTAATATAATTCTGGGGCATCTTATAGCAAAAGGAAAGGATGTTTCAAAGACTAATAGAGTCACGTCAAAAAGGCACAGGAGCCAGTATGAAAAGGCTCCCATTTGCCAAAGATGGAACAATTTGAACATAAAAAAAAGTAATGACTGCAATTGATTCAAAGACAACGACTAGAAAACTCATAAATTCACAATAACACTAACAAAAAGAGCTAGCCTCTTCCAAAAGAAAATCCACCTCCCCTCCTAAAAAAACTCCCTTCATTGTCACCATTTGAAGTAACTAGGGCACCAGTTACTGTGAAAATTGATAACTAAAGGATAAGACTCTGGCATTCACCCTGCCTAGCACTCATCAGAATGTCCGAAGTTCTTCTTCACAGGATAATTCAAGCTGATAAAAGTGAAAGGCACCCTAGTTCCAATAATCTTTCATCCCACCTGGACCTCCAAGTATTTGATCCTATTATTGTGTCCCTCACCCTCATGATTTTTGCCATCCCCTCTACTCCTAGTTTAAAATCCAAGATCAATCAGAATAATTATGTTGCCTACACATGGACTTCCCTTGGCCTCTTTCTTAGGTTGTCATGAAACCACGGCTTAATTAAACTCAAATTTCCCCTACTTATGCATCCACATAGCTGAATATGGCTGGAGAAAAACTGCATAATCACTCTGACATCTCAATTTAAATTTGTGACCATAAACTTCGAGTAAGGTCTTAATTCTGCCCATCAATAGAGTATTCTTGTCTAGTACACTGACTTTTGTATTAAGTAACTATTTCACACCTCCCGTATCCTCATACCCCAGCATCTCCTTCATTAGCTGTATACTCTTCTGATTACCTTGCTTCCTTCTTAACTTGGAAACTGAAGCAGTTAAAGGAGAACTTCTATAGACTCCCATTACCATATGTACTCATTTGCAACCTCCATCTCATTTTTACTAGATCTGGGGCCCCTGTTCTGGGGCTTCACACTTGAGTCCCTGTTTTAATCCTTCTGTGGCTCAATCCCTCTCCATGAAGTCAAAGGTCTGCAGGGCCAAATGGGCATGTCCACCCAAAAAGCTCATTTTATCTTCTAGACCATGCTCTGCACATCCAGGACCCTGGAATACCTTGTCTAACGTGCCCAGTTACAGATACTGTGATAACCCATTCCCATTCCCATTCCAGAATGGAATGTGTCCATTCTGAAGTGGGCAGACCACACTCTGTTATGTGTAGGTACCAGCCAAAGGCAACCCAAGGGATTCTCAAGGGGTAGCCACATGTGAGAATGTGTATGTGCTGTAGATGGATATGTGTATGCAAGCTCTGGAGGAGCAGGAAGGAGCCAGGATTGGGAACAGAAGGTGAAGCAGGCAGGGATTCTCCATTTGTACTCCTGTGCTGAGCCTCTGTTTTTTAATTAGGGACAATCACCCCTTGCAATTTTCTTTTTACTCTCTCATTTGTTAAATTTTCCTTTTCTATGGATCATTCCCATCAGTCCACAAAGGTTCCGTTAACACTCTCACCTTATGAAAAACGAAACAAAACTCTTCTCTTAATCCCCCTTCCCCAATAGCTACCGCCCCATTTCTTTGCTCTCCTTTCAGCAATCCCCTAGAAAGAATTGCTTGTACTCAATAACGCAATTCCTATACTTCTTCTTAACTGGAAAACAGGCAATTAAAGGAGAACTTCCATAGACTCCCAACACCATATCTAGTTATTCGCAATCTCTCTCCCTTTTCTAGCAGTACTGGGCTCCTTTTAGCTCTTAAACCCACTCAATCAGGCTTTTACCACCACCATTCCACCAACATGGATCCTGGCAAGGTCATGTCAAACCCCTACATTACTAAAGCCATGTGGTCACTTCTCAGTCCCCACCTTACTTGGTCCAGCTGATCAATTCTGCCTCTTTGATACACCTTGTTTGGCCTGAAGACATCTCACTCTTTTGGTTTTACTACTAATTCACAGGCTCAGTCTGCTCTGCTGGGTCCTCCACTCCTCCCCGGCAGTTTAATGTTGGTGTGCACCAGGGGTTAGCCCAACAGTCTCCTGTTATCAACATTTACATTAACTCCTTTGGTGTTTTATTTCATTCTCATGGGTTTAAACACTATATTCCGCTGACTACCTCAAAATATACATTGCCAGCCCAGGCCTCCTTTCCAAATTCCAGACTCATATATCCAATTCAACGTTACCTTTTCCTGTCTCATAGACATTTCAAACTCATGGGTGAAAAATTGAACTCTGGATTTTCAAACCTATTCCCCCTTTCCATCTCAGTTAACGTCTGGTCCATCCTTCTGGTTATTCAGACTCCAACCACCCTGCTCCCCTACCCCAAATCATCCTCGATTATTCTATTTCTCTCATAACCTACAGGTAATATATTCGGAAAATCTTTTGCCCTATTTATCTGACCAATTTTCACCACATCCACTGCTAGCAGCCTGGTCCCCTTCATCATTATTATTCTCTTAGATTTTTGCAATAGTCTCCTAAGTGGGCTCCCTGCTTCTGCCTTTACTCACAGTCCATTCTCAACACCAGAGCCAGAGTAGTTCTCCTACAATGTAAGTCAAATCATCTCACTCCACTGCTCAAAATCCTTTGCTGTCTTTCCACTGCACTCACAAAGAAAATCTTTCCAATGAACTGCAAGGCCTTGTGTGATCTGCTCTGTTAAAACTCGGTCTCCTCTCCTACTACCCTTTGCCTTACTCTGTCAGCTCCTGGCATTCTGTCCTCCCTGCCTTTTCTTGGACATGCCAGACATACTCCTCCCTGCCTTAGCCTAGGTTGTCTTTAAATCAGAGCCTGAGATAAACACTTGCATGCAAGTAGTTATTTGGGAAGTGTTTCCAGGGAGTATGCGCGAAGAACAGGGGAAATGAAACAGGGAAGAAAAGAAAGCCAATGCAAGTCAATACAAGGCTACTCCAAGGAGCTTTATGAAATGCATCTTGGAAATGTATACCTGGAAGGCAAGGGAGATGGACTTATCCATTGAATCCATCCCCCAATGGTCAAGGGTGGTCCCAGAGGCATAAATCCCTTACACTTCTAAGATGTACATGCTTGAGTGTCAAGCTGCTTCCGGTTAGAGAAGTCCTAGGGCAGGAACTGAGAAGTATGTGTAGGTAAAGCTGATGGCAGCCAGTGAGGGACCAATCACTTAGAAGTGGATAGATATAGAGGGCCTTAGTAGATTTGAGGTGGCACACAAGAGGTGTCGCATATTTTATCTTAAAGCCTTTGCTCTATTTCTTTGTCTGGAACGATTTTCCCCCAGAGACCCACCAGGCTAAATTCTTGGCTTTCTTCAAGTCTCCACTCATGTGTCACCTTCTCAATGAATCCATCCTGACCACTCCATTTAAAATTGCCATCTACCTGCCCTTGGTACTTCTCATCCTCTTTAACGTATAGCTTATTTGCTTTTTATGTTTATTACTTATCTGATCTTTCTAGAATGTAAACTCATGAGGACAGAGATATTTATCTATTTTGTTCATTGCACTGATGGTTGGGGATACTGGATTGACATTTGTCACTGTTTTACAAATACTGCTTCATCATGTGATAGTGACAATCAAGGTATACTTCCTCCACGCAGCAGGCTTGGAGGATTCCTGTGCTTGAATCTACCCCAAGTGAGCTGCCACTTCCCTACTGCAAATAAAGCATGAAGACAGAGTACGTCAGTGTACTTGAGCTGGTCTACCAACGAGGATGGCCTAAATACTGGCTTGCTCATATCTGAGGCCAGTAGAGGGCAAGCAGGTCATTTATTGCTGCCAACACCCTAAATCTAATAATTAGTCAGTCAACGATCCTACATATTAAGTGCTCCTTTGTGATCTCACTCCTGGGACCACAAGTGACCAAATGCCCATGCTTTGGGGTCTCTTTTGGCTCTACACACTGGTTGGCTTCCATCTCTCTCAATGGGCACGGAGTCTATAAGCTCTCTTATGGCTACCCTCCAAGATGATGGCTCTAGTCACCAAGTAGGAGTTAAAAACAGCAGCTGGATTTCATAGAGTGAACATACAGTGCATTCAGTGGTCCATTCCACGCTGTGAGCAACTTTCGGAATATGGAAAATAATTAGAATACTTAAGACTGCCCTTAATCAGAACTCACTCAACTTTCTCACTTTTTGGGGGTTCAGTTTTCCCCTCAGTAAAACATGGACAGTGGATGGGTAATTCTAGCACGACTTCTACCCCAGAATTTGATGAATAGCTTTCCGGAGCTATACTCTTTTAGATTTTATTAAAAGTCTTCTTTCTGAATGTGATCTCTTTAAGCTTACTAAGTCTAATTTTGCTTGAACTCTATACCACTAGGTGTTTTATTTATCTTTTTTTTAAAATTGACTCTAATTTAAGTTATTGCTCATCTACAGAAAGGAAGCAAATGTTGTTAAGTAGTTGCCATAATATTGCTGTTACTCCAACATTAAACTACTGAAAGATTTCAGGAAGGTGCTAGACAATAAAGGCAGAAAAGAAGAGTGGGAGGATCTTCTGGCTTTTTAGAGGATTTGATAGTGGAGTGTCAGTTATCCAGAAAGAGATGGTTAGATGAGGGGCATTTTCTAGCACACTTCAAACTCTTTTAGGCAATTATGAAAATGATTTTGTAACCATATAAGACAGAACCATTCTTGAGCATATTTTTCTTTTTGGCAGGAAGTAAAATGTAGGATGTTTAAGGTTGTTGGGAAGTACTGCAAATGGGAACCATTGAAACCCTCTCTTGACAAAACGGATCAAGGAAGACAGTTAAAAAAATGGCCTTTGGGCTCTTCAATGGACACTTGGACACAAACAACAATGCTTCATTATTCTGAGCAGTGTTTAGTACCGGGGCTTTCTTGTTCTTGGGTAGAAACTGATTTGGTAGAATCTGTCTGTCAGATGACTGATTGGTAATATTTTTTGAATCACTTAATGGAGGTGAAACAGATAAAATAAATTCCCTTTTTCTATTTCCAAAATGTTACATAGCTTTAGAACCGTCCCGTCACCAAATGAAAATATGTGGCTGTGAAATTAGCCTACACTTGTCATACAAATTTGTATACATTCCCAGGCTCAGACTCCAAAGAAATTAAGCCAGGCCTCAAATAAATACTTACTGAAGTAAGTACAGTGGTGGTTACTCCCTAACCTAGAAGATGAGTTTCCTGAAAATCTTTCTGGAAAGAGTTGAAGAATAAAGATATAGCAAACAAAAGTGTAGGAGTGTCATATTAAGATGGATACTTTAAAAAGGCTTCCAGATATTTTTAAGTTCACAAAAATGGAATGATAAAAAAAAACTATTAAAGAAAGCCACAATGGGGGCTGGCCCAGTGGGATAGTGGTTAAGTTTGCATGTTCTGCTTCAGTGGCCCTGGGTGCATGGGTTTGGATCCCGGGCATGGACCTACATACTGCTTATCAAGTCATGTTGTGACGGTCTCCCACATACAAAACAGAGGAGGATTGGCACAGATGTTAACTCACGGACAATCTTCCTCAAGCCGAAGGAGGAAGATTGGTAACAGATGTTAGTTCAGGGCCAACCTTCCTTACCAAACAAAGAAAGCCACAATGGTGTTTTATACATATAAATCAGCAATCATGGTGCTATGCAATTAAGGTTTCCAATATGATTCTTTGCTTGTTTGAAGTTTTTTAGGGTGTCTATCCCCCATTTCAATGAGATTGTTGTAAATTTCTTTTGCCTTGTTACAAATAATATGAATGATAAGAGACACTATTTTAGAGTTAGGTCCTCCTTGCAATTGTTTGATGCCTTTGTGACTTTAAGACATGAATTTCTTCCTTTTTCCTGCATTTCTGGGTTCATCGTAATCCCAGAGACAGAGTAGATTGGGGTCTCAAATGCATTGAGTAATTTTTATTTAACCTGCATAATGGTGATCCACCAACTTTATGGACAATAGACACTCATGGTCGTTTTGTTTCTCCATCTTTTGTACTTCATGCCAGAGGTCATATTGTCACTTATTTTCTATGATGTTGCAGTGTCCTTTCTCCACATAGACTGGCACGTGCAAGCCTGAGCCCAGGCTCAGTGTCCAAGTTTGTTTGTTGTTTTTGCTAATTATCTCCCAAAAGAGTGACTTGCAACTTATATAGCTACAATTAGCATAAATTAGAACCCAAATCCTCATATTCAATTGAAGGAAATACATTCAAAAGAATATGCATGTATGCTAGAGTGCCACGGAAACAGTTGTAGTTGGGATGGGCTCACTATAGATTGAAAAGTAATAAAGTCTTCATTCCTTTCAGAGCTGCACAGCTATAGGATCTTATGACCTGATTCTTGGCTTACTCTCCTCTCAATTGACTGGGCAACGGATTCCTCTCTATCCTACAAGTTGTGCCATCATCCTGGAAAATACCATTGTTAACTTTTGCAGCCACAAACCTTAGATTCACTAAATTGTTAACGCCACACAAACCCATCTCCAATCCTCTTTAGCCTCCTACACCCATGAGTCTATCCTGGAACTTGTCAACTGGAAGATATGTTCTGAACTCTAAAAAATAATAATTAAGGAAGTAGTTTTAATTTAAGAATGAAATTGGTATTTTAATATTTTAGTGATATACTGAAATATTTACAGATGAAACGATATTATGTCAGGTATTTACTTTGAAATATTCTGTAAGGAGGGATTAATTGTATAGGATATATAGAATAAAAGATTGGTGAAGAGTTGATAGCTTTTCTACCTACTGATGAGCACAGGAACTCATTATACTGTTCTTCCTATTTTTTTATGTGTAGAATTTTCCATTATAAAAATATTTTAAAAACATTTCAACATCTTCCTACCATTTTTCTCACTAAACCTATTTATTGGGGCTACCAGGCCATTTATCTGTCTGTTTTCCTCCAATCTCTTAGCCCCATCTAAACTTTACTTTTCCCCTTCTTATTTCAGTTGCACTGTCACTGTCTTTTCCTCTCCTGTACTCTGACTTTGAGCCACTAAAGTAAAATCACACAATATTTAACATAAAAATATTTATTGATTGCCTAGTATGTTCCAGCAGGAGGTGGAGCGTAAACAAGATTAATAAGGTTCCTGCTCTCAGGGAGCTTACATTCTAGTGGAAGGAAGGCAGACGTAAGAAAAAATGAAATAAGCAAATAAGAAAATATCAAGAGAGTGATAAAAGTCCTGAAAATGGCAAAACAAGCTGATGTGATAGACAGTAACTTCAGAAGCTGTCTTTTGATCATGGAAGGTCTCTCTAAGGAAGTGACATTCTCAGCTGAGACCTGAATTCCAAGATGGAGTCAGCCAGGAGAAGATCAAAGGAGGAATGCTGTAGGGAGAGGAAACAGCTAGTGCAAAAGGCTTCAGGCAGGAACAAGCGTGGCGTGCTGCATGGCCAGTGATAGCATCAAGTGGCCAGAACGCTGTGCAGAAGGCCAAATACTAATTTGTGACTGTCAACCTAAGCTGGGCCCCAACACTCCTTGACAGTCAACTTTCCTTTTCCCATTCTCAGAAAGTATTTCAAATCTCCACCTCCCTGAAGATCCCCACTCTTAATAAATGAACTTACCTCTACTTTACAGAGAATACAGTCTTTCATTCTGGAACTTCCTCAACTTACAAAATTATAACTATAATTACTGCATCCACATCCACCCTTCTTTTCCATCCCCTCTCAGGGAAAGAGCTGGAACTCTTGCTCAGACTAAAATTCAACCAGTGTCCTGGACTTGTGCCCTCCCACTGCCTCTCGCTTTTTCAGATCTCTCTTCCCTCTTTGAATATTCTCTTTATACTCTCTGTGGATTCTTTTTTGCTTCCACATAAAAAAGCAGACTCAGGTTCCTTTTCTTAAACTCTTAAATGCTTTGTTGTCCTCCTCCATCTTCCATACAGGTGTCCTGAGTTACCGTTCTTGTTCTGCATTTCCCAGCTCAGCTTTTTAAAAAAATAGATTTTATTTTTTAGGGTAGTTTTAGGTTCACAGCAAAATTGAGTGGAAAGTATAGAGATTTCCCATAACCCCCTGGCCCCTAGAGATTCACAGCCTCCCCTACTATCAATATCGCCACCAAACTGGCACATTGCTTCCAATCAGTGAACCTACATTAACACATCATCATCATCCAAGGCCCATAGTTTACATAAGGTTCACTCTTGGTCTTGTACATTCTGTAGGTTCTGACAAATGTATAATGATATGTATCCAGCATTATAGTATCGTACAGAATAGTTTCACTGCTCTAAAAATCCTCTGTGCTCTACTTATGCATCCTCTTTCTCCTCAACCCCTGATGACTAAAGAGCTTTTTCTTGTCTCCGTAGTTTTGCCTTTTACAGAATGTCATAGTTGGAATCATAAAGTATGTTGCCTTTTCAGATTGGTTTCTTTCACTTAGTAACACACATTTAAGGTTCCTTCATGTCTTTTCATGGATTTATAGCTCATTTCTTTTTAGTGCTGAATGATATTCCATTGTCTGGATGGACCACAGCTTGTTGATCTATTCACCTACTGAAGGACATCTTGGTTGCTTCCAAGTTTTGGCAATTATGATAAAGCTGCTATAAACATCCATGTGCAGGTTTCTGTGTGGAAATAAGTTTTAAATTCCTTTGAGTAAATACCAAGGAGCATGATTACTGGATTGTATGGGTAAGAGTATGTTTAGTCTTGTAAGAAACAGCCAAACTGTCTTCCAAAGTGGCTGTAGTGTTTTGCATTCCCTCCAACAATGAATGACAGCTTCTGTTGCTCCACATCCTCAGCAGCATTTGGTGTTCTCAATGTTTCAGATTGTGGCCAATCTGATAGGTGTGTGGTGGCATCTCATTGATCTTTTAATTTGAATTTCCCTGATGGCATGCGATGTGGAACATCTTTTCATATGCTTATTTGCCATCTATGTATCTTCTTCAATGAAATGTCTTAAGACCTTTGGTCTATTTTCAAATTGGGTTGTTTGTTTTCTTATTGTGGAGTTAATTAAGAGTTCTTTGTATATTTTGGATAGCAGTCCTTTATCAAATGTGTCCTCTACAAACATTTTCTCCCAGTCTGTAGCTTGTCTTTTCATCCTCTTGACAGTGTCTTTTGCAGAGCAGAAAAATTTAATTTTAACGAAGTCCAACTTATCGATTATTTCTTTCATGGATCTTGCATTTGGTATTGAATACCAGCCTATCTTTTTAAAGGAGTGCTTCTTTCTCCAGATTGCCTCATCTTTCACGCCTTCCTTAAGTCAGTGCAAGGTAGTACCAGGCCCTACCACTCCACTGAAATTGCTCAGACAAGTGACAAAGCTTAACAATGATTTCTTTCCCCTCTAGGTGTCAAATTCAAAGGACCTTTTCAATATTTTCCTACTTAACCTTTCTGTTTCATTTTGTCAGATTGGCCAAGCATTTTTGACACTCTGTCCTCCTTTGGCTGACACAGCAACCCTTTTGTTGTTGTTTTCTTACTTTTTGGCATCTCTTTCCTGGTGTCCTTCATAGACCCCTTTTCCTCTGTCTGCGCTTTATGTTAGTGTCCTCCCCTCTTCTTTTTTCACTTTATATCTTTTCATTATTTGCTTTGATCCACCCGCCTGGTTTTAGTTGCCACCTATTTGTTGAAGACTCAAAAATATGTGACTTTAGCCCACGTACCTGTCCTGAGATCTAGTTTTTTTGTAATTAAATACCTAGCAAATATTCTAAGCAGAACTTCACTTCAAACTGAATGTGTACAAAGCAGAACTCGCATCCATTTCAAACCTGTTCCTCTTCCCACGTTCCCTGTCTTGATGGAAACACCGCCTGAATTCAACCAAGCTACAATTCTGGCAGTCGGCTTCAATTCTCCCTCTCTCCTCCCTCATCTCACATACGCCCCTAGCACGTCCACCCCTAGCACATCCATCCCTAGCACGTCCATCCCTAGCACGTCCATCCCTAGCACGTACATCTCTGTGAGTTTTACTTTCTTAATATCTCTTGAATTAATCTTCTCCCGTTCACCACTAACAATATCTTATTACTATGCTATTTTCTTTACAATTCTACCCATGATTTTCACTGTTGAATAACCTTTTTAAAAGTTATTTGATAACATAACTTACTGATTAAGGCACTTCAGCAGCTCCCCATCACTTTCAGGATTAAAATGCAAACTTCTAACAGGCATTCAAAGCTCTAATGACCTGGCCCTTGCCTACCTTTCTAGCTTGGTCTTCCTATCACCGCAACTTTCCCCCTATAGTCCAGTTATAATATACTACTTGCAACTCTTTGAATATGTCCTGCACTTACAGTGATATTGCATAGTGCCTGGGACCTGGAGGGAGCATTATAAATATTTGTTGATGAATGGATGTTAGTAAAGTATCAAAAAAATATACCCTTTATCCCTTCTCCAGTTGGCTAATTCCTACCACTCCTTCAAGACTTGGTACAAGGTTCATCTCTTCCAGAGAGCCTTTTTCACTCTACTTTGTTCTTTCATCCCCATTGTCTGAGGTAGTTAGAACAATGCCTCTGTCCTCCAAAAATATGTCCTCATCCTAGTCCCTGGAACCTTTGAACATGTCACCTTACTTGGTGAAAGTGACTTTGCAGATGTGATTAAGTTTGAGGACCTTAGATCGGGAGATTATACTGGATTATCTGGGTGGGCCCAATATCATCATGAGTCCTTAAAAAAAGAGAATCTTTCCTGGCTGTGGGTAGACAGAGATGTAATGCCGGAGAAGGATCAGAGAGATGTGATGTTTCTGTCTTTGAAGATGGAGAAAGGAACACAAACCAAGGAATGGGGCTAGGTGATAGGAGCTGGAAAAGGCAAGGAAATGGATTTCCCTCTAGAGCTGCCAGAAAGGAATGCAGCCCTGTCGACACCTTGATTTTAGCCCAATTGCTCTTGGGTCAGACATTTAACCTACAGAATTCTAAGATAATAAATTTGTGTTGTTTAAAGCCACTAAGTTTGTGCTAATTTGTTGCAGCAGCCATAGGAAACTAATATATCCTCTCCGTTGAGTTATCTGCCTCTTCTCTGTATTTACTTAACAGTGTGTAGTTACCTATTCTACTACATTCAAATAATTTACATGTTGTCTACCTCATTAGGCTGTGTGAAAATCCAAAGACTTCTGTCTGGACTGAATGCAATAGGTTGCACGTAACAGGTAAGCAGAAAATAGATGAATTGATAACCATGACGTATGTAAGAAGAAGGTGCTGATGTGAATTTTTGCAAAAGTATGTTATAAATACAAAGAGATGTATGCATTATCAGAGATCTAACATTATGTGAAACAGAGAAATACATTCTTTTATTTTTATTGAAATTTATTTGACATATGAGAAAAAGATTCTTCTTTTTTTTTTTTTTGAGGAAGATTAGCCCTCAGCTAACATCTGCTGCCAATCCTCCTCTTTTTGCTGAGGAAGATTGGCCCTGAGCTAACATCCATGACCATCCTCCTCCACTTTATATACAAGACACCTGCCACAGCATGGCTTGAAAAGTGGTGCGTAGGTCCATGCCTGGGATCCGAACCAGCGAACCTCAGGCCACTGAAGAGAAGCATGCGAATGCCTACACCACCAGGCCAGCCCCAGAGAAAGAGATTCTTAACAGCACCTACATTAAATGATATGAGAGGGGCCAGCCTGGTGGCGCAGTGGTTAGGTTCTCATGTTCTGCTTTGGCGGCTGGGGGTTCGCCAGTTCACATCCCGGGTGAGGACATGGCACCAATTGGCAAGCCATGCTGTGGCAGGCTTCCCACATATAAAGTAGAGGAAGATGGGCACGGATGTTATCTCAGGGCTAATCTTCCTCAGCAAAAAGAGAGGAATTGGCAGCAGTTAGCTCAGGGCTAATCTTCCTCAAAAAAAAAAAAAAAAAAATGATATGAGAAAAGATGAAGAGTACCTCCTTCCTTAAAAATTACTTAAATATTTACTTCAGTGACAGATGTCTAAAATTCCTACATCTGAAATACATCCTACTGGATTAATAGTTTTCAAAGAATCTCTTATAAAATGTAAAAATCGCCCAAATGGTAATAATTTGGCAGTATTTTCACCTAAAATTACCAGATTACTTGCTGACCACTAACCGAGAGTAACTGCTCCTATTGCATCTTTGGAGATCAAACTCATGCCAGTGGGCCGTTTAAATTATTTTGATTCAAAATTCAGAAGGAAAGGTAGAAACTTCTAGAGAGTCAAACATGTCAGAGTACCACTATGTTTTAAGATGTGAAATCAAGGGAGAAGGGCCCTGAAGACAAATAAGGAAAAGTCACATACTCTGTCCTCTCACATAAAATGGCGAATAATTCAACATCAAAATCAGTACTGAATATAATTCTATAATTATCTTGCTTCCAGTCTGCTCAACAGAATTTTCCTCCAACTGAACCTTCTTTCACTCAAATAGCTATGGGCTTTCTTTCCAGAAGACACTCATGTAATCCAATGCACTGACTCATTGTTTTTTAATGCAATCATACAAGGGAAAATCTACATCCAAAGTCCTGGTCCTCAGGGCCCTTCATCACCTGGCCCTTGCCGCTCTCTCTAGCCTCATCCCCTTTCAGCCCTTCAAATGCCCCACTTCTGCCGGGAGGCCTTCGAACACTCCATCTGCCTGGAGCACTCTCCATCTACACTAGCTAACTCTGACTTACCATCCTTTGGCTCCCAGCTCAATGGTCAGCTTGCTCAGTGAAGCGTTCTTTTCCCCTTCAGAGGAAATCACAGCTCCTAGTTATAAGTTCTCAAAATTCCTGTTAGGTGTTCTCTCAAAACACTTGTCACGGTTTTTGATTACATATTTTATGATGTTTTGTTCTTCTGCCTCCTCTTTTAGATTGTATGGTCCATGAATGCAGAGGCCTTTACATTCTCAGCACGGCTGGGCAGTGTTATCTTTGGTTTCACTTACCTCACTGCCTTGAGTCTGTATCCCTGGCTGCTTTGAACTCAGATACGCATCCACAATCTAAAGATGGTGGGCCTTCATCCTGGTAGCTCATTAGAATCATCAGAGTGGTTTTTATAAATGGGCCTCTCCTCAGATCAGTCAAATCAAAATCTCTAGGGCAGTGGTTCTCAAAGTGTACGATACTGTTGACCAGCACATCTGTTTCACATAGGAATTCATTAGAAATGCAAAATCTTGTCCCCTCCTCCCACCTCCTGAATCAGAAATGTCACCAACCCCACCAGTCACATGATGATTAAGTAGGAAAGAGGTGATGAACATAATTCTGGGATGTGTTAGTTGCTTCTTTTGAGGGTAACTAGTTGGAGACATGATTAGACCTAGAATGGAAATCTCAGAGGTCAGGGAAAACTATGTGTGAAGATGCAAGAACCCCAAAACAAACTTCAGATTGTGGAACCAAGAGTTTCTCAAACTTAACTGACTCTAGAATTCATCTCTGCGTGTGCGTGGGTAACACCTACTGGCAACCACACAGCTAGTGCTCTAGGGAGCACACTTTGGGAAAGACTGCTCTCTATAATGGTCGGTTACTGCTCCTGTAGTAAATCACATTTCCAATCACTCCATTAATGGCTTTTCTGCTACTTTCTTCTTTTTTCCTTCCTATGTATCTGGGACTATATCGAGAGCATCCGGGAGCCTTGGTGAGAGGGGTTGTGCCACAGAAATTAGAGCCATTGCTCATACCACTGACTTGTGCCTTCAGTACCTGGTTGAGCCCCATCTAAAACATGCAGTCTCCATTTGGTGATAGATGGCTGCTGGCCACACCCAGTTTTGCGGCTCAGAGAGTCATGCACCTCCTGGTTCATGATGGGCATCTCAGGGAACTTGCTGTCTTAACAGAGGTTGGTTTTCAAAGTTCAAGTACTTCTAATGTTAATTCATTTCACTTAAAACAGAAAAAGAGCAAATGATGCCTTTTAAATGCACAACACCAAAGATGCCTGCAAAGTCTATTTCTCTAGTTTTTAATCATTTTATTATTTCACAGCATATTTAACCAAATGGAGAGTAGTAAAGCTCTCCAGCTTTACTATTAATATCCACCGTACCTTCCAATTAGTGTAGGCACTTCGTTTAGATTCATACATGCAGAGCAGCTTCTTTTCCACACTTGCTCAGCCAAGCAAGATAAGAGACTGTAATTATAGAGAAATGTATCTTTTTTAGAGTCAAAACGTTCCCTGCATATTGTTTTGGTTCAGAAAATAGATAACTACAAAGTAAGCCAAATTTACTTTTACCTTTGCCAAATCATTTATCAAAATTTCAAAGGCCTTGCTGAGCTAAAGACGGGCGTGAAAATAAACTTAATTTCTTATTAAAATATTATAGCTTACACTTAAAATAAACATATAAAAGTCATTGAATTGGAGGAAATTTTAGTACAAGTAAAATATGTTTTTTTTGGTCTAGTTACAGCTAAGATTATAGCAGAATACTCCCATAGTTTTGTATCTCATACTTATTGCCAGGACTCCAGAGAAGATTAGGCAATTGTTTTTCCTTACTCATTACTTTTTTTTTTTTTTTAACTGAGCACCAGTATGTCAAAGAAAGGACTTCCTGGGCAAAGCCATCAAGAACAGAGTTCCAATTCTACTGATATGCAGATTCCAGCTGTCTCTTTTAAATACTTATTTGTTTACTTTCTTACATGTCTTAAGATGTTATTATAATAGATCTGAATTCATGCTTACTTGTCATAAGAATTGTAAAAGACTTTGACCTTCTTGTTACTAGAGGCCATACTTTTTATTTATTTATCACCAATCTTGAACCTAAACACATTATGCGACTTAGAATTTTTCTGAAAAGTTAGTCTAAACAAACACACTGTGTCTATCCAAAGGGAATTTGAATCATGTAAATTGACAACCAAATAATATATAATGCTGATGAAATTTTTATGAGAAATGTGAAATGTGTATTGTTTGAGCATAAATAACAAAGAATAATTTTAAGGATGGTCTGGCAAGCAACTTGCAAACTGTATTTACACTATTGCCACATGGCGGCGCCACTTCAGCTGATAAACAGAAGCGTCCATCATTACGTAAGCATCCTGGGATCCGCGCTATTGTTTATGGAATGGGGACTTGTTTGAGGGACTGTGGTGAGTGCTATGCTGCTATTTTACCATTTCCATCACATAAAAAGGCATCCAAATATTATTTAAAGGGTGGTATTTCTTTAGTGTTGAAAAACAAGCTTTAAAATCAGTAACTTTGGAAAGGAAGTTAGAGGTGATGAAATGCTATGAAGAATTTCTCATAATTGTCATTATATGTTGTGCATATTTTTTTGAGAGCTCTGCAAAATATCAGAGATAATATTTCAAAAATTAAAATGAGACATTAAAGTAAAAAAAGAAAGCACATTTGTTGTAAATTATTGATTCTAGGTAGACATTTCCCACCACATTCTCAACTTGAGAAAATTAGGCTTAAATTATCAAAGTTTTGAAATATGCCAAGGCTTCAGCAACTTGGTGCTTGTGTAAAACGCTACTTTCTAACATCAAAAGAGTTTCATGTTTTAATTTAAAAGTTATGAAGTTGCTTTAAAAGTAGAAATTTGGGTATATGAAACTGAGGAGGGAAAATGATGGTTTGAGCAAACCAGTATCTAATATCTTTCTGCCTTCACAACTCTTGCGACTGTTTATTTTTCTGTTTCTAATATCTACTCTGATTTAAAAACAAAAGGACTCAGAGAATAGGACAGTGGACAAGAAGAGAGGGCAACTGAAGACACGAAATAAGAAAACTGCCAGCGCAGAGTGCTTTTGCAATGGACAGAACCTTAAAGAAACTAATAATATGACAGAGCTCCCTCCACTCTCTTTCATGTTCTCAACTTTTCCACTCTAAGCCATAACTATCCCACTAGCGTACCTCTTCTACCAGCTAGGTCCCCATTTACCAAGATTTTACCGTCAAGCCCCCTAAGGATGCTATTGTTGACATATTTCTTCATGGATATTTTAGCTATCACAGATGGTAAGCATTTTCTCCCTACAATATAGTCTCGTCCATATTCATTAGGGGCTGACACACAGGTCCTGTCTGACTACCATAGCACTTGCAAAATATGTGTGTAAGAGCCACTAATAAATTTCTGGAGATAAGTAATAAACATGATGATTTTAGTTCCTAGATTAATAATATACCCTATGAATGATAAAGAAGTGTTGAAATAAATTATGGCTCACATGTTGGATGCCCTTGGAAAGCTGATTTAATTTAATTCTGTGTAGCAGCAGGATCTCCTGGAGACATTTTCTATAAACATCTCTTATTTTTGCTTGGTTTGGATTCCCCCAAGAAATGAACCTTTGGAGGATCCAAACTAATCAAGCTGGAAAGAAGGAAAGGGAAGGAAGAAAAGCAAAAAAAAAAAAAGAAAAAAAGAGGTTTGTGTTAATGAGCAGTCTATCGCTATGTGCAACTGGGGTTCAATCCCACGGGGAAACACTTTGAGAAACTATATGGAGCACCCCCAAGCCTGTCCCACTGGAGGACAGAAAGGTTGGGGCGTTTTTCCACTGATTATAATGCTCTATTGTTTGAAAATTGTCCTTATGATCTTAACTCTTCAGCCCTCCAGTACTTCCTGGTCCTGAAGGGTTGAAAAACAATCTCAACCATAGAAGAGACACAGACCCTTGAGGTGAGAAAGTAACTTGCCAGGTACTGTGTGCCTCAGCTTCAGGTGCACTCAGGTGGGCTGAGGGGGAGGGCAGAGGCGTCACCACCACCTAAGTAAACACAAAATGTTAAAGTCTTAATAAGTGGAGTTTGGTCACAGACACAACACTAGAAATAGTCTCATCCTTGTTCCTTGCATAGATTTTCTTTTAGACCGATTGTTCCCCCTGCCAGTTTTGCCTCAAGTGCATATAATGATTTCCCAAGGCATTTCTCAATTTTTCTAAGGATTTTGGTCTTAGAATTCCTCTTCAGGAGAAGAGGTTCCAAAATATATGCAATGTCAAGTCTTAAAAATATAAAATAGCAAGAGTTATTACTACAGTGACAATAGAATGAATTCGTAAAGAATCTTTAGAGGAAAAGATGGGTGACAAAGTCAATTTTATGAAGCCAGCAACTCCTTTAGACATGCATGTAATACACAAAATGAAATCTTTCAGAATGTGTTTATTTTTTTTTTTATTTTTTTAAGATTTTATTTTTCCTTTTTCTCCCCAAAGCCCCCCAGTACATAGTTGTATATTCTTCGTTGTGGGTCCTTCTAGTTGTGGCATGTGGGACGCTGCCTCAGCGTGGTTTGATGAGCAGTGCCATGTCCGCGCCCAGGATTAGAACCAACCAAACACTGGGCCGCCTGCAGGGAGCGCGCGAACTTAACCACTCGGCCACGGGGCCAGCCCCAGAATGTGTTTATTTTTTATGTATTTATTTTTTTGAGGAAGATTAGCCCTGAGCTAACATCTGCTGCCAATACTCCTCTTTTTCCTGAGGAAGACTGGCCCTGAGCTAACACCCGTGCACATCTTCCTTTGCTTTTTTTTTTTTTAATATGTGGGACACCTGCCACAGCAAGGCTTGTCGAGCAGTGCATAGGTCCGCAACCAGGATCCAAACTGGTTAACCCCAGGCCAGAACATGTGAACTTAACTGCTGTGCAACCAGGACCGCCCAAGAATGTGCTTATTTTTAAGATCTGAATTACTAAAGATTGACTTAATTTTTATTCTATGTGTTATGTGCCAATTTAATGAATCACAATGTGCATCATTAAGGAAAGAGCAAAATACGGCAGTGAATAGAAAGTTGGTATCTTTATCATCTTAATGTAATACCGTCTTTATACAGCAACAATTCTTCTTGAATCTGAACTGTTTAATAGAAAAATAACTTCCTTGAAATCATTTGGCTACTAAAGATTCGGAGTTATTTATTATGATTAATAACACAAATTGACCTTTTAGATTTTTCTTCTGTTTTAACGTTCCTTTCCATTGAAATGGAAAAAAAAAAGTACATTCTTGGCTATTTTCTCTGGTATAAGGAATAATCAATGGAGATAGTGGAAGTTTTTTCTCTCACATTTATTCCATCTCGATAGCAGGACACTAAAATGACGGGTAACACACCGAGCCTAAATCTCTGTCTTCCCTCAGTGCATTGTTGCTGAAGCTGTTACTTTGTCAAACTTCTTGCCTCTATTTTTTTCCATGACTATTCACATGCATATTAATAATTAATTTTCCATACCACTGCCAGATTAAATTCCTTAACTATTTTTTTATTACATTATCATCAAATTTAAGAAGATGAATACAACATCAAGCCCTACATCATCTAAGTGGTTTACCTTGCCTATCATCCAAACTATGCTTCGCTAAGATTCTGACCATTCTCTTTTCAGAGTTTTCACATAACAAGTTTACGTCTTCTTCTCTTTGCCTTCTGTCATTCTGCTTCTAAAATCTAAAGGGAACATTGTCTTCTTTTCTCTTAAGTTTCAGCTTAAGTTCTGTATTTTCATTGACAACTTTTAATAGCAGGCTACACAGATTTCTCCTCCTTCAATTACCTTCTTGTTTATTGTGTACTGTGTACACTCTGCAAGAAGTATCTTGTACTTCTCCTATTTGCTAATAGTTTAAGTGAAAAACTTCCAGAACAATGATCCTCAAATTATAATGTGCATGTCAGTTACTTGGGGAGCTTGCTAAAAAGGCAGATTCTAGAGTCCCCACAGATAATTCTGATGAAGGCCTGAGAACAACTTAGTTCATTCTACATGTAAAACTATAATTTGTTCCTTCTTTTCAGGCTAAATAAAATACTGCGTTATCTTCTCATCCTCTCTGAGTTGGTTGCTTAGTTGATAAAGGCCTGTCTTGACTACTGCTGGGCCAATAACTGAGCCCTGGCCTTGAGATGTTTTTAGAATCTCAGAAACATTGATAAGGAGTGAATACTGCCAGTTGCCAGATAAATTAGATGCCACTTTGGATTGTAGACAATGATGTCATTTTAGAGTTGACTATCCACTGTAAATAGCTTTCAATGGGTCTGTTGGGAAGTTTCTTCTTTCTCTCCCCTACTGTGTTACCACCATCTCTAGATGACAGTAAAGTTTTCCAGTTGTAGATGGGAGTAAATTCTTCTGACCCAAGATGGTGCCTGTGTTGTTGGCCCAAGATTCTATTTCATAAAAATAGCCCTCTAGGAAGATAGCTAAATCTAGGTGAAGGAAAATAATAAAATTTAAGAGTAAAATCTTTTACATTCAAGGAACAGGAAAATAGAATAAAACTCTTTATAAAATTAAGCTTATTTTCCACTGAATAGACTCAAAGTAAACCTTCAATATTTGCTTTCAACTACTTGTCTATTTATGCTTTCTATTAGGAAAACTTGGTTAAAATATACGATGGCATATTTCTTTGAAATAACTGTTTCAGATGATCTGTTCTTCTGGCTTACGTTTACACTTTTAATTCTAACTTGAATCAATCCTGTCTGCAAGTCATGAGAGGCATACAACTACCCTATAGTCTCTTTTTCTTCCATCTGATTTTCAATTCAGAATTTACAACTTAAAGTTTTTGTATCAAATTTTAAAAATTTTGATATACATTTTTCCAACTTCTTTTGTTCTCTGCTAGTAAAAAGGAGCACCATAGTTTAATGACTTAAGTTTTGCTTTTTTCCATTTCTCTTATTGCATGGCACTGTGGATTTTTTTTAAATTTTTATTTTTTGTTGTTGTTTTTTTTTCTGAGGAAAACTAGGCCTGAACCAACATCCGTGCCCATCTTCTTCTACTTGATACATGGGATGCCTACCACAGCATGGCTTGCCAAGTGGTGCCACATCCACACCCAGGATCTGAACCAGTGAACCCCGGGCCAGCGAAGTGGAATGCACGCACTTAACCGCTGCGCCCCTGGGCCAGCGCCATGGCACTGTGCATTTTACTTTTATCCTAAGACATTTAAAAATTAACATTAAAAGATATATTATAGGGGCCAGGCTGGTGGCATAGTGTTTAAGTTCGCGCACCTTTATTCAGTTGCCCTGGGTTCGCCAGTTCAGATCCTGGGCATGGACTTACACACCGCTTATCAAACCATGCTGTGGCAGGCATGCCACACATAAAATAGAGGAAAGTGGGCAAAGATGTTAGCTCAAAGCTAATCTTCCTCAAAAAAATAAAAAGATATATCATTTCTATCTAGATGAGAGAAAGGAATCAGTGATAGATTTCAAGATGGAATTTATTTAAAGAAAGAAAAACACTATGGTCTGAGTCACTTAAAATATGCATAAACCTGCTACAAGTGTAATATTGGAGTGAGAGAAGAGAAATGATGATTTATAATGTTTGTTTTAGGTATTGAATGCATATTGTAGCGTTAGAGAAATAGATTCAGTTCTATGCTTCATGAATAGTGGGGTAAGATGGGCAGAACAGTCTGACAGATAATAGTCATTGAGTCATTTATTCATGAAGTACGAGCTATGTAGAAGGAGAGGAAAAGGATGAGTGAGAATGTGACTACTGGTTGTCAGAATACACAAAAGAAGAATTAACAATAAGATTTATATAAAAGAGGGCTAAGTCTATTCCAGCCCCTTAAGGGAAGGAGAAGTTAAGATGGGAAATGGAACAAGATCAAAAGAGAACTAAAAATGTAAACCTATTTAGCAACTGTGCCAAAGATCCAAGGAACATGGGGAATTTAACAAGATTGTCTAAGTAGACGTTATCTAATCAGTATGAAGTATAAAATTCTAAATGTCATTATTGTTAATATGTATTAGGAATTAGAATGATTTTTTGCAGGGCTATTGTACATTGTATGCTTTTATGGAAAGTTGAAAATAAGGCTTGATTTCTGTCCTTATGGGTTTATGTCAGTCTAGTTTAGCAAAAGATGACAGAATTACATTTGGGTTCCAGGCACTGCATTGGCATTAGAAACACAAAACAGTGCTGAGGAAAATTAAGGAAGATCTGAATAAACGGAGGGATATAATATCTTTATGGATCAAAGATTCAATATTAAGACGTCATTTCCCCCTCAAATGACCTATAGATTCAAGATAATTTCAATCAAAATCTCAGCAGACATTTTTGTAGAAATTGACAAGCTAATTCTAAAATTTGTAATGACATGCAAAGGACCAGAATAGGTCAAACCACCTTGGAAAGAATAATGAAGTTGGAAGCCATATACTACCTATCTTCAAAACTTGTTATAAATCTATAATAATTAAGACACTGTAGTAATGGTGCAAAAATAGTTATAGAACAATGTCAATGGAAAATAATAAAGAATCCGGAAATAGACTCACATATATATGGTTATTTGAGTTTTGACAAAGATGCCAAGGCAATTTCAGTGGAGAAAAATATAGTCTTTTTAACAAATGGTGCTGGAACAATTGGATATCCACGTGCAAATAATGAACTTTGGTTCACACTTGGCACAATATATAAAAATTAACTCAAAATGGATTACAGACCTAAATACAAAACCTAAATCTATAAAATTTCTAGTAGGAAATTTTCTGATCTTAGATTTCTTGGATATGACACCAAAGATGTTGACCGAAGATTTCTCAGATACAACACCAAAGCACCATCCATAAAAGAACAAATTGATAAACTGGATTTGATCAAAAGTAAGAACTTCTGCTCTCCAAAAGACACTGTTAAGAGAATGAAAAGTGACAATAGACTGGGAAAAATATTTGCAATATACATATCTAGTAAGGTACTTCTACCCAGAATGTATAAAAATGTTTAATACTTAATAATAAGAAAGCAAGCACTCCAATAGAACTAGTCAAAAGATTTAATAGATTCTTCATCAAAGATTTATGGATGGCAAGTAAGCATATGAAAAGATGCTCAACATCATGTAAATTAAAACCACACTGAGATACCACTATACATCTACTAGAATTGCTATAATTAAAAAGACTACACATATCATGTGTTGGCATGTGGAACAACTGTAACTCTCATAAACTCATGGTGGGCACGGAAAATGGTACAACCAGGTAGGAAAACAGTTTGGCAGCTTCTTAAAAAGTTAAACATATATTTACCTTAGAATCCAGCCATTCTACTCCTAAGCATTTACACGAGAGTAATGAAAGCATATTTCATACACATATTTGAACAAGAATATTCATAGCACTTTATTTATAATAGACATAAACTGGAAGCAGCCCAAATATTCATCAACAGGTGAACGAATAAACCAACTGTGGTATAGCCATACAGTGGAATAACACTCAGGAGTAAAAAGGAACGCACTACTGGTAGATGCAACAAATGGATGAAACTGAAGGTCATTATTCTGAGTAAAAGAATGCAGACAAAAAAGATTACATATTATATGATTCTATTTGTATAAAATTCTAGTAAGTGCAAACTAATCTATGACAGAAAGTGGGTCATTGGTTGTCTGAGGATGGATGACAGGTCATTGGAGTGAAACAAGAGGGTGGTGTTACCCAAGAGGCACTAGGTACCTTTTGGAAGTGATGGATACATTATTTATGTTGATTATGCTGATGATTTCTCATGTGTATAAATATGTTAAAATGTACAAATTGTGCACTTTAAATACCTTATAAAGCTGATTTAAAACAAAGAAAAATATTAGAATTATCTTTGTTGTAAATAAGTATATTGTTTCTTGAATTATGAAGGAGTAAATTATAGCCAGACATTTTATATAATAAAAGCATTTTAAAGGAGACTTCCTCCCCGTCGTTTGTGTAAATGTTAGTATAGTCACCAAATTTAATCTCTAATTAAGAAGATATCTAGCTCTAGTTTTAAAAGACTTTACCTACATACATATTTTTCCTTTGAATTTTGGAGAATAACAAAGGATTTCAGAGTGACGAAGAGCACTGGGTGGTGCTCTTATTCTGGGTTTCCACAAAACTGGCCAAATCCGTCAGAAAAAATTCAAATCCGTTTTCTATTATGACAACCAGAAGTCAGCCAACATGTAGCTATGACTCTTTTTGAGTCCTTGAGTAACTTAAAGAAATATACAGACTGTTTAGTGGGAACATTCTAAAAGATTTTATTTGTCTCATGAAAGCTCATGTCGTGGGAGTCTGGCCAAGTCTTAGTCCAATTCTGACTCAGAGAGAGAGAGAGGATGTCCCAAAGATTTTATAAGCTTCAAGATTTAAAAAGTCCCTTCCCATTACAACATCCCAACACAGAGTTCTGGCCTAGGAGTGGGTGGAAGAATACTTAGAGGAGAACAGCAAAGCTAAGTCATAGTGTCACAATCAGCTTTGCTGTAGCATCTCAGTCTGTAGACCCTATTTTCTCCAATTTAAATATAATGGAGCAAAAAAGTTCTACAAACGAAAGAGATATGGGATACCAGCATGGGCTCTCTAAAATGATTGGCTTGAAAAATTGAAGAAACAAAGGAAATCTAATGCAAAGATGTTTGGCATTCTAGCCAAAGGAGAAGGAATAGGGCTGCCCAAGTCTTAAACTTATGGATGATTAATATCTCTAAATATTAGCAGGATCCTTAAATGAATACAATATATCATTACTCAATATTCGAACCAATTTGTTGTGGAGATAATCTGCTTTATCGGTTATATTGCGATCATGGGGAAATATTTTCCTCACTTTTAATGCTCTATGCCATACCTTTTGATTGGCAGATTGCTGTTGTCATACAGCAGGATGTTTTGAACTGTCTTAGCCCTCTGACAAATTATGATCTAAAGCGAGGTACATGAGAGTATGTACAGTATGCAAGAGACAAGGCAAAGGGAAAAGGTGCGGAAAAGTGAGAGAAATTAATAACACGCAGATAATGACTCAGTTAAAACAGCATTTGTCTGTGTAATAGGCTGACTAAGCAGGTGCTTAAAACATTTTGCAAAGCAGGGTCCCCAAAAGCATTCTGGTAATCTAGAAAGAGGCTAGCTAAATTTCCCCATACATATATGTTTTGTTTCATTTAAAAAATAATACATTTTTTTGCTTAACATCATTTTTATTTTGAGCTACATGCACTAAGAAATCATAATCTTCCCAATGCTTATGTTTTCTAATGTTCTTAATCGAGTTAGAAGCTTGTCTTGCAGGGACTAATAGAAGAGGGGAAAAGAAAAAAATTGATAGAATCTAAAGCAATAAAGTTAAAATTGTTTTGTAGGGGTAATAAAAAGGGCTTTGAAAAAAAAGAAAACGTTTATGTTGTTAATAGAAACTAAAGCAATAAAGTTAATGGTGGTAGAAGTCACTGGGACTTTTTGGCTCTGTAGTAGCTGATGACCTCAGTATTTCCAGCCCCATTAAGATCTTATGTTTGATTTTAATTCAATTAATTGAATTTGATTTATATTTGATTAAATAGTTTATTTCCTTAAAAAAGAAATACATTCATAATGAGCACAAATGGAAGACAGTGAAAAGCGAGAGTCCACTGTCCCTGGACCCTCAGTTCCCCCACCTCGGGCAAATGGTGGGAGCTCTTTCTTTTGCAGTCTGGGAACTTTTACATTTTTATGCCTGAATCTAAATATTTTGGCTAAATCAGATTTCTTCCTGATTGTTTTCATAAAGGATGTAAATGAAATCGTTGGTCATGGTGACCCTGTGTATTGCGACATTTAAGCACACTTTATTTTCTGTTTCATAACAACAGGTGATGGAGACAATAAAAATTAAGTTGGACAAAATATTTTGTGTTGAATAAGGGTCGATTTCACGTGGGCTATATCTTGCCCTGAATGTAAGCATTCTAGAATGATGGCTGTTTTTTTCCTTTGAAGCAAATGCAGAGAAAGTATTTTCCACGATCCTTGTCCAGCTTGAAGCTGCATTTTTGGAGTTGTCTTTCTGCTGGTAGCACACATGTAAAGTGAAGACTGCTTGAGTCCTCCACACGTATTTTTTATAAAGTCCTTTGTGCCATAATGCTTTACTGAAAATCATGAAAACAGTTAAAACCTGAAAGATTTGTAAGTTCATTGAAATTTTTATGCTCAATTAAACCAAACAATTACTAAGTTCCTGGGCCCAGTCCTTGGACTTCTTCCTTGACTCCAAATATCATCCACACCCTGATGACTCTGAAATTTATGCCTTTATTCCCAAACTTTCCAGAATCTCTTACATTTAACTATCAATACAGCATCTCTAGTTAGATGTCTAATGGACATTGTAAAACTACCATGTCCAAAAATTTTCCTAATTTCCTCCCCAAATTCCTCTCCCAATTTTCTCCATTTCAATTTGTGTCAACTTATTCATCTGGATGCTTAAATCACAAACTTTACGATCAATCAACCTTGACTACTTTTTCTTTTTCTTTATATAGAAAAGTCAATCCAGAAACAAAACTGAGCCTTCAAAACACTTCTCCAATCTGACCCGTTTTTACCACTTGTCGTGTAGCATTCTGGTTGTGCTCTCCGCTGTCTGCCATTTGGATTGTTGCAATAGCTTAACTGGTTTCCATACTTCAACTCTTCATCTCACAGTAAGTTCTTCATACAGCAGTGCCAGTCATAGCCCCTGCTCAGAACCTCCCATTCATCTCAGATGGCTTACAAGGCCCTGTAAGATCTGCCCTCCCACAAGATTTATGTCCTCGTATCGCCCGCCATCTCTTTTCTCTTCCACACCTTCCTCCTTGCTGTTTCTTGAAGATGCTAAGCACGTTTCTGCTAAGAACCATTGCACTTGGTATTTCCTCTGCCTGGAAAGTTCTCCAGCAGATATCTACATAGATTTCTGCCTCACTTCTTTGAAATCTTTGCTCAAATGTCACTTTGTCACAGAGTCCTCCGTGAATACTCTATATAAAATGTCAACTTCTTGACACTGTCCTTCTCAGTCTCGCACATGTGGTATGATTTTCAACAGAGCACTACTACCTGATGTGATTTTAAATCTCTTTGTTGTCTGTCTCCCCCTTCTAGGATGTAAGATAACTGAGACCAAAGCAGAGTCTTTGGTTTGGTCACTCACCTTTCTGTACGGTATGTGTTGGAGCCTAAATCACTCACTCTGTGGTGGTCTTGGGTTCAGCTAACCAATTTTACTAGTGGGACTCAGTAAACCATCATGGCACCAGACTTGCTCAGCTTTGCAAGACACATATAGGATATGATGAGAGGACAGGATCAAGTGTGTCATCAGCAGGAGTTCCTACAGCAGTCCAGGAAGCTCTTCTCTAGCCCTGCAAGTGATATCTTGGGTTTAGGGAAAGAGACCACATTGGTGGGTACAGGTACGACCCTTGATTAGAAAATCCATGTCCTATAATATTTGTTGTATTTGTCCCGGGAGAGTATCTGCTAGTAACCCACAAGAAAAAGTACACCCATTACAAGAGCAATGTCCTCAAGGAAACCTCAAAGCTATGACGTCCTGTCAGATATTCATGGTTCACTCCTGTCCTCCCAGTGCTAGGATTGTTTCCAACCAGGCATCATTTGTGCCGTAAATAATGTTGATTGGCAACATAGCTGGCATTCGACATTTCCAGGGAAACCGTGTCAGATGGTTAACCAAAGTCATTTTCCCATGGAAAAGGAGGAAGGTTTTTTTTTAAAAAAAGCAATTTTGTTGTACTGTAATGTATAATAGACACACAACACACATTTGCTGTATGAATAAATGAATGAATGAACATGATATCACAGAGAAAAAATTCAAGACATGGATAAGAAAATTAAAGTCAAACTACAGTCTGGGAAAAAATATTTGCAAAACATATATCTGATAAAGGACTTATGTCCAGAATATATAAATAACCTTACAACTCAATAAAAAGAAGCCAAAAAACCCAATTTAAAAAATGGGGAAGAGGGGCTGGCCCCGTGGCCAAGTGGTTAGGTTCGCACACTCCACTTTGGCGGCCCAGGGTTTCACTGGTTCGAATCCTGGTCCCAGACATGGCACCGCTCATCAGGCCATGCTGGGGTGGCGTCCCACATGCCAAAACTAGGAGGACCCACAACTAAAAATATACAACTATGTACTGGGGGGTTTTGGGGAGAAAAAAGAAAAATAAAATCTTTAAAAAAAATTGGAAAGAGATTTGAACACAGTTTATCAAAGCCGAGATACAAATGGCAAAAAAAATATGAAAAGATGCTCAATATTACTAGCTATGCAAATTTAAACCACAATAAGATAATTCCACACAATCACTAAAATGACAAAAATTAAAAAACCTGGCAATTCTAAGTTTTAGCAAGTATGTGAAGAAACTGGAACTCTCATACATTGCTGATAGGAATGCAAAATGATACAGCCACTTTGCAACATACTTTGGCAGTTTCTTATAGAGTTAAAAATACATTTACCATATGGCCCAACAAGCTCACTCCTAGGTATTTACTTAAGTGATCGGAAAATATTTGGCCACACAAACACTTACATGCAATTGTGCATAGCAGCTTTATTCATAATATTCATCATAGCTCCGAAGTAGAAACTACCCAAATGTCTATCCACTGGTGAATGGATAAACAAATGTGATAAGTCCATGTAATAGAATACTACTCAGCGATAAAAAGCATCTAACTATGGATACATTTAACTACCTTCATGAATCTCAAAATATTATGCTAAGTGAAGGAAGCTAGATACAGAAGACTACATACTCTATGGTTTCATTTACATGACATTTTGGAAAAGGCATCATTGTAGTGATAGAAAACAGATGAGTAGTTCCTAGGGTTTTGGGGTGGTGGGAAGCGATTGACCATAAAGGGGTTCAGGGAGATTCTTTGTGGTGATGGTTTGTGGTGATGGAAATTTATTGTATGTACATATGCCACCATAAAGCAGACTTTAAGAAGGCATGGGGAATAAGATAATAAAAGAGCATGTTTCCTTAGTAGGTTATAATTTGTTTAGCAAATAATGATATTACAAAGTAAACTGTAGTGAACTTTACATAGATTCTTTAACCCCCGGTCATAGGAATTTTGCTATAATGAACAAATTTGTCCAACAATTGCCTTTTCTGTTTGCTGTCCAACTAATTTTTACTCTTTAAACATAAAGACTATTGTATAGTGTAAAGGAAGAAAATGAGAGAAGCTGGATTCTTTGCATTTCTGTTTTCTGATGATCAAATGAGAGCCATCTTCAAAGAGGAAACGCTTATTTTTTCCTATGTGTTATGAACTGAGGAATACACTCTCACACAATTCCTTTAATTTTAAACTATTTGTGAGTACAGTTGATGTCATTTGTGAGTCCTAAAGGTATATAAGTAATTTTGATTTAATGATATACACTGTAGAAAGGGAGGCATTCAAATAGGTATTCAACAGCCACAATGAAATTAAGATTTTCTCCATCTGTAAATTTAATTTTAATTTAATTTAATTTATTCTGCCTCACATCTGGTTCAGAAAGGGGATGCAATGAAAAGTTTTATTCTTTCCATCTTGAGCATATGGGTTTCTTACTTAAAATCAAATATTTACCATATAATAATATAGTAAAGAAAGGAAATGAGAGAAGGAGGAAGATTTGTCAGGCACAGGCAGTTGCACTGATAACTACTCTGTACTATACTAAATATGTTAGTTTGCCTCAGAGAAAACAGAAGTAAAATCTAATGCATACTAAAAATACACTTAAACTTTTCCATCTAAATAATCATACATTATTTCTTAATTACTAAATCTAGAAGTGCACTTTTAATAAATGATCTCTATAAAATTTTTAAACATGTATTGAAGGATACCATAATAGAAAAAAGTACACCAATCATAAGTGTACAGATGGGTGAATTTCCAGAAACTAACCAAATTTGTAACCAGCACCAAGATCAAGAAACACAACACTACTGGTACCCAGACCTCCCTCCGAACCTCCCCCAGTCACTACACCCCTCCAGAGGGAAATTACTTTCCTTACTTCTCATAGCATAAATGGAATCACCTAATATGCACTCTTTTGTGTATGGCTTTTTTTACTCAATATTATGTCTTTATGATTCATTCTGATGTGTAGTTGTAGTTTGCGCCTTCTCATTGTGTTTATATTCCACTGTAGAAAAATAGCACATTCTGCTGTTGGTGGTCATTTGGGTAGTTTTTAGTTTCATGAAATTATGAACAGTACTGCTAAAAACATTCTTGTTCATATCTTTTGGTGAATAGATGCCTAGATTTCTGTTGGGTATGTGTGGTAAGATTAGATTCACACTCTAAAGTTTTTATTAAACGGGTATATGTTCAATTTCAGTAAATATTGCCAAAGAGTTCTGAAAGTGATTGTCAATTTACATTCCTGCCAGCAGTGTAGAGGAACTCTGATTGCTCCATAGCCTTGCTAATAATTATTTTCTGTCTCAAAAATTTTAGACATTCTAGTGGATGGACTTTACTGAACTGTGGTTTTAATGTGTATTTTTTTGATGTCTAAAAAAGTTGAGTCCATACGTTATATGCTTATTAGCCATTTAGATATCCTTTTTCATGAAATACGTGTTCAAAGTTTTTGTTCATTTTATCTTGATGTTCCTTTCCTTATCTTCTTTCTGTCACATACTGATTTTAGGACTTCTGAATATGAGTTCTTTGTTGTATGTATGTATTATAATCTTATCCTACTTTCCAGAAGATTTTATGTATCAAATAATTGTCAGAAAACTTTATTTCTCATGTGTTGGAATACCATTCTATGGTTAAACAGCCCATTACATAACAGTTATTAGTTCAACTCTGATATTATAGTGTAAAAGCTGCCATTAAGTGTGGCTAGATTTGACCTACAGCTGGCCAGATTTAGCCCACAGACCAAGGCAAGATAGGGGAAAAAGACAAATAAGATGATAGATATAATCTCAAATATTTCAGTATTACATTAGCTGTAAATGGACCAAGCATTCCAATTAAAATTCTTTTTCTATTCAAGGGAAAACACACTAAAACTAAGATTGTAAGATTATGTTAAAAAGAAATTAACATGTAATACACCTTAAATATAAGACCCAGAAAAGTTGAAACCAAAAGGATAGAAAACCACTTCATGCAAACGCCAACAAAAAAGTTGCAGAACTATACTAAAAACAGACAATGTAGACTTTAAGACAAAAATTTTTACTAAAAATAGTGGGGCATTTCAAATTATCCAACAGGAATGTATAACACTTCTAAATTTGGATACACAGTCTCTAAACATGTAAAATAAAACTGACAGAATCAAGAAAAATAATAGGCAAAACCAAGACCATAGAAGAATTTGACATACCTGTCTCAGTAACTGGTACAACAGAGAAAATACTCAATAGAACACGTGAAAATTTAGAACAATATGGTTAACTTTACTGTTTTTGTGCATGTGTAAAACGTATTGCTAGCACATAGCACTCAACACTTGTGTTATTCATATTTTATTCAAGTTCACATGGAAAGCAACAAAATCGTATATATAACTGGAGTGTAAAGGAAATCACAGCAACTTTTCTAAGTGTTAAATCAAAGTATGTTCTCTGATCACAGTGGAATTAGGGTAGAAACGAATAACAAATATATAATCAGAAAATCCCTAAACAATTAGAAAATAAGCAATACATTTTTTATTTAAAAATGTGTTTGTTCTGTCTAAAAATTTGTGGAAGAATGGCATAAGGCCACTCACTGGTTGTTCCTACCCATTAGCTGCAGACCAGTTGTCAGTGGCAAGCTGAACGCTCATTTTTAGGAGGGAACTGCTGCATGGATGCACAGGGCATCTACACTCCTTCAGACCAGTCTGTGACCCTGGATTGAGTAGCAGTAAATTCAGAAGCTGGAGCGATCCCTTCACCCTGACATTCCTCCTTTGCCCCAGCCTTTTCTGAAGTGGACTGCTCTTCCTTTTCAATCTCTTTAGGATCTCTGTAGTGGTAGAGATCAGGCATGACCTCTCACAGGTGCTCATGGGAGATAGTGCCACACATAAACAGAACTTTGCAGGCCAGCACCCACCACATCAGACCCAGTGAGTAAGCTCCCTTGTTGTTGCATGGGATGGCAATGTCCACATAGTGCAGAGGAGAGCCTTTGCTACGCAGAGCAATGGTAGGCAGGTTAACATAAGATGCCTCTGTGAAACGCTGGTGGTCAGCCCTGGGATCAGAGCTACCAGAAGTCACAGCTCGTGGAAGGCTGCCTGAACCTGGTTAATGAAGGTTCCAGGAGTCAAGGGACCAGCAGTAAGAGTGGCTCCAGTGACAGAAGCAAACTGTAGCGCAACTCATTGACCAGTATTCCTGGAGGATATGACGCCGACATCAGCCAGGTTTTCAATGGCAACAATGGCATGAACTTCTAGCAGAAGCTTCTCCCAAGTTCTTTTCAGATGTATGATGTAGATGCCATCATTTTTCCTTTTGGGAATGTACTGTTCCGTTTGGAAGCTTTGGTTTGTGCCACTGAAGTGGCTTTCTGCAGAAAGAAATTTGAAGATATCCTCCTGCTTTACTTGTAGGACATCAAAGGCTCTGAACATTTTGAAATTTTTCCTTTAAGTGATGACAGTAACCCAGAACAATATCATATAGACCCGTCTCTGGATAGAGCAGAAAAAGGAGCAATACATTTCTAAAAATCCTGTGTGTCAAAGAAGGAGTCACAATAAAAATTATGAAATATTTAAAAATAAAGGATAGTAAAAACACGACATTAGAACTTGTGGGACTCAGCTGAAGCAGTGGTCAGAAGGAAATATATAGTCTTAAATGCGTATGTTAGAAGAAAAGAAAGTATGAAATCTTATTATATAGGCATCCATCTCAAGAGTTAGAATAAAAACAGCAAATTAAACTCAAAGAATACAGAAGGAAGGAAAAATATTAAGAAAAGAACAGAAATTAATGATATAAAAAACTTACATAAGCCAGAGAAAATCAGCACTAAAAATATTGATAAATACCTAGAAAACTGATTAAAAAACCAAACAAACAACCAGAGAAGATAAATATCATCAACATGAAGGTGCCACAGACATTAAAAAGGGCTATTATGTACAACTTTATGCCAATACATTTGAAAACGTAGATGAAATATATACAGGAGAAAATAGGAAATTGAAATAGTCTATTTTCTGTTAAAGAAATTTATACTGTAAGAAAACAGGAACAACAAAATCCTCCTCTCAAAGAAACCTTCAGGTTTAGAAGAACTCACTCATAAAATCTTCTGAACACTTAAGTAAGACTCATTGACATCTTAAGCAAAATATTTCCAAGAATAGAGAAAAAATGAAAACATCAAATTCATTTTATGAGGTCAGAGTAACACTGATACCAAACCCTGTCCAGGACATTTCAAAAAAGAAAACATAAAGTCCAATTTGTTTCACATGCATAGATGCAGAAATTCTCAGAAAATAACCCAACAAATTTAGGTTTATTCTGGGAAGGAGTGCAATGTTGCCTTAACATATCAAATAACGTAATTTACCACATTAATTATCGAAAAGAGGGGAAAATACACTAATCTTGATAGATACACAAAAGGCAATTGATAAAATCCAATCCCTATTTTTGACTTATGAATAAATCCCTTAGGAAACTACGGTTCAAAGGGGACTTCCTTAATTTACAAAAACCTACAAGAAACAACACAATTAATGGTAAAATGATAAAAGCTTTCCCTCTACAATTGAGAAGGAAGGACAATGCCTAATATTACCATTTCTATCCAACACTTTACTGGAGATGCTAGCCAATGCCACCCTGTCAGCCTTAAGAGACTGGAGTATTTCAGGATCTAGCCATAGCTCTGATCTCTGATTTTACTCGGCCTGCATCTACGAGGAACAGCGCTCCTCTCCACTGCAGGGCTTCTGCTTACACTGACACTGGGCTGTCTACGTTTTTTCTTGCAAGATATTCTCTAGTTGAGTCTCTACTTCATGTCAGTTCACCGGTACTACCACTAACTCACTCCCTCCATGTATTTCACAATAACACTCCATGAAGAAGATTTGTACCATTGCATTGAAAAACCTTGGCATTATCTTGAAAGGCAGAACATTTGCACCTCACACAACCCAGCAATTTCACTCCTAGGTATGCCATAGGGAAAATTTCG
Source organism: Equus przewalskii (assembly GCF_037783145.1). Lineage (NCBI taxonomy): Eukaryota > Metazoa > Chordata > Mammalia > Perissodactyla > Equidae > Equus > Equus przewalskii. The sequence continues at coordinate 75,960,946 of NC_091832.1, forward strand.
TACCTATGTACCAGGAGTAATAGGAAGAAGAAAGCTCATGGCAGCACAGACCCTGGTATTTTTTTTTTCTATTGTGAAAATTGATAGTTTTTAACACTAGAATTGATTAATAAATTGTGGAAGATTAACACAATAAAGCAAACAATCATGAAAATAAAGAAAATAACACAGAGCCACCTAGATGAATGGTGGATGCTTAGTGTTGAGTGAATATATATATTCACGACAAAAAGTTTTAAAAATTAAGGGTATAATAAGCACAAAATTTAGGACAGTGATTAGTGCTGATATGACAGGAAGCAGGGAAATAGGATGACGTGAAATACATGAGTAGAGGCAAGTAACATTTTATGTTTTGGTTGGGCGATGGCTTCATGGACTTTCATTATGTTACTGTTTTATAATGTGTGTACATTATGTATACGTGTTCTTTATATATACCAAGTGACCAGGTCTTTTATTACAAATGATAATAAACAGGGAATTGCAGTGGATGGCAATGATTCCCTCGCTTTAGAGCACAAAGGCAACTACTTTACAAGGCTAATCAGGTGTGTTGTCTTATTTTACTTAAAAGATGGGGAGCATCTAAAATGCTTCAAACCTATTGGCTGCTTCTTACTTTTGCTGATGGTACAAAGGCACATACAAAAAGATAGAAAAAATTGGGGCCAGGCCTGGTGGCGCAGTGGTTAAGTTTGCACGCTCTGCTTCAGTGGCCCGGGTTAGCAGGTTCGGATCCTGGGGGTGGACCTGGCACCACTCATGAAACAATGTTGTGGTGGCATCCCACATAAAATAGAGGAAGATTGGCACAGGTGTTAGCTAAGTGACAATCTTCCTTAAGCAAAAAGAGAAGGATTGGCAACAGATGTTAGCTCAGGGCCAGTCTTCCTCACAAAAAAAAACAAAAAAGGCAGAAAAAATTAGAAGACTTTATTGAGCTCTTGGCAGACCTCTCTCATCAGATTACCTCAGAGGCTACTGGTCACCCTCTGGATGGGCTCCCTCTGGGTCAGACATCCAACCCTGCTCCAGTCAGCTGGGATTCAGTCACATGTACTGAGCTGAAGAAGCCTGTGGATGTGGCAGGCGTTCTGCAGCTTCTCTACAAAGGAGAATATGTTTGGCTAGCAGCTTGTTTGGCCTCTCCAGTACTCGGTATGAGCTCAGCTAGCAAACAGTAAGGTACAAAGTTCTAAACAGACTGCCCTTTTCACCAGAGGGCAATTTGAATCTCAATATAATGTTTCTCGCATTTCAGAACTCTCACACACTTTCAAAACATTTCTTGTAAATATAAAAGTTTTCTGGCCTTAAAATTTTATAGTATCTGAAAGCTAGAGTTCACTGATGTAATATTTTTTTTCCTCAGACCATTCTGCATAATTTAATCCACAGCAGTGCTGGCACCTTGCCTTTGTCAAAATTCTACAACTTTGTCTGTAGGATTAAATGGCTCATATTGACTAAATAAGTTTGAGTCTAAACATTCATTTATTTAAAGTTTAATAGTTAGGGTCTGGCTCCCTGGCGTAGTGGTTAAGTTTGGTGTGCTTTGCTTCCGCAGCCTAGGTTGGTGGGTTAGGATCCCTAGCACAGACCTACCCCACTCATCAGCCATACTGTGGCAGTGACCCACATATACAGTGGAGGATGACTGGCATGGGTGTTAGCTCAGAGCTAATCTTCCTCAAGAAAAACAAATAAATAAAAAAAGGGGAAGCTTGGCTTAGGGCTAATCTTCCTCAGCAAAAATATATATAAATAAAATAAAATTTGACAGTTAGAATTTACTTTTTGTAGGCAAAGCAATGCAGGAGAATCATTTGGTAGTACTTTTGCTTAGCAAATTATCTGTTGTATTACTGATTTTGCATTGACTAGAGAAAACATCTTCAAAACAAATAAAGGAAAGAAAATAATTCATTTTTATTATATTTATATTCCAATGTTCTTTATTATATGCACTGAATATTCTAGGGTTTGCAGGTTAGTAAAAGCACTGCAGATATTCAAGGAAAACGTGGGTGACTCAAATAAATAAATACTTGCTTGTTTCTCAAAGCTTATATATTGCAACTATTGTAGTGTAATTAAGAAGAAAGAAAAAGTCACATAAGTATTAAAAATGTCAAAATAGAGCTAAAATTTTAGGATTTTAAAATCTCAAGCTTCTCGTTAACTGGCAATTGGAATCAGCTATACTTATCATTTGGCAAAATATTTTAACCTTGACTGGCTTTGCCCAATGGTAAATAATTCATGATATTGCAGATGACTTAAAATATGCATGTGGATCATTGCTAAAAGATGTAGTCACTTTGAAACTTCACTGAAGATGTGCCTTTCAGCTTTTACCTGTAGAAGGGTTATAGTCTACCTTGAGAAGAAACACATAGCATATAAATATGATGCTGAGCTATGACCAGCTCTGCAAAACAGTGAACTGTTCCAGCTCAAGCATGCAGTATAGCTTCAGGTTAGAGTTCCACCACCAATGAAGCAAATCATTAGCTATGTAATGCAAACTCTGAAGTTGCACCCTGACTGAGGATGGGGGTAATTGAGACACTATGGATCTTCACTACAGATCTCATCAAGGATGCCTTAGGCTGTCCTGATGTGCTTGTATGCTAAATGGGGAAACTGAATAGCCATATATAACTACTGTGTTCAGGACCAAGGCAGTGTTATGGCCTCAAGAGACATTAGCACAGAAGAAAGAAAATTGGCAGCAAAGTTTCATCTGTCACACTCTGTATTGATCCTATGATTTTTTTGTGTGAAAGTTCAGGTCTTTTGATTTCTGTTTTTTGTGCCAAGTTTTGTGATTTTGTAAAATTAGCCAGGACATACAGATCTTTTACTTTTAGATTGAATCAGCATTGACAATAGTATCTGCATCATCAAAGTTTATACATATTTAGGTGAAAGGATTGACTTGACTTTCATGGTTCAACTTCTAAGGTAAATCATTCTAGGTTGGAATCTGTTAGTGACACTATGACCAATCCACCCACATTCATCTGCATTGCCTCTTACGACAACAGACAGAAGTTGGGTTAGCCCCAGGGATCCCGTTATATCTCCCATCAACAAAGTCCGGAGATGAGCCTGAGTCATTGCTATGTATTGTGCAATCTACACACAGATGCACATGAGTGGACTCACTCTCGTCAGAACCAGACTGAAGCAATGTGTCAGGGATTATTTACCAGTTTTTAAAAATCCCACTAAAGCAGAATGAATAACAGATTAAAGGCATTGCAAAGTCTGGTGGCTCTTGATAAAATGGACCAAGTTGCTTAGGGTCTTTTAAACTAAAATGTTTATATATTGTAAAAAGAGTTAAAAAGTGATGGCACAAGGGATGGGAAAAGCCATAAAATCTATAAAAGTTAGTAAAGTCACCTTGAATGAAATCTCTGGCAGAGCAAACCCGTAGAACTCTAATGAGCTATGATTAAATAGCAAAGCCAAGAGTAGTGGGCATCTTGGGGCATATTTAACAGTAAGAAAAAAAGCAATAAGAATTTTCTTCCTTTGACTTACATTTAAATAGTAATGAAAGACCCAATGTGGAAGTCATACTTGCTCTTCCTTTTAAGTACTTACCAAATAACACCACAAAAAACCATCTTCCTGTTTGGAGGATGGTGCTGTTTGATAAGGATTAAAAAGGAGAGAGCAGGTATGACTTCCTCACCATTCATTCTACTGCTCTTGCCTACTTCTCCAGTTGCCAGTGCGGGAAAGAAAGCTTGTGTAGTTTGAGAAGAGAGAACAAAACAAAAGCCAACTGGCTCATGTGGAATTGAATCCATGAATTAGACTCAAAACAAATCAGTGACTGCTGCCTTGGTAAAAGCATGATTGAATTCCTACTGAATTGCTTCACGATGCAGTTGAGTTAAGTGGAGGTGGAACAAAGTTAGTATAGACACTGCGCCTCCAACTGCACCACATTCTATGTGATTATTTGACTGGTAATTTTAAGGAGTGAAAGAGGACAAAACTAACATTTGCTGAGAAGCAGGTGTCTTGCACATTTTTTTTTCTCTATTCTATGATGTAGCCAATAATATTCCCATCTTTATTAGTGGGGAAATTGAAGTATAGAGAGCTAAAATAATTTGCTGAAGGTTATGCTTCTGGTCAATGACAAAGCTGGGATTTCAACGTGGATCTGTCTGTCTCCAAATATTTACATGTTGTTCTAGACTAAGAAAGCCCACCAGAATCATCTTTGGAGATTTAAGAAATACACATGGCTGATAATATCTTTTATGGATTTGGGAGGGGAGGGAGGGAGAAATTAATAGAATTTAAATATAGACTATGGATTAGATAAGAGTAATGTGTCAATTTAAAATGCCTAATTTTAGTAACTATACTGTGATTATATTAGATAATGCCTTATTTTTAGGAAATATATACTTAAATATGTCTATGAATATATAGATAGTCTATATCTACATGTATGTACAGATAGATAGATAGATAGATAGATAGGGACAATGATAAAATAAATGGGGCAAAATGTAAATAATTGGTGACTCTGAGTGTGGCACATTGCATTTTGCAAAAATACTGACAATAATGCCTCTCATCCCATAGCTCTTTTACCCATATGAGGGGGTCTATTTTCCCCCTCTGAATTTGAGTGGGCATGTCTATGGCAGAAATGATGCTATACACTTTTCCAGGCTAGATGATAACAAGCAATACAGCTGCTGCCTTGCATGCTCACTCTTGGAACCCAGTTGCCCTGCTCAGAGGAAGCTCAAGCTGCCCAAATAGAAGGCCATGTGGAGAGGCCCACATGGAAAAGAACTGAGATCCACAGCTCTCAGCCCTGGCTGAACACTGAGCTCATGGCAGCGCTAATTTGCTAGCTAAAGGAGGAGCCATCTTAGAGTTAGATCCAATTGGGCTAGTGCCACTGCTGATGCTGTGTGGAACAGAGACAAGTCTTCCCTCTGAGCTCTGCCCAAGTTACAGGTCTGTGAGCTAAAAAATAACTTATTTTAAGTTACTCGCTAACTTTTGGGATGTTTGTTATACAGCAATAGATAACCAAAACTCTGAATAAAGAGTATATGGCAGTTCTTTTTATTATTCTTGCAATTTTCTTCTAAGTTTAAAATGGTATCAAGGGGCCGACCCTGTGGCCAAGTGGTTGAGTTCACAGGCTCCGCTTGGGTGGCCCAGGGCTTCACAGGTTCAGATCCTGAGTGCAGATCAGCACTGCTCATCAAGCCATGCTGAGGCAGCGTCCCACATAGCAAAGTCAGAAGAACCTACAACTAGAATATACAACTATATACTGGGGGCTTTGGGGAGGAGAAGAAAAACAAAAAAAGAAGATCGGCAACAGATGTTAGTTCAGGTGCCAATCTTGAAAAGACAAATAAATAAAATGATATCGAGTGAAAAGTTAGAAAAGTGCACATGCCCAGACCCTACCTTCAGAGATCTAATTTAGAGAATGTGGGCATGTGTGTTTTGAAATGACAAAACAAACCAAAACCAAACAAAAAGACTTCTTGGGAGATTCTGCTATACATCTTTATTTATAAATCTCCCGTCCACTCGAAAAGAAGCAAACTGATTATTACTGTAAAAGATTACATAAGTTTCAATATTATGTCAAATGAGCTTAAGCTAGAATACTGCAAAATAGTCAATAAATTAATTATATATATTATATTTATATATGACTGGATTTTTTTAGTTGTCACCTGAGGCCTTTCTTTATGTGATATTCCTTTAATTATTTGAAGTTTGAGGCCATTTAATGTGACTTTGTAGGTTCTTTTTAGACTATATCTTTTCTTGTATGGCTGCCAGGGTATGAATTTTTCTCCAATTCTACGTGTGAAATTGAGGTACTGACCACCTCTATGGTGACAGTTTAGAGAACATGGGTCATATTCTTGTTATAGACTCAGCCCCTAAGAAAGGTGATCAGCAATTTAGATCATAGCCAAGCGACAGGTTAAATTTTGGGATTTACTTGGATTAATGTCAATACCTTAGTGGTTGGATTTCTTGAGCATACTATGATTGTCCTCCTAAGAAAGCAGTAAGAAGGAACAGGGGTTGTGTCTTTTTACATCAACAAAGGACTCCCACACAAGGGCTGAGATGGAGATACAAGGCATTTTGCTGAAGAAACATATTTGGATCCCAGACAAGTGAACTGAAGCAGACGCCTAGCCTTGGCCTGGAACTGGAGCAAACACCTGAAGCAGGTGTAGGAGCCTCTTTGTATTGAGCAGGAAAACACATGAGAGTCGGGCAAGGTGGCTGTGGCATTAGTGGACATGTTCACCCCAAGCCCCACACATTTCAGACCCTACCCATAGGTAGGGATGTGGGTCTTAATATGCCATCAGATTTGCTCTTCTCTATGGTAGGGTCCTCTATTATTTCCTCTCTTTACTAATGGCCAACAATCTATCCAGTAGTTCAAGCCAAAATCTGAGAGAAAACCTCAGATTTCTATTTTGTTCTTCACTTCCAGAGCAAATTTCCAAGTCCTTTGGTCTCACTTAAAAATATTATTTTATTCCTCCTCTCCTTGTCATCCTCACCCTCACTGCCCTAGTTCAGCACGTGTGCTCTACACACATACTATTGCCATAGCTTCTGATTGGTCTCTTGGCCTAAAGTATTGACACCCTCTAATTCACCCATTCCTCTTTCCTGACGGCCATGTTTAATACGTATGAACTATTATATACTGCTCTTGATCAAAGTTTTTCAGTGTTGTCCATGGGCAGATTGAATTTCAAGTCTTTTTTAGGAATCATGTAGTCTTTCCCAATATGGCTCCTGCCTACCTTTCTAGTTTCATCTCTTGCCAATTCCTCTTTTGAACTTCATGCTTTGTCTCTACCAACCTACCTATATTCCTGAGTACACTATGGTCTCTCACACTCCTGCTTCCTTGGGCAAGCTCTTCTCTGCCAAGAATGCCTTCTCTCTATTTGCATTTTGTCTACCTGTCAATTATCTTTCGTTGTTTCAAAGTCTTAATCCAAACACCATCTTGTCTGTGCAAGCGTTAGTGAGTTCCTGCACACGTTGAACTTATCTCCATTAGAGCAAACGTTACATTCATTCAACATTCAACACGTGTTTATAGAGCTTGCACTGCATGCCCGGCAGTATTTTAGGCACTTGGGATAGATAATTCGATAAAAATAGCAAAAGTTTCTTCCCTTGAGGAGCTAAATTATACTGCAGTTGTTAATTTTTCCTCCGTCTCCTCATTGGTCCCTGTACAACTTGAGATCAGGGACTTTGTGTTAGTTTTCTTTATATCCTCTGCACCAAGCACTGTGTCTGCCCCACAAGAGGAACTGAACAACAATTTATGGCTATTTAATGTCATATAGGACAAGTTGAATCAAGGAGAAACATAGTAGATGTCAAAGAACAGACTCCTTTTCAAAATCCTTGTTTCAACTTTTCCTTTTAACCTGAGCGTAATGAAATAGTCCAATATCTTGTGCCCTAGAGCAATCTCTACATGATGTTTTTACTTTCTTTCTTTACATTCATATTATTTTGTCTCATCTCCTGAGTAATTCAGGTATCATGCGACTATTTCTAGGAAGAAGTGTAACTTCTAAGCAGAGATGGTCCCAGGAAAACTGTGAGGGAACAAAGATTCCGCCTCATCTGCCTTCAAACTGTCCTTTATCCCAGGTGAGCTCTCTTTTAGAGGCTCAGTATACCGTCTTCCTCCATGGCTAAACCTCTTTTCAGGAAAGGCTCTGACATCATGATATCTGGCGATTATCTACACTTCAGTGAGAATATGTGAATATATTAAAGCATATGACCTCTTCCACTGAATTTGTCTTGATTCTAGTGGACAAATGGAAAGCTGTGATTCTAAAAGAATTTAAACTAATGGGATGTATATTTTTGATGATAAAAATTCTCCCAACCTCCCTGAAACCATAAAAAATAAATGCCTACGCTTGCGTTTTTATGACCTACCTATTATTTGTTTTTAGTGGTCACCCTTGGCAATTTCAAATGTGAATTGGTGGCTGGTGGTACTTAAGAAGTAAGGAACTGGAAAAGTATGTTCTGTCCCAACCCTGAAATACACAGACATAGACACATGTAGATTGGAGGTTTAGATAGAGTCACCATGTAGCCACCTGGGGAAAGAGGCTGGGCAGTGGCCACAGAAATGGTTACTATAAAGCTTTCTTTCTACAAAGACATACACAGATTTAATCAGCTGAAATGATTCTAAATATCTTTAGAGCAGAAAGATTCTCTCCATGAACAAAACTACTGTGGGTTTATTGTTTTAGAGTTTTAGGCTGTAATGGTTCTATCCAGGGCAGAATTACTTGAAGGAAATGGCCATAAAACCCTTTCCGTTCTTTTATTTACTAATGCAGTTTTTGTCTCTTCAATTCACTGAACAGCACTTACAGCAGAACCCATTCTAGAGCTCCTACCATATAAAATAATAGCTATTAACATTCTACCTGTTGAGCTCCTGATATTGTTTTATTTTCTTTCTGTGTTGTGAATATTTTTACTTTTTGAATTCTCTGTTTTATTTGAAACAAGTACACTGATTTCAAATACTGAAAAGTACGGAGAAATTTGTCTTTTCTTGGCTCAATGGACCCAATCTTGCTGAGAAAGTTGGGATAATGCCTGGAATTGATTCACCTGGTGCAATTGTCTTATAATTATTACATGAAGAGGATTATTTCAATATCCTGTGACTTTAAAAAGAATTTGAAACAAACATTTAATATTCAGTTATTCATTCAACCAGGATGTATTGAGCACCCACTATGTATGTGGTAGATTCTGGGTTAGCTTCTGGAACATTTGGTGGTAAGCAAAATAATCTTTTTCCTACCCTCATGGAGCTTATAGGGAGAAGGCAGATGTAAAAAAATCCTCACAAACAGATAAACAGCCACACGTTATAGTAAATGCTATAAGAAAATAGAAGTATAAAAAGATTGTAGTTGATTATTCGAACTTATATTGGGATCATATAAATACAATCAGGAAATCTCTTACTTAAAACTCCCAGATAACTTCCTGTGCCATTTAAAATCAAGTTCAGAGGGCTTACTGACATGTGCCAAGCCCTGCATGGTTTTGCTGTAGCCCACCTACCCGACCTCCATTTGCAGCCACCGTCTCCCTTGCTCACCTACTTTATTCACACGGGTCTTCTTTCTACTCCTCACTTTCCAAGCTCGTTTCTGCTTCAGAGCTTGTGCTCTTGTGGTTCTCTTTCCTTGAAATGCTCTTCCACTGGATTTTGTCACGGCTGGCTTCCTCTTGACAGTCAGGCCTCAGCACAATAGCATCTCCTCAGAAAGTCATTCCCTGATTATCCAGTTTAGATACCCCCTTACTTCCATCTGTCTTTTCACCATCACATTACCTGTTTGATCTTCTTCATTGATCTTAGAGCTATTTAACATTATTTTGTGTGTGTGTTCCTTTGTTTGCTTTTTCTTTTCTGCCTCTCTCACTGAAAGGGAGGCTCCATGAGACCAAGTGTGAGACCACAACACTGACCCCAGAACCTAGAATAGTTTGGCCTGTGAAAGTTTTTACTACTCCATCTAGAACGATCTCTGAGTCATATATACCAAGTGCAGCCAAGCCCAGTCCAGTGCTGTCTTGAAGTTTGCCAGCTTGAATCAATAATCAGCTAGGGGATTCAGCTACTGATTTATATCTATTGAGAATTTCTTGGCCAATTACATACCGACATTTCAAGAAGATAAAATTTAGTATAGAGTCACAGTACAGTTAAATCATTTAGGAAAAAAAAAAATCTCTGAAACAAGCAGCAGAGTTACAGCTTGGTTGAGCTACACACTCAAATTGAACTTTTCAAAGAGAACACATATTCTCACCCTAACACGTCTGCAAATGGTCCATTTGAAGTTCTAGTGTGTTTTCCCCAGAATAGAGAAAGGAGTTGCTTCAAAATTTAATCTTTTTTTCTTTTTTTCGAGAAAGATTAGCCCTGAGTTAACTACTGCCAGTCCTCCTCTTTTTGCTGGGGAAGACCGGCCCTGAGCTAACATCTGTGTCCATCTTCCTCTACTTTATATATGGGACGCCTACCACAGCATGGTGTGCCAAGTGGTGCCATGTCCGCACCCAGGATCCGAACCGGCAAACCCCGGGCTGCTGAGAAGCGGAATGTGCGCACTTTACTGCTGCGCCACTGGGCTGGCCCCTAATCTTAAGATACAAAAAATACTTTATTTGAAAAATTCCTGGTGTTCCACTCTCAATCAGGGCACACTATTTCCTCTAAAAAAATTACTTAATTCTTTATGTAATGGTTGATGTTTATGTACGTAATGGTTGACAACTGCAAATATTTCATGGTTAGTTTCAGTGGTATTTGTGTTAGTGGTGGTTTCCTTAATTCAGTATTATGTCAAGGTGGCTAAATGACATTTTTCTAGGCTGTCATCACACCTCCAGTAGACCTGTAACTGGATGACGTCAAAGCAAGGAAACATTTTATAAAAGTAATCTCTCCAGTTCCGTGTTTTACTTGATCTTAGCACTGCATTTTTAATAGACTGAAGAAGAGATGGTGAGTTAACTTCTACAAAGTGTGAAAACAACAGTATCAAAACCAACTCAGAATGGAAAATGAAGGAGAAAAAAGCCCTCTATAATTCAAAACCTTAATCTACAACCTGCTGCACACATATGACTAACTGGTAGAAGGGAGTCTTGAGCCCATGAGGGTCCAAACTTATTGACTTTTCCCTCTTCTTAAAGGAAAACTAGTAATGCCCACTTGATGTTATGTGGAGGGAGAGCTCCCACAGGTCTCTTTCCTTAGGTTTCTTTACTACAGAGACGTCTATGCCCAGCTGGGATGGCTGTCCATCTCTGCTTCAGACAACTCAAACAATGCCAGGGGAGAGTCTCAATGCAGTCCTATGAGGCAGGCCAGCGGCCCCTGAAATTAGCACCCTGACTCATCACACAACGTGGTTGCCTGCTTTATCTTGATCAGCTGCCATTTGGGGGCTGGACAGACAAGACTTTGGGAAGATGAGGCAGGTTTGCATGATGCCAATTTGGAGTTGACTGAGGAGGATGGAGAAGATGCCGATGTAGTGTGCTGAAGCACGACAAAATCCTGAGAGAATTCTCCAGGTGAGAAATACATTTTCAAATTCTTAGGAATTCCAGCAACTGAACTTATTCTCATGAACTTTTGTTTATCAGAGAACTTAGTTATATTATAAATAAATTATTTTTCCTACCACAAGATAGCATAACATCTACATTCTAACTGCAAATGTGTTTGGCATAGACAGATATTTTATTCTTCCCCCAAAATAAGATTTTACCAGTAAGAACTGAGAGTGTATTAAGGGGAAATAAGGTTGAATGGGATTCCTTCTCCTACTTCTCCAGGTAGCATCCATCTCCTACCTACGAATTGACAAGATCAGCTAAAGAAAATGCATGATTGCTAACATTTCTGCTTCTCCAAATTGCCAGAGGGATAGAGACATTGCCTTTTATTTCTTCTTCAGTATATAGTTTCAATATATTAAAATTACAAATAAAATATAACAATAGCAAAACCCCAAATTTTAAATATATACTTGAGCTTCAAAAAAAGGGGGATCATCAGGTAAATTAATGAAGAGGGAATTCAAACTAGTGTCAGTGAATTAGATAAGGACTTGACAAGATAATCGGGACTAGAAGTGGGCTCCATGTCTGCAGAGGGCTGGATCCCAACTCCTCACTTGTCAGGACACCAAGAGGAAAAATTCCCTAAAACTTGATCCTAGACTTATAAAATCTACAGGGCCTTTGCAAGAAGAAAACTCAAAATTGCTCTGTAAGAATTCTCCTACAACCAGGGAATGTTGAACTATCTTGGAAAATAAGCTCCTTCCCACATATACCTAAAAATGACAGCCAACAAGTGGAAACAAGTGACATGAACAAGAGTCAGAGAATGCAATATGTGGGAGAGTTTGCATGCATGAATATTGTAGACATAAAAATATCTGAGAGACCATGGGGGGCAATAACTAGGTAATATATATTAAAAAACAAACAAACAAACAAACAGCAACAGGCAACTTTGGAAACAAACCAAAAGAGAAAATTTAAGAATAGTAAAATTTACAGAAACTGAAGTTTTAAAAATGCAACTGAAAGAGTGAACAGTGTAATCATTGAATTGAAAAATAATTAATTGAAAGATTGATGGAAAAAACAGAGAAAAATTAAGCATGGAGAGATAAAGAGGTGAAAAATATGAAAGAGATGCCAAGATCCATAGATGATAAAAAAAAAGGCTCCATCAACATATGCTGATAACATTCCAGGAAAAAAAAAAAAAAAAAAGAAAAGGGGACTAGAGCTAAGGGTGATATTAAAAGAGGTAATGGCTCAGAACTTCCTAGAATTGAAGACAGTTCTCAGGTTGAAGGAGTACACTAAGATCTAACAGGAAAGAAAAGATTGCACCTAGAAAAACCACAGCAAAATAGCAGAATGTCAAATAGAAAGAGAAAAACTTAATTTACCAAAGAGAAAGTGTAGCTAACTCATAAAAGAAGGATGATTAGACTGGCGACAGATTTCTCAGTAGCTGCAATCAATGCTACAAAACAGTGAAATAATCGTTTCAATGTTCTGATGTAAAATCATTGCCAACCTAGATTTCTATACAGCTAAACTGTAACCTGAGAGTGAAGGCAAAATTAAGATATTTTCAGCCATATAAAGATTGAGAGGACATGTTTCCTAGGGATAAATTGGATTATTTTAGGTGTCAGTCGGGTTTTGGTACTGACATTCTTATTTGGAAGTTAAGTATTGGGGCATAGACTCTGAAAAACAAGAGTGGATGGAGATAGGTTTGGTGGACTGATGCTGACCATCCACTACTCCCTCCTTTTAGTGTGCCTTCCAGAATATAGATGTTAAAGGAACATAAAACTTTGTTTCCCAGGCTCTCTGCAGTTAGATCCCAGCAGTGATTTAGGCTCAGTCAATCAATATTAGTAACCAGGCTCTGAAGTGTGGCCATAGTATGTACTGCAGTGCCTTACCCAGTGCCTTTAACTGACATGCCTGTGCTCCGCTTCTATGGGTATTGCTACTAACAGCTCATAGCTGCCTCCCTCCTCTAAAGAAATACCCTGAGATGATGGTATCCAAATCACCTGGAAAGTCATGCACCATCCTCCAGGGGCAGTCCTCAGCCAATGTCTGAAGGTCAAGAGGGCGGAAAAGGCCAGTCTTCTGACATCGGGAGGGTGAGTTGTGCTCTAGAGCTTTCCTGTGAGATCAGGCTGAAGCCAGTCTCCACTTAAAACTATACTCTCTCTTAGCCTTTTTCCCCTGCCCTAGGTTGCCTTCTTTCCTCCCCTCCTGAGAATCCTCACTCAATGACTCTTGAACAAGAATCCTCCTATCAGACTCTGCTTCTAGGGAACCACATCTAAGACAATCGGTGCCAGGAATGGACCCATGAAACAGACCATAAGGATAGGATTTACTTACTTTCAACTGGATTGCAAAAAGATCCCATTACTAGATTTTGGCATTAATGATAGGTGGAATATTGATAGCCCCTAGGATGCTGTATCAATAAAATTTGCGAAGACTTACCTGTGGTGAACTGGGATGGGATACAGATGAAAGAGGATGTACTAGAAAGTGTAATTTCTTAAGCATGTGAAGGGGTTGGGGGAAATTACTGTAAGGACTGTGTCTGCTGCTAACTGCTGATGATTTATTGACAAGAAGAAATGGCAGGCATAGACATATTAATAACTTCAAGTTTAGTATAACAGTCAAAGAACCCTTTTGAGAATATTTTAAGAGAATTTCATTTTCTGCAACCAGAGGGCCAGGTAAACCATGATTTAGGCCTAGGACTCAATTATACAATCAGAGGAGGCTGAATTTTCAGCCCAGGTAAGTCTCCTTGCCAAAGTCAGGGCTCTATGAGGGGAGGAGTGGGACTCTGGGCTTGAGATGGGTATACCTGAGTGGATGCACTGGAGGACCTTGAATCTAGATTCCCTTGAACCCTCTGCAGAAGTGGTCCATTTCCTCATGTTTGTGAATAGAGGCTGCAAAATCAATGCTTGTCCTCAGCATCTGCTCTTATTTCTACCCTCGATCACCAAAACCATAACTAGAGTCAAATCTCAATAAGCTTGATGAGGGAAGTGATGGGCCTGCCAAAGAAGGAAAGATTATGGGCCAAATGAACTGCAGAACCTGGTTAGCTCGTATTGGCAAAGCCAGGAGAACATGGATAAGAATGTGTCCTGGGGGCCCTGAGAGATAAGGGAGAGTTTGTCAACATGGGGCATTTTTCTGCGGCACAGGTTTTAACACTTTGGCATGAGCAGCTGTAACACCTTCTAGATGTGCTCCCAGAAGCCTGGAAAGCTACGACCTGCACTAAAAGAATCAAACAGGCAGAGCTGCTATCCCAGACTGGGGAGGAAGAGATAGGTTCAGAGAATTAGGAATGGTAACATTTTAGTCAGGAAGGACTGGCGGACACTGTGTGCACCAGGTGAATAAGAAATCCACTGATGAACCTCCTTAGTTTTAACGGGAATGATAGGATCCCAGAAGAGTGGAGGTTAAGCAATAGCATTAAAACATCAGATGAAAATATATTTTAGCATTCCTTTGATAACTACCAAGTATAGTATAAAAAAGTCGATTTGCCTATCAATTAAGATACAAAAATCTTAAACAAAATTTTAGTAACCTGAATCTCGTGATGTATGAGAAATTAGAATGTGTGGGGATATATATTCCCAACCAAATTGAGTTTATCCCTAAAATAAAAGGTTAAACATTAGAAAATTAATTAATGTAAATTACTACACTAAGAGAATAAAGAAATAAAATCATGTCACTATTTCTGATAAAGAATTGATGGGGCTGGCCTGTGGCCAAGTGGTTAAGTTTCCACGCTCTGCTTCAGCGGTCCAGGGTTTCGCTGGTTCAGATCCTGGGCACAGATGGGGTGCTGCTCATCAGGCCATGCTGAGGTGGTGTCCCACACAGCACAACTAGAAGGACCCACAACTAGAGTATACAACTATGTACTGGGGGGCTTTGGGGAGAAGAAGAAGAAGAAAAAAAGATTGGCAACAGATGTTAGCTCAGGTGCCAATCTTTAAAAAAGAAAGAATTGATAAAATACAAAAACTATTCCTGATTAAAAAGAAAATCTCAAACAAATTAGGAATAAAGTAAAAGTCCTTAATCTGATAAAGGTCACTGCCAGTAATCTTATAGCAAATATCACAAACGATGGTGAAATATTGAAAGCATAGCTTTTAATAGCAGGAACAAGACAATAGTACCTGCTGTCACCACTTTATTGAATGTTGTGCTGGAATTCTTACCCTGTTCAATAAAGAAAAAAAATAATAAAAGAAATAAGGATTGAGGGGCTGGCCCTGTGGCTGAGTGGTTGAGTTCGTGCGCTCCACTGCAGGCGGCCCAGTGTTTCGTTGGTTCGAATCCTGGGCGCAGACATGGCACTGCTCATCAAACCATGCTGAGGCAGTGTCCCACATGCCACAACATGAAGGACCCACAAAGAAGAATATACAACTATGTACCAGGTGGCTTTGGGGAGAAAAAGGAAAAAAATAAAATCTCTAAAAAAAAAAGAAATAAGGATTGGAAAGAATGAATGAAAATTGGTATTATTTACTGATGATATGACAGTGTAGTTAAAAAATCCAGAAAGAATTTATAGCTATATTTTAGAATTAATAGGAGTGTTGATCGATGTTCCTGGATACAAAATAAATGTACCAAAAGCAATTGCATTTCTACATGCCAGCAATGAACAGATGGTTAGGTAAAGGCTACAACCCAACAGCAGGAAGAAAGTGGAAGCAGTCATAGGGAGGTCTGCAAACTTCCCCACGCAGCCCTCAGGGTCCTTTCTCAGTTGCACAGTATTCTTTATCTTCAGATTATGAACGACCAAGATATGTAGGGGCTATCCTGGTTCCAGGGGAGCCCAGGAACAAGCTTACAGAGAGGTCTTTTATATACCACTGGCTATAGAGCTAAAGCCAGGCTGCGGAATTGGTTAAACCAAGTGCTAACTATCAATCTGTAGAGCCTTAAATGAAGTAGGCAAGTTAATTCCTCCAGAGAATTTCAAATTTTAAACGGCACCATGTAAATCACCAGCTAGAAAATCTAATCGCGTTTGGGCCAAGGCTGGTAGCAGACTTCCATGCATCCCCCCAGAGAAGCATAGTGCTGCCCCAGTCCAGCTGCAGAATCCTCCTGTCCTTATACGTGTATGAAAATATCAGAAACAAAATTTCCTATACAATTCTAACCTTTGCTAATTCTGTGTGTTGGCTAGATGAACATATGCCATATTATTCTCTGACCTTGTCTGCATTTTTTAAACATTTCAAAGTAAAAAGATAATTGGCAGAATTTGTTGTGGTTGTTATTTGTATGTGTTGAGGTTTGTCTTTTTATATAGATATATGTAATAATTAATATATCAATAATTAATAACAAAAATATTTTACATATAATACAATGTATTATATGTTATGATATGATACAGATATAATTTAAAAAATATTATCATCATAAATAAATAATAAACCTGGTCAATTTTTGACTTTTTAATTATAGGCCAAGTACTATTAAATTAATAGACTTTCAAAGATTTCCCAACGTACAATTACTCCTCCTAATACATAACTATATTTTTCAGTATATGATACCCCACAGGGGTCATAGTTACTACCAAGATTTGTTATAATTTAGACTAGTCAATTAACTAGAAGAGTCAAAATTTCTTGATAAGAATGTTGAGATTGGCAATAGTTTCTACATTCCAGGAATATTTAAATTTCTTTCAAAGAAATTAAAATTTTCCTTAACAATTGTTCTATTTTTATTATCTTAGGAGATCACAATGGTAGTGAATTGTTATTGTTTATTCTAATTCATTGCATTATAAAAATGTAATTCAATAGTCTTCAGCTTAGATATTTGACTTTATATCTCAAGAGAAATTGCTTGATTCTTAACAAAGTTTTGTAGATGGTCTCAAACTTAAGACATCACCTCAATTTGGCCTAATCTATCCTTTAGAATATATTAAAGAGTGCCCTATTTTTTTTTTTTTTTAAGTATCAGTGAAGTGTCTCTAGAGAGAAAAATTTCCCTAAACTTTTAAATAAATCCCCAGTCCTTCCAAAGCATCTTCCTATCAGTTCGTAAGGAAATTACCTTTCATAGTATTAGGTTAGGAGAATTCTGATAGTGCACCCAATTCTAGGAGAACTTGTACCTTTCTCAGGAAATTAGAGTTATATTTGGGGCGCTTGCTGCCATAGTACACTACTATTTTTTTTTTTTAAGATAATGAAACAGTAAGTGAAGAGATTTGACCTGGTACATCAGTATTGGAGCAGCAGTGGGACACTGCTTGGACTCAGATTACCACTTAGCTCCTGAGACGAACTGTTGCTTCTCTTGCAAGCACAGGGTGCGGTTGTGTACCCACAAAACTGATACAGTGCCTTTTGCAGAGTAAAGAGACAACACTTGTGCTTTCTACCTGATACAGAGAAATAGGAGCAACATTGATCTCTAGGTCGATGTGGTTGACCATCTATGGTTGGGACTTTATTTCATTTTGTGCCAAGAATGCAGTAACATTGTGAGAACAAAAAAGTATTATTTGTGATATCTGGTTGGATATGTGTATTTTAATGAATTTTTAAAGCCATTGCCTTTTCTCTGTGTGGACAAGGTTTCAGAGTTTGCCATGAATACAGATTCCTCTAAAAGTTGAACATAATTTTAGAACTTAAGAATTTCAACATATGGAAATAAGTTAGATATCTTCAATTTGTGAAACCTAGCTCCATTTGTGAAACCTAACTAATTTCACATCTAAATTGGTACACTGTTTTGACATCTTTCTCCTCCTTGATTGAATTAAAACTGTTTTCTACTGAGCCTACAAATACCTGGGGGAATGGAAGTAGAGAGTTTGTACAATGGCTTCAAAAGTCTTGATTACAATGTGTGTTATAATTTAACAGTTATCCTGAAATATAATAAATAAATCTGGGTTATGTGATAGAACATGAGAAACGCCAACGAAACATTTACTATTACTATTGCTTCACAATAAATACTGCATTGAAAATAAATAAGAGCCCTCTTTCCCCTAAAAACCACACCACCACCACCACCACCATTGCCAAAATAACAGAATGTGATCCTTTACTCTTACTGCTTCCACTGGGACAATGGAAGCCGAAAGCAAAATATCCTTTATATTACCTTTCTTATGTTTCACTCCCTGAAAATGACTGGTTGCTTGTTCTTGTGAATTGTGTTCCATACATTTTCAGAATCTGTGGGACAAGAACTGACTTCCTTTTCAGGAAGGATTATTTCATACAGAATCCTCAGCATATAGTGTATTTCTTTAAATTCTATTTTAGATTAAAACAAAACTCATATGCTTCCCCTAAAAAAGGCCACAAACACCATTCCAAAAGGAAGAACTAAAAATGTTCCAACTTTGTGAAACTTATGATATTCACACTTTTTAAATTAAAATGTTTAATTCCCATAAATCTGTCAAAGCTATGAAAAGTATAAATATACAGCGATTGCAATACATTCACTCTACTGATTTTGCCGTAAAGAGTGGAAACTAACTTGGCATTCCCTTTCCAAAGTGTTTATGTTTATCATAGAATTATTCAACATAAAAATTTACCCAATATAAAATTATTCAGTGTATCTAGAGTAAACATTTCTATTGATACACACACACACACACACACACACACACACACACACACACATTTCTTTGGGGGTGGGGATAGAAGGCCATGTCACACCTGAACTACTATGCAGGTTACACAGGTGCCTGCAATTGTGCATTAGTTGTTTCATAGATACAAATGTCCCTTTCCCCAGCAGTGACATATGCTGTCACTGTGAGGTGGATCTGGAGGGGAGCTAAGGGAGCTATGGGCAGAGTCATGTCAGGGTCTAATCCCAGAGTCCTGGCCCTCAAGCATAGAAGAGTGGAGGGACATATTGTACCTCTATGTTAGGGTAAAATGTCAAGGCAGGTTTTTGGGTTTTTTTCCCTCCCCGAAGCTCCAGTTCATAGTTGTATATCCTAGTTGTAGGTCATTCTAGCTCTTCCATGTGGGATGCTGCCACAGCACAGCCTGATGAGCGGTGCCAGGTCCGTGCCCAGGATCTGAACTGGTGAACCCCGAGCCACTGAAGTGGAGTGTGCAAACTCCACCGCTGGGTCACAGGGCCGGCTGATGCAGGTTTTACAGATTTGCAAATGAGTTGAAGATGGTAAGCTGCCCAGGCCAAAATATCCCTGGAAACTAAAGCGCTTTTGTAAACACTGTGCACTCTTTATTTATTATCTTAAGAAAACCTGGACACTGGCCTTGGGTAGTTTTAATGATCAGATTTCAATAACGGTTTTGTGAGTCCTGGTCTTGCTAGTGGTAGATTTGGCTCGAACTCCAGCTTTGCCGTTAATAGTTCATTATATCGGACACTAAATCCCTCTGAATTTCAGTTTCCTAGCTGCAAAATGAGAGGTTTAGACTAGGCTAGCTGATCTCTAAAGCTGCTTCTGCCTCTATCAGTCTCATTTTCTAACTTCGTAGCAGCAGCCCACAGTGATACATGATTCTGCATGAACTGCATTGGACACCTATCGCCATTCCTCTCTACTTCAGACTCTTTCCTCCCCATGCATTCCATGCTCCTAAACTTTCCTGGTTTTCCTTGATGCCTTTACTCCTTCTCTATTTCATTCATACACTCCTTTTTCATTCTTACCCTTTAATTCTTTTGTTTCACATAATTCATGCTATTATACTTCTTTTTTACTCTCTCTGTATAACTCTTCCTGGGTGATCTCATAAACTTCAGCCTGTCACTAACTATGTTCTGTGGACTCCTCTAACTTTAAAAGAGTTTATCTAACTGCCTGCTGGACATCTTACTTCATGCTAGCTCAAATCTGCATGTCCAACACGAATTTACCACCTTCCATTCTAAATCTCCACCTGTTTGTTAATGTCACCGTCATTCACTAAGTCATTCCTGTATTTAGCCTCGATTCCTCCCTGTCCTTCTCCATGCTCATCCAATCAGTCAACTCTTGAGCATTTTCCTTTTTCACTGCTTTCATATGAAAGAACTGCTCCACCCTCCTTCTGCTCTCCTCGTCCAGGGTCTTGCTCTACCATGCAGTTCTGACCATCTCTGTCTTGGGTTTGAAAGTCTTCATTGACTTTTCATCAGCTACAGTGTGGTACCCAGTTTGTAGCCTATAGACCCTTGGTGATATTTTAAAATTTTGGTTAATGTTTGCGTATTTATGTTGGCTGCAAGCTTTGATAAGTTGACCAAATAACAGGTCTTGTGTATATATATATATATATATATATATATGACTATTTTTCAAAAGTATGTAGATGCAGATTATGATTAGAAAGATGAATAATAATTTCCTAAATTTTAGTGAATTTGTAGTAACTTTGACATTGTGTATTTATTAATAAATATGAATAGTAAAAGTACAGTTACTATCATGCGGAAGCCCTAAATGCACCAATATTAAAAAAAGGATGCTGACATTTGAAAAAGTTGGTAACCTTTGACTAAATTCCAAGCTTCTTAAAAATGACTTACAGCTCCATGACCAGATGTTTATGGCTCCTAGCTACCTCTCTTGCCTCCTTTTCCTAACTACCTACCTGGTATTTTACAATCCAGGGACACTTCACTCTTTGTGGTTCCCATTATTCAACATGCCAGTTTTCTTTTATGAGTCTTTGCCATGATAAACCCTTTCTCTACTGCTTTTCTTTTTTTCCTCTGCTAAATCTTATTTTTCCTTGAGGATGCAACTCAAGGATTACTTTGTCCAGGAATTTTCCTTCATCTTATGGATGATCCCACCCCCAATTCTCTGTTCATATGTCTGTCTTCATACTCCCAAAATTGTATTATACTTAAATACTTAAGCATTTATTTCTCCCAGGGACCAGAAGCTCCTTAATATCTTGCCATTACAGCCACTAGTTGGTGTCCCCAGGCCTCCAGCACTTTGCCTGCCATCAATAAGCTTTCAATGTCAAGCCCCTCTAGGCTTTGTTGAAACATTATTACTTATCTCCAAGTACTATATTGTTTACACGGCTTTTGAAAAGATGATTTTAGTAGGAAACATTTTATTACAAACTGCTTTAAACCAATTTGGTCATTCAAAATTATGACGAGGATTACTGGGTAGATGGTGGTGTAGAAGGACTCTGAACTCACCTCTTCCCATGGACACAATAAATTTACAACTACCCTTGGAAAAATTACCCCTGTGAGAGAACTAGAAACTGGATAAAAAAGACCTCCACAAGGGATAGCTCTGCCTGAGGTGGAAGAGGCAGCAATACCTCTCAGGAGAGGAAAAAGCCACCTTCTAGCCTGTGCTTCATGGCTAGGAGCAATCTTACGCCACACAGGAGACTTGACCCACCTTCCAATGTCTGAAGTAATTGTGTGCTGCCATGCCTAAGGCCAGCCCCAACCAGCTGCAGTCCTGAGACAGCTAACATTCAGGCCAGAGGCCTACATCAATTGTGAGCCCCTGAACCTAGCAACCAGTCACACTGAGGTCCTACTCACTTAAAAGCAAAACAGCAGCAGGTATGTGCTATTAGACCTTGCAGCTAACTGTGCTAGGGATCCCAATAAAGTGGCTAAAGGGACCATAGCAGCTGCATGCAGCTGAGCCTTACAACTAGCTGGCCAGGGGGACAGCCTAGCCTTCCCATGCACATGCAATAAGAGCAATCCTACCACAACAGAAGGACACATGTAGCCCACAGAAGGAACACTCCTGGAACACTTGGAACTGGCGATGAGAGGCAAGCACATTGTGGGGCCTCATAAGGCATCTCTTACACAAGGCAACATCTCCAATATCAAGAGACATAGCTGATCTACTTAGTACATTGACATAAGCAAAGAGAAATAGGTCAAATGAGGAGACAAAGGATTATGTTCCAAATAAGAGAACAGGACAAATCCTCAAAAAAAGAACTAAATGAAACAGAGATAAACAGTCTACCTGATAAAGAGTACAAAATAATAGTTATAAAGATGTTCACTGGTCTTGGGAGGAGAATAGATGAACACAGTGAGAACTTCAACAAAGAATTGGGAAATATAAAGAAGATCCAATCAGAACTGAAGAATACAATAATGGAAATGAAAAATTCACTAGAGGGAATGGATAACAGCATAGATAAAATGGAAGAGTGAATCAGTAAATTGAACAAAAGAGTAGAGGGAATCACCCAAGCTGAACAGAAAAAAGAATTAAAAAGAACAAGGACAGTTTAAGGGACCTCTGGGACAACATCCAGGTACTAACATCCATATTATAGATGTTCTGGAAGGAGAAGAGGCAGAACAGAGGACGGAGACTCTATTTGTAGAAATAATAGCTGAAAACTTTCCTAACCTAAGAAAGGGAACAGATATCCAGCTCCAGGAAGCACAGAGAGCACCAAAACAAGATGAACCCAAATAAGCCTATACCAAGACACATTATAACTAAGATATCAAGAGTTAAAGATAAAGAGAGAATCCTAAAAGCTGCAAGAGAAAAGCAACAAGTTACGTACAAAGGAAACCCCATAAGGCTATCAGCTGACTTCTCATCAGAAACCTTACAGGTTGGAAGAAAGTAACATGATATATTTAAAGTGCTGAAAGGAAAAAAACTACCGCGAATACTCTGTCTGGCAAGGTTATCATTCAGAATGGAAGGAGAGAGAAAGAATTCTCCAGACAACCAAAAACTAAAGGAGTTTATCACCAGTAAACTAGCCCCACAAGAAATGCTACAGGGACTTATTTAAGTGGAAAAGAAAAGACCACAAATAGGAATAAGAAAGTTATCCAAAAAGTGACAAAATTCCTGGTAAAGGGAAATAAACAGTAAAGGTAGCAAATCAACCACTTAAGAAGCTCACATGAAGATCAAAAGACAGAAGTATATATTCCCATGATAAGAGGATAATGGATACACACACAAAGAAGAGGTTAAATATGATATCAAAAACATAAATTGGGAAGAGGGGAGTAAAGAGTAGAGCTTTTAGCAAGAGGTCAAACATAAGAGACCATGAACTTAATGTGGATTGCTATTTACATAGGTTGTTATATATGAACCTCATGGTAATCACCAGAGGTAAAAACCAGAAACTTTAATAAATACACAAAAAATTAAGAGAAAAGACCCCAAACATAATATAAAGAAAACCATAAAACCACAAGAGAACAGAAGAAGAGAAGAAGAAAGGAACAGAGAAGAACTACTAAAATACTCAGGAAAAAAAGGTAACAAAATGGCAATAAATACACACTTATCAATAGCTACTTTACATGTCAATGGACTAAATGCACCAATCAAAAGACATAAGGTGGCTGATTGGATAAAAAAATAAGACCCATATATATGCTGCATACAAGAGACACACTTCAGACCTACAGACACTCACAAACTGAAAGTGAAGGGATGGAAAAAGATAGTCCATGCAAATAGCAATGAAAGGAAACCTGGCATAGCAACATTTATACCAGACAAAAAGCCTTTAAAACAAAAACTATGGTAAGAAACAAAGAAGGGCATTACTAATGATAATGGGAACAATCCAACAAGAGGATATAACACTTGTTAATATCTATGCACCCAACATAGGGACACCTAAATATGTAAAGCAATTATTAACAGATAGAAAAGGAGAAATAGGCAGTAACAGGAGAATAGTAGGGGACTTTATTTAATACTCCACTTACATCAATGGATAATTCATCCTAACAGAAGATCAATAAGGAAACATTGGCCCTAAATGACATTAGACTAGGTGGACTTGGTGGATATATATAGAACATTCCAACCAAAAACCACAGAATACACATTCTTTTTGAATGAACAAAGAACATTGTCCAGGATCAATCATATATTAGGCCACAAAACAAGTCTCAATAAATTTAAGAAGATTGACATTGCCAAGCATCTTTTCTGACCACAACAGTATGAAACTAGAAATCAACTACAAGAAGAATACTGGAAAAGCCACAAATATGTGGAGATTAAACACAATTCTACTGAACCATGATTGGTCAATGAAGAACTCAAAGGAGAAATAAAAAAATACCTGGAGACAAATGAAAATGAATATACAACATGCCAAAATTTATGGGACACAGGAAAGGTGGTTCTAAGAGGGAAGTTTATGGCAATACACGCCTACCTCAACAAACAAGAAAAATCTCAAATAAATAATCTAACAGTACACCTAAAGGAACTGGAAAAAGAACAAAGCCCAAAATCAGTAGAAGGAAGGAAATAATAAAAATCAAAGTGGAAATAAATGAAATAGAGATTAAAAAAACAAAAGAAAAAAATCATTGCAACTAAGAGCTGGTTGTTTAAAAAGATAAACAAAATTGACAAACCTTTGGCTAGACTCACCAGGAAATAAAGAGAGAAGGCTTAAATAAATAAAATCAGAAATAAGAGGAGAAATTACAATGGCCACTTCATAAATACAAAAGATTATAAGACAATGCTACAAAAAGCTATATACCAACATATTGCATAATCTAGAAGAAATTGATAAATTCTTAGAATCATACAACCCTCCAAAACTGGATCAAGAAGAAATAGAGAATTTGAATAGATCCGTCACCAGTAAGGAGATAAAAACAGCAATCAAAAACTTCCCCCAAAATAAAAATCCAGGACCAGATGGCTTCCTTGGTGAATTCTATCAACCATTCAAAGAAGACTTAATACTGATCCTTCTCAAACTCTTTCAAAAAATTGAAGAGGAGGAGAAGCTTCCTAACTTATTCTAAAAGGCTGACATTACCCTGATAGCAAAACCAGACAAGAACAACACAAAAAACATAAAATTACAGGCCAATATCACTGATGAACATTGATACAAAAATCCTCAACAAAATACTGGCAAATTGAATACAACAATACACTAAAAAGATCATGCACCATGATCAAGTGGGATTTATTCCAGGGATGCAGGGATGGTTCAACATCTACAAATCAGTCAACGTGATACACCACATTAACAAAATGAAGAATGAAAAATCACATGATCATCTCAGTAGAGGTAGAGAAAGCATTTGACGAGATACAGCATCCATGTATGATAAAAACTCTGAATGAAATGGGTATAGAACAAAAGTACCTCAACATCATAAACGCCATATATAACAAACCCACAGCTAATATCATACTCAATGGAGGAAAACTGAAAGCTGTCCCTTTAAGAACAAGAACCAGACAAGGATGCCCACTTCCACCACTCTTATTTAATATAGTATTGGAAGTCCTAGCCAGAGCCATCAGGCAAGAAAAAGAAATAAAAGGGATCCAAATTGGAAAGGAAGAAGTGAAATTTTCACTATTTGCAGATGACATGATTTTATACATAGAAAACCCTAAAGAATCCACCAAAAACCTTTTGGAAATAATAAATGAATACAGTAAAGTTGCAGGATACAAAATCAACATATAAAAATCAGTTGAGTTTCTATACACTAACATAGAAGTAGCAGAAAGAGAAATTAAGAATGCAACCCCATTTACAACTGCAACAAAAAGAATAAAATACTAGGGATACACTTAACCAAAGTGATGAAAGACCTGTACACTGAAAACTATAAAACATTGTTGAAAGAGGTTGAAGAAGACAAGGAGAAATGGAAAGATATTCTGTGCTCTTGGATTGGAAGAATTATCATAGTTGAAATGTCCATACTTCCTAAAGCAATCTACAGATTCAATGCAATCCCTATCAAAGTTCCAACAACATTTTTCATAGAAATAGAACAAGGAATTCTAAAACTTTTGTGGAACAACAAAAGACTCTGAATAGCCAAAGGAATCCTGAGACAAAAAAACAAAGTTGGAGGTATCACACTCCCTGATTTCAAAATATACTACAAATCTATAGTAATCAAAATAGTATACTACTGGCACAAAAACAGACACACAGGTCAATGGAACAGAAGTGAGGGCCCAGAAATGAATCCACACATATGGACAGCTAATTTTTGTCAAGGGAACCAGGAACATAGATTGGAGAAAGGAGAGTCTCTTCAATAAATGGTGTTGGGAAAACTGGACAGCCACAAGCAAAAGAATGAAAGTAGACCATTATCTTACACCATGCACAAAAATTAACTCAAAATGGATTAAAGACTTGCATGTAAGACTTGAAACCATAAACCTTCTAGAGGAAAACATACGGGGCTGGCCGGGTGGCGCAGGGGTTTGGTGCACATGTTCCGCTTCGGCGGCCCAGGGTTCACCGGTTCAGATCCCGGGTGCGGACATGGCACCACTTGGCAAGCCATGCTGTGGTAGGCGTCCCAGATATAAAGTGGAGGAGGACGGGCCTGATGTTAGCTCAGGGCCAGTCTTCCTCAGCAAAAAGAGGAGGATTGGCAGCAGTTAGCTCAGGGCTAATCTCCGCCCCCCCCCCCAAAAAAGAGGGAAACCTAGAAGAAAACATAGGCAGTACACTCTTCAACATCAGTCTTAACAGCATATTTTCAAATGCCATGTCTCACTAAGCAAGGGAAACAAAAGGAAAAATAAGCAAATGGAACTACATCAAGCTAAAAAGTTTCTGCCCAGCAAAGGAAACCATTGACAAAACAAAAAGACAACCTAACAATTGGGAGAAGATATTTCCAAACCACATATCTGATAAGGAGTAAATATCCAAAAACTATAAAAAACTCATACATCTCAACAACAAAAAAACCAACAACCCAATTGAAAAATGGGCAAAAGATCAACAGACATTTTTCCCCAGAAGATATACAGATTCCAAAAAGCACATGGAAAGATGTTCAACATCGCTATTAGGGAAATGCAAATCAAAACTACAATGAGATATCACCTCACTCCCATCAGAATGGCTATAATTAACAAGACAGAAATAAGTGTTGGAGAGGATGTAGAGAGAAGGGAACTCTCACACACTGCTTGTTGGGATGTAAACTGGTGTGGCCACTTTGGGAAACAGTATGGAGACTGCCTCAAAAAATTAAGAAGAAGAGTAGCATATGATCCATTTATTCCCCCGCTGGATACTTACCCAAAGAACATGAAAACACAAATGTGTAAAGATACATGCACCCCATGTTCACTGTAGTATTCTTTACAATAGCCAAGACTTGGAAACAACCTAAGTGCCCATCAAGGGACAAATGGGATAAAGAAGATGTGATATACATACACAATGGAATACCACTCAGCTATAAAAAAAGATTTAATGTTGCCATTTTTGACAACATGGATAAACCTTGAGGGTATTACACTAAGTAAAATAAGTCAGACAGAGAAAGTCAAATACCATATGATTTCACTCATAAATTAAAGAAAAAAACCACCACCACAACAAACAAACACATAGATACAGAGATTAGATTGGTGGTTACCAGAGGTGAAGGGGGAAGGGAGGAGGCTGAAAGGGGTGACTGGGAACATGTGTATGGTGATGGATGGTAGACTTTGGATGGTGGACATGATGTAATCTACAGAGAAATTGAAATATAATGCTGTACACCTGAATTTTATATAATGTTATCAACCAATGATACCTCAATAAAAAACATTATGACATTACATTGGTAATGTTACATTGGTAACCTCTAGAACTTAATGGTCATTGAGGACTACAGTTGTCCATAATCTTTCTTACGTGTGGGGTATGACAACTTCTGTTTTCTCAGGTCACATTCTGTCATATGTATAAATATTTATTACCAAAAAGGCAAAAAAAAAAAAAAAAGAGCAAAGAGTCTGTAAGCTTGATGAAGCCCCAGCTTACTGTCATTCTAGCCATACTGTCAAGCACTATAAATGAAAGTTTCATTTAAGACAGTTGCAGCAATATGCTGGCAGCTTCGGTCATCTAAACTTCGTCAGATCAGGTGTCTTAATCGTTCAAAAATGGGTATACAAAAGACAGAAGAGTCCTCAGACCTACAGAATGACTCTTGAAGATACTGGCTATTAGCCTTGCTAACTACTTCTCCCTTCTTCCAAGTGTTGAGTACCTGTATACTGTTTTTAGTTGACTCACCTTTGAACACCGCTTATTTCACCAATGGGCAAATAACTCTTATAGTCCACAAGTTAAATAACAAAACCTTTAGTACTAGAGAAAAAGAGGGCTGAAACTTTTTGCAGTAGCTGTCTCTATAGTGTGGGGTTCTGATTACAATTTTTCAAATGCTAACTAACTACTCTGAGTCTAAATTAAAACTGATATGCTCACACATTTATATCACATTGTTTATGTTAGTTATTTTAAAGTTTCATACAATAAAAGTTCCTTACAATAGATTATTATGAATGGCAACTACCAAAATCAGAATTAATTTTACCCTTTAATCAGCAAGTGTAGGGGAGGAAGGAATTTTCCTCTACCCTTCAGCTAAAGACAATTCAGCTATAGTCATGGAGGATGTTGGCTGTAGTTGTTTGGGCCTTCAAAGGGGAGGAAGGCAATTCATATGGAGATGGAAAAGCAAATGTCGGTAAACAAATGTTTGCCATGCCTTGTAAAGACAACGGGACATGGAAAGGACTTTGACCAAATGGGCCTTGCTAGGTTCCTCCCTGCCTACCACACTTAGTTCATATTCCACTAGAGTTATCTGTGGGGATAGCTTCTTCCTGAAACAGGCCTTCTATCTTAAATTCTTTTAGGCAGTTAAGGGGAAGGTCAAAGTTTCTTCCTGAGTCTTTTGTTCTTAAAAACAATCAAGACAAAGAGACACATTTTAGGGTGGCAAATTCTCCTCCTCTACACGAGTCAAAAAGTAATCTTACAAAATATTATCCTTGCAGTTAGTGTTACATTAATACAGATTAGAAGTGGATGTGTTGTTCACATAAAATAAATCAAAATGTCATTTCTTTAACTCTGATGCCGAGTTGTTCTTAATGCCAGATATAATTTCCACGTTTATGTCTAACAAAATTCGCTTTTTGTTATGAGAATGATCATCAGGACTCAATCTTTATGATCTCATGATTGTATCTGATGACTCTTAACCTGGAGCTGTGGTAAAAAACAAAACAAATTATTTCATATTATTTTTAGAGATGACTTGAATTGCACCCTTCCAGAGACTGGAGACTTTAAATGGAAAAACCTCAGATTTTTCCTTCCTGTGCAGGGAAAAACCCAGTTCTCCCTACTACGCCTTTCTTTCCTGTGAGTCTGCTTTACTAGTCACACAAAACGCTTCACTTCTGGTCACCAAATGTGTTGTTTTTCCCCACAACAACAAGCAAGTCTCTGCAACACCAGCTGAGTGTGCTACAATTCAGCTTAATTCTGACACTATCAACCTGGAGATAGCATCACATTCCACAGGATAAGGGCTCACTCCTACAAGACTGCTGGCCCACCCCCTGACTTCAGATGCCCATAGTAAGCCCAGGTTGTTGCCTGTGCCTCTGACCAATCGGCTGTAGATTGGAAGTTTGAAATACTCCCTCTTCAGGTTTGATTGATTTGCCAGAGCAGCTTTCAGAACTCAGGGAAACACTTACTTCTGCTTACCAGTTTATTAAAGATGCGATAAAGGATACAGATGAACAGCCAGATGGAGAGATACATAGGGCTAGGGCTAGGAGTGTCCTGAGCACAGGAGCTTCTGTCCCTGTGGAGTGGGATGTGTCATCCTCGTAGCGTGGATGTGTTCACCAACCTGGAAGCCCCTTGAACCCCCTCCTACTGGGATTTTATGGGGGCTTCCCCATGTAGGCATGATCAATTATTAACTCCATTTCTAGCCCCTCTTCCCCTTCTGGAGGATGGGGCATGGAGCTGAAAATTCCAAACTTCTAATCATGGTTTGATCTTTCTGGTGACCAGCCCCGATCTGGGAGCCCAACCAGAATCTCCTCATTAGAACAAAAAAATGCTCCTAATATTCCTATCACTTAGGAATTTACAAAAGTTTTAGGAACCTGTGTCAGGAACAGGGTCAAAGACCAAATATTAGAACGAGAAATGCTCCTAGTATACTTATGATTTAAGAAATTACAAGGGTTTTAGGAGCTCTGTGCCAGGTCTGCGGGCTGGGACCAATATATATATATATATGTTTTCTATTATCTCACAGAGTCTCCATGAGTTCACACGTTCTCATCTTCCAAAGGACGGCAACGCAGGGGAGAATGCTTGACTGGGCTACGTTTATAACTTGACCCTATGATTTTACTCTCTTTTGTCAAAATATAATCTCCATTTTCTAGACATTTTTTGAAAAAGAGTTTTTCCTTCTGTCTAGACCAAACCACCCCATCTTCATAGCTGCAAATAGAAAATTGATCCTTAAATGGGCAGATCACATCCCCTTCTTCTAGAAACCATAACAGATCTCCTAAAGAGAATCTTTTCTTCCTTATGCTTCTTTCCATAGCCCCATTTTTTTTGTCCCCATTATATTAGCTTTAATTATGTATACATCGTTTGCCCTTTCTCATCTCCTTTCTCTAAATTTGAATTTCTGGAAAATAGAATTTATGTAATATTTGTATTGTCTTTTACACAGAGCCAGAGAACAGGCTTTGTCCACTAAAGGCGTTCCACAAAGGATTGGTGGGTGAAACTGATAGAAGAGGCATGCTGGTGTACATCAAAGAAAGGGCTTGTTCTCCCTCCATCAATGCAAGTGTGCAGGGGCCTTCTTTCTTCACTGCATGCATAGCCACTTGGTCATTTCTTGCTGGCAAACCTCATTTTGAACCCAGGGCCCAGAATACCGTGTGGCTCTGTAAATAGAAAACTTACAGTAAACATTTGTTGAATGTTTAAAAAATTAAACTCTGGTCTTTATTATTAGTTTTCATCTTTACCAGACATGTGAAACTATTCAAAAAATACTCTCTGGGGCCGGCCCAGTGGCACAATGGTTAAGTTTGCATTCTCCACTTCGGTGGCCCAGGATTTGCCAGTTGGGATCCCGGGCTCAGACCTATACACCACTTATCAAGCCATGCTGTGGCAGGTGTCTCACATATAAAATAGAAGAAGATGGGCACAGATGTTAGCTCAGTGCCAATCTTCCTCAGCAAAAAGAGGAGGATTGGTGGCAGATGTGAGCTCAGGGCTAATCTTCCTCAAAAAACCCCCACAAAACTTTCTTCCCTTGAATTTCAAATATAGCTATTGGAAATCTACAGAAATCCTGAATAAAATAATTTTAAGAATAAAACATAGTTAATATGTGAAAACCTATATTGGGGGCTGGATTAAAAGGTCTGAATTAATTAGATTTGGGATAACTTAGATTTTGATAGTGTCATGTAGGCAGAAAAGTTGGAAAGAAAGTGTATAGAAATCTATACACTCATTGCCCCAATTCCTCAACTATTAGCATTCCATCACTTTTGCCTTTGCCATTCTGTGAATGTATATATAAAATATCTTGCTCCTCATTAAAATTTCACCTTTGATGCTTCTTGCCTTGAATCAAGTCTTACCATGATGGCTGCCAAATAATCATTTTCTAATTCCACCATTCCTTCAATATTTATTAGTAGAGCTCTAAGATAGAGCTTTTCCTTATTTGTCTACTATTTGTATCAGTATGGATTCTTATTTTATTTGATGAGTTCTAATTCATTTATGCTTTTATTTAATTTGATTCTCAAATTTTATAAATTTGGCCAGTTAAATCCTCTTCACATGGTCTCACAAGAATTTCCTCATTCTCTAGCATAAGCTGATCTAGGTTCATCTTGTACTTTCCCTGCCCAGCCCCCAGATCAGCCATTTATTTAAGAGTACCTGGTTCCTATTAGTGGATAAGGATATTTAGAAAGTGTCTTGGGGTTATCATTGGTCAGTTCAAACGTGTTAATTTTATTTTAGAATTACTATGTATGATTAATCTCACATTTGCCCTCCTTGCACATTTCCCAATGTGAGATAACCTCTAAGAGAAACTTTTAAAGTATTCTATATAATTATTAATATTTAAAACAACCCATGAAATAAGATATGTTACATTTAAAAATCCTATTTTAAATCTCCCATTAGCTTAGTAATATACATTTTTTTGTGTGTTGCGATTTATCAAGGGAGAAAAACGGCACAGCTTATTTTTTTCCATCACTTAAAGAGTTCAGGTCATTCTGTATTTAGAAAATAAGTTAAAGTTACAAGGACAGTTAAATATAATTCTTTTTGGCTTCTAAAGTAATTGACAGCTCCAATTTATTCTACATTAATATGCACAAAACAATCTACCAACTTAATAAATCTTCAATAATTAAAAGTGACGGGTAAGATTTGCTTGTTCCATTTATATTTGTTGCTGAAACATCTATTTTCACAAGCATGTTTCTATGGGTGACTAATACTTTGAAACTTTTTAAAAGTATAATTATGCTAATGTGGTTCAAGGCATCTTTGACATCTGTGTAGACATACACGGGAGTAGATTAGCTTTGTGAGTGAGTATTTTTGGCAAAGGAAAATCTGAGGTTTTCCCAAAATGCATTTTCAAATTTCACGAGCTTACTCCTGACTTTGATGATGGAAATACATGTGAAAATCTTGACTTCGTGCTCCTGTGACTGTCTTAACTAAGTGCAGGCCACTTGATTCTCCCTGACTTCTGCTCAGCCTAAGATTCCAGGACGATGCGGGGCTTCATGAGTCCTGGAGCAGGTCTCAGTGGGTCCTCATCGCATCTGCCTTCCTGCTGATGCAGCTCTGACCATATTCTCTAATAACTGGATTTCTTCCTTAAGAATAGAAACCCGCCAGGTCTGCTATCTGGATATTTCTCTTATCTCCAGTGCTGAATCTCTTCTTTATTTCCTCTTCCATCACAAAACTAATATAACTTTCAATAAATTTAGACTAAACCATCATTTAAAAATATTTTGGCAGATTTCAGTGTGAAAAACTTATTATCTCTGAATTCTAGGGCAAATACGAAAGCTTTCACGTGTAGAGGAAGAAAGACCTTTTCTTCTACCCTCCTAGGTTTGATAGCGAGGTCCATGAAATAAACTGAAAAATAGGTATATTAACGGGAGAAAAGGCATACAAGTTCATTAACTTTTAATATTACATGGACGGGGTGTCACAGGAAAACAAATGTGAATATCCAAAAAAACAGGGAAATTTGGGAGTTTGTTTACCATTTTAATAGGGGAGGGGAGAAGGGATGTCGACCATTGAGTTCCTTCTGGACAACCTGTTTTTAGGCAGATGAGGGGAGTTCAGAGAAAGTGTCTGTCTGCATCTGCTATTTTTCAAATGCTTTCAGCTCAAAATAATCAATATACCAAAGTGGCATATTTTGGACTGGCGTGTCCTGAAATCCTTCACATACTATGAATATACATGAAAAAAAATCTATCATTAATGGTATGTTTTGGCTGGAGGGATTTAGATATAGTAGAGTCCAATTTCCTCACGTTAAGATTTGCAGATGAAGTGGAGATGCATCTTTATTCAATAACTCACCAACTCTTAATCTCTTTTGAATGAAATGTAAAGGAACCCACCCCCAAGGTCAACATCAAGATATGACTTGGCCTCCTCTCAAGCTGGTTGGTTTACAGTGTAACATTTCACCTACTTAATCCACATTTTCTTCTCCATTGTTCTTCTCTGTTCACGTCTAATCAATAGCTAGTTAATTTCAATGACAGTTTTACTAATCTTGCTTACCAATAATTTTAGTCTTTTTCTGTATTTTGGAAACATTTGCTATTTTTTTTCTTAATTCTACCTCAATCTTCTAAACTTCGGAATAAGAAGCATTGCGGGGAAAGGGAGTTAGTTTAAGCTTTGCTTTCTTGCTTCTTTGATTGATTGCAATTGAGGTGATTTATAGATTAATTTAAAAAATTTAAATTAGGATAACTTCAACTCAACATATAAAAGATCTGAAGACAATATACCCACCTTAAAAAAAAACTGAAGACAGCTGAACACAAAATTCTGATAGCTATACCCCATTTTTTTGAAAATCTGATGAAAATCAAAATAAATCATGTTTGTTCTTTCTAATATCTATTTTTAGACCATATTAAATAAATAAAAATTTATGGAAATAAAACAATTGATGAGAATGTTTAAAATGGGAAAATATAGCAACTGCACACACTGTTATTGACAAAACATTTAAGATGTCAAATTATTACTGAAGTAATACAAAGGATTTGTAAAGAATTTGGCCTTAGAACAATGAAAAGGAGTAACATGCATTGTTCTAAAAGCCAAAAATTCAGCAGGATTTTAAGGATATTTTTGAAAACATTAAAGTTTAAAATGTAGCCTGTCTTTCAGCCTTATTCCTCCCCCCAAATAGTTGGCATATATTTGTCTCTAATTTCTAGCCAGAGGACAATTGCTTGTCTTCAGACTTTGCCCCAGCTTCTACGTAATTATTGCCAAACATAATGAAGCCCAGCTCATTATCCATAATGTATTCTACTCTTTGTCAAGTGTTCCCATAGTGTATTGATAGTTTTATTGGCCTGTCTAAATGTTGACATACAGCTTGCTTTTCACTCAAATTACTGAGAATAAAATTTTTAAAATATAAGACTTCTTTCCACCTAACAGTGTCTTTTCTAACACTCTGCAAACATTAGAGCTACTTCTGTGAACAGTTTAGTATTTATCATCAGTGATGTTTTTGCAGAAACCAAATTACTTGGATCGGTTTGGTTATGTTAAAAAACAAAATTCAACTGAGTAAACTCAAAGGTCTAATTGGCTTTATTAAATGATTCATGAATCAGGCAGCATTCCATCAGGAAGTAGAAAGGAGCTCCCAGGGGCTTTACACGATGGCAGGAGCTGGGAGGGATAAGAAAGTTATTAGCATAAGGAAAGAAAGGGTTGTTTCAGGAGGCAAGGTCACCTTCCTTAGGGGGAGGGCAGAGGGGTTTTATTATGCAAATTACCTCACTAGTGCAGATCAAGAAATTTCAGACTGATTGGTTTAAAATGTCACTCCTGGGAGAGGCTAAAACTGCAATTAGGTTAGGTATGAAGTCTTGGTGGGGCTTAGCACAAGTGACTCCATTTTGGGCTTGTTTCTTTTTCACAGTTCTAATCATACAAAGTTAAAAGGAAAATAATCTTTTATATTACACTAAAAATCATATACTTCGCCGAAGTGAGCACTACACATTGTAGTGAATTTTAGATCAGTAGGCCACATTTCTAAACAAAAAGAGAGAAGTATAGGAAAGTATCATAAGGAAATATTGGGTAATAGTCTCTCCAATGTCCAATTACTTCTAAATTAAAGCTATACTAATTCTTTCAGACCAATGCAATGCTCTGAATCAAGATTCAGCAATTGGTGGCTCTGAATATCAGCAGAGAAGTGCTTTTCTCTGTCATCAACTGTCAGGACTCAGGAAGAGAAAAGAAAGAGAGATAATATATACACCTATAATCAAGAACAGTAGGTGGTGGAGGTAAGAAAAAAAGAATATAAAACCTAGAGGAGTTGGTTAGAATGTTACTGAAATTGCCTAAGAGGCCACAGAGAGGCGTGAATGGCATTGGCTTCTTGTCTTCAAATGAGTTGATACTTTTCTAGCATGCAACGATTAATGTATTTCTATATGTGTCTAATAGTGTCTGCAAGTATTTTTGCCATAGGTAAAAATACAAATGCTGAAAAAATATGCATTTTCATTTTTCAAAAATCAACACATTTATTAAACATCTATTATATTCTGTTAACCACAAAATGCATAAGAAGGACGGTCCCTGTCCTGAAAGTCTCCTAGTCTAGAAGTCTGTCATCTTCGCACACAACTAATCCATACTGTGGGTAAGTACCAGATAGGTGGAGGGAATGAAGCGTTGCTGGAAGGGCAATTAATTCCCTCTGTAGAGCCTGGGGAGCGTTTTCTTCAGAAAAAATATTCTATTTGCAATTGTCCTTGAAGACTGAATTGAATTATGCCAAATAGAAAGGAAACTCCAGGCCAAAGCAGCAGCCATAATAATAGTCTGTTGGTGTTGAAATATTGTTTTCTTTTCCTTTCATATACTCTAAACCAAGGTTCCAAATTCAAATGCCCACAGAATCTTCAAGGTAGCATAACCAGGGACACCTACCCAAAGAATTTAAAAGTTTCGTTAAATTATACTTTGAAAAGAACATTATATCCGTACAATAAATGGAAAACTGTTATCATGTGTCATAAATAGAAAGTAACAGTAAAAATAAACATAAAGAAAACAAAAACAATTTAAGTAAATTTTATCTTCAAATAAAACAATAAAATGTAAATAACACTAAATCTAATCAATTTATAAAATGCATGCTAGAATAAGAATGGACTTATTTAAACTCTCACTAATAAAAGGCTATTCAGCTTAATGTTTCTTAATTTCACAGGAGAATTATACTCAACTCCGTTAGACAATTCCAGGTTTTAAAAATATTAACTAGCACAGAGAATCTAGGCTCACATTACAACCAAATTAAAATTCTTCGATGATTTTTATTTAAAAATTTTTGTTTCAAGAAGCTTGCTGAAGAGTGGTCCATAATGCAATATTCTGAAATTATCAATTTATTTGCTGCTGCTTTTTTTTTTTTTTGAGGAAGATTAGCCCTGAGCTAACATCTGCTGCCAATCCCCCTCCTTTTGCTGAGGAAGACTGGCACGGAGCTAACATCTGTGCCCATCTTCCTCTACTTTATGTGTGGGATGCCTACCACAGCATGGCTTGCCAAACTCTGTGTACGTTCACACCTGGGATCTGAACTGGCGAAACCCGGGCCACCGAAGCAGAACATGCGCACTTAACCACTGCGCCACCAGGCCGGCCCCTGAAATTATCAATTTATTTGGTAATGTCCTGAAAGATGATAGAAAAAATTTTACCATTCTACTCACTGCTGCCTTCCGAGTAAGGAAAAAATTTATAAAGATCTTTTATTGTCTTTTTAGTATTTCTTTATAATATTCAAAATGTTTTTAAGCAGTTCCTTATAGTTATTCATGACCAGCTCATTTAAAAACCAGAAAGAATCCACCAGAACATCATGAGGAAGTGTCCATAGTTCCTATTTTTTATCATCACATTCACTTTGTACTGCTCATAGGAAATTGACGCACTCTAAATTTTGGTTGGTCAACAGTGAAAATAGTTCTCCAAAATCTGTTGCTAGACCACGGAAGTCCCAATCGAGCTTGTGACCTCTCAAGTGGAATGTTTTGCCCAGAAAATCTTGAATGTCTTGATACTTCAGCAGATCAGTGAGGACTTTCTGTGCAAAAAGCCAGGAAGGAACAATACTGTGTGTAGATACTGCCCATAACTATAAAAAGTAGAGGCCTATGTACAAACACGATTGGCAATTCTAATAACACTATAAAGAAACTAAATATTTTTCTTACAATTTCATGGCTATTTGGGTGGTGAGGGCTATCCGTTATGGACTAGGCTAAGCAGCTTTGGTTTCCAGTGAAAAAGCTTGTATGTGTGAATCAAGCCTCATTTTATTGTGGTTTTAGTATTATTTTCTATATACTATTCTACTTTCAAATAGTCGTGGTCAAAAGTTCAATTACTGAAAATTGCACATGTTCACATAGTATGAATAAGGAGTATTACCACAATATATATTACCATTTTATATGTCTACTTGTATTTATATTATTTGTCTGTCTATTCATCTATGATCTATATTTTTAATATCTACATTTATTTATATTATGCATTTCTGGATCAAAGTAGATTATTATTACTTAGAGCAATAACTGCATCAAAACCCTTTGTACTAATTCTTTCCCTTTCTATGGCAACGTGGTAAGAGCTGGATGGGCAACCACATGTGCAAAGGAATTTTTTTCATTACAGGAAGGGAACCTCAAAATTAGGAATCTGAGAGCTTATATAGGAGAAGGCCATCTACCCCGTCTCTCTGGAGAGACAAAGAGAAACCCAATCTTCCTAATGTAAACCAATTCCATTGGAGAAGAAAAGGGAAAGGTATCTAGGCTCTTGCCCATTAGAATAGAAATAAATACCTCCAGAGGGGAGATTAGTATTTCAGAGTTTATAATCGAGTCTTCATATATATATATATATATGTTATTTATATGGAAATAAATGAAAGATTGGCATTTTGGCATTTTTTCCAGAGAATCATAGAATGTTAAGTCTCTCTAGTTGTTTAGAAATTACCTTTGCTTACAAATAGCCTCAAGGGTTGCGCAGGTTGGGAGAACAGAGCCTCATCACGCCTCCTAATGAGTATTCTCCAATAACCATGCATGAAGAAGGACTTCATATTTCTGTCGGCGTGCATGGTTTCTTCTTTGCTGATTCTGATTTCCACTCAGGTCACATCTGTTTGCCACCCATTACTAGTGTGCTTGATTTAAACTGTGCAGATTTGGTCACACTCTGTTTTCTGTACCCTGGTCTAGTGTGTTCTGTCCAGTGACTGAGACATTCGCACCTAGAGTATTTGCACCTTGAGTATTGTACCTTGAGTAGTTCTGGTCTAGTGTGTTCCGTCCAGTGCCTGAGGCACTCGCACCTTGAGTATTTGCAGTAGGAGACTGAAGGCTACTCAGTCATGAGCTCTCCAAGCTACTTTCAAAGATCTCACTTCTTTTTTTGAGGCTTATCCCTCTGCTGATAAGTCCGCTGTCTTCTGTTCACAGAGTTTCTTGCCTCGATACCAGCCATTGGGTTTCTCATTAATTAATTAATACATCAAAGGCTAAAAGAAGAAAATGTTCTCGCTTATAAGACTGAAAAAGTTCAAAGGCATGGTTTGTGTGTAGGAGCAGGTGGCAAATGCGGTTAAAGCAGCTGCAGAGGTGGGTGCAAGTGATAATGGAGACCATTATTAGCTACAGTTTGGGAGAACGTTTCCAGAGAAAACGCTAAGTATTTTTTACCTGTGACTTTGAAATTTAAAAAATGCCTTTCTCTTTGTGCTTCAGTCTTTTCCACAGCCCGCTCTTCTTTTCTCTTTTTCATATAAGTGGTGAAGGAGAAGAACGAAACTATTAAATGAATATTATGAATATAACTAATCTGATTTCACTCCTGCCGCTCCTTCAAAACAAAACTCCTTTGAAACTGCTCTTCCTCACATTCCTAATCCTGCAATCAGCGAAACTCTTTCAGTATGCTCTCAACACGGAGGAGGTTTGTCTGATAGGCTGCCTGAACAGCCAGCTGCAAGGCAATTTGGGTAGATTTAGTGGTAATTAACATCAGTTGAGAGAATATAATGAGATTGTAGACAGAATTTGACTTTTCTTTCTTTGACGTAAAGTAGGGGTATAGGTGAAGATGAACCCATGGGGAGGGAAAAATCAATACGTTAACATTTATCAAATACTTACTAAATGCCAGGTAATATGAGGTAGGTTATTTTAGCCAAAGCTTGACCATGACACTGAGGAATGCACCAAAAACTATGAAGGAAGAGAAATAGGACTGCCTTCTGAGAACTAACCTACAAAATCAAATGTTTTTCCAAAAAGGGGTCTTAGGCCTGCAAGACTTGGTTATAAAATAATTGAACGTTAATATGCCTTTTTTATATATTATATCAATCTAAAGGGAAGCTGATTAGTAATGGAGGCTTAGAGAAAGACAGAAAGTGGAGGCAAATGTTGAGAATGCCCATCCAAGTATGAATCAGCAAGCTTCCAGACTGGCTGGAGTATTACGGAATATTATATTGTGAGGGATCAGAATTGGCCACCCCAAAATGTATCTCTTTGGCTTTATTATTTTTAAGAACAAAAGACTCTGAAAGAAACTTTTACCTCTCCCCAAATGAATAAAAGAATTTTAAAGAGAAGGGCCTGTTCCAGGAAGCAGCTAATTCCATGAGATAACTGTAATGTAATCTAAAACGTGTTTCTCGGGTCACATTGTTTGTTGTTGGCCCACTTACATTTCCATCTCCATGTAAATTGCCTTCTACCCCCTTGAAGTCCCAAACCACCACCCTCAACATCCTGCTTTGTCTTTAGCTGAAGATGGTATTTAAGCTGGCAGCTCGGCCATTTTGGTGAGTTATCCAGGTTCCTGGGTTTCTCTCATGTATACACGTTATAAAGCTTTGTTTGACTTTCTCCTGTTATTCTGTCTCATTTGAATTCAATTCTCATAGCCCAGCCAGAAGGACCTAGAGAGGGTAGAGGAATTCTCTTCCTCCCCTACAATGTCAATATGACAAAGATGGCTATAGGAGAGGAAAGACTTGTCCTCTATCTGCTTAAATTCTGTGGCTGAGCCTTAGAATTTAGCTGACGAAAGACATTAATAGGAGAAAAGCATGCAAATTTTATCTGATGTTAATACTTTTACATACACAATGAGGCTCTCACATATCAAAAATGAAGACCCAGAGAAAGTTTTTATACCATTTTAACAAAAAACATGTGGAGATGTGACAACATGATGGAAAAAGTGGGTTGTGCTAGGACAGTAAATTGTGGGAAAGTGACTAGGAAATATACAGGAGAAACTAATAGAAGAGAAGGATCATTTTGGCAGATTTGTTTGTACAGATTCATCTTGGTGTCAACTCTCCATCTCCAGCGATAAGAATGTTTTTCTCTTCTTGGTACAGGGAGGGCACGTTTCTCACAGGAAATTTATGTCCCGCTTTTAGGTAGAAAAGAGAAGATCAGAGGGCCCTTCCTGCATATGCTGTTTCTCAATTGCCTTAGGCTCAAAAGAATCACTATTCCAAAGTGGCATATTTTGGGGTGGTATGTTCTGATCCCTCTCATAGCCATACGGTGAAGAAAGATACATCCAGTTATGTCATACACCCAAATCAAATAACTAACTTGCCTTGTTCTGATTCCTCACTCAGCAGGAAGCTTCTGCTCAGTTGGCTTTCCATGTAGCTCACTATCAGGGACAGGATGTAGCAGAGTGGTTCACGTGATAGAGAGCTCTCATTAAAATGAATGTACAACAATTTGTTCTTGTCTTTTCTGTGTTTTGATAGCTCGATTCAGAATTGCTGAGGCCAGTCTACTATGGGGTCCCCACGATTTTTAATTTCTGAGCTTTCAGGATTGAAGTCCAGAGCCCAACTGGTAGAATCACTGAGATCAATGGCACTTGTGGACACCTGATGGGGCAGCTAGCACAAGCATTGACCTGGTGACACCCTCTTTACTTATTCATTTATATTTAATTTTTTATTGAGGTAACATTGGTTTATAACATTATATAAATTTCAGGTGTACATGATTATATTTTGACTTCTCTGTAGACCACATTGTGTTCACCACCAAAAGTCTAGTTGCCATTTGTCACCGTATAAATGTGCCCTTTTTCCCCTTCCACCCTCCGCCTCAGCTACAGAAGTTCAAGGAGTGAATTAAATTTTCTTTTATTCATTCTTTTATTCATTCATTCCTTGAACTTCTATAGGTATTATTTTTCCATTTTACAAATGAAGAGGAAACTGAATCTTAGAAGGCATAATATTCCAAAGTTTACTCAGACAAGTGGCTCTGCTAGAATCTAACCCAGGTCTAAAAAAATTCCACAGCCTGTGCTTCTCAGTCACTACATTGTACCCTTTCATGAGCCTAATGAGGTATCTCGAAGCAGTAAGCAGCCCAAAGTCACTACAAATTATTATTCCATGTGGCCAGCTTTGTCACACATGATTGTTGACCCTTCATCTAGAATAAGAAAACCTCAGTTGCTATATATTATAAAACAAACAAATAAAAGTAAATATCCATCAGAGAAAATAGAATATATAAAAATCCTAAACAATATAAACACAAGTGCTATGATTTCATGTGTGTTAAGCAGCAAAGATATACTCTTAGAATATTAATTTGACTACTTACGCTTACATTTTCTAGGGTAATAAAGTAAGTAAAGCCTTTCTCTTAAGTATACTTGATTAGAGCAATTAGAACATAATAATGAGCAGTTAACATTATAGCACGTTAGTTTACATCATAATTCTTTCGTGTTATCTCCCTTGTTCCTGTAAATAACTATGTGCTGGGTAGGGCTGGCATTTTTTAATTTTCATTTTACATTGTGAAAACTGAGTTTTAGATTGTCAGAAATGGTTCTCAGACCCTTTAAAAAATCCTGGATGTGCATTCTGGCACAAGGCAGTCAGAAAAAATTGTTTTGCATTCTGACAGGTACATTATCTTTCTTCTATTGTGACTTTGACATGCTTCTGACATTACTTCATTATCCTAGCTGTCATTGCTTTTTGCTTTGTCCCTGCAACCTGATTAACCCTATCTGGGATTTGGCCTTTTTCTGAATTCATCCTTGTTGTAATGACTGCTGATACCATTTTGTCTTCTGCACTCCCAGCTTAAGCACTCATCCTCTGCCTCTTTGTGTGACAAGTCTCTGGAACTTTGTCATTCCCACTTCTGTTGTCTTCAGTACTCTGGCAAATAGCATGTTTTCATAATAGCTGAAGAAACCAAGGCTCAGAGAGGTTAATTAAATTATCTAGTACTACACTACTAGTAGGTGTCAGGATTGGAATTTTAATTTTTGCCTCTCTGACATCAAACTGTATATTCTTCCTATTAGCTGTACTACAAATTATAGTTATGTTCAAAGTCTTGAACGTGAGTATCTGCACGATGCTTTGTATTAATTCTAATAATGATGCTCCAGAGCCCAAGATAAACCTCACCTGTGACTTTTCCATGTTAAAGACAGAGAACAGTGGAGTTTAGTAAATTGTCAAAACGAGACTCTAAAGTGGACCCAAGGATCATTTACATTCTTACTTCTTGTTCCCCATCGACTAGTTGTTCCATCAACTAGAAGTCAGAATATCATCACAACGCGGATTATTTTAAAATTTACCTAACACAGTTGAATGAAGAACATGTCGCAGAGGCAGTCCCGCTCCTAAAGGAAGGTGTGATTACAGTGAAACAAGCTGTTTGCAAATAAGTCATGTTAATTTCCCCTGACACTTTAATATTTCCTTTTGTAAATCATTTAAATTTTGAAAATGTTAGCAGTACCACTTTTGCAATTATATATTAAAGAAAAGTAGATATCTCTTCAAATATTTGTTCCACTCAAAACACGTTTGATCCCATCTGAGAACTTTGATTCCCTTTGTGATTGGCTTCCTATTGAGTCAAATTAGTGTAGATTAATTTTGTGCTTTGGAAAACTATAGATTAAAGTGTCAGTGAATACGTTATTCTAATCACTAAACACACATTTCACAGAAGAAAGGCCACAGCTTTAATAAAACAATGCCTTGAGAGTAATGCTTTTAAATGTTTAACAAACACAACTTTCATAAATCACGCAGAGCAAAATTCCTGAGCAGGGCAGCTAACACAATGCCCGCTTCTAACTGCCTCACCCAGGAGAACTAAACAAGGCCATTCTTTGGCCAAGCTTGGAAGTCTTTTAGATTTGTTTTTTGTGAAGACAAAGACTTTAGGAAATGATTTGATGGCCAGCTCTGCTCCTGTGCTGGTTGACTGCCTTTCTTGTAGTGAGTTTTCTCATTCATAAACAATACTCACTTTTAGCTGGGGGTTTGATGGTAAGCCTCTTAATTCTAAGTTGTGAAATAAAAGGTTTGCCCTTTATTAAAGGCATTTCAGGCAATAGTGTATTGTATTTGATTTTATTAAGTACAATAGATGTTATGTACCCATAGTGATTATATACCAACAGGTAAGTTAAAGCAGTGGTTAAAAGCACGGATTCTGGAGGGAGACTAGCTGGGCGTGAATTCTGTCTGGCACTTATTAACCGTATGTCCCTAGGCAAGCTACCTCTTTGTGCCTCAGTTGTTTAATCTGTAAAATGGAGAAACTGACAGTACCTATGTTGTAGGTTTATTGTCACAATTGTGTATTAACATGTGAAAAGCATTTGGGACATAAATTGGTACATGGTAAGCACTCAAAAAGTGTTAGTTACTGTTATAGATGAATATGCTAGGTTAACATGGACACTTGAATTGAAAAATCAACAAAAACGTATTGAGTACGTACTAGATATACTAAGCTGGCCTCACACTATGTAGTTTGCCCCTCAATCTTGTTTGTTTCCCTCTTGCTTATGGATTTAGTAGGCCAAGGATGAAGCCTAGGCTGACCCATTCCCTAAGATGAGTAAATTGCTTGGAACTGTGATGTCAAATACGACAATGACTAGCCACACGTGGCTATTAAAATTAAAATTTATATTAATTGACATGGAATAAAATTTAAAAATTCAGTTCCTCAGTCACACTAGCCATGTTTCGAGTGCTCAATAGCCACATTTGGCTGGTGTCTACCATACTGAGTGCTGCAGATACAGAATATTTCCTATTTTGCAGAAAGTTCTATTGCCTAGTGCCGATGGAGAGTTTGGTAGTGTTATCTCTTTTGCTCCGTCTTAACATATAGCAAATATAAACACCTTCTAACTTACCAATGAGATGCATTCTGCAAGTTCATTTGCAAAT
Source organism: Equus przewalskii (assembly GCF_037783145.1). NCBI lineage: Eukaryota > Metazoa > Chordata > Mammalia > Perissodactyla > Equidae > Equus > Equus przewalskii. Next base: position 76,005,655 of record NC_091832.1, read on the forward strand.
TGGTGGGAACTTTGAATAAAACTCCCTATGGACCAATTATATTAAGATTGTGGCAACATAAGGCATTTGAAGAGACAAACGACTAACAAACATAAGAAAATGTTCAAGCTTATTAGAAATGGAAATTATAACAATGAGCTTAGTTTTGATTATCCAACTGGAAAGATTAAAATAGTGGTCAGGTACAATGCTGTTAAGTGTGTATTGAGGCAAATTCTTGTGGCTCTTTGGTCAAACTTATCTGTAAAACAATTTGGCAATACATATTAAAAGTCCTAAAATTGTTTGCACTCTTTAGCCCTGTAATTCCCCTTCTAGGACTTTAATATAAGAAGATAATCAGAGATGCCTCTAAGATTCAGTACAAAGGTGCCCATGACAGCATTAAGTATAGTAACGCTTAGAAACAACCCAAATGTCTTACAACAGGGACAGGGTTAGGTCAATTATGACTTTGATATATTGGAACACTGTATATCCATTAAAATGTTTTTTGTAGCATGTTTTACAATGTAGGAAATACGTAGAAATAAATGAAAAAATGATATTTAATACTGCCTAATATAATTAAATAACTACAATATCCTTAGGACACACTTGAAAAGAAACTAAAATATTAATAGTGGTAATCTAAGTTTTATGAGATGGTGTGTGATTTCTTTTGTATATTCTTTATGCTTTCAAGTTGTTTACAGTGTGCATGTATTCCTTCTATCATCAAGAAAAAAAAAGAGTATATCAAAACTATTTCCTACAGATTGTTGATAGTGAATCCTGATTTGCTAAGGCTTACTAGTTGGCCCGATGTAATTATCAAGAGTCCCCTTTTTAATTCTCAAAAGTATCCCAGTTCATGTGATAAATAATACGGTCACCATAAGAATAAGTGATTCTTTATTGAAGTAGGGAAGATATACATCATCTCACCTGCTTCTTTTCATATTGGCTTAGCTCAGTACATTCAATATTTCCCCAGGCCGATCATATCAACAGTATTTCTTTGGCTCTGATGGTTGGTCTCTCAGAGAAACTCTAGCTCTAATCTCCCCATACAGTTAACTCACTGACAATCTATTACTAGGAGTCTAGAGATAGCTCACATTTGCTCAAAGACAGTTCTCTTTGCCCTTTTAATTATTGCAGTAAGTTGTATTAGTGAGAAAATAATTGATGCCCCTCTCTACTGAACCAATTCCAGGCACCTCTCTACTCACCTGTCCCTGCGGAATAAATATACTGTTTTCCCTACTGATATCAGGGCTGGCCACGACACTGGCACTGACCAGTGAAAGGTGAATGGGAGTGAAAGTGATGCTATCACTTTAGAACAGAAGTTTTAAGCACCAGCGCCTTGCTCTTCTTTCTCACTTTCATTCTGCCCCAAGAACAGAACGTTCCACATAGAAGATGCCCCTTCAGCTGTGGTCCTCGAATGAAGAGGCTGTGGAACAAAGCCACCCCAAACCTCAAAGCAAGACAGAGACTTTTTTGAGTAAGCCACTGTGATTTTGGGATTATTTGGCAATACAGCATAACCTAGCCTAAAGTGAATGATAGTTTTCGGTATTTTTCATTTTCTTTCTCTTCTATACCGGCTCTCTCTCGTGGTCAGCCTCTGATGCCATGAAAGGCACATATGGTTTTGAAAAGCCATTGATATGCTGGATCAGCTGATGCTGCAACACTGGAAATTGCTATAACAATGCAAATGTCTTGCCTCATATCTTCTGAGCCTGAAGCAGTGCTGTTGTAAAAGCTGAGCTGTAGTGGATGCATGCTGTTTTTGTCTGATGTGCCTCCTCCCTCCTTTGCGAAGTGGCCTTCCTTTCCTTCAATCATGTTGTTCTGTTGGAGGTGCCACTCATGGATTCCTGCCTCCTCACACGGGAGTCAACACGTGACCTATGCCCACTCATTCACGGTATTCCATTCCCCTAGGTCCAGTGATTGCCTCAAGGGGGACATGTGGCTAAAGTCTTCTCTTTGGGGACTCTTCAGTTTCTAGCTGATGTAGAAGATGCTTTTCTTACTAGCTGTTGGAGCTAGAACGGCAGGTAGCTGGAGCTGCTCGTGAAGTTTTACTACCATGTGGAGATTGCCTATATGTGGGCAGGGAGGGTAAAACCAAGCCAGGATAAGTGCAGCTGAAAGAGAATCATAGAAAATTTAGGGGGACAGAGTGGAAAGGAGTAAGATGGCAGGAGAGAGGGAGAAAGAGAGACAGAGCATCCACCAATTCTGAACTGAGTCATTCCTGAATACCACTCCACTTACTCTCTTCTTATTTATATAAACCAAGACATTTCTATTTCTCTCAAGCTGGTTTGTGTTGTGTTTTTGTTTCTTGAAATCAAAAGAGACCTAAATAATACATGAACCGTGCTGGGCAAAGCCACGCAGAAGCTATAGTGTTGCTGCACATTTGCCAGTATCATTGACTCTACAAATGCCACAGAGCCTGTGCTTTGTTCAGCTGTAAAGTTGGGGACTATCCTGCTCCCCTCAGCTTTGTGTGGCACAGGTTCCAGAGAAGAGCTGCCCCTCCAGCATCTGACTGGGATTTTAATAGAAAGACTCTTCGTTCTTACTTGGCCCCTTCTCTCCTTCAGGTTCAAGCATATGACTAGAGGAACCAGATCAGAAGATGACTTGAGGGACAAGCTCCGTGTAGTATCCAATCCCAAACTCCCAAGCTATTAATCATAGCTCTTTTCCTTTTTAATTTTTAGCTAATCCCTTTTGAACAGGACACTCATATTTCCTATTTTGTATTTTTCTTTCTCAAAGAGGGGCCTCATATTATTACCTTTACAGCTTCAACCAACAATCCTTTCTTAGGAAGAGTGAGAAACAGAGTGAGGGTAGCCACAGGGAAAGAAGGAAACATTTGCCACAGAAAAGCAAAGTGCAGAAATGTCAGCTTTATTTCATCTGATCTAGACTCTTAATCCAGAGAAGCAGGCTGCTGAACAAAGTCAGAAAAACAAAGAGAATAATACCAGATGAAGAACTATGAGCTACACGCTTTCTCTCTGAGCCATGTCCATCTTGTGCTAGGGTATCTTCTCCCTCTGAAGGAGAAACAACAGAAGATGAAAGGAGATAACCCACTGGGACAGGAACACAGTAGACTTTAGGATTCTGAAAGTGATTACTGGAATTAAAACCATAGCTTACTAGCTCCAGCCTCTCTCCCACAATATTCTTGAGCTAACTGCATATTCAAATATAACAGCCTCGTTAACAATATGATATTCAGACAGGTTCAACATGAGACCTTTCCTTAGATGTTACAGAACAGCAGAAAAGAAGCACGGCAAGTAAATGGCAAATGAAAAATTCACATAAGTGCAGTGATTTCTCCTATATGCAAGGGAATTAGACAATTCTTGGTTTCTAAATATCATTTCCCAGTAAAAGGAACTAGTCTCTTTGAGAAACGATTGATAAAGGTTTGGGTGAGAGGAGGAACCAGGTGAGTGAATGTACTAGAAAGCAAGGAAGTGCACAAAGACTGATGGAGGCATTGAGGGGCTCCTACTTCCCAACTTTGAGGAATTTAAATATCTAAAACAATGTTTACATGGATTTTACCACATGGAACAACAACAACAAAAAGTTTCCAAGTCCGTAGACAAGGAGAAAGGGAGGGAGAGGGATGGTTTATTTTTACAGAGGAAGGCTCGATCAAAAATGTGCAATTCAGGGGACCGGCCCCGTGGCCGAGTGGTTAAGTTCGTGCACTCTGCTTTGGCAGCCCAGGATTTCGCCAGTTCGGATCCAGGGCACGGACATGGCATCGCTCATCAGGCCATGCTGAGGCGGCATCCCACATGCCACAACTAGAAGGACCCACAACTAAAAATACACAGCCATGTACTGGGGGCCTTTGGGGAGAAAAAGGAAAACTAAAATCTTTAAAAATTATATATATATATATATATATACAATTAAAATGGGGCTGGCCCCATGGCCCAGAGATTAAGTTCTTGCACTCTGCTTCAGGGGCCAGGCGTTTTGCTGGTTCAGATCCTAGGCACGGACATGACACCGTTCATCAAGCCACACTGAGGTGGCATCCCACATAGCACAACCAGAGGGACCCACAACTAGAATATACAACTATGTACTGGGGGGGGGCTTTGGGAAGGAAAAAAAAAAGGAAGATTGGCAGCAGTTGTTAGCTCAGGTGGCAATCTTCAAAAAAAATAAATGCTATTAATGACAAAATTACAAAATCACCTTTTTTGCAATCACTGATATAATAATTTATTCAGGCAGGGATCATCGTCATTGCTCTAGCCATTGGGTGAAAGTTAGTTGTTGAATTGAATATTTATATATTCTCAAAGTATTTTTTTAATAATGTACAAATCTAACGAGGACCACCTTAATCAAATGATTAAACTCAGCATCCCTCTTGACATGACACGATGAGAAATATACAATGTTAACTACTTTATTCTGAGAAAAATGTCTAAACTCAACCTATTCGTAAGGAAATATTCAAACAAATCAAAATTATAAGATATTTTATAAGACAACAGTCCCAGATTCTTTAATAAAAAAAAGTCATTATCATTTGAGACAAAAAAATTAGGAAAGGGAACAGATATGAATAAAAAGACACTAAAGAAACATGATAACTAAATTCAATGTGTGAGTCTTGAATCAATTCTGGATCAAAAAAGTGGTAAGCAGCTACAAAGGACATTATTTTAGCAATCTGGGTAATTTAAATATATCAGATATCTATTGCTATGCAACAAACCCAACCCCAGTGGCTTAAAAAATAATCTATTGTTTCTCAGGCTTCTATGGACTGGTTGGGTGGTTCTTGTTGATGTCGCCTGTACTCACTTGAGCAGCTGCAGGGACCGCTGGATGGCTGGGCGCCTCCTTTCACATGCTCTGTTATTCTCAAGGAGGCCAGTCTGGGCTTCCTCTGGTACAGCGGCCTTCCAGGAGGGCAGGACACCAAGTGCATAGGCTTATCTGGTCTCTGCTTGCCGCAGGTTCCCTTGTTGATGTTTCATGACTCTGGAGAGTGGGATGAGAGGTTCATAGGGGCCATTAATGGGATAATCAACCACAGATATATATTAGACAATAGTTTTGGATCAATGTTAAATATTTTGGATGTGTTAATAATACTGTGGTCATGAAGGACAATATCTAATCTTAAGCAGTAAAGGCTGAAGCAGTTAAAGGTAATGTAATGTAATGACTTAAGTCATGATTGGTGGAATTTGCTTTCAGGTACTTTAGGGAGAAAGGAAGGCGGGAGGGAGGGAAGAGAGGGAGAGAGAGAGGAGCAAAGAGAGCAAAGTGTTAACAATTATTAGAGTTAGATGAGAGTATACAGGTGTTTATATTACCATCCTTTCAAATTTTCAAACCTGGGTTTGTTGTACAAATTTTCAATAGGTTTGAAACTTTGCAAAATAAAACTTGGTGGAGTTTAAAAGAACCCCTGGTGACCTTGTAAAAAGCAAGCCCACCCCTTTTCGACCTTTGAGATCCTACACTCAGTAGGTCTCAGATCTGCTTGTGTAACAAAGACTAAGGTGACTCTATGAGTCCATGGTCCATACTTTTAGAAACACTACACTACACTAGAAAAACTAAAATGGGCAAATACACCTTCTAAATTACAAGGAGGACAGAAGGTCAGAAAATACAGATTATATAGAGAGAGAGATGGAAAAAATGGAAGTTATTAAAAATGAAAAGATAACAAAATAAGATGGAAGAATGAAAACCAAATACAGTGTTTATAAGGATAGCTATAAATAGAATAAACTCATTTGTTAAATAAAAAGACTCTTACATTGGATCAAAAAGCAAAACTCAGTTATGTGCTGCTTACAAGCAACTCATGAAAAGTTAAGTGAAAAAAAGGCATTCAAAAGACAAAGGGTGGATTTTATAAAGAAAAATTTTACCTTCTGTAATGAAGATATAACTGGAATAAATCTTTCTGAACTAAGTAATATAACATGAGAATTCAAGAAGTAAACCCACAGTAAATACAAAAGGAAATTAATAGAAAAACAATACTTTCAGGAAACATTAATGGACAGATTAAATTAAAAAATAAATATTTGGTTTAAAGGGTGTGAAAAAGACAATATAAGGTTGATTTAATACGTACATGCTGAATTTAATAACCTGAGAACAGTCATGGCATCTTATTTTCAAGCTTCCATTAATTTACAATTTACAATTGTAAATTGTAATTTACAGTCATTTATAGAATCGATTCTATCTTAGTGCATAAAAACTGCTTCAATAAATTTTAATAAATACAAAGAATATAGATTACATTAATTATATGAAAAACAAAAATTATAAAAATAAAATTTAAAAACTTTAGCCACCTGGAAATTTTTAAATGCTATCTTCATTATTCTTGTGTCAAGTAGGATATTGAAACAGTGCAGAATATCTAGAAAAATGAAAATTAAAACTATAGATATCAAAACTTGTGTGACTTGTCTACAACTATATTCACAGAAAAATTAATAGACTTAAGTACTTAGAAAAAGAAATAGAATAAAACATTGAATTAATAATTTAACTCAGACTAAAAATAAGGAGGATTTAAATGATTGAAATACAAAAGTTAGATAAACAGTAGAATTGATAAATAAAACCAAGAATTAGTACTTTAAAACAATAATAATAAAATAGAAAAACACTCAGTAGCACAACCAAAACACTAAAAAAATGTGCAAGGATATTGAGTGCTCTTGAATAGGAAGAGTTAATATTTGAAAGATGTCAATTGTCCCTGAAGCAAATTTACAAATTCAGGGGCTGGCCTCGTGGTGCAGCAGTTAAGTTTGCATGCTCCGCTTTGGCAGCCCAGGGTTTGCCAGTTCAGATCCCGGATGTGGACCTACACACCACTTATCAAGTCAGGCCTTGGCAGACATCCCACATATAAAACAGAGGAAGATGGGCACTGATATTAGCTCAGGACCAATCTTCCTAAGGAAAAAAAAAAAAGAAAAATAAGGGGATTGGCAGCAGATATTAACTCAGGGCTAATCTTCCTCAAAAAAAAAAAATTACAAATTCAGATGCTATCCAATCAAAATACCAACAGATGTGTTGTTGCTGTTGTGTTTGTTTGCTTCAAACTTGATAGACTTAATCTAAATTCATCTTGAAAAGTAAACATTTAAGAATAGCCTGGAATAACATGAAAGAGAAGAGTAATAATAGTGGGCAAGCTAAATAATTTTAAGATACATCATTAAGACACAGTAATTACGATCCTATGGTTCTGGTACAAAAAATGATTCTGTAATCCAGAGATCGATTCAAGTGCCTACAGGAATCTGGCATACATTTAAAACATTTCAGACACTGAAGAAAAGCAGAATTATTCAACAAATAGTACTGGAATAGCTTACGAGGTGTTTGAAAAAAGAATATAGGTAAATCTTCGCTCCTTACTCTAAAATTAACTCCACATGGATTAAAAATTTAAACATAAAACATAAAAGTAAAAGTGTTAGAAAAAATAATAGAGATTAAAAAAATTATTATTGAGAGTGTGACCAAAGTCTGTTAAAGGGAACATTGGATACACTTCACCATATAAGGATTAAATGTATGATAATCATCAACAAAAACAAAATAAAAAGTAAGCTGGGAAAAATATTTACCAAAAATTACACCACAGGCAAAGGGGTTAATTCCTTTAATATACAAAGGGATCCTATGAATTATAATTTTAAATCCCAAAACTTCATAGAAAAAATTGTCAAGAGATATGCAAAAGAAGAAAAGTCATAAGAAAGGCAATACACGTAGAAACCAATTGATCCATTCTGCTCACAAACTCACACACACTTAGACACACTTACATGCTTAGATGCCGTTTTAATCACATCACATTGGGAGATAATTAAGAAACTAATAAACATTATTTTGGCAAGTATGGAGAATCTAGTAGCAGGGTGAAAATTTAGTCACAACTTTGGCAGAGCTTTATGGCAATATCTACCAAAATTTAAAATGTGTATCTATCTCGTAATGCAATAATTGAACTAGGAATATGCCTTGTAAACATGTACACATAAGTGCATAAAAATACATATGCAAAGTTATTAATGGCAGCATTTTATTTATTTATTAACATACAGCAAATACCCTAAAGACCTCATGTGTATGTGTGTGTAAGAGAGAAATTGAGAGATTGGGAGAGAATGAATCAAGGTGCTATTTAATTTTCAGTGTTTTCATTGTTTTTAAAACAAACTTGTTTTATTGATAAACAAATCAACCTACTTAAACAAAATCTATGTCCATTCCAGGGAGAATTTAGATGGACATCCTAAGCTACACTTAAAAAAAGAACCACATTTAAATTCGGGCCGAGTGGTTAGGTTCACGCGCTGTGCTTCTGTGGCCCAGGGTTTCTCGGGTTCAAATCCTGGGCGCCGACATGGCACTGCTCATTAAGCCATGCTTGGGCGGCATCCCACATGCCACAACTGGAAGGACCCACAACTAGAAATATACAGCTATGTACCGGGGGCCTTTGGGGAGGAAAAAGGAAAAAAATAAAATCTTTAAAAAAAAAAAAAGAGAACCAGAATCTTGTTCTTTAAAGAACTTTTTAATGTAGTTTTAAACTCCGAGCGACATGAATAGCAATTTATGTTGATTAGCTTCTCTCTCTCTTGGGCAAGTAAACTGCGTAAGAATGCACCATTTTGGCCCTGCTGGATATCCCAGAGCCTTTTCTGAAAAGCTTGCCTGAATGAACAGTAAGTCAAACAGTTGGGGCTGCAGAACCCAGTAAAAATCACACAAGAGCTTAGGAAAATTACGTTTTCTTCCTTTGATTTATGATCTTGAAACATTTTTTCAGGAGGATAAATCAATCCCGCAAAGCATCGAAGTTAAGCAATAATTAGACATTTAGAATTTTTGCAACAGCCATAGAAAAGAGATCCACATGTACATAAAATAGCGCAGCATGGAGAGAGAGCCTGGTTTCTGCCAAAAAACCCCTCCTACATCAAAGTGCCCATACCAAGTTGCCTTCCCAAATTCCCCTCCCAATAAAATGCACAAAAATCTATTGGAATACATTGTGAGATTTAGTTTGATAGATATTTTCGTAACACATATTTAAGAAATATGTCACATTTCCATATTAAAGTTGATGGTTTTATTACCAAGACAACACATATAAGTGCTTTTAAATTTCACCTGAGGGTCTCAATAGAAAGCCTCACAATGAAGATAAGTGAAGAGACAGGACTCTAAATGATTTTTGTTGTGTAAATGAAGATTCCGGAAAATATTTCAGCTTATGATTCGAGCATGTTAGACGTGTCCAACTTTCCTATCTCTGTGGAATTTGTTTCACGGTAATTTTCCACTAGGCATTTCAGAGCTAAAATAAACATCAGGCTCGTTTGCTGCCCCACTTTGACGTCAACCATTACCTTAGTGAAACATCATTCTGAACCCAGGAAACAGGAACTGAGGACCCAGCTTTCTCAAGCCAGTCTACCAGTGCTGGTAAAACCCTTGGAATCCATATTCAGAGTCCATCCAATTATAGCAAATGATTACTTCATAGCCTACTGGGAAAACATTCCAGGCTCTCGGTTCCAAAAAGTTCTTCAAAAATAACAGGGCAAACAGTCCCAGGTCTCTGTGACCTACGATGTCTAGTGAAGCCGAAGAATTATTAGAACATCTTAGAGAAACCTGAGGCCATTCGACCCAATGATTTAGTAATGATGTCTCTGTCATTGGGTCAGAGAATAACGTGGTCACTAGTTAGTATTTATTCAGTAACATTCACCAGAGCTGGTAGCACTGGCTGTGAGAATTTTGTCCTGAATATTCTAAAGCAACACAGTCTTCTGTTTAAATAACTATAAAAAGGGATTTATTTTCTGATGTGTTCAACTTCTAGGAAATTAAAACGATAAGCTCCACATAATAAAGTCAAAAAGTAATGAATACCCAATGACTAAAAAGCAGATGTCAGATTGGGAAGTAGACTGATACAAATGAGATGTTAGATAGATAATAGTTTTCTCTCTTAGTTCAGATTTTAAAAGTCTATAAATAGCAAAGTATAGTCATTTCAGAGGAAAGATACAGAGTGGGGGAAAAGAGAGAAAGCCCAAACTTTAAAAAGTTTACATTTTTTTTTTAGCATAAAGACTATCGTAATTAAACCTACACTGGCCTCTGGTGGTCAAATTTGTAAATGTATTTATACAGATACATTGAATGAATGATTATTTAATATACATCACCAACTAAAGGTTAGGCAACCAGATACCTCACTTTGACTGTTGCATTTTAACCAACTCACCCGACTGCATTTCCTCTAATTATTAAAGTTGAATAACTCCTCTTTGGAGAGGTCCCCATTCTTTGAAACTTTTCAACTTACTGCAGGGGCCATCAGCAGTAAGTTGTATCAGATGATCCTACTTATATACTTGGGATTTGGGTATTCATGCTTGTTACAACTTACGCAGAAATAACAGGAAAGCATATTTTTCTGGATTTCTTATATTGAATTTTAAGAAATTTCTTACACTACTGAATTATTTAATGCCTGATATTATCATACATGTTAAAATGAAAATTTTAGGAACACAGACATATTACCATTATAGAATATCAGGATTTATTTAGTTTTTTTTTTTTTAGGAAGATTAGCCCTCAGCTAACATCTGCTGCCTATCCTCCTCTTTTTGCTGAGGAAGACTGACCCCTGAGCTAACATCCGTGCCCATCTTCCTGTACTTTATATGTGGGACGCCTGCCACAGCATGGCTTGCCAAGCGGTGCCATGTCCTCTCGGGATCCGAACTGGCGAACCTCGGGCCACCAAAGTGAAATGTACGTACTTAACAGCTGTGCCACCAGGCTGGCCCTTAGAATCTAGCAACCATTCCCAGTGCTTTTGGGGGCTTACTGTGTGTAAACGTTACACACATCTTACAGTACTGATCCTTAAGAGAAAAAAGGATCTGTAATTCATTACAGCTTTAAGAAATAGAACATTTTTATTCCAAGTTTACTTGGAATAATTTTTCTATCTAGAGAAAATCGAAGCCTGCATTCAAGCAAGGTTTTCTTGGTTGTGTAGTTTTAACATCATCTTGGATAATTTTACAGGGGAGCCAATAGAATTTCTTTTCACTAATGTACACCTTGAGGCTCAAAAAATAATGCAGAAAAATGTATAAATAATTTTATTTGACTCCTCTTTTTATTCTAATCATAAAACATCCTTTTAACTAGGGGAGATATGACAGAAATTATGTTTTACTTTTGTTCTTCCTCATAATTAGAGGATTTAACATGGTTTTCTGTTATACTTTATAGTTTTTATCTACCATATTAATTGGATGTGAGCTATTATTAAAAGACAGTGAAATTGTAAATTGCCTTGAATTTTAACATCTTAATTTTTTCTCAAATAAATTGTGTCTTTCAATGTGAAAACTAAACACCAAATGAGGCCTTTAGGATTTGGTTTGTTTTAATTCATTCAGTAAACACATCTTGTGTATGTATTTCATAAAAATATTGTGTTGGCTCCCTGAATCAGTGAGGGGAAACTACAGCGATAAATCAGAAATGTGCCTTGAGATTAAGATGCTTGTAGCTTTGAGGAGAGACGAGAAGCATCTGTGATAACGAGAGTAGAAGGTGGAAGGTGAGGAAATGGGTAAGTACTGGAGGAGAAGTTTGAGATGGGAGGGCAGATGAGGTAAAGTTTCAGCAAAGAAATGACATCCAAGGGACTAGCCAGGTGGCGCAGTGGTTAAGTTTGCATGTTCTGCTTCGGCAGCCCAGGATTCGCTGGTTCGGATCCCAGGTGCAGACCTAGCACCGCTGGCAGGCCATGCTGTGGCAGGCATCCCACGTATAAAGTAGAGGAAGATGGGCACAGAGGTTAGCTCAGGGCCAGGAAGATGGGCATGGATGTTAGCTCAGGGCCAGTCTTCCTCAGCAAAAAGGAGGAGGATTGGCAGTAGTTAGCTCAGGGCTAATCTTCTTCTTCTTCAAAAAAACAAATGACATCCGAGCTGGGTACATAACCTGAAATATATGCTTCTTTTGAGGAGTTTGGCAGATGATAAGCTAGAAAGAGGAGCATATATATTTTTTTTAGAGTACATGCAAATCAAGAAAAAAATTACATTTTAATAGATTAGAGGATAATAAAATAAAATGTCAATTCATTGAAAATTGCAACTGAAAAATGTTAAAACAAGGCAAATTAAATGAATGACATGCTATTTTTAGTCTACTGTATATTAACTTTTTAAAAGTGTTTTAAACTTTTTATTAGGGAAAATTTCAAACATTTATGATTGTGCAAATGATAGTATAACGAATCCTAAGTGCCATCAAACAGCTCCACGTTACCAGTGAATGTCTGAGTTTGATCACTAAAAGCCCCACCCACTTCACTCCACCCCTGGATCATTCTGTAACAAGTCCCAGACATCATTTCATTTCATTCATAAGTAGCTCAGTTTGAATTTCTAAAAAATAAGGACTCTGTAAATAAAATATCATTGTCAAACCTAAACATATTTAGAGATAACTTCTTGTTTAGCCAGTTTTCAAATTTCCAATTGTTTATTGTTGAAATCAGGATTGAAATAAGGTCCAGATAGTGCTTTTGGTCCACATCTCAAAAGATGTTTTCAATCTATAGACCCTTCTCTTTCTCTCATGTATGTACACCTACACACACATATGTGTATATATATATATATGCAGCTAAATACCCAATATCTAATATATGTACACAAATATATGTGTATACACACACACACATTTGTTGAAGGAACCAGGTCATCATTTGTCCTGCAGTTTCCCACACTAGGTATTTTGCTGATTTTATCCCTGTGGTGTAAAGGACACAATCCTCTTTTCCCTAGTTTGTGTATATTGGTAATTAGAGAGTGTTAGAAGGGATATCTGAGGAATGGAGTTTGTGTCAGGTGTCTTTTGGGGGAGGGTTAAGGAAGTGAGGCTTCGCTCTGGATTGGACGCTGTCAGAAAGTGAGGGTAATTCTATGATCTGGTGTCTTTCTAAATCTAGGAGGCAGGATGACTAGAGAATGGCTCAAGCTGTACTTGGTAAAGCAGCAGCAGTCACTCATCTCAGCCACGAGAGGTATTTTGTGGTTTGGACAGTATTTATGGTTTGTCAGGTCACAGGGGGGCCTTGTCTAATGTCGATGTTCTGTGAAATTTTCTGTTCAACAGGAGAACACCAAAGGCCGAGCTGAGTACCAAGCCAGCTCCTGGATATCAGGGCTGCTTTTTTCAATATTCACCTACCTCGATCCAGCAATTCAACTCCTCAGTAGATGCCTAAGAAGAATGAATGCACATCCATATCCACAAATAGGCTTATACAGGAACGTTCATAGTAGCTGAAAACTGGAAATAATCTCATGTCTATGAACAGGAGAATGGATAAACAAATTGTGGCATAGTCATCAAACACAATGGAATATTACTCATTAATAAAAAGGAACGAACTATTGACACATACAACAAAATATTTGAGTCTCAAAAACATTATGTAGAGAGAAAAAAGCCAAACACTAAAGAAACATATTGGGTGATTTCATTATTTGTATTGTAAGGACAAGCAAAATTTGTGACAAGAGAAATAAGAACAGTGTGCCTGGAGCGGTTCGGGTGTGTGGTGGGCTGGGGTAGGTGGTGAGAACTGGGAAATTGACTGCGAAGAGTCTTGAGGGAAATTTCTTGGGTGACGGTAGCAATGCTTTAAACTTGATTTGTGCGATGATAACACAAATGTATAACTGAAAATTTCTCAAAGTGTGCATTTATTGTATGTAAATTGTGCTCAGTAAAGACAACGTAATATTCAATTAAAAAATTTCTATTTGGGGGGCTATTATTGTTGTCTCCCAACATCCATTCTAACCTTCACTTATTGTGTAGCAGCTGTGAAATTTGGGAGACAAAGATCACACATACCATGAGCTTTGGACCTAAGCCAATAGCAGAAAGCTCATCTTCCTTATTTCAATAATTCTGGGAAGATATAATCAAAATGGTTTGAGAAAGCAGTCTTCCGTTTCCCAGATGTGACCACAGATGTGCCCTAATTGCTTCTAAGGGAAACCAGAATGACTCTGAATCTGAGATCTGGAAAAGGAGTACTTCGATTGGACAGCACTGGGTCACGTGCTTACTTTAGCAGCCTCTGGGAGAAGGAAGATGGAGCATGAAGATAGTTCTAAACAAACCAAACTCGCACAGAGTAGAATGGGCTCCAAGTAGAATGGCTCTCTACAGAAAAGACAGGAGTTTCTAACTAAAAGGAAGGGCCAGATGCACCCTCTCCCCCGCAAACAGGGACCATACAAATATGCTATGTTGTACTTGGGAATGATGCTGTCAAAATATGTTGATAGACATGAAAATATGTCCACAATATATTCAATAAAAAAGCACTTTGTCAAAATAGTGTACACAATATAATCTAGTTTTTGCAGTCTAAGCATATGTATATATCTAAGTAGAAAAATTTTGGAAGGATTATATCAATATTTTATAGTTGGTTAGATAACTTTTGATCAATAGTTTTAAAATTTTCTAACTTGAACTTCATTACTTTCATAATAAAAAATACTTTTTTTTTTTTTTTGAGGAAGACTAGCCCTGAGCTAACTACTGCCAGTCCTCCTCTTTTTGCTGAGGAAGCCTGGCCCTGAGCTAACATCCGTGCCCATCTTCCTCTACTTTACATGTGGGATGCCTGCCACAGCATGGCGCGCCAAGCAGTGCCACGTCCGTACCCGGGGTCCGAACAGGCGAACCCCAGGCCGCTGAGAAGCGGAACGTGCAAACTTAACCGCTGCGCCACAGGGCAGGCCCTAAAAAATACTTTTTAAAGAGAAAAATATTGCAATCAAGAGGTATCAAATGATGTGCCCATGGTTTCATTGCTGGTAGTATGTAGGTGTCCCAAAGCAATACAATGATTTCTCTATTGTCTGCCGATTATGATATATTTTCTATCACTATCGAAAATGTAACATTTCCTTTGAACCTGCTCTTCATTAAAATGTGCTGTTCCAATTTGCTTTCAGTCTCATCTCAGGTGCTAATCATTTTGGGGTGAGTACTCAGGTATGGGGCTTTAGACACCAAGCCCTCACAGTTTCTCAAAAAGAGTTCTTCTTGACTACCTTTTCTCTAGCACGTCACTGGAGTTACTAGCGAAAGTTCCACTCTGTTCACTGGGGCTCTAAGCCAGAGATGAGGAAACTTCTCCATAGATATCTATACATCAGAAAGGAATGCAAAACTACTTAAGAACTGATTGCAAGATCAGACAAGGGCAACTATCCACTTGCTCTTTGCCCACCTCCCTTCCTCACTACAAGACCTTGTTAGTAGTAGTTGCGGAAGAGGGATAACGTCAGTTCACATAAACCAGAGCTTCTCTTATCCATGTTCTATCAACCTGCAAATTTCACAAATCGCCTCAATAAGAGTAATCCTCAAGGCTCCCGCCAAATCTTTGTCTTACAATAGAATATTTTGAACCAAATATAAACATTGTTTTTGAAGATTGTCTTGACATGGTTTTATTCCACTTAAAGTTTATGGAATTTTATTTTATCTCACAATAAACTATTTTATGTATTTTAAAAATTTGTCATGAATGAATTGACCACCCACCTCATAATGCTGTGCCCAGTTCAAGTAAATGACAACTTATTCTACTTCTTTGTCTTTCAAGAGCTATACGTCATGTTTCAGATCAGGTATGATCCAGAGGAAAACTTCCCAAGAATTGCACGTTCCTTTGTGTGCTTATAATCAACATGTTTCTACTAAAGTCTCAGACACATTATAAAACAATCTCCACAGAATAGTACTACCAAACAGTGTACTCAAGTGTTTAAACTCAAATTATTTTTATGGTTGAAGAGCTAAATACCATAAAATGGCTTACAATATGTGTGACGGTTAATTTTATGTGTCAACTGAACTGGGCCACAGGGTGTCCGGGTATTTGATTTAAACACTATCCTAGGTGTGGCTGTGAGGGTGTTTCTGGATGAGATTAACATTTAAATCTGTGGACTGAGTAAAACAGATTGTCTTCCCCCACGTCTCCCCCCATGCCTCATCCAATCCATTGGAGGCCTGAATAGAACAAAAAGGCTGAGTGAGAGAGAACTCACTCTTCATCTGCCATCTTTGAGCTGGAAAGTGGGTCTTCTCCATCCTTTGGAGGACCTAGCCTCAGACTGGAACTTAGAGCACTGGCTCTCCTGGGTCTCGAACCTTCAACTCACTTCCTCAGGCTTTTGTACTTGGATTATATCTACACCATTGAGCTCGCCTGGGTCTCCAGGTTGCCAACTGCAAACTTGGCACTTCTCAGCCTCCATAATCATGTGAGCCTATTATTTATAATAAATCTCTCTCTCTCTCTTCCTCTTCCTCTCTCCCTCTATAAAACTCCAGCATCAAATAAACAAATGATGAGTAAGTCACATCCCACATATTAAAGTTATGTTTTTTAATTTTATTTTTCACTTTCTTTTGGATTCTTAAAAAGACAGAGTATAGGCATACCTTGGCGATATTACAGGTTTGGTTCCAGACCACTGCAATAAAGCGAATGTTGCAATAAAGCAAGTCACACAAGGTTTTCTGGTTTCCGAGTGCATATAAAAGTTAAGTTTATACTATACTATAGTCTATTAAGCGTATAATAGCATTACGTCTAAAAAAAATAACATACATGCCTTAATTAAAAAATACTTTATTGCTAAAAAATGCTAACCATCTCTGAGCCTTCAGTGAGCCGTAATCTTTTTGCTGGTAGAGGGTCTTAAAAAAATGCAGTATTTGCAAAGCACAATAAAGTGAAGCACAATAAAACAAAGTATGTTTGTAATTGTCTGCCAGAGAGACACTTTGTCTTCAAGAGGGAAAAAATGATATGGGTTCCCACTTGAGGACTTCAGTTAAAAAACAATCGAGTTCATTCTGATGTCCTCTGTTTGCTAGAAGAATCTTACTGTCAACATCAAGAAACTTTTGAAAAAATCCTATTATTTTTCTTATCTGATTTTTGTCACAGCTTGTTCTGTACAGAGATGTCTGCCTACAATGCTTTACGCAACGGTCCAGGTTATCTGGTTCATTTCTTTCTTAAAAATAAAAAACAAACAGAAAATCCCTTGACACATTCTATTTTATTTCACAGAGAAGAGAGGTATGCCCTGACCCATACTCTCTAAAGATGAAATGCTCAACTCTGTTGAGGCAAAAAACTACTTTCTGAGAATTTGCAACATGTAATTTTTCTGCTTATTCTATGTTTGCCTTGCAGTTTAGCCAACATCTCTATCTTAGCAGTAGTACTGCCAGTACTGAAAGTCATAGGTTGCTTCTGCACATCTTATTTTGTGCAGTGTCTTGTATGGTCCCTGGATTAGATACCTGTATTCATCTCCTAGAGAAGCCACAACAAGTTACCACAAACTTGATGGATTAAATAACAGAAATTTATTCTCTCACAGTTATAGAGGTTAAAAGTGTGAAATTAACGTCTTGGCAGGGTTGGTTCCTTCCAGAGGCACTGAGGGAAAAGCCCTTCAATGCTTGTCTCCTCGCTTATGGTGGCTTCCAGTAATCCTTGGCATTCCTTGACTTGTGGTTGCATCACACCAATCTCTGCCTCCATCTTCATGTGGCTTTTTCTCTATGTCTCTGAGTGCATCAAACCTCCTTCTCCTTTCTCTTATGACAGCAGTCATTGGATTTAGAATCCATCCTAAAACCAGGATGATCTCATCTTGAGATCCTTAATTTAATTACACCTGCAAAGACTTTATTTCCAAATAAGGTCACATTCATAGGTACTGGAAATTAGGACTTGGAAATATTTCTTGAGGGGCCATTATTCAACCTACTATAATGCCTAATTACTTTTTGATGCCTAATTACTCTTCATGAAAATGCGACAAAAAATAAGTTGAAATTAAAATGTAACAGAATGCTCATAAGAGAACTTCTGCTTCTGGCAAAGATGGAGTAATAGGAATCAGGTTAATCCTTTTACCTTAAAGAAATTTAAAAAATGGGTAAAATATGTGAAACACTGGACCACAGGCAGCACAGGACAGTAATCCCTCTCAGAACGGGAAACAAATAAGTCGAGTCCTACAATTCTCCAATTTTACTACCTAGAGAGAGTTCGCAGGCTGCAGTGCAGTAAGGAGGAACACATACAGAGCCCATCAGTCTTCATGAGTAGAAAAGACAGACTTGAGAATTTGGGGGGGTTGAAGCAGGTAGAATATACAGGGTAAAGTACTAGAGTTGGGAGAGGGAAGAGAGGGAGGAGACAGAGAGAGTGAGAGAAAGACAGAAAGAAAGAAAGATCAATCTAGAGATCTAGGGATCCAGAGATATGTAGAGGGTTTCTCAATCTTCAGCTGACTAATGATCAGCACATACATGGGAGAAAATATTAGAGACTGGGCAAAGAACCATGGAAAAGGAGCAGGTGGAAAAAAATCCCCCAAATGACCTAGGTCTTGGAAGATTTCATATGCACCACAGCCAAAGTAATAAAAACAAAGACCAAAAACAAACAAAAAAACCCCCCCCAAAACATCATAATTTACGAGGCATCTGAGTACCAGAGTACTCAGAAGAGAAATACACAGGAATGGGATAAATAAGCCCTAAATATTGCTATGACTCTACCTAACAAAGCTTAAGAGCAAGTTGTGAAAGGATCAAACCATTTCTAAGAAACTATACTGGGTCCTAGAACAAAAGTCAAAAATAAATAAATAAATAACTAGCATTCAACCACAGAAAAGGTACAACGTCTGGCATCCAAACAAAAATTAGCTGGTATACAAAGAAGCAAGAATATAAAACCCATAATGAGGAGAAAAATCAATTTACAGAAACCTACCCAGAAATGACTTAGATGATATGATTAATAGACAAGGACATGAAAACAGCAGTTATAAATACCTTCACATGTTAATGACAGTAGAGGAAAGCATAAGCATATTAAGACATACTGAAGATATAAAAAGGCCCAAATAAAACTTCTAGTAATGAACATGTGTAAGATGGAACATACACTGAACGGAATTAATAATAGATTGGACACTAAAGAAGAAAAAATTAGTGAACTTCAAGACAGGGCAATAGACATTATCCAAAATGAAACAGAGAGAAAGTAACTGAATAAAAAGTAAACAGGAAATCAGCAAGATATGGGAAAAATTCAAGCAGACTAACATATGTGTAATTGGAGTTCTAGAGGAAGGAGAAGGGAATAGAGAATAATAGCAAGCTAAAAACCTAAAGGAAACAGAATAAATAATAGAGAAGAACAGAAATCAATGAAATAGAAAAGAAAAACATAATAGAGAAAATTGAAGGAAATCTAGAACTAATTTGTTGAATAGATCAAGAAAATTGACAAACTTTTAGGTAGAATGTTCAGAAAAAGAAAGAGAAGAAACAAATTACTAATATCAGAGATGACAAAGTGGACATCATTATGGATGTTACAGATATGAAAGGGAGAAATAATGAAATATTATGAAAAATATTATGACAATAATTTCTATAATGAATATGAAATGAGAAAATTCCTTGAAACACATAAACTAGGAAAGCTCACTCAAGAAAAAATAGATAACTTGAATCACCCTATATTTGTTAAAGAAAATGAGGCCTAGACAGTTTCACTTTTGAATTCTACCAAAAATTTAAGAAAGAATATTATTTCCTAACAATTCATTTGAAGCCATACTACTCTGATATTACAGACCAATATTACTCATTAACACAAAAGCAAAAATTTTAAACAAAATTTTAGCAAATTAAGTCCAAGAATATACAGAAAGGCTAATAAACATGACCATGTAGTGTTTATCACAGGAATGCAGGGTTGGTTTAACATTTGAAAGTAAATCAACGTAATTCACCAGACTAACAGAGAAAAAGAAAAATCATATGATCATCTCAATACATGCAAAAAAATTTTCACAAAATAGAACATCCTCTTGTGATGAAAATTCTCAGTAAAATACAAACAGAAGGTAATTTCCTCAACCTGATAAAAAGGATCTGGGGGGCCGGCTCTGTGGTTAAGTTCGCGTGCTCCGCTGTGGCGGCCCAGGGTTCAGATCCTGGGCGCAGACATGGCACTGCTCGTCGGGCCACGTTGAGGCGGCATCCCACAACCTACAACTAGAAGGACCTGCAACTAAGATATACAACTATGTACGGGGGCGGGGTGGGGGGGTTTGGGAAATAAAGCAGAAAAAAAAAAGAAAAAAAAGAAAAAGATTGGCAACAGTTGTTAGCCTAGGTGCCAATCTTTAAAAAAAAAAAAAAAAAGCATCTGGGAAAAATGCTACAGCTTACATTATATTTAATGGTGAAAGATTGAATGCTTTCTCCCTAAGACTGGGAGTGAGACAAGTGCGTCCCCTTTTACCACTTCTATGCTAGATGCAGTGAAGGTCATAGCCAGGGCAATAAAGCAATGAAAAGGGAGGAAAGGTATGTAGGTTGAAAAAGAAGAAGTAACACTCTTTATTTGCTGACATGATTCTCTATGTAGAAACCCCTAAGAAATCTGAAAGAAATCTATTAGAGCTAATAGTTGAGTTTAGCAAAGCTGCAAGATACAATCTGTGCTTTTTTAAAAAAAATACTATCAAAATAGAAATCTTTCTTACACTTCTTTTGGTTTCATTATGAGCAACGAGTTTGGCCTTATTTTATGGATTATCTTTTATGATCAGGTTACCTTACTATATTCCCTCACAGTCCCCTGTAATTTTTCTTTATAGCCCTCTAAGATTTTTATTTGATTTCTTTGGCATTTTCGGATTAAGCTCCATGGCTGCTTTATTGATGGATCCCAATGCCTACCCTAAGTCTCAGATGCAAAGAAACCACTCAATATATATTTAACGAATGAATAGTAAATTACTAAGGATCCATTTTAAAAGAATTATTGGCTAATAAATTTTGGACTATAACTTTAAGACATTCTTCAAAGTACATAGCAGAGTACATGTTTTTTTCTTACGTGCCATGCACTGACTACTAGGTTCTTGAGACACAAAGACGAATAAAACAGCTTCTGCTCTCAAGGAGTTCACAGTAATTTTAACTATCACATGCGTATAAAGCCAATGAAATTCCCAAATATTCTTGGAGAAAAAGGAGACAAAACAGACTTCTCTGTTGGGAAAAATTATTTGAGGTAAGTCATAAAATCAAAACTTTGAGGTATATGTGAAAGATTTATGCATTCTTTAGTTACGTAAAGTATGAATGAGTTATAAACAGTGCTTACAAGTACCTTCTTGGTAAGAGAAGGAAAAAAACAGTCAATGTCTTAGCAGTACTTATTGGGTTCTTCAGGAAACCATGTGGAATGCTTTAAAAAATTAGGCTGTAGCTTATTACAGCCTGCCGTCTCCACTCAAAAAACTACTGTCACCTTCCTCTCCAGTTATTTCCAGTGATTTATTCCATTAGGTCTTGTAGGAAAATCTTCATTTGGAAATTGGGATTTTTGTTTGTTTATTTTCATGGGATTTTGTCAACATGAATTTTTTAGAGATTTTATTTCTGAAAAAGAAATAATTAGTCTGCAGAATCTGAAGTTAAAATAGACTTGGCCAGGGGCCAGGCCTGTGGCCAAGTGGTTGGGTTTGCACACTCCACTTTGGTGGCCGTGGGTTTCGCCAGTTCAGATCCTGGGTGTGGACCCAGTGCCACTCCTCAAGCCAACTGAGGCAGCATCCCACATAGCAGAACTAGAAGGACCTACAACTAGAATATACAACTATGTACTAGGAGGCTTTGGGGAGGGGGGGAGAGGGAGGGGAAGGAGAGGGGAAGGGGGGAGGGGAGGAGGGGGAGGGGTGGAGGGGGAGGAGGAGGAGGAGAAGAAGAAGAAGAAAAGAAAGAAGAAGAAAAGAAAGATCGCAACATATGTTAGCTCAGGCACCAAACTTAAAAAAAAGACTTGGCCATCAACCTCTTGGAGATGATTCAATACGTGGAAATTAAGAGCTTTGAGCCAAAAAAGAGAGACAATATGATGCCCAGTTATTATTTTATTATTTTTTGCAGAAAAAGTTCCATTTAAATAGATTGGTTTTAAGCATTTCATTTTTTTCTCCTAAAACGTCTTCACAAAATCAAATGAATATCTGTTCTTTTATTTTCTCTCTCTTTCTCCAGGAGTGGAAGACAGAAAATTCTTTTTTATTTTTAATAGCCCAGTTCTTCAAAATATTTTAAATATTAAGGTACAGATAATGAATACAAAAAATTTAGAGCACAAGTGTGATAAGAATCATCAAGAGTATTTGTAAACCCTGCAAATTCACACTTTCCACCTGCAGAGATTATAATCCATGAGGCCACTGCAGGAAATCCAAGCACATACATTTTTCTCAACATGTAGAAAATGGAGGTGATCTAGTTTAAGCAGTTTAATATTTTACAACCCCTCAAAAGAGAACGTTATAGAATGGAGATGGACTCAAAGGGTAACTAAGAATTCTTCTTAATTAAACCATTAATTTAAAACATAGTGAATTTCTGGAACATGACACATCACACATTTAAATATAACAATTCCAAATGTTAATCATTTTTGCTTTAGTTGTTATTTTGAATACACACATATGCTTTCTTCCATGAGGGAATGAATTATAATTGCTTTAGATCAGTAAAAATTGTTTGAACATGCCTATAAGATAAAAGAAATCAAACACAAAAGGGTACGTACTACATGAAATTTTAGAATAATCAAAGGTGATCTAGAAAGAGGGCAAACAGATCACTGGTGGCCTGGGGCAGGGGGGTTAATTACAAAGGTGCATAGGGATCTTTTTAGATTGCTAGAAATGTTCTACGTCTAGGTCATGGTGGTGATTACATGAGTGTACATATTTGCTGAAGCTCATAGAACTGTCCATTTAAAATGGGTGAATTTTATTGGATGTAGATTGTACCTCATTAAAGTTGATTAAAACAGGCTATAAGAAACGTGTGTGTGTGTTTTTTAATGAGGTCAAATTTCTAAAACAACTTTATCAGGTAGCTCACTGAATCTCCAGCATGACTAGCAAATTGGGCTTGGATGCCACCTGGTCAGGAACAAACTTACATCCTAGCTGCAAGGGAGGCTAGGAAAGTGAGTTTCTGCCTTCTACCTTTAGGAGGTGGGAAGCTTAAGTTGCAAAATTTCTCAACTTTGTCTCCATCTTTGTCTTTTTTGCGTGTACATGCTTGTTTTGAAGTTTTCAAAAGTACTAAAAAGAATAAAGAGGGCAGAAAGAGAAAGCAAGAATACAATCCCATTTACAGCCACAACAAATACAATAAAATACCTAGGAATAAATATAACCAAGGAGGTAAAAGACTTGTATGCTGAAAACTAAAAGACGTTGCTGAAAGAAACTGAAGAAGATATAAAGAAATGGAAAAATATTACATGCTCATGGATTGGAAGAATTAACAGACTTAAAATGTCCACATTACCTAACGCAATCTACAAATTGAATGCAATCCCAATCAGAATCCCAACGACATTTTTCAAGGAAATAGAAGATAGAATTCTAAAATTCATATGGAATAACAAAAGACTCCAAACAAAGTAATCCTGAGAAAAAAAGAACAAAACTGATGTATCACTCTTCCTGATTTCAAAATATACTACAAAGCTATAGTAATCAAAACAGCATGGTACTGGCACAAAAACAGACACACAGATCAATGGAACAGAATTAAGAGCCCAGAAATAAACCCACACATAGATGAACAGCTAATTTTCGACAAAGGAACTAAGAATGTACAATGGAGAAGGGAAAGTCTTTTCAATAAACAGTATTGGGAAAACTGGACAGCCACATGCAAAAGAATGAAAGCAGACCATTATCTTACGCCATGCACAAAAACTGATTCAAAATAGATTAAAAGACCTGAAACCATGAAACTCCTAGAAGAAAAATAGGCAGTACATGATTTGACATCAGTCTTAGTGGCATCTTTTCAAATACCATGCCTCACTAGGCAACGGAAACAAACGAAAAAATAAAAAGTGGGGCTACATCAAACTAAAAAGCTTCTGTACAGAAAAGGAAACCATCAACCAAATGAAAAGACAACCTAACAACTGGGAGAAGATATTTGCAAATCATGTCCGATAAGGGATTAATATCCAAAATATATATAAGAACTCACACAACTCAACAACAACAAAACAAACAACCTGATCAAAAAGCAAACAGAGGATCTGAACAGAGATTTTTCCACAGAAGATATACAGATGGCCAACAGGTACATGAAAACATGTTCAACATTGCTAACTATCAGGGAAATGCGAATCAAAGCTACAAGGAGACTGGGGCTGGCCCCGTGGCCGAGCGGTTAAGTTCGCGCGCTCCGCTGCAGGCGGCCCAGTGTTTCGTTGGTTCGAATCCTGGGCGCGGACATGACACTGCTCATCAAACCACGCTGAGGCAGCGTCCCACAGGCCACAACTAGCAGGACCCACAACAAAGAATATACAACTATGTACCGGGGGGCTTTGGGAAGAAAAAGGAAAAAATAAAATCTTTAAAAAAAAAAAAAAAAAAAAAGCTACAAGGAGACATTATCTCATGCCTGTCAGAATGGCTTTTATTAAAAGAACAAGAAATAACAAGTGTTGGAGAGGCTGTGGAGCAAAAGGAACCATCATGCACTGCTGGTAGGAATGAAAATTAATGTAGCCACTGGAAACCAGTATGGAGATTCCTCAAAAAAACTAAAAATAAAAATACCATATTATCCAGCTATTCCACTTCTGGGTATTTATCCAAAGAACAAGAAAACACTAATTTGAAAAGACATATGCACCCCTATGTTCACTGCTGTATTATTCACAATAGCCAAGACTTGGAAGCAACCTCAGTGCTCATCAATGGATGAATGGATAAAGATGTGGTGTACACACACACACACACACACACACACACACACACGCATGTGCGCACGCACGCGCAATGGAATACCAAGCCATAAAAAAGATGACATCTTACCATTTGCAACCACGTAGATGGACCTTGAGGGTACAAGCATAAGCTAAGTGAAATAAGTCAGACAGAGAAAGACAATTACCATATGACTTCAGTCATATGTGGAAGATAAACAAATAAACACACAGATATGGAGAACAGATTGGTGGTTACTAGAGAGTAAGGGGGTTGAGG
Source organism: Equus przewalskii (assembly GCF_037783145.1). Classification (NCBI taxonomy): domain Eukaryota; kingdom Metazoa; phylum Chordata; class Mammalia; order Perissodactyla; family Equidae; genus Equus; species Equus przewalskii. The sequence continues at coordinate 76,030,998 of NC_091832.1, forward strand.
GGAGAGTGAAAGGTGTAAAGGGTCATATTGTAATGGATGACAACTAGACTTTTGGTGGTGAATGTGATGCAGTCTATACAGAAGTCAAAATATAATGATGTACACCTGATATTTACATAATGCTATAAACCAATGCAACCTCAATTAAAAAAAATAAAGAGGAAAATAACATTCATCCATATTCTCTTTATGCAGACTTAATTATTATAACATTTAGACATATGCTTCTGAGATTTTTTGCTGTTGATTCTTTAACACATATTAAAGAACATGTATATGAATTCATTGCCATAAAAATTAGCGTTAGAGCTTTCTCTCAAGATCACCTTGACCCCAGTGTCCCCACTCTGATCTCATTTATCCTCACTAGAAGCAAAGTTTTCTTGTATATGTTATTATTATGAGTTTGGTGTATATATTTTTCTAATCTTTTGCATATATATGCATTTGTAGAAAATACATATTACTTTGATTTTTTTCTTTTTTTTTTTTGAGGAAGATTAGCCCTCAGCTAACATCTGCTGCCAAACCTCCTCTTTTTGCTGAGGAAGGCTGGCCCTGAGCTAACATCCGTGCCCATCTTCCTCTGCTTTCTATGTGGGACGCCTGCCACAGCATGGCTTGCCAAGCAGTGCCATGTCCACACCCGGGATCCGAACCGGCGAACCCCGGGCTGCCGAAGGGAATGTGTGCACTTACTGCTGCACCACCGGGTCGGCTCCTATTACTTTGATTTTTAAAATTGACCTAAATGATATCATACTGTGCACGCGGTTCCAGAACTTGCCTTTTTCACTCAATGTGTTTTTCAGGTCTACTAACACTAATACATCCGGGTCTAGTAGTTAGCAGCTCTGAGTATAAATAGACCAGTACAACAGGAATTAAAGAAGAAGTGATAGCTCAGGGGAAACGCTGTATCCTTAATTCTTTAAAAGTCATTACACATTTTTGTTCTGATAGTAGAAAATTCCCGTAAGCCGGATACCAGCCTCATTGGGCTGCTAATTCTCCACTTAGTGCCGTGCTGCCTCTGCACACAGAGGGCAGACTCTCTTCGGTAGGGATAAGGTGCCCTTCCAGATCAGGTGAGACAGAAAGCCAAGCCAGAAAAAGTTAAAAGAAACACAAGAATTTGGCCATGCTAGACAAGAAAAAATAAAACCTCAAAACCTCGAGAGATATAGGCATTAACTTCCTAAGGCAAGCCAAGAACGTGGAGATCTGGCAGATGCCCGTTCTGACTCACCTCTACGGGCTAAGCTGCTTGGTAACCATTTTGAGAAAGCTTGTTTTCCCCACACCGCTCGTACTAACACAGACACTGGCATTGTCTGGTAACAGAAACTGCATAATGGTGAAATATTTTTTTTTATTTTCCTTCTGCAGTTGCTTTACTTCACATTTAAAATTTTACATGTAATTGGGCAATCTCAACTGAAGAATAATTAATTGCTATCAATATGACATTTTAAAACATATTTAAGTGAGAAAAACAGCTTTTGTATCATGTCAATTTATTCAAAGTTATCAACCTAATTAATGCCATTTCCGGTTAAAATTAAAATGAGTCTTCGTAAGATGTTACAGTCAAAAGTTTATTTATATTAGCAATTCATCAATTAAACAGGGAATCTAGTACCATCTTTCAATCGCATTCATATAGAGGAACAGTAAGTGGTTGTTTGGATGGGGTAGTTGGAGGGCAATAGCTCTTACAAGGTATTCTCCTATCTGTAGATACATTTTCTTTCTCAAACAACACATAATAACTGCCAAGAATTATATAATATTTGCCAACTGCCAGACACTCATGAACATACTTTACAGATTTTAATTATTTGAACCTCACAGTAACCATGCGAGACAGATTCTAACATCATCTTCAGGTTACAGTGAGGAATCTGATACAGGGGCTCAGGGACTCACCCAATGTCACACAAGCATGATGAAGCAGAGGTGGGTTGAAACCCATACAGGTTAGCTCCAGCATGCATACACTTAAGCAGAATGCTATTCCGTCTCTCCCGCACAGCCAGGTAACATACTATCAGGTGGGAGTGGGTGAAATGTACACTTCACTAGGGCTTCTATCATTCTGAGAGTTTGGGATCCAGTGTGATTAACGTTATACTAGCAGTTCCACTTCAGTTTTCTTAAAGAAAGGAAACCAGTGTGTCTGTCATTTTCTTTTGCCTGGTGGAAACCACCAGTGAAAACAGGAAGAGAACCTCCAGCTAAAACAGGGACTTTAGAAAAGTATATTTCATAAAAAAAATAATAAATTATACATGCAAAGGAGTGTTTGGTCCCTTTAAATTCTCACTCTGATAAGCTAGAACCTCACTTCAAAAACTGTAGCATTTCTCTCAAATTTGGAAGGGTACATACATATATGTGCATGTATTCATGTGTGTGTACTTGTGTATGCATGTATGTGCATTATACACATATTCTCAATACTGGGAAACTTTTGTTTTCTGAGGATGGGTTTTAACTGGAGAGAATCAAAAGCATTTTGAGCTAAGACGGGCGGGTAATGTAAGGTTGGGCAACATTAATGTGAAGTAAAAATAAATTTGGGCTAAATATAATGAAATGGCCTTTTTAACATTCAGTTACCAACTCTGACATTTGCTTTTCTAGCAAAGGATCCAGATATGTTTGGGGTCTAATTCTATCATAAGGTCATTAGGTAAGTCTCCTCCTCTCTCCTCTCGCCCTCACTTTTCTGCCTCTCCTCATTAATGAGGGTAATTTGTTGGAAATTTGGACATATATAGAATTCTTTGTATGTGAACTCCACCTTGTTTTCTAGATTATGCAACACTAAGTACATACTGTGGTAAACGGAGCGCCCTCCAATGTAATGCTATAAGAATGTAGACATTTTAGTCACCTAGTAAAGTCCTACCTTCATAAATAGTTTATTAGAAGAATTTTTCATTTTTATATTTGACTGAAACTCAGTTTTCCTTTATTCTCACATTTATGGGATGAAAAAAATCATTTACCCACTCCAAGACAGGCTGAAATCCATTTGCTGTATGAAAATGAACTCTGTTCTCAGCACAGCTGTCTAGCGTCCAGCAGAGGTGTTCTCTTAACCACTGCTGCCATCTGCTGGTCGTGTGATTGTTAGAGTTTAGAAAAAGCAGTGCATAGCGCTCCACTCAAGATGATGCAAAATGCAAGTATCATTAAGAGGTAGTTTTGTAGACCCTGAATAATAAAAAAGAATAACCGTAATCAAGAAAATCTGAATCAAATACACAAAAACTACGGATTCTCAAGATTGCTAGGGACCTTACTAAGCATCGCTATAGTCAACTGTATGCTTTTTGCTCTCCCTCCAAGTAATCATCCAAGTTCTCATGAAAACCCACAATAACCTTACTCATTCACCCATTCAGTAAACACATGTGGGCTCCCACTATGCATCAACAAGTGCTAGGGTTAACATGGTGAGCAAAATGTGCCCTTATTCAGCTAATGGTATAATACGAAAGGCAGGAATAAAACAATTATAGAAAAGAATGTTACAAAGTGAGAGGAGTGTTAATAAAAAAAAACCATGGTTGTTTCTGAGTGTGTTGCAAAGGAATCTTAATGAGCTGTTTTGGAGGGTGGGGAGTTGAGCTTCTGACTCTAAGTATCAACGAACTGGGTAGGGAAAGAGGGCAGCGGGTAGAGATGCCCGGCAGAAAAAATTTCATGTGCAAAGCTCTGCTGTAAGAGAAAGCATAATACTCGCCAGAGACTGAAAGGTCAGTGTGACCAGAGCATGAGAGTTAAATGGAGCAAGATGAGGTGGATGGGCTATGGGCCCAAGTATACAGGGATCTTATAGGCCATAGGTTCTACTTTCGAGATTTATTTTTCCAAGCAGTGGGAAGACAGTAAAGGAACAAGCACAGCTGGATGGGGTGAAGAGATCGGATTTGCATTTCATAAAACCCACACTTTTTTGCAGATGGTGAACAGATTGGAGTGGGCCAGAATGGATGCAAGCAGACCAATAAGGAGGTGACTAGAGTTTTGGGGAGTGATGACGAAGTGCAGATGGAGTTAGAGATCGATTTAAAGGGTGAGGAAGAAACAGAGAGACTAAGTTTGATTCGTCCAGCTATGCATGGGTGCACTGGTCCTAAAGATGGGAAACACTGAGAACCACCTCCCAATGTAGGCAGCCCATCTTTAGATTAATAAAGAAATACCTTCCTGTGTTAAGTAGAGATATTTTATTTCCTGTATGTTCTATCTCAGGGGTACAGATAGATCAATTCTAATCTCTCTCCCACAAGATAAACCTCAAATCTTGAAAAATAACTGTCTTATACCTCTGAAGCATCTTTTTTCCTGGTCAATATTTTAGCTCCTTTGATCATTTTTCATATGGAATGGTGTCAAGCTCCCTCGGTGTCCTGGCTGTTCCCCTCTGAGTGACTGCCAGGTTGCCTACATCCCTCTAAACACAGACCCCAATACTCTCAGGAAAATTTTGAACTTCACCAAGTAAAACAGGACTAGCATCTCTAATTTTAGATATATGGTTTAAAATTGCATTGAGATCGCCTGACAGTCAAATTATATAATACTATCATTAGCTCTTATTAAGAGTGATGCCAATTAACACATAGCCAAAACACCAAAAATGGATATCCTCTTTTTTCAAGTTAATAAAGAATTGGGTTACAGTGGATTAACCAGCTTCTGTTTGATGAGCACAGAGAGGTCTTTGCAAGTTGAGTTTGGGCCAGTTCAACTGTATGATTCTCTGTGAGCATCAACACTATCAGAAGTCACTCTCCTCCACGTTCTCCAAGTGAGTGACAGCACCACAAAGCCTTGTCACGTATGGAGCAGCTTATTTACACACACACACACACACACACACTCCCGCAATAAGGTTTTAAGGTTCCCTGACATCTTTTCCTTAGTTTTAAAGACCTGCAACCTTTAAGTGCCTACCTGGTGCAGAGTAGGCACTTAATAAATATTGGTTCAAAGAATGAATACATTCAGGTGATTTCCAAATGTGTTTTCTGAATTAGACAATTGATGGCATCACTGAAATAAGAAAAAACAATATATGGAGCCTCAATCATCAGCACTTTACAATTTAATTATGTGAATACTTTGCTAAGCTTTCTATTTTATTGTCTATGTAGACAGAAGAATAGTTCTCAGGAGTAAAATATTTTTCCCCTTTAAGAATCTGCCCAAACTGCCTAGTCTCCTAGAAAAAAAGATCTATTATATTTGGGCAATTGCAATAGGTTTCCTCTGTCAAAGGTGAATGTCAACTCTTAGAAAAATCATGTTAACATACTCCCCAAAGCCAAAAGGTTTTAACTTGGATTTTTGAAGCAGCTACTAAAATAATGAGTCATCTCATTCTTTATCTGGGAGTAGCTACCGACCTATAAATTGTTGGGGCAATAATCCCCCTGCCTTGGTATTACTGTGGACATACTGACTAAAGTTTGTTGCTAAAAATATAATGGCTATCTAGCTTAAAATAGCTAAATGAAAAATTCTAAAACAAATTTCCCAAAGAGGAACGGATATGAGATATAAAAGATTGTCAGAAGCGCAGAGCCTCCAGCTGGAGCAATGATGGTATTAAAATGAAATAAAATCATTAAACTGTTTCACACACAAAGTACGTGGACTCAGATTAAGTCCTTACTGCTAAAGGTCGTAGACTTTGTGTCTCTTATGTGTCTCTGAGGACTGCTTCAAGACACAACTGAGATGACCTAAAAGTCGTAAAGATAAACGTTTTGCTTTTGTTTTCCTCTAGGGTTTTATCTTGTTTCTAAGAAAAATAATTTTTAAAAAAATTCAGATAGGATTTTGGTTTCACTGTTCAGTTGATAACTCTTAAACTAGTTGGCATGTAAAGTATTTAAAACTTTCCTTTAAATCAGCTGTCCAGAAGCAAGTAGGCATCTGCACTGAATAAGCATCACTGGACACGCCTTAAAATTTGCTTGTAGACAGATTTGTAAGGTTTTTTTTTAACTCTAGAAAGATCAATAAAACTCACTCTTTGCTTTCAGCTTGGTCCTCCCTCTCTTTATTTTTACATTCATACTTGGCCAAACTTGAGAACTCACTGTCAAAATTCCAAATAGAACACCACTGGGACTTTACAGGACTCTACTGAATGTAATTGGAGACGACCGCCTGGTAACAACCGTGAGTTGTTCCGTCAGGAATACGGTGAGTCTCCTCATTCGTTCTGATATTCTTGTGTGTCCTATGGTAAACTGCTGTAGTAAAGTAAAAGGTTTTATAAATCCAGCACATTCCTTGTTATTTTCTTATATTTTTATAGTTTTTGTAGGTATTAATAGCATTTATTTTTCTCTTTTTAATTGATTATTTGTGGTATATTAGAAAGCGATTGATTTCATATTACTTTTATATTTCAGCACTTTACCAAATGATGTTATTGGATCTCAAGATCTTCAGCTGATTTTTTTTTCTTTTTTTTTTTTGAGGAAGATCAGCCTTGAGCTAACATCTGCTGCCAATCCTCCTCTTGTTGCTGAGGAAGACTGGCCCTGAGCTAACATCCGTGCCCATCTTCCTTTACTTTATACGTGGGACACTTGCCACAGCATGGCTTGATAAGCAGTGCATATGTCCCCACCCAAGATCCGAACAGGCGAACCCCGGGCTGCCAAAGTGGAGCACACAAACTTAACCGCTATGCTACCGGGCTGGTCCTGATTTTCTTAGACTTTTAAAGACAATAATGTCATATGCAAATGACAATTTTCCTATCTATATCTATTCCTCTTATTTCTTAATTTTATCCTCCCACACTGGCTAAGATCTCCAGAAAATACTGAATAATAGCAGTGATGGAAAATTCTTTGACTTCCAAATTACAGAGAACTTTTTTTTTCAGCTTTATTGAGGTATAATTGATAGAGAACGCTTAGGTTTCACCTTAGTTATATATTTGCTAATGTTTTTTGATAGATATCTCGTATCAGTTAAAGCTTCCTCCTATTCGTAGTTTTACTAAGACACTGTATTCTTAATTAAAAACTGGTTTTTAATTTTAATAAACGCCTTTTGAATATATATCATCTAGTTTTTCTGTTTATCTAATATATAATAAATTACATTAATTAATTTGCATATTATGAACCATCTTTGCATTCTTGAATTAAACCTTACTTGGTCATGACATCATTCTTAAAAGTTCCTCCTCTATTTGGTCTGAGCTGTCTTTTTAAAGATACCTTTAAAAATTTTTTTTTAAATGTCTTTTAGCATCTTTTTAGAGGACTCAGGAATTAACACTAGGCTCAACAGTTAGGGATTGTCTCTCTCAAGGGAGTTCTTGTCTCCAGGGAAGAGAATTTTTAATTCAGTATTGTTATGACTGTGGTAGTGACTAAAACAATTTTCAAATGCTTTATAATAAATCTATTCTTAGTTTGGGCTTCTTTATACCTATCATTGCAGATAAGGTATGGTCACTCACTTGCTTTTTTCTAAGGCGTCAGCATGTTATACTGCATAATACCCAATTCTTAAATAGAAATTATTATCCTTTGTGAGGCAGATGAAATATCTGCAAAGAGATTTCCAGTGTGTTTTGGGCATAAAATTATTATTTGTGGGGGACCAGCCTGGTGGCATAGTGGTCAAGTCCACACACTTGGCTTCAGCAGTGTGGGGTTCACGGGTTTGGATCCTGGGCGTGGACCTACACACTGCTCATCAAGCCATGCTGTGGTGGCATCCCACATACAAACTAGAGGAAGACTGACATGGATGTTAGCTCAGGGTCAATCTTCCTCAAAAAAAAAAAAAATCTGAAAAAATTATTTGTGGAAAGCAACCCTATCTAAAATAAGTGAGAAACATGTGTGTGGAAGTAACTTATGTGTCTATAAATATTTTAAGTTGTCTCATATATTTAAAAAAGCAAAAATTAAGATCATGATACAAATATCTTCTAAACAAATTTATTATTTATTTAACCTAAGAATCTTCCTTGCACTATCAAATTATGGCTTTCTAAATCAAAACATTTCATTTAACATGAATGAAACGATGTTTTAAATCTAAAACTGAATAATCATTTTAAGTATTAGCCAGGGATACAGTTCACTTTATGGTTCCCAGAAATTAGCCACATCAGCTCTTCTTAGAACCAGGAATTATTTGTTATTACAGCTGCATATTAAGACAGAAAATATTATGTCTATGCTGCCTTGACAGTGTCTCTGGATTTATATTGTTTTTAATAAAAATGATTACAAAATACTCTTCACACATATTCCTCAACTGAAGAATTTTTCTACAAATAGAGGTAAGTGGAAAAAATTCTAAAACAATTTTTAATGAAAATATACACACACACACCTTAGAACTATTTGATGAATGCAATTTTAAATCATCATCATTCACGCTTGAAAGGGAAGTGGTGGTTGCTACCTGTTACCATAACTGTTTTTCTATAAACTTGCTGGTTTGATACGGAGGCCTCTGGAAGGCACGAGAACCAACAGAAAAATCTATTCCCAAATTCCATCTGCCTCAAGGATATTGTAATCTTTGAGATAAAAAACCTTTCATCTTGTTTATCTACCATATTTTACACTAAACAAAATTTCCTGCTATCCCATTTCATTGTATAATTTAACCAAAATCTCTTAAGGGAAAATAAAGTCAACTAAAGCATTTTTCCACTGGGAGTAGGGTGGAGAGAAACACATTTCATAATTATCATATCTTTCACGTTTTCTTTCCTAGTTAGGGATGATAACATTTTGAATATCTGACCTGTCAACTCCATCCACATGTTTTCTGCCCTGGACTTAGGAGTCACAGTTTTCAGAAAAATAATACAAATGCAATATTAAATACTCTTCTTATCTGGATCTATATCTGTTTTCTAAATCCGTCCTTTCTTGCACATACCTGTATTTCCTTAAACATGAAGACACCCCACATTGCAGCTATAAATCCGGGACCCTTAAATAAAAATAAGAACTTGAATTAAATTGGTTATGACTATACTCTGAAAATATAGCAAATTGAACAGCTGACTATGTACTTAAACAACTTTCTATCATAAACACAATATAACAATATCGTCAGGGAAAACGATTCATAATCTCAACCCTAACTCAACATTAAGTTAAATTAAGTAGCATTAGGTAAAAAACAAAGAATTTTTTTATGTAATGTTTTCATTTTTATTATAATATTTTGGGCCATATAATGCTTTTCTTTAGTATAATCTATTTATAATAAAATATTTTAATAAGCAGTTTTTTTTTCTAGTGAACTAGTCCCTTAGGATACTAGAAATGGGAGTAATAGGAAAAGTTGCAAATTTATAACTTTCTTTGGCATGAGATAATGTCATAACTGAAGAAATTTTAGTGTGTACTTTTGGCCCTGACAAATAATGTACATACAGAAGTAGCATGTACTTAAAAAGTTTTTTTTAGCTGATACTACTGCACAGGAATCAACTATGTGTAACATTAAACTCTAGTGAATGTTGAAGGTAGTATTATGGGAAGATAGAAAAACCATGTAAGGAAAAATAAACAATGGGTTAGTGGCAAGAGACAAAGGCAGCAATGAAATAATACAGGACACAGGAAATGAGGAGAAATAAGACAGAAAAAAAGGATGGTTCTGCAGTTTGAAAACTTGAAGCTATTGAAGTTTGTTAATTTTTTTAGCTGAGAAGGGAAAAATCTGGCATTTGGATTAATCGTAGTCTTTGTGGAGAAGGTGTATTGTATCAGCATTTTTATGATTCCTTTTCAAGTCCTGCACAAACTCTGGAAGAGTTCAAATAATTCCAACATGTGTTTTCCCCCTCCACTTCTCCAAGTGTCTAAAAGGCTGGGTCAACAGTTTGACTCCAATCCCGGTATGTAAGCGAAGTGATAAAAATACATTACTCTCTGTTTATCAGCATCTGGAAAAGTCAGTATCAAAAGAGCCAGAGAAATAGGTCAAAGGAACTGTCTTTTATCAACGACGTAAGGTCCTAAGCTTCCAAATTCAAACCAAACAAGAAGCGTCTGGGTCCTCTAGGCAATTCTGTACTAACTTTGGGCAGGACAGGTGGAAACAATAGAAGAGAGGATAAAATATTAATGTTATCATGCCAATTGCTCAAGAATTTTATCCTCTTTAATCTGGAAATTTATTTCTCTTCAAAGAACACAGTAGAAAACAATATCAAAAGGTATCACTGACCATTGAGCCTCTTTGGCTGATGATCTTCTAAATATTAGTTTAGACATGGCCTAAGGGTTATTGTCAGGAGTGATGGGGTCGTAGGAAATGGTGCTTTGCTAAAAGTAATGCAAGCGTAAGTCAAAGTGTATGCAGATTCTTTGACTCAGGCAAAGGAGAGCCAAAGAGGAGGGACATTTTAGATAACAGACACAACTGTTGTGGCAATTGGGATTGTATATTTTCCTCTTGTAAATTAATATAAATTACACATTTGTAAATCAGCCTTTGAGAACAAGGTGAGCTTGAGCCATCTTGAGAAGCTGAACCTTCTGGATAAGCTGATTCAGCTTTGAGACTCATCAGGGCAGACCTGGAGCAGAGGTAACAAGCCCTTTCTCCTGCTACATGGGTTTTTGTTTTTTCTTTTGTTCCTTTTTTTTGCTTGTTTTTTAATTGATTATTTGCCAATAAACAATATAGATGCTGCTTTCAAGGAACTCATAGTCTAGTCTCTAATGGATATGTAACAATGGAAATATACATACCTGTGGAGCACAGCACTGCTGGGATTTGAAATGTACTCTTTTGAGAAAATCAGATTGACCATATTCATAACTGTTAAAGCTAGGGGATGGGTATGTATAAAATTTTCCATTAAAAAAAGTTAAAGTTAAAAAATCTAGCTCTATAAAGAAAATAAAGAAGAATATAAGATCCTTGAGGATAGGGACTAAGTCTTTTCTGCATGTGGATAATGTTGTCCTTGACCAGAGTAACAAAATGGAAACCAAGCAAGAACCTTGTAGCAATAAAGATAAAGCAATAAAGGGAATGCCCTCACCTCCCCGAAATACCTGTGCCTCCCAGGTAACAATCCCCAAGCACTAGAGGAAGCTACACCTGGTGCGTGAGAAGACTTTGCTTATATCATGGTGGTTCGAGAATAATCCTTCCAATGGGCAAGTCTCCAAAACCACAGTGACCATTCTCACCACCCTCAGCCCACATTCCACCTACCTTAGCAATTTATTTCCACTGAATTAGGCTTGAATGTTTTGTCTTAAGTCTTTACCATAACTTAATACAAAAAACAGTGGTAGGAAAACTGTATCTCTGTCTATAATAAAATTTTTGTGAAGAATATTATTTATTGTTGTTCAATGTCCCCTGTAAAAGGCTCCATATGGTAAATTCTATTAAGAATTTAGTGCTAGAAAATAATTGATATTTTCTGAGGAAATAATGTTACTCATTAAAAAGAATTAGCTACCGCATTGTATTACCCCCTTTTGTATGCACAAAGCAAAACTTAATGTTTAATCACCAAACTAAGCTTGGTGCTTTTCGCTTCCTTTCACATTTTTATCCTAGCTTTGATTTTCTATTTGTGTTTCTATTTCTATTTATTTGTCTTGTGTGACTTAATTCTATCTGTGTATCTTATATAAAATTGCTCCAAGCCCTTTTTGGACAACCCACATTTGTTCAAGAACATAACTTGATTAAAAGACGAAATCACTAACATGACAAAGTTTCAATTTGATGGGATTAATGAGTTGATCTATTTTAATAAACATTATTCCTCCTTGTGCAGTGGGATATTGCTGTCAAACAACATTTGCATCTCTAGTTGAGGAGCATATCATGCTGCAAACTTTTCTCTACAAATGTACTTTTAAGCATTTAACTGGTAAGCATTATACCTCATGGTCCATTATATTTCCTGGTGTTATATAGTGACTCCTAGCATTAAATATACTTGAAATGATGAGAAACAAACCCTTTTTGGAAAGAATTTGGGTTCTTTGCCATTCCAGTGACAAGGACTTAAACCTAAAAAACTTCCTTATAACTTGCCTGATTTTGATACCAATTTCCCTCAGCAGAGATCAAGAACGTCAAAACGTGGGCTCTTTAAATTTAAAAAACCCTTTATTATTTGAATTTAGTTGTTCTTTAAAGTGAACTATTTTACGAACACAATAGAACTGTCAAAAATATACTGTTTGAAATCCAGAATTTATATTAAAATTTAAGGATGTTTTAAATTTTTACGCAATGTGTTTTAGACTAGACAACGTGCTTTTAAGAAGTTTTCTAGGTTTGCACGGGTGTGGTGCTAAAATGTTTTAGGCAAGTTTTGTTGATGATGATGACGGTTTAGGAAGCAGGGGATGCAGGTGAACGACCTAAGGTGTCTAAGTAGACACAGGAGCCCACCATTAAAGCAACTAATTCCCGTGTGGGTGTCAGTCCCAGTGCCAGAATGAACTCGAAACAAACTCTAAATTGGATTCTGTACTGATGGCACAAGGCAGCACTGTGCACTGGAAACTCTGTACTCAGAAGCCTTGAGAGTTCCACTGGCTGTGTCACTTCAGACAGCGCTCTCAGCCATTGCCTCAATTTCTCATCTTCAAAATGGGGACAATCCTATCAATTCTTGTCCTGCCTAAATCAAAGAAAACATTTTTGCTTTTCTCTTACCTAACTATGTGCTAATAAATGGCACCTAAAAAATCAGATGAAGCAAACTGTATTATGTATGCTACAATAGACGACATCATCCAGAGACAATACTTTGCTTTAGCACTTTCTGAAAGCCTTCCTTAAAAATACTGAAGTACCGGGGCTGGCCCAGTGACAGAGGGGTTGTTTGCACACTCTGCTTCGGTGGCCCTGGGGTTCACGGGTTCATATCCAGGCGTGGACCCACACAGTGCTCATCAAGCCATGCTATGGTGGCATCCCACATAAAAAGAGGAAAATTGGCACAGATGGTAGCTCAGGGCCAATCTTCCTTAACAAAAAGGAAAAACTACTTAAATACCATATGAGGAGAAGGCTGAAGTACTTTCTGTCTCACAAAGTTGTCATGAGATTCAAGTGTGATAATATACAAAATAGCATTTTTATATTTATAAACTGTTATATAGAGATGAATATTGTTATAAATAACAAATTATAATGTATCCAAATCGACATTAGACAAAATGGCCAAACAAAAACTGCAAGGATATTAAAGATTAACCAACCTGGTAAAATGAGGTTAGCAATGTTCCCTTAGCAATCAAGGACATAAGATTAGAGGGCATCAGTTTATCTACATGAATCTATTATATTAATTGTATTCCTTAAAAAATCAAACTCTATGACGGTCTGTAGTGATCTGCTAAGAACGCTTCAGAAAAATTATATTGACATTTGGAAAATAAAAATTTGGAAAAATACTCGAGCTACTTACAGCAGTGATTATCGGGAAACTGACCACAGCACTGAGAGAGTGGTTAGCTATGAACCAACAGCAGGTGGCTGCTGCCCAGAGGACCCCTGACACGAATCCTGAAACACACACAGACACCCCACATTTACAAACCACGTGCCTCTCCTGAAAAGGTACACTCTAGGTAGAGCAGGAATATTCAAGGGCACATATTAACGCCTTCCTATCAATACTGTTGGCCAACATGCATTTTTGAGCTGTGTTTTATGACCATTTTGGAAACCACATGATTTCTCTGATCTTGACTGCTGTGGGTATAATTATTAATCCTTTCACTTTACTGACAGTAAATAAAGTACCCAAAGTAGTAATTGAGGCAAAGATTGGATAGTAGAGAGGGGCTTAGGGAAGACACACGATCTGAACATGCTCTGCAAACACCATTTACTCTAAATCATGAACACATAAAAATGTGTAAATTCAGAACGATGCTTATAGCTAAGGAAAAAAAAACTCCCAGAATTTGAATGAAAATACTAGCTAAAATTGTCAGGATACTTTAGTTAGGCATTGAGTAAATCTTCTACCGTTTTCTATACTGGTATAGCGGCACACTTTGGCTTAAATGAATCAGGCACTCAGAATGAACCTCTGACATATGCTTTATTTTGTTCTTTAAAAAATTTTACTTGTGGACCTATCTCCAAATTGACTTATAGCAAACTCATAAGTGAGAAATTAAATATATATTTTTACCATTAATGCCTAATGGATTAAGTCCAAAAGTGTGTGCATTTAACATATACGTGTTTTGAACTCTAAACAATTTCTCCTTACTTTTTGGAGAAAGTGTTTGTTTTCCCAAGTGACTGCAGATTCCTATTTGTTGATACTTTTTCTTTTTTTCAATAGAGTCCCAGGACTCTGACTTTTAATATCAATCCTTAGATAGTGAAGAAGAAATAATAAAGGCTGATGGTCAATAGACAAGATGTTTTGATACAGGAAATGATCTTAGATTCATCAATCGAGTTTTAGCTTCTGTAATAATGACCGGCATTTCATATCTAGTTTCATGCATTTTAAATCCTTCATATTTGGTGGCAAACTGGGCCAAAGTAATTCAGAGAATGAACACACACACAGGTACACACACACACATACTAAGGACGGCTTGGCTTCCAGAAAACTATTATTCAAGCTAAAGGAGTAGAGAATGATACTTCCAAGGAGTAAGAAGATTTTCTGTAGTACAGATTCTTACCTGGCAAGACTGCTTTAGGATATAGTTTAGGATTATTTTTCATGGCTATACTGTAGGCCAGAAAGTAGACCGTGCTTGTAAGAAAGATGCCGCTGAAGTGTGCAAAAACATAGTCTAAATCTGAAAACACAGATTATAAAATTCTCAAGTGTATTATTTTAATCATTTCAAATATATTTAAAGTTCTAAAAATAAACTTACCAAAATTAACCTCAAAAGTAAAGGAACCATCAATTATATTTTATCATCCTAGTTTTCTATATACTGATTATATAGAATTTTAATTAATAGATTTAAAACCTAGCAATATTAAGCAGCAAATTAGTTACTACAATCAAATCTAAAAGGCTGGTTTTCATGATTATCTTGGAAAACTAAATAAGAAACAATACACATTATGTGAATATGATGTTAATATCTCCTTTTTAAGAATAGGTA
The DNA here is from genome assembly GCF_037783145.1 of Equus przewalskii. NCBI lineage: Eukaryota > Metazoa > Chordata > Mammalia > Perissodactyla > Equidae > Equus > Equus przewalskii. The sequence goes on from NC_091832.1 coordinate 76,046,159, forward strand.
TTCAGACCTAATTTTGCTAATGGTTAAAACAATTGTAGCAAATCTCCAAGTGGGCTGTAGTGGGGAGTGTGTGCGAAAAAATTCGGGGAATGCTGATTTTATATAGCCTACAATCAATCTGGAGACCAGCATCTCTGCTGTAGATGTCAGCTATACAGAAGGATATTCAGAAAATTATTCCAAAGAGGGTTTTTATTCAATTGTTTATTATAAACCTAATTACATGGAGGAGTTAATGAAACATGATGGTGGCCTAAATTCTGAGAAACCCCAACTCTACTGACTATTTAAGCAGACGGTGCTTTGGCCATACACATGGGTTCACTACAGGTTCTTGGCTGGGAAGGCCACATTGGACTCAGGCTTTCTCTCAACTAAAATTTTGACAGAGGTGACTGGCCAGGTTAAGGGAGGAAAGCTTGATGATCAAAGAGTTTGTCTATTCTTCTGAAATCTTAAATCCTACTTCTGAATCTCATAAGAGCAACACATTCCTCTATGGACCACCACAAAAGGCAGCATAACATAGTGGTTAAAAGCACAGACCACCTGGGTGCGAATCCTCAACCCACTACTTGCTAACTTTGAGACATAGTTCAATTATCTAATCTCTCTCTGCCTTAATTTGCTGAATTGCAAAAAAAGGATAATAATGGTATCCAGCTAGTAAGGTTGCTACGAGAGGCAACTGAGTCAGGACTGTAACGTGGTTAGAATGGTGCCTAGCACAGGCCATGTACCACTTAGGTTTTGTTAAATAAATGAAATAAAAAATTATGCCCCCCCTCCTCAGTATTATTCTTGAATTGACATAAAGTGTGTTCCTATGAGGCTGCATTTGAGTTGTCATGAGAAATATCCCTAAGCACTGATTGTCCTATTCATGTTAAGAGATTGTCGAGGACATTGTTTATTATGTCCTAGTACCAAGAACAACTGTACCCTTGAACAATTAGTTGTTTTCATCTGGAGTTCGCTGAATTGTGGGACTGATCTGATTCCCCTAGTGGCTATAAGAAATCTCAGAGCCGAATTTATGGCTAGTTTCTAGCAAGTGGTGCAATTTTTAGACTCATTCCTGGTTCTGTTTTATTTTTTACTCTTGTTTTTCCTTCTCTTTTAATTTATCCTATGTCATTCTCTTTTTATTAGTTTTTATCTTTTAAAAATGAAAAAAATACAAAAAGTATTTGTATAAAATCTTAAAAAAAAGACAAGTTAATAAAAGGTTTGAGTATTGTTCGTGGGGCTGAATATTAAAAGGAAGAAAGAAACTATGGTATCTACTCAAAGTCTATTCACTCATTTAAAGTTCAGATCCCAGCTTCTTCATCAATCTTTCCCTCGTGACTTTTGCCCTCCAAACTTCTCTTTTATCTGAACATAGATCACATCAATTTTCTGCACCATCCATTATTATCTATGATCTCATTCACTTATCATTTCATTGCTGTAAACCACGTTTGAATATAATCATAGGATCCCCAAGTAGACACTCTTTCATGTCGTCTTGAGCTTGTACTAGGCTATTGCACATAGTGTTGAGTTTATGCCTGAGAGATTAATTCTATCACTAGAAACTGAGATAATTAGAGACCATTATGTTGAGCCTTTCACTGCACTACTCTGTGCTTGAAAAATAATATTTGTTGACTGAATAGGCTATACTTTGAGCTTTAGGAGGGCTATACTTTGACCTTTTTCTTGATTTTAAAGTACAATGTACTGCACTTTAGCTTTTTTTTAGAAGAAGAGAAGAACACATATTTTCCCAGAGATGATCTTAACTGGAAAATAATCTCTAAATCTTACTATAAAGCCAGAAACCATGTTTTAAGATCCAAGTAGCAGAGCTGAATCCTGACTAAAGTTGATTATATTTGTATGTTAAAGATCATGTGAAAATATTGAAACACTCCTTTATTACTTTTAGTCTTCTGTGACTTTCTAATTCACCACTTACAAGGAAAAGTAAGATCAAATCTATGCACCAATATTTACTACAGTCACATTCTTTTTATATTCTTAAGTAGAAACACAAGTATCGAGTTTATTTAGAAATAACTTTTTACTCTCACCATACTGGCTTGCTCCTGCATATATACTGTCATTTCTTTTGCTGTGGTCCTTGATATAAATGATTGGCACAAACGTTGATCCATAGAGTATTCCAGATATCACTGCAAGACTGCAGCCCCTTAAAAAACAAATAAATCACTATTAATCTTGGTCCAAAGCAATATTTCTGACAAACACACAGATGCAGTGATAATGAAAGCATGCTTCCAAATGTAAATCACAAGCAATTATGCAGATATCACCCATCCATCTCAAGCTCTGTGACTGGCAGAAGTTAAAGAAACATCCTGCAGGGTCAAAGTGGTGTCAGGACTAAGAGTGAAACTTCAGTCCTCCACTGTCTAATTTTGGAAGTACATGATTTACAGAAGTTATAATGGATTAAGATTATAAATAGTCATTAGATAGATGAGAAAACTGCCATCATATTATACAGTCTACATAAATAAACTTGGCTCTCTAATTAAATTATCAAGTATTTATGGACTGACACTATGCCCTATGCCTCTTTTTAAAACACTATCATATCTAGCACAGGGCTAGGGGAGAGCAAGCACTAGACACATGTTTGTTCAAAACAGCTCTTGAGATCCATAGACTAACCTATGTCTTAGTTGATGGTGGCATGGTCAAGAGGAAGTGCTGATTTAATAAAATCATCTGTACATTTCAGGGAAAACATTACTCTTTGTAAGAAGAAAATATTTCAGGGGCTGGCCCAGTGGCATAAGGTTAAGTTTGTGTGCTCGGCTTCAGCAGCCTGGGGTTCACAGGTTCAGATCCCCGGTGCAAATCTACACACCACTCATCAAGCCACACTGTGGCAGCATCTCACATACAAAATAGAGGCAGATTGGCAAAGATGTCAGCTCAGTGACAATCCTCCTCAAGCAAAAAGAGGAAGATTAGTAACAGATGTTAGCTCAGGGCCAATCCTCACCAAAACAAGACAGAGAGAGAGAGAAAACATTTCATTTTAAGCACTTGGAGGCAAGTTGACTCCTCGGACTTGGGCCATATCTGTACGAAGCACAAGTATTTCCAACGATTTTGGGGGGAGGTAATCAATATTTTGGAACTTAATACAAAGGATAATGGATGAAACAGGAAAGAGTTTTAGGGAAAAACCACTCCCTAACAAGCTTACAAACAAATCCTTAAAGTCTATTTTAATAGTGCTTTAAGGAATATGACACTGTAGGAACTCCCAGGGCCAACTTGGCAATGAGCTCTATTCACACTGAAAACCCCTGTGTCATGGTGAAGCCTAGACTTCACGGTCCTGGAGGATTATCCCAAACACAGACCAGACTAATAGTCCAGGCCCAGCTAACAGACAACTAAAAATGTTTTTAACAAACATTCCCTTAACAAAGGAGATGCTTTGTGAAAAAAGGTTTTGTTTGAGGCAAGCTACATACTATTACATATTTTCATATTTCTTTGCCAGTTCAAAAAAATGTGCCGCCACACCCTAAAATATAGCTGATAATAAAAAAAGCTGATGTTGAGCTTAACTCTCCCTGTCTTTATGAAGCCGGTTGGGGGGTGGGGGGGAGGGTGGATAGGACCTACATGGAGACAAAATATTCTACTATATTTGACAATGAATATCTTTGGATTATAAAATTGTCTAACACACTAGTGGAGGGATTTCCAGTGGAGGGTGGGCATCCTGGACGGGCCTCACTGACAGCATGTTGGTCCCCATACTCTGTGGTCTATACTACTTCTTTTACTTTAGGCACAAAATTCCTGAAAAATGAGATTGCTTTTGTCAGCTACTTATTGGCTAGAGATAGTGCAGTGGCTTAGCAATTCCTTAAAGCACTGAGACCAGGGATCCTGTGCCTAAAAATTCAGCAGGGGACAAGAAAGTCTCTCCATCATGGAGCTAAGGAAGTCAAGCTTGGGTTACCATTTTCTTCTGGAACTCAGACGAGTATCACCTGACGCTGGCAGTCCTTGCTTTAACCAAATATGAAAGAGAACAACAGAAGCTCTTCTTACACTATGCGCTGTTGCAGTGTAGAAAGCTTATCCACCCAGGAGTAATCGCGGCTGGGATCTTGAGCCCTGTTGATCGCCTGTTGAAAACATTGGCACAAACCAAAACAAAACAGCATTCGATTGATAACCGCACTGGGGACAAGAAGATTTTCAGTGTTTTCCTTTTCTCTCTCAAACCTACTTTAAACTATGAACATGTTCTACTCGGCATTCTGATTCTGTGGCCGTCTCTAGACTCAAAGGTTTCTGATTCTGTTCCTCTTTCATTCAGAACGGTTTGCAGTTGGCAACTTCTCTCTTTAAATTTTTTCACAGTTTAATATATGGCTATTTTGACACACCTACCCAAACTAGCAAAGTTATTAACATGCGTTTCATTTGCATATTTTAATAATCTGTAGAGAAATTAGAACCAAGGAAAACTCAGACTCTTCTACCATGGAATGCCTAAGATCAATAGGCATTTTTTATTCAGATTTTTTTTTTACTGAATTAGTTAAACATTTCCAGTCATGTTTCAAGATTAGGCTAGTATTCTGAGTCAGAAAAAATTATGTGCAAATTCATAACATTTCTACTGTTAAATGTAATCATCTCTATCATCTTTGTCTCTTAGCTGAAGTTTCCTTGATGCTATACTCTCACTGCTTTTGTAAGAAATAAGAAACTAGGTTTGAATTCTTTGTCATGTGCTAAGTCCAGTTTTCCTTTGGCAATAATGCTTTCTTTTACGATGGGGAACTCAGGATGTATGGTTCATACTAACCAATCATGTTGTTTGTGTATCTTTACACTTAGTTTGTGTATATCATTTCATCTTGCCTAGAAAAATCTAAGACAGTTGGCCTACTATGTACGTTTTACAAAGCTGCATTTATTTTAGTTTCTTTTTTTGTCCCTTTGTGTGAAGGGTAATTGGTTAGGAGGTATCTGGATCCAGACAGCTTCTCCCAGTCTCAATTCCTCCATTCTCTCTGAAACATTTCCCTGATTAGAGATGCCTATGGATTAATAAATCTCTTTTCTCTTACACTTGAGCTAATTATTATTTAACTTTGGTGTCAATTTAATGTTTCAGCCACCATAATTGATAAGAGTCTTGATAAGGGAAGAAGGAAGGGAAAAGAAAAAATTAATTTTGAAGTAAGGATCGAGGCAATACCTCCCAGGGAGGCAAACACCTCAGTGGGGGTGTGGGATGCTGGATTCAGAGGGCAGCTAGGGTCACTTGGCCCATGGCAAGTAGAAGAGAGACTTAAAATAGGAAGGAGTAGACTCTGGGCTCATGGCCATGGGGGTTTGCCCTGAAACCACTTTAGTATTTGTAGCCACTGGCCCTTGTGCTCTCTCCAGATCTCTTTTAAAGGTTGTCCCTATTTAATCTAGATTTGCCATTCCAGACTAATTTAGGGTCTTCAAGGTCAAAACAGTGACTCCCTACATATTTCCTGTCTTTACCTTTGAGAAGAACAGGATATAGCAGAAAAGAGAAATAGGAAGAAATTCAAGTGCAATTCCTACTTCATTTGACTTGATTTACCCTTTCACTGGCTTCCTTTGATCTATTCCCTGCTCTCTCTGGGCCTACTTTAAAACCTCCTTCCTCCTCCTTTCCAAAGTAACTTTCATACTTCTCTTCAGTATTTGGGGTTCCCCTACTGTAGAAATCCTAAGTCATTCCAAAATATGGCTCGTATGCATCTCCTAGCAGGGATCTACTGTTAGGAAAAATAAATAGACCTTCCCATTTGCTGAGAAACTTAACTTTGGAAGCATTGATTGACTGCTACCTAGACCCAGCCATAATAAATATGCTAAGATATTTCAGATGGTCCTGACTGAAAACAAAAACAACAAAAACACCACCTTCCCATCTGTTTCAAATCTATGCATTTTCCTTTTATGTTAATTTTATGTTTTAAAGCAAGCTGTCTCTCAAACGATACTCACATGCTCCGTTATTAATGGTGTGGTGTCCACAGAACACGTGTTATTTGGTATTTCACTTTTGATGAACAAAAATATGAAAGCACTGTAAAGAAAATAAATTTTAGTGATATTTATCATAACCCTGGTTCATATAAAGTTGCCTGAATTTTAAGAGAAAATGCAGCTTCAATCAAGCCCTAACGATAGGATGATTTCTTACAAACTGCCTCGTCAGTGGTCCTGCCATTTCTCCAGGACTGCCACTCTCATTGATGTCTCTCATTGTGCTTAATTGCAACAGTTAAAGCCAAACTCATAAGCTTTCCCCCCAAAACAGATCTTTCTCCTGATTTTCTTTTTTCAGTCAATGACCCCATCTTTCTTTTTATTCCTGCTTAGCCCTGAAATCACATGGTTAAAAAAATACAAACAAAAACTACATTGAAATAGTATTTCTCACCCATTATATTGACAAAACCCCAAAAGTTTAAGAAAATTCGCAGCTGGACAAACTATAGGGGACATGCATCACTTATGTGAGTGCAGAACTGTATGACCCCCATGGAGGAGACTCTGGGGCCATCTACTGAAGCCACAGATGTGTCTACTCTTGACCTTACCAACCCTGCTCCATGCCCTATAACACAGGTACAACCACATTCAGGAGAGATGACCTTCACAGTCACACAATGGAATATTATACAGTTGTAAAAAAGGAATAAGGATGCCTTCCGTGCTCACATATGGAAAGATCTCCAGAGTATATTTTAAGGATAAAAACACACACGCAGAAGCCTAATGACTTTTCCCCCTTTAACGTCTCTTTCATAAGGCACTGTCTATTCATGTCCAGTGTCTTTGTAACAAATGCCTCACTTACCATTGACTTTTGAACCATGCAAATATGTTAAAATGTGCTAAAATATTAAATGAATGACTTTGGTATACATTTGACATTCCTTTTTTAATACTTTTGCATGGTTTGAAAGTTAAAACAATCTAAGAAGTTTTCAAAGTATACACAAGGCTGAAATAATGTAGGTAGCTAAGTGCAGAATAGTGCATATGATATGCTATCTTTTGTATAAAAATTTAAAATTTCCTAATTAGCTTCCTTAGTTTAGTCTCCTATTTGCTTTAAAAACTTGAATGGCTCCATATTCCCTTCCACAGGAAATTTAACTTTTCTTTTTGATTTGTACTGCTCTCTGCATTATGATCCACCCAACCTATCTCAACATAATTCCCCTCATGGACTTTTCTTTCTGACTAGTCCCTGCTCCGAGCTCTCCTCCTTTCCCAAACTTTCACAACCGCCTGCTCTCGCTTATGTTTCTTCCTTAGCTGGACACACTATGTACTCTCCTCTTCTTACTCCAACTAAAGAAGAGTTGAAGGGCTGAATGTGAGAAGAGAAGTTTCCCCCAGGCCAGTCCCCACCGAGTCTTCTCCTTCTCTGAATTTCCACAGCACTGAGAACAGTCATCACAACATCCAAACCATCTGCCACAAGTCCATGTAATCTTTTTTCTCTAAAGATTTTCTAATTCAATAGAAGATAGGACCCACATCCTATATCTCCTTCAAGGTCCTCTAGGTACTTAAGGCTCAGTAAAATTGAATGCATAAAACCTAATTACACTTGTATATCTTAATTAGTTAAATATGTGTGCATGTGCGTGCTTATATACATGTTAATTTGCAAAGCTAATATTAGAACCGCAATTGCATTTTCTTCTCAAAGTTACAATGAAAACTCTCTACTTTATGTAGACCAGTGTGTTTTTCTAATAATACAGGGTGACATGTCAGAAATATCTGAAGGATACAGATAAAGTCCTTGAGTGTTTCTTCAAATAACTGTATAACCCTCCAACAAATCATTTAACTTCTCTGAGCCTCAACTTTTTTCATCTAGAAACATTGGAACATACCCACTTTACAGAGTTGTGACGAGAATAAATAATAACGCATACAAAATTCTCAGTGTACTTTTTAGCACATAGTCAAGTCTCAAAGCATGTTAGTAAACAGAGAGCTTTCACTACAAATTGGATGGGAGAGGGGGTGCTGAGTATGAGAAAGAAATCAGGACTAAGAAATCAGTGGTTGCGAGCCGTGTGACTAGTGCTAATCACAAAACAGGTAAGTCAGAAAGAATCTCAGCTCAACAGGTCAAGAGGGGATGTGGGAGCACTAAGTTATGACAAGGTAATGAATGGGATTTATGCCATGTATGTGAACACAAAACCAAAGAGATCACAAGGTCTTTGGGCTACAGACTTAAGGAATTTGGTACAGTGTGTCAAACACAAAGTTCCATGAAGTCTATGAATATTGTCAAAAGCATAGGAAACTTAAAAAAAAAAAATCAATGTTATACCCATGGATGCTTCTGGACATTTTCAACCTATCCAGTTTTGCTAGATCTGCAACCCTAGACATCTTACTATTAGTAAAATTCGTGTGTGTGTGTTTACACTGACAATTGAACTCAACAAGCATTTACTGAGCATCTGTTGTGTGTCAAGTACTGTGTAGCAAAGTCTGATGGGGATGGTGGGAGGGATGGTGTATAAAGAAAATAATGGACCTTGGCCTTCAGGTTCTCATAGTTCAAGGATAAAGAGCATGGTATGAATAATACAAAACTGACCAAGAGACCCTGAGAATTTCGATAATAGAAGAAGTACAAAATGCAATGGAAATTTAGGGGCAACTCACTCTAATTACAAAGAAGGAAATCAAGAAAAAAATCACATAGGATAGAAAATCTCAACTGATATTTAAGAATGGCCAAGGAGGCTGAGGAAAGGGCCTTTTGAGCTGAGGGAAGTGTCTGGGGCATGGTGTGATGAATTGACAACACAAAGAGAAAGATATATTAGGAAGAAGGGCTCAATCTGTAACCGTGGAGGACATGCCAGATTAAGGAGACAGATTTATTCTGAATCCGATGGGAAGCCTTCAGAAGTTCTTACACAAAAGAGTGATGATGTGATTTGATAGCAGATAGAAGTAAGTCATACTAGCAAAAGGAAAGAATGGAACTGGGGAAATTAGATGTGAGATTTTTACAATCATATACAGGTGGGTAGGTAGTGAGGGACCGAAGGAAAAGAGAAGAAGAACTTGTGAAAGATTCAGCAAGAATTTTACAGGATTAAATATAGGTGGGGCATAAAAAGAAAAAAATTCAAGATGACTGAGGTTTTGAACTTGAATGACTGTGGCTAATACCTTCTATGGAGAGAAGAATCCCAGGAAGGGGAACCAATTTGCAAGGAAGGGTAAAATAGGAAAAGGAACTCTGACTGGGAAGTGTTGAAGGCAGCGAGGAAGAAACTAACAGTCTAGCGTTTGTGGAGAGCTGACCTTGTGCCTGACCCAGCAGGGTCCCTTTCCACATGTCATCTCACCTCAGATTGAATAGTGTGTACATATACAGCGATGTCTAACCTGGTCGGTAGTTAGAAGTATGGACTGTGGCTCTGAAGCAAGGTAATGGCTAGAAACAAAGATTTGGGTTTCCTCATAACACAACTCGCCAGAGAAAGAAGGTGAAGTGAGAAGAGAAAGCAATGGAGAGCAGACTCAAGGATAATCCAGAGCGTGTTTCTTAACTGCAAAGGAAATCTGCCTTTTTATGAACTCCAACTCCTGGATCTTCATTAGAGCACATTTAAGAGAGTGTCTTGGACAGTGTTTCATGGTGTCAGTTCCACTCCCACCCTTATAAATTCTCTTCTGAACCATGGGGCCTAGAAGACTGAAAACTAAGTTTTCCCAAACTGTAGTGGCAGCTAGGTTTTCTCAATGGGAGGCATAAGATGAAAACGTGGGAGGAGCCATTGCATTTTGGTGGCGGCTCCCATAGTTTCATCAGCAGGGTAGCTCAGGACAGTGCCGGTGGGTATGGGGCTCCGGGGCTTTGGGTGCTGACCCCTTCCTCCTTTTGCTTCCCTGGCCCTCATAAGACTTTCATAAACAATTTCCTGCGTTAAACCCTCTGCTGTTTAAAATACCTAGAGTGGTTTTGGTTGTAGATACTGACTGATGCTTCCCTTAGATATCACATCAGGAAAATGTAAGGCTAGAAATGACCTAACCAATCTTTTAAAAACTGAACTGTACAGAGGATAGGGGCAATAATTTCAATTTTGAAAAGAAAAGCAACTTCCTAAAACAATATAACCATAGTCCAAGTTTCCTTATACTGACCATGAAACTCCAAGCTTATTCATGAATGCCCTTCAGAACAAATGGATTTAACTGAGTTAAAACAATGAAATGAAAGGTTCCAGAAATTCCTCTCCGTAAAGAAACATACAAGGGAGCTGGGTGCACTATAGGAAGAGATCATTGCATTTCCCCACCAAAGACCAAGCTCCAAACAAGCTGCACGATTCTGCAGTGCACTGACCAGGTCACCATAGAGTCGGACAACACAAAACCGACAGGGGAAACAGTAATTGAACATGAAATAGTTATGATTAAAAATGATTATCATAATGAAAATACGCAACATATAGAGCATTAGCCGTGTGCCTAGCACTATACAAAGCACTTAACATATTTTATTTCCCTTAATCCTCAAAATATCTTATGAGGCTGGTATAATTATTATTCCTACTTTATGCCCAGATGAAGAAACCCAAGCTTGGAGAAATTAAGTGATTTTCCTGGGGTCACACAGGTAAAAGTGGTAGAACATAAATAATTTGCAATTTTAGAGAATGTAACTTTCTAAAGAAAGGAGATACATGAAGAAAAACAATGCCTGATTGACTGGGTAAATTGGCCTTAAATTACAATTAAGTGAAAACTAAGGCATGCCACATTACAATTTTTGGGTGTAAAGAAATTGTGTTTGAGTGAGCTATTCAAAGCTAGAATGCTGTGTGAATTGTATAAAATACATAAAATTGCCTCTAACCAAAAATGTCAGGAATCTGCTATTTTAGAACAATCTATGTTATTTCTTCTCCAGTTGGCCTGGAACCACTCTCTATGGCAACATTTCAATGACAAAGAGATTGTTCATGAATGTGGCTGGGGAAAAGCCATCATTGCAGGACGAAGAGAAATATAGTGCTCTTTCCCTGAGGAATAAAAAAGTACTAAAATCTTTGCAGGCAGCGCTATCCATTATGTGAAGCACTGACAGGGAATATAAATGTAGTCTAGAGAGGAAAGGGGACTGAATTTAAGGTGACCTAATTCCTGTTAGAGTTTTATTGACCGAACCCTGCTGTACAGAGACTCAAAGTCATTTTCATCCTCATTCATTTAGTGCATACAACTAGGCACAGATAGAACCGAAAACAGGTATTTAAATGAGTGTGTTTTCATAGGTGACGGAGTGGTTATGTAACCTGGTTAAGAAGAGTTGAGTGAGGTGACGGGAAAGTGGAAACTAGGCAGCAAAAAGTAAGTGAATAACAAGAGAGAATCAATGGCTATTCCAGGGGCATCAGGAAGCCAGCGTCACATCTATTTATGTACCATTTTTTAGATTGCAAAATACTTGAATGTGCCGTTTGATTCTAATTTATCAGCCACGTGTGATGATTTTCTAAATATTACAGATAATGAAAGCGAGCTGCAAAGCAGCTGAATGATTTTCCCAGGGTCTCAGAGTTTTTGAGAGCTAAAGCCGGGGTTCCTGACCCCAGAGCTGGCACTTCTTCTCCTCTAAAGCCAAGTCTGTCAATGTAAAGGAGGAATCTGAGGAAAAACCATGTCGATCTTATAAAATTCAGCTTAAAAAACGTAAACACATCAGGATCTTTACAAAGCATTCTAAATGTTGGGAAGAAAAGCTCAATCGTTAGAAACGGCCGCGTACCTTAATACTGAGAGCCCGGCTCCAACGTAATTCAGCAGTGGTTTTGCTACTTCTTCTGCATCCATTCCAAACCAGCCAAACCTGGAAACGGAGAAAGTCCCACCAAAGTGGATACTGTCGAAACTGTGCTCATCACAGTGTTTAAGGACATAACCTCAGGGTCAGATTCCTGAGATGAATCCCAGATCCTTCACTTACTGACTGCGACTTGGATAGATTAACTTTCTTCACTGTGCCTCAATTTCTCATGTTTAAAATTTACCCTACAGGTTTCTTATGAAGCTTAAAGGAGATAGTAGATGCAAAAGTACTTGTGAACGTTCCAGTCTTATTAAGACTAAGGAAGAAGGAAGAAAACATAGATTAAGTGGCAAATTGAATGCTAAAGAGTTGGCTGCAATTTTGTACAGTATTTGAAATAGACTTTTAAATAACTGCTTGGTTAAAGATCCCTATTCTTTGGCCTCACCCTAAATTCCTTTCTTTCATGCCTTGACATCGTAGTGATTGTTACTAACCATCACCGTAAGGAGGCAAGAGAAAAGGAGGCAAGAAGAAAAAGTAAAAGAAAACAGTGCTGGTGGAAAGCAGGGAAGGAGTGGAAAAAGGACAGAAAGGAAAGGATGGGAGGTTAGCTTGTTTTGTTATTACTGAGGTTGTTGTAGTGCTTTGAGTGGGAAGAGGAGCCCAAAAAGTAAGGTAAGAGTAACCGCCTCCCTGCTACTCATTTTCCCAAACTCAGCTTGAATGTTCATCTTCATGCTGATCAAGGGCAGAGCAGTCTAACAGCACTTTCTGTGATGATGCGGCTCTCCGCAGCGGCACTATACGGTAGTGTAGCTTCTAGGCAGATACGGCTATTGAGCACTTGAAATGCGGCTAGCACAACTGAGGAACTGAATGTTTAATTTTATCAATTTTTCATTAATTTAAGTTTAAACATAAATGGCCACATGTGGTTTGCAGCACCCTTATTGGACAGCCCAGCTCTTGAGCTGAGGTGGGCAAACTCTTCCTTAAAGGGCCAGAGAGTAAATATTTTGGGTTCTGTGGGCCAGATGGTCTCTTGCCACTACTCAGCTCAGCCATTATAGTGTAAAAGCAGCCACAGACAATACTTAAATGGATGGGTTTGGCTGTGTTCCAATAATACTTTACTTACAAAAATGGTTGGAAGCTGGGCCATGGTTTGCTGACCCTGACCCCCAGCCTCTAGAGGGAAGAATATGTGCTTTAGAACTAGAAGACCTGAGTTTAAATCCTAGCTTATTAGCTCTGTGACTTGCAGCAAGTTACTCAACCCCTTTCTGTATCGGCGCTCTTGTAAAATAGCGCAAACCTCATATATTTGTGAAAAAGAGATGAGGATGCATATAACATGTCCAACAAATTGTCACATAATAGAAAATGAAAATAAACATCAGTTCCATTCCTCTCTCCCTACTTCCATTCCCTACAGATAATGCTTTACTATATCTTGATCAAATATCTAGATCAGATACTAGAACTTAGGGCAAATAATAATTAGAGGTAGCATATTTTATGCATCTGTCTTACCAGCTGTAATCTCTGTGAGGGTGAGAATCCTATGTTGTTTCTCTCAGCTAGCCCAACCCCCAGCACTTGCCTTACATAGAGTATGAGCATAGAGAATGTTAGTTGAAATTGTTTGCTTTGTGTTACCTTGAGCTTGCCCAGCCAGTTAAGGCATTGAATGATCCCCAGATTAAGATTCCAAGGCCTAAACCAATGGTTTTGATAATTGGGACAGCAGCAATGTTCCCTGTGGATGTCACATACAGAAGCAAGACATTATTTCCAATACAGAGAATACATTTATACGTTAATTTTTATTTTAACTTCAACTGAAGGTTATGGGATTTGGAAAAATTTAGTAAAGCACAATTCCTCACTTTTTAAATAAAATAACCACATTTTTGGGCATTAAACTCATGAGTATGATGGCTAAAAGCACTAGGCTTAGGGCAAAATCCTACAAAGAAAAATGTTGAGTTAGCTCCTTGCCTAAATGCACCAATGCTCTTCATCCTTAGCATAGGTCTCTGTTCTATGACATTTTGCAGAAGCTGTCAATGATAAAATTAGTAGTGACCATCCTCTTAGACTCGAACCAGGGCCAACCACTGGTAGAAGTCTTTGGCCCAATATGACCCCAGACTTTGGTTTTTCATGCTCACTGACTTCCCTTCTAGATTTCCACATTCATGGCCTTGTGCTCTTGAGGGTCACTCAGGGCAAAACCATGATTGTTTTGTATGGTTCTTACTGCCCCAGCAGTCTTACCTCAGTCCTGCAGTCTCCTCTTGAAAAGTTTACTCTCTTGGCTTCCAAGTTGCCTTCATCTCCTGCTTCCCTCCTGTTTCTCTCTTTAGCTCTTTCTCTGGCTGCTCTTTCTCATCATACCTTCTGGATTCAAGTGTCTCCTAAATATTTTCCCTAGAACACATTCCTTCTCTTGCTATATTCTTCTTTGGGCACTTGATACTTGATACTTGGAATTCTCTTTGCTAAAGAGAAGAAAGCTCTCCTGGGGTGCATTTATATTAATAGAAGGAAAGCATTCCTGATTGGCCAAGCAAAGGCATAAATTCTAGTTATGTAATTTCAGGAATTGGTAACGCAAGTGAGGGAAGATTTCTGTTTGCTTTTGTTTTTCTGCCAGTGCTTTTGAAATGAGTTTGCTTACCTTTAAGGAGAAGTCCTAAAAATGCTATTAGTAGAGACTACTATTTAATGAATATTTTCTGAAGAACATGCTAGAGAAAGAAAGGCCAGAACACTTAAACTAGTATATGAGTTATGCTTAAACAGAGAGCAATTGAAACATGTTTGCTATATTAATTTTCTATCAGGAACTAAGATAGAAACTACTGAGAGGAAACAGTCAGGAAATGCACCAAAAACACTTACGGAACATCTGAATAAGAGAAACTAAAGTGTTAATTTCTAGTATCTATGACTAAAGATTATTCAGAATTTGTTTGTGCTATTTCCTTCTATTATGAACCAGAGTTATTTTGATTAAAGTATTAAATGATAAAAGAATAAATCATACCATACATTACCTGTTGCCCATATGCAGCCCCCAACCATCGCAAAAGGCCAAAATTTAGGGCAACGTAGTATCAGATTGACCACCAAGGCAACCAACCATATGGCAGCACAAAGTACCCACTGGAGAAACATTCCTAGAAATAAAAGAAATTGGCGTCAGTTGATTGACATCAGATTACACAAATTGATTTGAGAAAATTAATACTTGGGAATATCAATGCGATGTTATTATAGGAACAGTCACAATTTATTGAATGCCTATATGCCAGGCACTTTGCACATTTACTATAATTCCTACAAAATACTCTCCACCATAACTAATTCTAGTTTAAAGATAGAGAAAATGAATCCGAGATGAAGCAACTTGTCTAAACAGCTAACAGTTCACAGAACTGAAATTTAAACCCAAATTTGGAAATTTGACTATAAAACTTTCTACATACAGTACATTCCTATTTAACATTGTATTTTTTCATCTATTAGACAAATCAAGAATTTTCTACCAAAGAGTATTGGCAAGACCAAGTCTTTATATTTTTATTCAGATGCCACATCTAGTACTATCCCTCACAAAAACATGGCACTAGGAACTTGGGAATAGCGTAACAGTGATTTAAACCTTTGAGGATCATTTATGCACCTTTGGCATAAACACAAACTCATTTACGGCCACCTATAGACCCCATACAGTTAGAGTTGAATGCCTGCGATGAGCCAGACATCACAAACCTGAGGATTAGCCTTCTAGGTCGGGGTTATTCTCCTTTCTATGCTCTGGGAGCCATTTGCTAGTTATCTGAAGATCACATGGTGATGTGGGGAATAGCTGTACCTTTCTGAGCTTCTGTACCACCAAGGGTTTAGGGATTAACAGGACAAAGAAAAAGTCAACATTTGAAGAAATACTAAGGCAGTCATAACTCAATGTAGCACTTCTGACTCTAACTTTGGAAGATTTTTGCCTATTTCTATTCAATCTTATGGTGGAGGAGAGAAAAAAATGGCTGTTAACATCTGAGACAAAAAAGCGGGATCACTGAGATGAAAGGAAACTTCATTTACAAGTTCTTCAT
The DNA here is from genome assembly GCF_037783145.1 of Equus przewalskii. Lineage (NCBI taxonomy): Eukaryota > Metazoa > Chordata > Mammalia > Perissodactyla > Equidae > Equus > Equus przewalskii. Next base: position 76,062,173 of record NC_091832.1, read on the forward strand.
TTTTTTTTTTTTTAAAGATTTTATTTTTTCCTTTTTCTCCCCAAAGCCCCCTGGTACATAGCTGTGCACTCTCCGTTGTGGGTTCTTCTAGTTGTGGCACGTGGGACGCCGCCTCAGCGTGGTCCGATGAGCAGTGCCATGTCCGCGCCCAGGACTCGAACCAACGAAACACTGGGCCGCCTGCAGCGGAGCGCGCGAACCCAACCACTCGGCCACGGGGCCAGCCCCTACAAGTTCTTCATTTTACAAGTGAGAAACTGAGAACAAAACAGCTGGTAAGACTTGCCCAGGATCGCACAGTTGTTGTGAAATAACTTCAAAGCGAAGCCCTCTACCCCTTAGCATGTTTTTTGTTCTTCTTTTAGTAGTTTCCATTCCTGTCTTAACTCAAAAGGAAACAAGAAGAAAGGCTCTGGAGGAAAAAGATTTGTAATCCTATTGTCGAGGTCGTATCAAGATATAAGGAACTGGGGTGATAATGCACCTGCTTCCCAGTAAGTGTTGACCACAACATCTCCGATTCCTTCTCCTGGCTCTAATATGAATGGTAGGTAGATAAAAAAAAAAACTGTCGCTTCTCCTTACCTAAAATTCACATTACAGTCAGTTCTACTATCATGTGACCACGTGCGTTCCTAAAAATCACTGCACTGTGCAAAACCATGCAATAAAGCCACAGAGCTCATGGGGAAAATGGGGCTAAGGGCACCACACAAGAAACTTCATCCACAAAGTATTAAAAAAAAGATAAGAACCTAACAAAAATGGTAGTACACTTTTATACTGGTTCAGTGGTTAAGAAATTCACAAGTGCTACAATAAATATGGCACTTGAACTTGAAAAAGACCTGAAATTGGGTTATGGAAGTGGGCATTGGAACTGGTGCAGCTTGTGAGTTACTGTGAAGTTGGAGGATGGAGGGTTCTGACAGCTGACGTGGATGGGTATGGTGCTGAGGGAGCTGGTGGATGTGTGAGGGGTGTGTGTGAGCCCATTTTGTGTATTACTATGCATCTTTATCCATCTGGGTGCAGTTTTCTGTGTTCACCTAGTGTTTTGTCAGAGTCAACACTGCACATAAGCAAACACAAAATTCGTGTGATACTCAAATTGTTCTCTATTATATCAATCGTGTTGGAAATTTGTGTTTTCAAAACACCTGTTATTAGAACTAACTTCCTTCTTTTGTAAACATAACAGATACGGCTACAAAGCTTTCCTGACAGCATCCATCCTAGCTTCACCATGAAACACAATCTTAAGGTTATCCTATACTGACTAACTCTTGGATAAACTGGCATGGCCATTATTAAATGATTTATTCTAAGCTCTATTCATTTGGCATCAGGTTCAACAAAATTTACTTTTGCAGCCTTCATTATAAAAAGACCAAACAGGAGAATTTCATATTTAAAAATAATTTAAGGTTAACAATGAAAGAAAAATAATTACCATCACCGGTATCATATTTTTTAAGCGGTACATAGTTTGAGCCATACAAAAGGACAGCAACAGAAGAGGAGATGAAACCAATGGTCAAGTCTGTTCCATTAGCGCTCATGGTTCCAGCCCTGCCCAAGAGCGAACTGGTTCACTTTAGACTTGATGTACTTTTCAAGAGCTTCTGAAACGAAAGAAATAAAAATGAAACAATTAAGAAGTTGTGAACCTGTGAACGAATTGTGATTAATACATGCTATTTATTGTTTTTCAAAAGTGGCTGATTCCTCCTTCCAGTAAAGAGTTAGGACATTATGAAATTATGTACTATGTTCACACTCCATGTTCATTCATTCACTTTTTCATTTATTTTATCAAGAAATGCTTTTTGATCACTAACCTATAATTAAAAAAAAAAAACAGGGCTGGCCCGGTGGCGCAGCGGTTAAGTGAGCACGTTCCGCTTTGGCAGCCAGGGTTTTGCCGGTTCAGATGCCAGGTGCAGACATGGCACCACTTGGCAAAAGCCATGCTGTGGCAGGCATCCCACATACAAAGTAGAGGAAGATGGGCACAGATGTTAGCTCAGGGCCAGTCTTCCTCAGCAAAAACAGGTGGATTGGCAGCAGACGTTAGCTCAGGGCTAAACTTCCTCAAAAAAAAAAAATTTAAAAAACAAACTTTGTCTTTAGAGCTTAGAAACCTAACTGCTTCCAAGATCTGAATACAGTTTTTATTATACTATGAAAAAATTCTCCTGTGTACGGGGACTGGTATAATGAAAAGATCTATGGACTAGGACTCTGTTTGTTTCAATTGGTTGTCACGACAATCACATGAGACAGCACGTGTGAAGAATTTCAGAATGATCAGTGCCTTACAAGCAAAGCTTCTGTTATATTTCAGACATAAGCTTAAAGACGCCTTTAGGTTGTATTGCCGCTGCATACTCAGGATCTCCTTGCGATAAAGGCACTCTTCTTCATCAGTAGTATCCTCACAGCGTGGATTAAATAGTTCATGAAACCCTATATTTTTACGACTTTTTAAAAAACTGAACAGCTAGAAGAATCTCCTAAAGATCTCTTTGAGAATGGCCTAAATCTGCTTAAGATTTAGATTTTTGGAGAATCTCTTCAGGAATCTCCTACAGTATAAGATCAGCAGCGGCGTGTTGCGCAATAGCATTAGCCAGCCAGCAGAACAACGAGCTGTCAGCTATCTGTGCCATCTGGTTGCCACTAGCCACATATGGATAACTAAATTTTCATTAAAATTTAGTAAAAGAAAAACAAATCCAGTTCCTCAGCTACGCTAACCACATTTCAAATGCTCAATAGCCACATATAGCCAGTAGCTACCAAACTGGACAGTGCAGATTATAGAACGTTATCATCATTATAGAAAGTTCTATTGGACAACCCTGCAAAGGCTATTAAAAAGTTCTGGTTTCTCCATGAAGAAAAGGACCAATCCCACAAACAGTCAAGAACCAGCCATTTTTCATAAGACAGCATTTGGAAAAGGCTACTGAACACAATCCATCTTTTGTAGCTGTACAAACTACATGAGAAAAAAAATAAAACAAAAGGGTCATTTGGTCACAGGAGGTAACCAGAGTCTGCCCACAATACCATCTTGAATTCATATTTTGCACATTGACCTTTGGGTTCACTTCGCCGTTTAAGTCCTCTGGGATGGAATGGAGGATAATCCAGTCTTTTTATTTCCCTACAAATTTAATGCTATAGTGATAATTTCTTGTGGCTATGTATTGAATAAAATATATCTGTAATCACCTTTCCTTGTTATTCTATTTTACAGTGATAAATACTTACTTTAAAGGTGTGTCATTTTTCCATGTATTGCTTTTAAATGTGTTCTTACAGAGAACACAAATATACAACTACCTACAATATATGTTCTTTGGCGTTATTATGATTATTTAACTGAAAACAGGGATAACTTCAAAACTGCTCAATAAATTTTAGTAAGAAAAATTATTTGAAATTATGTGCGCTTTCTTTAAAAAAATCACAAACAGACAAGAAACACTGCCGGTAAGACAACATCCTCCATGGGAATGTAGTTGACAAAGAGAGACTGAGGCATATTAAACACTAACAGTAACACTATTTCAATAAAATAATAGTTTAACTGTTAAGCTGAAAGAAAGTTCTAGACCTGTAATGGCTCACAGGGGCTACTGCTCAAGGGTCAAGCAGGTAGATTGCTGCTAAGATATCCCAGTAGCAAAAAGTCCTAGGGGCAGGAGGTATCTGGGAAGGATATCACCAGACTAAAAAGACACAGGACGAGCTGTCAGCTAAGAAACCATTTTTTCCCCATTTTAATTAAAATAAGCAAAGTGAAACAAAATCTTTATAAGCACATTGATAAGAGAATGCCTAACCTTCAAAAGTAGCAAATTATTTTAGGGAAATAATGGCTGTATTAAAGAATATTGACAACCCCAAACCTCTCAGAGTTCACCCACCGAAAGAATAATTTGAAGTGCTAATCAGAGCACTTGAACTGCATTTTGACGGGTGAATGAACTTTAGTGTTAATTCACTTAAAGTTGTCACCTGCAGATAAATGAAGTTTATTGTACACAGCTCCGGCACATTTCAGAGAGCAAGTGATCTAATTTCAATGCAGATTGGCAATACTTACTATCTTTAAGGAAGAAGCTACCACTTTCTAAATCAATGAAATTTTTGTGGAAAAGAATATCATTATCATCACTCCCAATTCTTTCTAGTGCAAACCTGTGGAGTTAAACGAGTTGTCACGCTACTTTTAAATACAAGTAGTTTTTAATGCCTACTTTTGTGTCCACTGACATTTTATTAGACTATATTCATTCAATTTTATTTTAATACTTTTGCTTCATTTATCAGTCAATGTTTTCTCTGGAAATTTCTCCAAGCAATTTAAACTTCTATGCAGACTTTTTTTGTTGTTAGTGTTTGGTATATTCTGATCAATACTGCTCGTTCTACTTCAACTTAGATTTCAGTTTTCGTTTCATGTTAATTTCCTCCTATCTTCCTGGCAAGCTCTTCCGGTGTCTTGGCTAAAATTAGCACTGCTTGAACGTACTTATTCTGAGCCTTGATTTTCTGTTTAATCATGAGCACGTTTTGAAAAATCAGGAGACACTCCCCCCGCAAAGCTGCTTGGGCTTCCTTTTGAGTTGCTGTACTCACTGCGCTGCTGGCCGACGGCTGAACCTCCCTCCTGCTCAGCATCGGAGTTATCTGCTTCCACCTCGCCGCTGCGGAGCGTGCATCCGGCTTATTCCCTCTGCCGCCCGGGTGGCCTGGACAGCCTTTACTTCCTGCCGGGACAATTACCTATGCACCGAGCGGGAGGAGAAGGGAGGGCTCTTGCACCTATGACCCGGAGCCATCATTCCCTCGGCTTGCCCGGGCGGCCTGGCCAGCCTTTACTTCCTGGGGGACAATTACCTACATACCTGGCGGATGAAAAAGGGAGGGCTCTAGCGAAGGAGACCAGGCGGTTTTGTCCAGGACAGCAGGTTGAGAAACACCTTCCTTCAGCTGTTGTCCCGGAGCGCAAGGTCATGTGACCTGTGCCTCCGATGAGGAGTCCTTAGGCCCTTTGTTAACCAGTAAACTAGAAAGACTTTTGTGTATTTTAAGAGGTGATTATTGAGGGAACTCTGAGCATGTCACCTTCTCCAAACGTCACAGAGCTAACTATTGTTTATCCTGTTTGTGGATAAAACAAAAGGCCGAGGAACTTCACACAGTTGAAAAGATTATCTAAAGTTTATTTTTAAATTTTTTTTACTATCAAGAAATTCATCTGAACCACTAACCTTACTAACGTCTCTTGTGACATAACGAGATTTTACTTGTAGTCACTAATCCTTTATAAATGCACATAGATCATTCATCTGTATATTTATCTAATATGGACTACGCCATTTAAGAACATCTGTTCTAGTTGTCTCAAGCTTCACTACACATTACAATCGCTGGGGAAGGATTTTTTTGTTTTCTTCTGTTTTTCAAAATACTAATACCCACCCAGACCACCTGAAATAGAATCTCTGGGGATGTGGCTCAGGAATGTTTTCTTTTAAAAGCTTCCTCCAGGTGATTCTAATGTGCAGCCAGGCTTGAGAACCACATTCTAGGTCAAAAGTTGTCAAATTTTATTGCCGTTCCTAATCCCCTGGGAAATGGGTTAAAATGCAGATTCCTGACATTTAGATTTTAGGAAACATTGCTCTAGTCCCCCACCGCCTGATATGTAGTCACTAACCGCATATGGCTACTTAGGTTTAAATTAGAATAAAAAATCCAGTCATTCGTGGGACACTTTTCAAGTGCTCAACAGCCACATGTGCAGATGAGAGAACATTTCTGTCATTGCAGAAGGTTCTGTTGGACGGCACTCTTCCGGACTGTTAGCCCTAGGGGTGCAGCGATGAGCTTCACAGAGTCCTACATTAATGTAGCTTCCAGAATAGCAAGTGACACAGACATGAACAAATAAATTCAGAAAGGGGAAGCACTGGGTTCTGTCCTAGTCTAAGAGTTTAAGGAAGGCCCCTCTGAGGAAGTGACATTTCAGTGAGACGATCCAGTGGTTGGTAATGGTTGTGGAGTTACAAGAAAGAGAAAACATAAAGACTGTCCAAAGACAAGATATCCTGGAAGGAAGTCCTGCTTCAAACATTACTCACATTCACAAACTAGAGCATGAGATAAGCAGATGGGAAGGGAAAATATGGCACTTAAAGAATTAAAGAAGCTAGGCTTTCCACTTAAGGGAAGAGATCAGTTTAGCAATTCAGAAAAATTTTGAAGAAATAAGTTCCCCTTTCCACACATGGACTCTCACAGATACATACGTGAACTCTCTCTCCCAAGAATATAGGGCCTAATTCCTACCTAGAATTGTTTCACTTTGTGATTATAAGAGACGTCAGTGATCATGTGGTTTGCTCTTGCTTCAGATTCGCACTGAGAAACTGAGGCTCACATTGTTGTGATTCCTTAAAATCTAAAAGTGAGTTGGGGCTGAGTTAGACTTGAGGACATTTGATACGGAATATCCCAGTTCAATGCTTTTTACACTATACCACAGAGCCAAACTAAATATATGTCATCCTCTGCTTAGACTAAAACTTTTCTTTCAAATTGTTTCATATTGTCCATGCAAAATAACCAATAGCCATTCTATAGATAAGAGAGATAAGGTGAGTTTTCCTTGAGCCGAACGGAGGATTATAACCTGGGAAGAACTTTTCCAGAAAGGAAGGAAGCTCTGTGGAGAAGCATGGTTTTCAGTACAGTCTTACATCTTTTTAGAACAAAAAACATACAGTAAACATGACCAGGGTAAGTAGTCATCAAAGTTTCCAAAGAGATATTCAGTTGCAAATTAGCAAGTCGACATGACCCTGATGTCCACAAGGGGACTGAGAGGGCATTACCAACAGAACACTACAAATAAGGCGTTACCAATAGGGCATAGGAGGGGAACTATGCATTCTTATCTTAAAAGAGTGCATTCTTTAATGGTTAAAGCAGATGTACAGTGTGTGTTTGATAAGCCAAAGTCAGGTTTTTTTAGCTCAAGCCAAATTAGTTTTCAATCAGATTTGTTACCCTGTATACCTCAGTGTGTGAAAATCTCTTGTTTGAATGATTGCACATGTCCCACCTTGGGATGAAGTTAAAATATCTAAGTCCATTCTGTTTTGAAAGACAGCCTTTCTCATTGAAGACATTTATATATATAGTATCTACATAAACATATAAAATATATATCTATATATATGGGGGTTTTGTTGTGAGGAAGCTTTGCCCTGAGCTAACATCTGTTGCCAATATTCCTCTTTTTTTTTCCTTAAGGAAGATAGAGCCCTGAGCTACCGTCTGTGCCAATCTTCCTCTATTTTGTATGTGGAATGCCTCCACAGCATGGCTGATGAGTGGAGTAGCTTGGAGCCCAGGATCCAAACCCACGAACCCAGGCTGCTGAAGCAAAATGCACGGAACCTTAACCACTCAGTCACAGAGCCAGCCCTAAGACATTTCAATATTTAATAAGGCTATTCCTGCTTGACTATCGTTAAGGGCTGTTCAGTAAATTTAGTCAGGGCTTCTATTTGTGATATGACATCTTCCAGCCCCAAAGAAGGAAAAAATATAGCTGCTAGGTGGTCATACCAGTGGAACCCTGAACAAGCCCATCTATCCTTAAGGAGAGGAAGATTGGCAATAGTTGTTAGTTCAGAGTAAATCCTTTCCTGCATCCAAGGAAAACCCAGGGCAGTGTCCTAGCCATCTGGGCAAGTGTCAGGGACAGAGGTTTGTTCCACATAACCACTGAGTTCCAATAGGAGCCACCCAATAAATGCCTGGCCTTCAAGTCCAGTCTGTTACAAACCAATCACTTCAAGTATGATAGTATTCTGAAAACCTTAAATAGAACCATGATAAAATGGGTACATAGTTTAAGCATTACAAGGTTTTAAATGAGGAGATATAAGGTTGGGAATACATGCATGGTCCAGAGTCTTGGGACAGTTGTCTACAACAGATGCTGGCTTTTTCTCATCCTGGTTTAGAGGCATTTGTCTTGGTCAGTCAAAGTCAGGTGTCAGAAATAGGAACTGAAGTCCACTCAGGCAGAGGAGCCTTTTGTAATGAGTAATGTGAATCCATGAGTCTGCGCCCTTTAATTTTGCAGCGCTTGGATTGGTTAGAAGTTCCTTTTCTGGTTCTTTCCACTGGAGCTTCAAAAGAGTCTTTTATTTGACGCCTCTTCCAATAAACATGTTCTCCAGGTTGTAGTCCGTGATCCTTAAGGGCCTTCGTCTCCTGGGGGGGTCTCTGTAAAAGGAATCAGCTACCAACCTTTCATTTCTTTTATGCACCTCAGTAAGACCATGACAACAATGTCATATAGCTTCCTTAAGCAGAGTTGGTTCATACATTTTGCCAATTCCATAGGCTGTCCTGTTATTATTTCAAAAGGAGACAGCCAATATTTACCAAAAGGTGTAGATCTAAGATTGAGAAGTGCTAGTGGAAGAGCTTTTGGCCATGAGAGATTAAATGCTTCTGAAAGCTTTGCCAACTGAGTTTTGATTATACCGTTAGTTAAAATGTTGCATTATTGGCCAAATGTCACTAATAGATTTAATTATTTGTCCAGAGGAACGAGTTCCTGGTCACTAAGTAACTTGGTAGGAATTCCACAAACAGGAATTATCCTTTCCAATAATAATTTACCTACTATTAGAGCCATTGCTCTTCTGCAAGGAAAGGCCCCGACCCAATGTGAAAACATTGTGAAAACATGGTGGCTTTTGAACAAAATTCAATTGCTGTGCTTCAAAATGTCCCTTACGGAGGGGAAGGTGACTTTGCAACCCATGAAGTGTTTTCCCAGGACTGTGTGTAGGATGTATGGTGCAACCAGCATATGCTTTACGAGCCACTATGGAAGAAAGTTTACAAAAACATTGTTTTCCCCATAAAATCATCCTTTCGGATGCCCAATGGGTTAATTGATGTATATTCTGGAGCAGTGTCAGTTGTGCTCCAATAGGCACTATGGTTTGTTATTAGCCTGAACCACACCTGCATGGTGGTGTCATGCCACCCTTTTGTTGCCACCTTGTTTTTCCTTCTTCCATGGTAATTTCTTGAGCCTGTAGAAGGAAATCTTTTACTGGGTTAGCAGAGTTAATAGAAAGTGGTGGGCATTTTTGAGGCTGGACAGGATATCCGGTTTGATAATGTCTTTGCTTATCCTTTAAGTAAGATCCATCTGTAAATCAAATTAGATAATAGAATGCAGTCATGGTCATTTTCCTTCTGTGGTAGGGAAGCAAGGCATCAGGGTTAAGGTAGAGAATAATATTTACCTACACAATATAACCTAAGAAGGTTTATCCTCATTTACTTGACAATGCTTCCCATGAAATTTATCATACCAAACAAGCCTAATTAGTTTATCTCTGTCTTTATAGGAAAAGAGAACATATGTCTTTGAGAAGTCCCAGGGGCCACCTGAAAATACTTAGAGAAATCTTTAAATCAAAAAGAGACTTCAGAGGCTGGCCTGGTGGCATAGTGGTTAAGTTGGTGCACTCTACTCTGACAGCCTGGGGTCCACAGGTTCTGATCCCGGGTGCAGACCTACATACTGCTCATCCAGCCATGCTGTGGCAGCATCCCACATACAAAATAGAGAAAGATTTGTACAGATGTTAGCTCAGGGCCACTCTTCCTCAAGCAAAAAGAGGAATATTGGCAACAGATGTTAGTTCAGAGATAGTCTTCCTCACCAAAAAAAAAAAAGGGCTTCATTTAGGATTCGAACTTGGGGGAAACTTGTCAAAAGTATCAAATGGTTTTAAGGCATTTGGTCAAACAAGATCACGTTTGCTGATCTTGTGTCACTGTGAAACAATGGTCACTGTGAAATAATGCTTACTTATAAATTTAACCAAAGTGACAACAGAAGATATTAAAGGCAAACAGTTTTAAAAAGTACCCTTAGTTCTTTTAATAGAAAGATTTCAGCCTTTTAGAACATAAGAAATTATTTTGACAAAACATAAATTATCTTTTAGGTAGATTTACTCAAAAATAAAGAAAAATCTTTTATAATTTCATTCTCAAGAGCAGACAAAAAGTCCGGGAAAATTATCGTTTTAAGAGAGAGAAAACCAAATTCTAATTTTCACAGGCTTACATTGATATTAAAGCTCATTTATTAATTAAATTTATTCCAACTTGACCATGCACAAAATTCTTTCCTCAGGGTTCTTCTTCCACAAATCTTCTATAACTTTCTTTTTATTTTCAGTTTTTGTCCTATGTTTTTCCTCTTTCTCCCTTTAACAGAAAGCATTTCCACTCCATATATATACATATATATAAATTCCATATAAATATATATATTTTACTGAAAACACATTTTATTTTCCTTGCATATTAAGATATTTTGCTTATTATTTTAGTAGTTTTAATTACATATGTTAATTAGAATTTTTTAATCCTCAGAAACCTTAATTTCTAGTGAAAAATAAATAAACAAACAATTACGGGCTGTGTCTTACATTAGCATCCTGTGGCCTGGCAAGTTTATAAATACTTTTCATAATTTCTAAAAATATATGCTATTCCATAATATGATCTTTCAATAAAGCATAAGATATGTTTACTAATAGATCCAAACATCTTTACTTTCTGTGTAATAAGAAGACAAACGTGGTAAACTTAGACTTGTTTAACAATTAATACTTCTGTATTTTATCTTGTTTGAAAACAATCTAGATATTCAATGAATTTTCCATCATTTAATTTAACCTAGCAAAAATCTAAAGTTTTAAGTTACCAAAGAGAATTTAAAAGCTATTTTAAGTACACATGCCATAAAATTTTATTACTACTAAAAAATTTATCTGTGAACCCTTATCTCATTTATATCTACTTAAATTATTTCCTCCTAAAAATTATGTGCTGAGTACCCAGGAGAACTTCATGAGACATTAGACAAAATCAGCTATCATTCTAAGTTATTTTGCTGACAAATTTTGTAACAGAGATAACACCAGCTTATTTGACTAATAAACCCAAGTAGAATGAAGGTTGCATGTCTGCATCATATCCAATGCTGATAACTCAGAAGACGTGCTTATTTCAATCAGACCAACAAACTTAAATAAACTTTTATTTACCAAAGATTATTTCATATCACGTTAACTTGAAAGGCGTTTGGCTTATTTTCTGTTACACTTAGAAATAATTTATGTAAGCACTTACTTTAAGCCAATTAAATAGAGCTCTTTTAGAAAGTATACCATCCAGAAGTAGAAAAATATCACATATATAACATACATGGAGTCACACACATAAACACACAGACAGATGCAACAAAGATTTTATAGCCTCCATTTAAAAAAAATTTCCGTATGTTTTTCGGGAAGGGTGCTTTCACAGCAGTCTATATCTCCAAAACCTTCTTTCGTCCTCTTTGTTTTCAGTCTTAGGAATCTGGGATGGTCTAGAAAGTAGCTCCCAGAGAGGTCATAAATTTTTGAGATAAACAGGGGAGGTTAGTTACCTATCAAAGGACTGACATCCCCATCCAATTACTTTAACCTTAATTTGCTTCTTTCCCTCTGGGTACTTTGTTTTATCTTAATTTAAGGAAGAAGGCCTAAAAAATTCCTATCAGGCTTTGAATATCAGCTTCCAATTTAGCCAAATTTCTGATCATAAGTTACTAAATCCTTTCAAATATCTTGTCAGTTTTCAGCCAGGACAAACAGTAACTATTCCTGGCAACATTAAACAACTCTCTTAATTTTTTAATTTTAGTATTCCCTTGACTGTTTAAGGGCAGCAGTTTCTCAGAAAGTCTCTCAGAGTCTCTTTAACTCTGGGAGGGGCTCATATTGGGTCCTTATTAGAAGGTAGATTATGGGTTGTCTGTAAAGCCATGACTTAATAAGTGGACTTCTTAAAAGATCTAATCTAATTGCAACGTTCTTTCTAATGGCCAACGCACAAGTTTTGGAGGCTCAAAGGAGCCCCAAAGTGGCCACTATAATTGTAAATTATACCAGGTTATCTTGTTCCAAAGATCCAACCATTTACAGTTATCCCCATTTTATTAGGCACTTGCAAGTATCTGCCTCCACTGTTTGTATTGCACATGAAGCCAGCCAGAGTTCCAGAAGGAGGCTGCCCATCCAGGAGCTGGTCAGCATTAGAAATGCGATTTTCCATTTTCCTTTAGTTTCATTTTACTACGAAGTACAATTTCTGAGGACTGTGTAGTGGGTCAGAAGTGTACTGCTTGTGAGTATCACTTTCAAAAGGCTGTAAACACTCTCTCACATGTCTCGGTTTCTTGTGCTAGCAGTCTAAAACTACCATGGGGGTTTGGGGCATGTGAATGACGAAACCTCATGTGTGCATCCCCAGGCGAGCCATCACTTACTCAAAGTGAAAGATCACAGTGGAATTCCCTATGGGACCGCTGCATGTGTTGAGGTTCAACCTGAGACACTCTCACTAGGTTCTCAGTTGCCTGAGAACACCTCATGGCTAGGAGGAGCTGGTATCCCTTCTCTTTGGAACTGAATGAGTTTTCTGTCTTTCATTTTGCTATTAAACAATTTGTTCAGACTTTATAGCCATAATTCTTTCCAGTTTAAAGACAAACTAAAAAGGTCAGCCTGCCCTATTCACTCCAAAGTTCCCCCTAGGATCCCCTGGCCTGGGAAATTCCCGTAGTTTTATCTTATTTGGGAATGGACTGGTACCCCCTTAATACACTTCATCTTAAGACTTGAAACAGCTCAAGAAAAAGTCAGGACCTACAACTTAAATAAGGAGGTCTGGGATTCAGGAGAACTCACTGGGGGCACCTGAGGAGTGCGATGAAGCCAGAGGGGCTCACTGGGCCCATACGGTACCGAGCACCAGTTCAAAGTAGATTCCAGGTGGTCTCCAATGAGTTTCTCTGAAATCTGGCCAACTATGCCAAGAATTGTTAATGCAAAATAACCAATAACCATTCTATAGATAAGAGAGATAAAGTGAGTTTTATTGGAGCCAAACTGAGGATTATCACCAGGGAAGGACTTTTCCAGAAAGGAAGGAAGCCTTATGGAGAAGCAGGGTTTTCAGTACACTTATACATTTTTAGAACAAAGAACATCCATTAAACATACCCAGGATACATATTCACCAAAGTTTCAAAGAGGTGTTCAGTTGCAAATTAGCAGGTTGACATGACCCTGATGTCAGGAAAGGGACTAATATGGGTGATAACAGTAAGGCCTAGGAGGGGAAGTACACATTCTTATCTTAAGAGAGTGTATTCTTTACCTTAATGGGTAAAGCAGATGTACAATGTCTGTTTGATAGGCCAAAGTCAGGTTTCTTTTAGTTCAAGCTGAATCAGTTTTGAATCAGGTTAGTTACCCCATATAACTCAATACGTGAAGATCTCTTGTCAATATGCATCATCAATGCCTAAACATAAAGATCTGTATTGGAAGAGTCTTGGCAGGCACTAGAAGATCCTGGTTAGCTTCACTACTAGCCTTTGTCTCTGGAAAAGTCATTTAATCTCTCTAAACTTCGGTTTCCATGTGTGTAAAATGTCAGTAATATAGCTTATGGAAAAGTGAGATGAATGACAGCAATGTTATAAGGGACAGGAGGGAGGAATTGAGACTAGTCTATAATAAATTATCTATACCACCTGTGAAGAGGTATAGCATTGTTTGAAAGTGGATTTAGATTAGTTGTAAATGTATCCCACAGACTCTGGGACAATTCTTGAAAAAAATTTAAAAAGAATATAACTGACGTGCTAAGAGATGAGAGAAAGTAGAATCATATAGAATGCTTAATTGAAACAGAGAAAGCAGAAAAAGAGAAGAAGACAAAAAAGGAAATAAAGAACAGGGCAACAAATAAAAAAATGATATATAGTAGATATTAATCCAGCTCTATCAATAATCACTTTAAATGTGAACGGCCTAAATATACCAAATAAAATATAAACTGACAGAGCAAATAAAACATAAGGCCCAAATATATGTTGTTCACGAGAAAGTCACTTTAGTTATAAAGACATAGGTTAAAAGGGATGGAGAAAGGTATACCATGCTAATGCTAATCAAAAGAAAGCTGGAATAACTGTTTTAATTTCAAACAAAGCAGACTTCAGAACAAGGAAATTATCAGGGATAAAGAGGGGCATTACATAATGATAAAGGGGACGACTCTCCAAGAAGGCATGACAATCCCACGTATGCACCTCACAATAGAGTGTTAAAATACATGAGACAAAAACAGATGAAACTGCAAGGAGAAATGGACACTAATCCACTGTTATAGTTGGGGTCTTCAAGATCCCTCAATTGGCAATTGACAGATCCAGCAGGAGGAAAATCGGTAAAGATATATCTGAACTGAATAGCACCATCATCATCTGGATCTAATTGACAGTTATATAATATTTCATCCAATCACAGGGGAGACTACACATTCTCCTTGAGCTCACATAGAACATCAACTAAGATGAACTATTCTGGGATAGTTAGCATTTCTTAACAAACTTAAAAGAATAGATATCATACAATGTATACTTTCAGACCACAAATGAAATTAAACTAGAAATAAATAACAGAAAGATAGCTGGAAAATCCAAAAATATTGGAAATTAAACAACACACCACTAAATAACTCATCGATCAAAGAAGAGCTCTCAAAACTTCAAACTAAACGAAAATGAAAATACTACCTATCAAATTTCTGGGATGCAGTGAAAGCAGTGCTTAGGGGAAAATTTATAGCATTGAATGAATATATTAGAAAAGAAAGAATTGAAATCAATAATCTAAATGTCCACAATAGGAAACTAGAAACTGAAGAGCAAATTAAATCCAACATAAGCAGAATAAAAAAAAAAAAAAAACAAGTAAAAAAGTCAATGAAATTGAAAACCAGAAATCGATGAAACAGAAAGCTTCTTATTTTAAAAGATCAATAAAATTGATAAACCTCTAGGCAGACTAACTAAAAAAAAAAGACACAAATTACTATTAATGGAAATGAGAGAGATGCCATCACGACTGAGCCCATGGATGTTGAAAGGATAGTAAAGAAATATTATGAAAAATCCTATGTCCACACATTTGAAAACCTAGATAAAACAGACCAACTCTTTGAAAGACAAAATCTGCCAAAACTCACCCAAGGAGAAATAGACAATCTGAATAGGCCTATCTATTAAAGAAATTGTGTCAATAATTAATAGTCTTCCAAAGCAGAAAGCATCAGGCCACGGTGAGTTCACTGGTGAATTTTACCAAACATTTAAGGAGGAAATTATCTTAATTATCTACAATCTTTTCCAGAAAATAGAAACAGAGAAAGACTTCCTAACTCATTCTATGCAGCCAGCATTAGCCTAGTGCGAAAACCAGATAAAGATATTATAAGAAAAGAGAGCAACAGGAACGCTCATTCATTGCTAGAGGGAATATGAAACGGTCTGGTTAATTTGGAAGACTTTGGCAGTTTCTTACAAAGCTAAACATAGTCTCACCATATTTTCCAGCAATCATGCTCTTAGGTATTTACCCAAATGAATTGAAACTTATGTGAACACAAATGTTTATAGCATTTTTATTCATAATTGCTAAAAACATCCAAGGTGTCTCTCAAGAGTTGAGGGGATAAACAAACTGTGGTACATCCATATAATGGAATATTATTTAAAAATAAAAAGAAATGAACTATCAAATCACAAAAAGACAAGGAGGAACTTTAAATGCTTATTGCTAAGTGAAAAAAGCCAATCTGAAAAAGCTACATACTATATGATTCCAACTATATGACATTCTGGAAAAGGCAAAACTATGCACACCGTAAAAAGATCAGTGATTGCCAGAAGTTCAAGGGGAGGAGAGGAGAGGTGAATATGTGGAGCACAGGGGACTGCAGGGGCAGTGAAATGATTCTGTGTGATACTGTGATGGTGGATACATGAGACTATACATGTGTCAGAACCCACAGAATTGTACAACCTAAAGAGTAAACCCCAAGGTAAACTATAAACTTTAGTTCATAATAATGTATTAATATTGGTTCATCAATTGTGATTATGCAACACATCATTAATGTGTAATGATGCAAATTACTGTACCATGTTAATAACAGGGGAACTATGAGAGGGGAGAGAGGAGATATACGGGAACTCTGGCCTATCTGAGTAATTTTTCTATAAATCTAAAGCTGTTCTAAAAATAAAATCTACAAAAATATTATTTTAAGTTTGTGATTATTTTGTGGCAGTTAACACTATTTCCTCAGCTGGGTGAAGTACACCCACTACATCAAATACCTCATCATATTTAAACACGGTAAGATATATATATACATTTTTTTTGTTTGTCTTTTTTGGCCATTCACTAAATCAAGAGAAGCATTTATAAAGTGAGACATCTACTGTCAAGTACTCTTTTGTTCTTTTCTATGGAATCAAAACCAATATTTCCCAGATGTAATCTCTAAACAACTATCATTTTATGACCCTTTGAGGTATGTATGGATGTAGGAGCTTTAAAAAATCTAGACTACCCCTCCTTGCTAAATGATCATAGGGGATTCTGCAGGGTATGTACTTTTGCTCCCCATTTTGAGGATCTCTGTATACAAGGAGACATTATGAATTGTGTGAAGGCAGAAAAAAATCTGCTGATTTATTAGGTAGTATAATCACGCCCTTTAGTGTTTAAAAGAACTCTTTCTGTGTTTTTTGGAAAAGAAGGAATCAGTTTAACACAAATAATTTTCAGGAAGGTTTTATTATATCATGGAAGCAAACAAAATTTTCCAAGAACAGCCTGAAATTTGGAAAAATATGCTATGGTACTGAGAATTCATGATTTTATGTTGAAATAAATGTTCATGTCCTGACCCAAAGCATATTTTTCATGTAAAATATCCTGCAATAAAGTTTACCTTGATGAATAATAAAACTACTACCTTTTATTGATTTTTTAAAATAAGAATTCGTAAAATATTAAAGCTTTGCTCCTTAAAAAGTTCAAAATTCTGGGGCTGGCCTGGTGGCGCAGAAAAGTTTGCACATTCTGCTTTGGTAGCCCTGGGTCCACGGGTTCAGATCCCAGATGTGGACCTACACACTGCTTGTCAAGCCATGCTGTGGCAGGTGTCCCATATATAAAGTAGGG
Organism: Equus przewalskii; assembly: GCF_037783145.1. Taxonomy (NCBI): domain Eukaryota; kingdom Metazoa; phylum Chordata; class Mammalia; order Perissodactyla; family Equidae; genus Equus; species Equus przewalskii. Next base: position 76,079,398 of record NC_091832.1, read on the forward strand.
AAAGATGGGCATGGATGTTAGCTCAGGGCCAGTCTTCCTCAGCAAAAAGAGGAGGATTGGCAGCAGATGTTAGCTCAGGGCTAACCTTCCTCAAAAAAAAAAGTTCACAATTCTGTACATATAATATGCTGAACCAATGATAGTTTTAATCACCTGTTCTGAGTTTAAGAAAACACTATTTATTTATTTTACTTATTTATATGAATTTCATAAAGTCTTCAAAACAGGAATGACAACAAACAATGAAATAATAGGAATAGAGGGTACAAAACAGGGAACTTAAAAATAAGAGAAAAAGTCAAGATGAAACAAAAGGTACAGCCTCTAAAGACCCATATAATTACTATAATTGACTTTCAATTTGGCCAGAGTTTCACAAGGAAAAAGGCAAACAGTTGGTTAGGATACTTTGCTGTTTAACTGCTATTTCTGTGAAACAGTTATTTAGAAAAGAAAAGCTTTTTCTAGCAGTAAATTTTAGAAGCAGCTTTATAAAGTTGGAGTGGGTCACAAAAGGTCTATGACTGAGGCATTTTAAAGTTACTATTAATTAGGTATCCTTACATCCTTAACATTCATGTATTCATTTGACTAGTCTTTATGGAGTGTGCACTATAACCCAGACACTGCTCTCAACATTGAGAATAGACAAAAATCTCTGCACCAACTCAATGAGGGGAGCCAGATGATAAGCAACATATATAGGTATATTAAATAGTAATACCATCTAAGGAAAAAAACAGAGGGAGGGAGACTGGAGAGTGAGCATGGGTGTGGGTGTAGGTAGGGAAGCTGCATTTTTCTTTTTTTAAAGATTGGCACCTGAGCTAACAACTGTTGCCAATATATATTTTTTTTCTGCTTTGTCTCCCCAAATCCCCCCAGTACATAGTTGTATATCCTAGTTGCAGGTCCTTTTAGTTGTGGCATGTGGGACGCCACCTTAACGTGGCCTGATAAGTGGTGCCATGTCCTTGCCCAGGTTCCAAACCTCCAAAACCCTGGGCCGCCGCAGCGGAGTATGCAAACTTAACCACTCAGCCATGGGGCTGGCTCCCCGGGAAGCTGCATTTTTGGAAGGTTGTTAGGGAAGACCTCACTCAAAGGGAGACATCTGATAAATTCTTGAAAGAGGTGGGGGGAGGGGCAAGAGAATGGTGAGTGCAGAGGTCCTGGGGCACATTCCAGGACTGATAAAGAGGTCACTGTAGCGGGAACTGAGGTGGTAAGGAGGAGAGGGGTAGAAGATGAAGTTACAGAAGTAAGAGGGTGAACAGAACATGAGCAGCCTTGTAGGCCATCAGGAGGACTTTTGCGTTTCCTCTGAGAAAATTGGGAGTCTCTGAAGTATTTTGATCACAGGAGCTATATTAGTTATCTATTGCTACACAACAAATTATCCCCAAATATAGCAGCTTAAAGAACACTCAACATTTATTATTCCTCACAGTTTCTGTGGGTTAGGAATTCGGGAGCATCTTGGGTAGCAGTTCACATTCAGGGTCTCTCACAAAGTTGGAGTCAAACGTTGGTCTTTTCCTACCCCGATCAGCCTAAGAACACGAGGCACAAACCTGTAGATCAACTAAGTCAGGTTTACTGACTCATGGGAATGTAGGGGACTGCACATCAAAGGAAGTGTGGGATGTTTGATCAAAGAAAGGAAAAGAGAGAGTTATTATAGGATTTTGCAGAAGAGTGGGTTTAGGTGCAATGTAAATGAAGCAGTGTTTTGATGGGCTCAAAGCAAAGTAGGTCTTTGTGTAAAGGAGTCAATATCAGTTCTGGACTGTGAAATGGACCTGTGGTTCTGTTTTCTTGGAAACGAAGTTAAGTTGAGATAGGAACCAGTCTAAGGAGAGAGGGCCATCTGCAAGGCCCCTGGCCTAACAAGATAAGGCCCCTAACCAAGCTGGGAGAATCAGATAGAGGTCGCCAAGATCCACATTCCATGCCTCTGGACTTTCCCGGGCTTACGCATGCATCCTAGCACCCAGGAGTCCGCTGGAGGTGACCCTAGCTCCATTAGCATAGTAAAAATCACAGCCAGGGGTGGAGAGCTAGCATGCTAGGGATACATGCATCACATGTAGTAGATCCTACACAACAGCACAGGCGCAAACAGGACCCCACCTCTACATGCCATGACAGAATACACATCCCCTGCCCCAGCCTGATAAGAACCTCACAGTGTGGCTGTTAGGAGAGCAACTCACCTCTCTCTCTCTCTCTTTTCTTCCCTTTCTGTGATTGGCTCCCTTGTGCACAAACTAATAAACTTTCAATCTTCTCACTCTTGCTCATTGTCTCTCTTGATTTCCATCTTTGGCACCACAAGGACCCAATGCACCGGTAACAAAAACAGATGTCAAATGTTATGGCCAGAGATCCACTATGTGAAGCTGTGCACATGGACTGTGAATCAAGGCTGCGTCACTGTGTCCCATGACTTAACTCCTCCAGGCAAGAGTGGGATGTTTTATTCTTACTGAAATAATTTCAAACAGAAATGTTTCTGATAGTCTATGATTTTAGAGAAGATTTCTCAGTAAGAAATCAGTAGACACTCCAAGAATTGGACTGTTATGGCATTTTATGGCTTCAGTGTGTTGATGGGGCTCAGGGCAGGTCGCCCCAAGATGTGCCACTCTGGTATGCAGACTATTTTGAGCTGAAGACAATAAAGGCTCAAAAGACTCAGGAAGAGCATCCGACCTTCCCACCTCAAACTGCCTGAAGGACTTTAACATAGAATGCCTGTTCCAGGAAGGAGCTCATAGCCTGTGATAGCTACAGTATGATGTAAAATAGGTGTGATAAAAGGACGCCAAGAAACCCATTTTCTGGGCCTAGCAAAACCTGTTTAACAAACATTTGCACTCCATCTCTATGTAAATTGTCTTCCAGCCCTTTGAAGTCCCAGATCACTGTGTCCTCTGCCTGTAGCTGAGGATACTTAAACAGGCAGAATCAGCCAGATGGCTGAGTTACTCAGTTTCCTCTGGGTTTCACCCATGCATACATGCTATTAAATTTGGTTTTATTTTCTCTTGCAAACCTGCCTCTTTGATTATTTGACCAGCCGTAAGAACCGTAAGGAAAAGCAGGGGGGATTTCTCCCACTTCCCTGACAGTGTATTTGAGAGAAATATTGTTTGCTGATAAATTTGCACCTGGCTTTATCTGCGATTCTGATTCTGGGCTGATGAATGGTGGGGAAGATTTTTATTTTCTTAGTCTATTTTATTATAACTTAATATAGTCCAAAATATTGATGCATAAGTCACTGTACCTTCCTGGGAAATCTTGGTCAAGATGCTTAAGGAGTTTGCATCTCGTTTTTAAAAATTTGTAATATAAAGAGATTGGAAGAAATGCTTGCCAGTCTATGTATATAAATTAGACCTCTTTTATTATTAATGCCCGAATTACAATGCCTCCAGCAGTATGTTTACAAGACCTCAGCATGCAAGTGTCTTGCAATTATGTCTGCCGGTCTCCAAAGGGAGGCCTCACAGGTGCCCACACTCCCAGTGTGACATCTTCATATTCTTCCTTTCTGGTTCTGGCTTCCTCAGGCTAACGTCACTACCATCAAAGTAGTTTGAAGAAGCTCTCCTGTTGCTATGACTGATGGGTATGTGGCACCATACCCATGTTCCCATAGCTGCAGCCCCCCGAGGGAGCAGAGCACTGTTGGATTCTATAAGAATCTCAGAGGAAGTCTCTCCTCACTGTGATGTCTTCTGGGTCTTGGAGCAGTTCTGTTCATGCTCAGTCTCTCAGTAAATCTGCTTCTGTCTTCTATGCCTCAAAACATATAACAAACAAAAGAAAACAAAATCAAAGAAACAAATCAACCAATAATAATAATAACAATAATTGTAATAAAAGAATTGAAGTCAATATTCTCAGAGATCTTTCTCCGATTCTACTTTACATGATGACTAATCAAACCACAACACTTAAGTTCAGCCCACAGATCACAACTTTGTTGAGAACAAAGACTTGCCTTAAATTTGGATAGTTAAAGGGCTTGTCTGCTGATTTTCAAAAAACAAGGGAACAGCACATCTGGATAATTTAAAGTCCCCATCTTTAGAGATCAAAAATTTTTCATAGTGCCACATTTAATTAAAAGTTTTTACTTGATTTTACCCATCAAAAATTTAAAATCTCTCCAGTTCTATCTTAGCCAGGATATCCTATTGCATAAGAAATCTTTAACACTCCCTCCAAGGAGCACAAAGGAGCATACACGTATGCTCTCATACCTTGCTTTTTGGCATAAGTATGTGATTTTTCTTCAACAGCGTTTCTAGTCAGTGGATTCACAGGGCGAGCCAACATTATACCTGTGGCGGAAGGACAGAGGAGAAAGGTCATTGAGGGTGCTGATGAGAGCATTATTGATGAGATCTACTGAGGGCTTTTATTGGGGTGGAGAGATAAGTGAGGAAAGAAAGATATTGATGGGGCTCTAAAAGAATGCCTTCTGGATGGTGTACATTAACACTAATAACAACTAATAATTAATGATCCTCCACTATGGGCAGGGACTGCATGAAGGTCTTTATCTGCATTATCCCGTTCAATTCTCAGAACAGCTTAGTGAGTTATATGTTGCCCTTATCTCCATTTTATGGTTGAGGACAATGAGCGAGTTTCAAAGAGTAACTTGCTCAGATTCACGTGGCTAATAAGTGGTAGTGCCAGTTCTTAAGGCAAAATCCATCTGATTTCAATGCTTGGGTGATTAATTCTTAATATACTTTCCAAAATATGATGAAATATATGCCTCATTCTGATCTCTTTAAATAGACCTGAAACACACATGCGAGTAAATATCTGAAGCAAGTAAAAAAAAATCCATGAAGCATGTATCTATGTCTTGACATGCATGTTCAAAAATTCTCAAAGCCTCCTTCATCCACTGCCAATCAACTATGTCTTTACTTTTTTTGTTTCTGACTTTTGAGTCCTCTTAATTTGACTCTGTTTCCATTACCTTTATACTTTTCAAGTGGATGTCTCATTTTCAAACTTGACATATTGATGTCTCCCATTAGGCTCTCACCTGGATATTATTCACTTTCATGGACCAAAACCACTAGTAAGAGACAGCTTTACAGTTGCCAAATAATCATTAGAAAAAGGTTAGATATATGTGAAAAAAAATGTCAACCATTAGCTACAGATCTGCTGTGGGAAGTTTATTAATGAAAATTTATAATGGATCCAGCAATCCCATTTCTGGGAATATTTCCAAAGGAAATGAAATCAGTATCTCAAAGAAATATCTGCACTGTCATGTTCATTGCAGCATAGCCAAGATAGGGAAACAACCTAAGTGTCCACTGACAGATGAATGGATAAAGAAAATGTGGTATATAATGCAATGTTACTATATGTATTATAATGGTATATTATTCATCCATAACAAAAAAGGAAATCCTGTCATTTGAGACAACATGGATGAACCTGGAGGACATTATGCTAAGTGAAATAAGCCAGTCGCAGAAGAATAAAACTGCATGATCTTCTTTATACATGGAATCTAAAAAGTCAAACTCATAGAAGCAGAGCGTAGAATGGCGATTGTCAGGGGTGAGGGGTGGGGGACATGGGGAGATGTTGGTCAAAGCATACAAACTATCAGCTATATGATGAGTAAGCTCTGGGGATCTCAAGTACAGCATGGTGACTAGATTTAATAATACTGTATGGAATATTTAAAATTCTGCTAAAAAAGTAGATTTTAAGTGTTCTTATCACACACATGCAAAAGGGTAACTATGTGAGATGATGGATATGCTAATTAGCTTGATTGTGGTAATCATTTCATAATGTATATGGTCAGTATATCAAATCATCACGTACACCTTACATATGTACAATTTTTATTTCTCAATTATACCTCAATAAATCTGGAAAAAAATTGTAATGAAAATTGGACCCAGTAAGAGTCAACACTTAACACAGGCGACAAATCCAATATGAGGATAAAATATAGTTACTTTAGTTTTGTTTTTAGAAGATTTGGTCTTTCTCCCCACCTGCTGATAAGAAGCAAAAACATTAACTTTGATTTAAAACTTAGTCTGATTTGTTCATTTAAACAGAAGTTTTAATACTCAGCCTTTCTTGGCAAAATAAAAACCATAAATAGTGCTCAGTTTATCAATCCCCCAATCCTCGAATATCTCCCTCAGGTGTCCCTGTGTATAGAGGAAGGGGTATGGTTTATGGAACGTTATGAACACGGAAGAGTCAGAGTCCTAAGGTGCTATGTCCATGCATCCTCTAGTTTCCAGGACAGTGTCCCACTTAATTTCTGTCTTTCCTGCTGGCATTCATGGCTAAAGTATAACTCTTGCCTTTTGCTCCCATCAATCCATGGAAACTGTCAAAATCACCAATGGCAGCCACATTGCTAAATCCAACAGTTAATTCTCTGTCGTTATTTATGTGACCCTTCAGCAGCATCTGTCACAGTTGATTTTTCCCTTCTCTTTGATGTTTTTCACTCATATGGCTTCCAGAACACCACGTTCTCCTGGTTTTTCTCTTATACTCTGAAGGCTCCTTTATTAATCTGCTTGGTTGGTGTTTTGTGCGGGTCTCAGCCGATCGATAACCAATGTTGTGGCTGGACTGGCCCTTGTAGTTCTTATTGTGATTGCAAGACACCCTCAGCAATAACCATCAGGAAACTGAAAAAAAACAAGAGGTTTATTATTACAGGTCCTGGAAATTACATGGCACACCTGGGGCAACACAATGAGGTCTCGGGGGAGGGGAGGATGCGAAAGCACCGGCCTGGAGTTCTGCTTTTATTGAGGTGGAGGGTGGGGCCTAGGGTTTCTGGGACTCTCTCTATACTGGTGAATTTAAAACATAAGAGCAGGAATTTAAAGCACAGGAAGAGAAAGAAACAAGCGGCTGAAATGGTCAGTTTTCGAAATCAACCAAGATCTCTAAAATAAAGGAGCCTGAGGGTGGGAGGGTGGGGCCCTTTATCTAGTCCCCCGGCTGGCAGCGTGTTTATCCGAGATAGCCATCTTTGAAGTGGATGCCTCTTTGAAGTGGATGCCTTTGCAATCAAAGCTAAACCAGGCGCTTGCATTACAAAAACAAAAGCCAGCCGTCTGCGTTTGCACTACAGATGGTTCCTCCTTTAATTCCTGACCTCTTGGTATTGGAATGCCCAGATTGCTCTTCTAAAATCCAGTTCCTAATATTTCTATAGTTTACTTGACATCGCCACTTAAATACCTGAGAGAAAACTCAAATTTACCCGAAACCTGCCCTACTCATAATAGTCCCCTTCTCAGTCAGTCCCGTTATTCCAATTGCCCAGATCAAAAATCTTGGGGTCCTGAGCTCTGCCAGTTCATGGCATCATCTCCTGCCCAGTAGGGGAGAAGCATAGATCAGGATTTTTGCTCTTAAGGTCCTGCCTCTGTGATTCACATCCTTTCTCTTCTCTTACTTCACAATATCCACTCTACTACAGCACACGACCATTGTAAAGTGTGCAAAATTGTTTTGGAAACTAGTTTTGCAGGTGATCTTGAGGTAAAATTATATATAGAATTGGACGTTTAGAGTTTGAAATGGCCTGTTTATCAGAATCAATTATATGCATAAATTTTCTCTTATAGACTTCAGCAATCATTTTAACTCACCACATTTCCTAGGCCTCCTTTTGGCCCTTCCCAGGGCCCAAATTCAACACGTTTAACACGTTATCTTTCCAGTAACGGACATCTATGGCTATGTTTGCCCTTCTTCTGGGAATAGCACTTCCCTTCTTCTTGGGATTATTCCCCTCCATGCTCTAACTCTACTGTTTCCTCCAGCATTGCTACTTTTTTACGTGAGTCTATCCCACTGGCCTCATTTGATTGGTTCAGGGATGTTGTAGGGGAGGAGGAGATTTCCTCTTCCCAAATGGGGGTTCGTCTGGCCGGAGAATGAATTAAATTCACATGAGACAGAATAGCAAGAGAAAATAAAACAAAGCTTTATGAGGAACCATGGCCCGGGGCCTTTCTTCCCGAAGGAAGAAAGGGCACCGAAGAAGTGGGGTGCACAGAGTGGTTATATACCCCCAAACAGGGTGTTTCACATGTGATTGAAATGTCCCTCCCACAATAGTCACAAGATTGCCCTGTCAGCAGAGTGCTTGATGGACACAGCAGGTAGTGGTTCTGCTATCTCGGTGGGCGTAGCAGGAGGCAAGTCTATTGTCTTGAGCTGGGTGGTCACAGGTGAGCGCAGCAATCAGTTCCTAGCCTAAGGAAAGATGCTTAATCCTTAAGAAATGCCAACGTTGGGAGGGGGAGGGAAGTCAGTTACAGGAGGTTACCAGACTAGCACAATAAAATGCAGATTTTAAGTCCTTGCCTTTGGTATTGATTAAGAGTTTTTTAGAGAGAAGGTCATCTCCTTTCTTCTTCCTGGTACAGAGAGGGAGGCACCTTTTACAGATAGAGATTTACCTTACAAATGTAAATGTGTCCTAACAAAGGGCAAGTTCCATTCCTCAGAGCCTCCTTCCCTGTCCCAGTTTATCAAAAGCAATCAGCCTCAAATAATCCTGATGCCAAAGAGACATATCTTGGGGTGGCCAATTCCAGGTCCCCACAATGTCAACCTGGCCCAAGCTAAGCTAATTGTAGTATTTTAAAACCCTGATTATAATTCATTGATCTATTATATGACACAAGGTAGGTCGATTAGAATCTTTTCTGTAGTATTTTTGAATTTGGAAGCACAGAAAGTAAAACTGACTTTTACTCTCTGTGCTTCGAAGTTCAAAAATAGAGATAGAACCCAGTTCAGAAATAGAGATAGAACTAAGTTCAAAAATAGAGATAGAACCTATGAGAAGTAAAATAGGGAGCTGTTGGTAGCCACATTTCCAACTATGTAAAGGAAAGTAGTCGGTAGTGAGAGAGAATGAAACCAATATACAGAGCAAAGTAGACGTGAAAGCTGGAGGGCTAGATTCTGGTGATATTGCAGTCCCTGGATCTAGTTTTTCCTGAGGCTCAGTTGTATCTCTAGCTTTTCGGCAGGTATTAACAGAAAATCTTATACTTTATTTTACAGAGACCCATTGCTAACTAGCCTAAGGGAGAAAAAAGGAACATATTTTCTCATGTGGTTGGGAAGGATATTGAAGTAAGTGACATGATCACAGAAATAACTGCATTGACCAGGCCTCTACTGATGCCCAGAACAGATGCTTCAGAACTGCTAGGTCTTTCTTTTTATCCACTCGCATCTCGGCTTGTCTCAGCTTTTGAGCTGGTCTCAACTGGACTTCATGCAGTTAGACTTTTTCTACGGGGCTGAGGAGGAGTGTTGCAAGTTGCTCCAGTCTTTCATCCTTCCTAGATGGTGACCCCAAAGACAAAAGCTCTAGGGGAAAAGTCTCTGCTAGCTTTAACGGCAAAGTCTCATGAAGGTCCCTGATTGGCTTAGCTGAGGTCTCATGACCACCTCTGAGTGATTCTGGCCAAAAGCATGGGGAAATCAGACTGGCCAGACATGGCTCATATGGTACTTTTATGTCTGTGCATAGGTCAGAAATAGCTGTACTCAAAACACAAAAACTGTTATTGGAAGGGATATTAAAATACATTCTGAGGAAAGAACACTATAGCTACCATAGTCCACTACACCATCGTTGGTTTAAGCCTTTCTCAGTTTCCATGCAGCAAGAAAAACCACTTTTTGCCTAAGCCAGTTATTTTCTCTCATTTGCAATCGAGAGTAATGATGAATACACACTTGCTTATCTTTTTCTTCTTAGATGTCTGTCTCCCTGATTGACACTGTTTACTGAATCACCCTACTTGGACCTGCGGGAACTCTCTTCAGTTTCTCCCTATCCTTCCCTCACTATATCCAGAAGAACGGGAATTATTGTCAATTTCTCCCTATCCCTCTGTCTCCATATCCAATCAGATAACCTATGCTAGTTCTAAAGCTAAAATATTTCTAAAACTAACCTCACTATTCCATCCCTACTGACACTGCTTTGTTCATGCCTTCATTATCTTTTGCTTGATTTGCCTCTTTAATTAGTTTTCTTACTTCCAGTCTTATTTCTTTGTATTTTATCCTCCATCCTACTGTGAAGATAAAATGTTCATATCGTTTCCTGGAATAAAATTTTCTTTTGGCACCCATTGCCAAGAAGTTAAAAACTTCTTGGTGATGTGTACAAGATTCTTTGTGAACTTTTGCTAAGGATGCCTAACATGTCCCTTGGTCTTCAGGTCTCAGCATCAGTTCCTTCTTCTGTATCCCATTTACATGGCTGCTGTGTTATCTGTGTCCTGTTTCTTTAAGGCATTGCTGTTCTGGGCCTAAAGTTTAATCTCATAGTTAGGAGTCTTTTATTTGTTCTTGGGACTCTGATATCTTGACTCCTCTGGCTTTGATTTTTACCAGGTTCCTCAACGTGGTATTATATATAAATCACTTAACGGAGCTTTTAAGAAGCATACATTTCCTTGACCCAGCCCAGACACACTGAGTCAGAAATATTTTTTTAAATGCCTCCCAGAGATTCAGAAGCAGATGGTTTGTAGAAGCAATCATTTGGCAAAACACTATGCTCGAGTATTTCTTCTATGCCTGCTGTCGTAGATCTGCTGTTATAGATCCCTGGCGCCTCTTTTCTACATTGACTGGATTTCTTCCTCTACTTCCTCCGGAAACTTCTGATTGACCGACCTGACTTTGAAGACTCTTCAGTTTTACATCCTAGTCATCTCTTCCCTGGACCCCTGTGCCATCAAACGAGAATCACTATTTCAACCATTTCACTCTCCTATAATTAGGTAGCCCCTTTGTTATTTCATATCCTTGGATTTGTTCTGTCTATTCTTGCCTTATTATCTATACTTCAATCACTAGTTCAAGTCTAAATTATTTTTCCCAACTGCTTAGGCTACATTTCCAACCATATTCTCCTTCTCATTTGGGAGCCCCAAACTACCAATGCTAGATGTTCACTAGCACTTGAAAATTATTGTAGAGTTTCCAGTTAGTCATATGCTACAGCTGAGGGCAGATTGTGTGCACCCCTTCCAAATTCCACATTCAATAAAATCACGTTTGAAATTGGCTATGGTTCGAATATTTACACCACAGAAATCAGCAAATATTCAGCAAAAGTGACTTTTTTTCCCTGAGGGACTGGTAAATATTTGCCAGCATACCACTATCTCCAGTGGAAGACCAAGCTGTGAGAGCCCTGGTGCCAATCTAGAGTAACCCCTGGAGGTAACAAGTGTATACCATGGACTAATACCAGCTGAAAGCAAAGGTGGACTGAGCCTGGACAGGTGGGTACTTAGTGGTTTCTAGACCCCAAAAAAGTAGAAAACCAACTCCTAACCCTGCTCCAAATATGTTCCACTCCTACACTGATCCATCTCAATTAATGGCAACAACATTCACTGGGACCTTGCACAAGTCATTTAAGCAATCTGTGCGTCAAGTTCCTCATCTATAAAATGGTAGTGCTAATAACGTCTATCTCATAGGGTTGTTATGAGAATTAAGTGGGTTGTGATTGGCAAAGTGCTTAGACTAGAGTCTGGCACACTGATTTACTGAAATAGTATGTAAGTATTTAATAACTGCTCAGATGGAAACCCTTAGAGTCAGGGTTGCTTCCATTCTTTCTCTCATACTCCATATCCGATCTTTCAGGAAATCCTTTTCCCTCAACTTTTAAAATATCTATCTGGGTCTTCTCTTATCTTCCCACCTCCACTGCGACCACCGTAGATCAAGCCACCATCATCTCAGCCTGAATTATTTTGCAGGCTTGCAGAGGATTTTCCTGCTTTCACCCTCCCACCCCCCACATCCCCAAAGTCTGTTCCTAAAATAACAACCAGAGTGATCCTTTTCTGTTATTTTTAGAGAGTGTTCACTCCTCAGCTGAAAACCCTCTGGTGGTTCCCCTTTTCCCCAGGAGTAAAAGCCAACGTCTTTACAATGGCCTACAAGGCCTTGGCCCTGCTCTGAGCTCTCCTCTGACATCTTCTTCTATGACACTTCCTCACTCAATCCAGTCTAGCCATCTGAGCCATTCTATAACGGAGTGAGATAGGAGAGTTTAGTAAGATTGTTAAAACAAGATGGGTGAGAAAGAAAGAATGGATGTACTGAACGCAAATGGGGCAGGTGTGGACGGTAGGGTTTAAGTAGTTCAGAGCAAACAGTAAGAGTCAAGTAGCATAGGAGCGGGTCAGGAATTTTGTCCAAAGCAAATCAAGTAAGAACAAGATCTGTACCTAGACACTTGGAAATGGGCCTAGTATGAAGAAGGCAAGAAAACAGCCCTAACTAGTGCCCTACGGAGAACCTGGCAACCTGGAATGCCCCTGAATGCTAGGTAGAAATGGGCCAAGTGTGGTCTGGCTTTGTTGTCGAGGTATTCAGTGTTAGGAAGCCTCTGCATGTCTTGACAACAAAATATTTCCAAACCTGGTGGTATGTAGAACAAACTCCATTAATAATATTGACCTGCTTCTCTCCCAGAAAAATGACGGGAACTGAATGTTCTTTGGAAACAGCTGGGATGGGGCTAGGATGAGGGCAAGGGTTAACAGAGCGAACAACAAAACTGTGGCAACCATGGCACGTAGGAGAGTCAGCCTTGATCTAGCTCATGGATAATCTTCCTTTTTATTGAGAGACAGGGAAAGCATAGACCAAGAGCAGATATGAGGAGAATCGTCTTTAAAACATCATCTTGATAGGGCCAGGACTGTAGCCAAACAAGCAGATAATCAAAAAGAAAATGAAACCAAAAATAACTCTTTTGCTTGCCCAGTTAGAAACACTACAGTAAGGGGCTGTCCTGGTGGCGCAGTGGTTAAGTTCGCATGTTCCGCCTCTGGCCCAGGGTTCACTGATTTGGATCCTGGGCATGGACCTATGCACCACTTATCAAGCCATGCTGTGGCAGGGGTCCCACCTATAAAATAGAGGAAGGTGGGCACCAGTGTTAGCTCAGGGTCAGTCTTCCTCAGCATAAAGAGAAGGATTGGTGGTGGATGTTAGCTCAGGGCTAATCTTCCTCAAAAAAGAAAAAAACAAAAAAACACTAAGAAAAAGATCCCACGACGAAATCTACTGGGATTCCAGAACAAAATCAGGTGAGATCCTGACTGTTGTCTTACACCCCAGCCTTACCTTCTGCCCTTCTCTTTTTGCAGTACCCATCTCAGTCTATTGACCTGGTACCAGGCTGTATATGTACATCTTTGCTTTCTTTCTCATGCATGAGCTCATTGGTAGCTGCCTAGCTCTAAAATTCAATACCCCTTGTGATTACTTGGCTGTGGCTAGTCTGCTCACTACTTGCTTTGCTTAGGTCCCTATGCTTTAGGTACAGTTGACACAGTTGATTCTAGTATTGTAATCTTTCCCTCACTGCCCCTTTGTCACCTACATCTACCCCATCCTGGCTTATTCCAGACCATATCCTTGGATTAAGCCAGGTTACCCACAGAGATAGACTTTGTGCAAACATCTGACAATGGGATAGAAAATTCCATCATAGCACTCCCAGCCAGCAAATAAAAGATTCTGGAGTGCTGACAAGGTCAAAACTTAGTCTTATACTATGAAAATTTGTCCCAGCTGAGAGTTTAGGACCTGGTGATGAGTCATTTCTACTCATATGTGGTTGATGCTACTGGTTCCCCACAGAGTTCCTCACATAGTGTACCCTTCCCCCCGGCTGTTGAAAGTAGAGAAGCTAAAGCTTAGAACTACAACTTTTTCCAGAGAATTGCCCTGGGGAGCCGCCTCGCCCAGAGATGCTTGGGAATTTACACCACCCTCTGTCTGTCAGTCTATCTGGATTAGACTTCAAATCTCACTTTTTGTGTAGGTGGAGTTGAGGGGAAGCATCATCCCCCACATAATCAGCATACACGGTTCTCTGAGAAAGGTTATGAGGCTGACTTTATACTGAATGAGCGGTGCCAATTAAAATGATCCTTCTTTCCACCTTTAAATGAAATCTACCTTGTTATTTGGAATTTTTAGTCAATTCAAGCATTAAAACCTTTCTCCAACTCTGATTAGGCATTATTTCCAGATGAGAGCTCTGATATATCTTCTTGGACAAGCTGTCAAACCCATACTTCATCAAGTATGCCTTTCCCCAGTATTGAATATCATCTTTTTGAGGTAATAGATACTCAGACTTATAAAATAGAAGTAGGAGGTAGTATGTTAGTCCCTCTCATCAAATTGCATTGATGTGAGGCTCTAGAGAGAGGTATTGGATTCTGTTTCCATGGCAACTGCTTCACTGCTCAAGGGGAAAACAGGACAGCAATTGAAGTCTGTGTTAATAGCAGCTCTAAAAATAATCCGTAATGTGTTGAAATCAAGTGAACAACCCAGGAAGAAATCGGTAAAAATTATAACCATGCAGGGTGGGATTGAACAATAAGGTATTGTGTAAATATTATTACACTTACAAGATGCTTTAAGAATTATAGGAGTGGTTGGTGACAAATATATTTCTGAGGAGAATCAATTATTATTTTATTTGTTCATTCATTCATGTGACTCTCGAATACTGATTATATGCCAGCCATGAGGTAAGACCTGAAGATACAGAGATAGGTCAGTACTGTCTCTCTCTTCCAGGCTGTCATGGTTTTATGGGAGCAATAGAAAAAAATCTACCATGCTTATAATGGATGTTTTGTTTGTCTACCCAACACCATCCTAACTGTTTCCACTGTGTAAAAGCCAGGAAATTAAGGATTTTTGTGGGGTTGATATCACATCCAGCTAAGGGACAATTCAAAATCATTTACTACATTTATTGGTCCAGCAACGAGCATGCAACCAAGGTGTAAACCTATATGACATTCTTTTAGCTATAGTGATTGTCTTCTGCACAAAGCTCAGAAATCTTGTTTGGTGATTGCAAAATGCTTATAATCTTTTTTACCTAGACATGAAAGAGTGATCATGTAGGGTCCATTGCTTTAGGAAGACACGTTGAGGTCAGGAGGAAAGTCAGCCATTGGACAGGGTACCGCTAAGAGAATCACAAAGAAACATAGCTGGACATGACTGAAGCGCACTGAGGTCTACTCTACCTCTGGATGTTTGAGTGACCCTAGCCAATAAAATGGCTTTTTGTGGAAGCTTGAGTTGGGTTTTCAGGTTTTCTGTTGCCTAAAACCAAAAAAAAGCATCCAACTAATTACAAATGACAACACCATGGAATAAGTGAAATAATGGAAATAAGCAGAGGGAATTATTGGATGTACAGAGGAAGACTAAATCAGAGGGAGAAAGAAGAGGTTACAACTAACTTAGTCTTGGAGAATAGAGTGCAGGAAAGATTAAAAAGCTTCCATATTGTGAGGCAGAGAATTCAGCTTTTCTGTTAGCATAGCTCCTGGTGGTCCAACTCTCTAGGATTGCTGGCTACTGCCAAATGTGCCTCTCTTCACCCAGGCTCTGTGCAGAGGTGGATGTATCATGAACCTAAAGAAACTTAAGCTCCAGTGCCCTTCACTTACACTGACCCTTTGGGCTGGGGGTGAAAGCAGCAGCCCCAGTTGCACGGTAGTAACTGGGTTGGCCCAGCTGAAGATCACGCTTTAAAGTCCGGTGGTGTTTCTGGGCTGTGGGTGGGGTGGAAGAGGCCTAACAGCACCTTTTCTACATTTTGCTGACCTCAACTTAACAACTCCTGGAGGACCCCACCGACTATGGGACATTATCTTGGACACCCATGACTGATGCTCTTCACTGCATTTCTTCAGGCTTGCCTTGCATGTTCACAGCTCAAAAGCTGACCAGCAATTTGAGGGAAAGTTGTATGCATATTTTTGGGCACTTTCTCTGAGGTTCCCTTCTCTCCAATATTTCACTCCTCACGCCCCAGCTCCTTTGGCATTCCTGAACTCAGTATCTGTCTCAGACCTGTGAGACGGCTGCTCTCTTCTTGGGCTCTTTTCACCCTTGCCACAGTTTGAAAAATGCCCACAGGAGAATTCTGAGGTGAATGTGCAGTGTACCTTGTGTGCTTCCCTTTTCTAAGAATTCTAACTGCTCAGTATTGCTGGTGTTGGCTCTCCAACGCCTTCAAAGGATTGCTTATGTTTTCCCAACTTTTAAAGTTATTTTTGGTAGAAGATTTAGTTCCATATCAGCTAGCCTGTTTGTCCAGGGCCAAAAATTTATCCAATGAATTTTAATTTCAACAATTTCTTTGATCATTTCTAAATGTTATTTTAAAATTACTTTCAAATATGTACTCAATCATTTTGAATCCTTTCTTGTTGCATGCTTGCTTCATCTTCCTTTAAACATTATTTATATCTACTAAGTTTATATTTGGATTCTGATCATTCTAAAATTTCTCTGTCTCCCATTTTTTTTTTCTTTGTATGCTTGGTGATTTCTCATATTCACCTCATATAAACTGATATCCATTTGTGGAAAATTTAAATTTGGGAATCTTTCCTTTTTAGAGAGCTTATAAGCAGTGGATCTATGTTTTTCCTTCTTTATCTCGGTCTAAAGTAAGAAGGCCTTGGAGAGTATCTATCCTGACATAGCCTCAAGTAGAAATTATATGTTTTAATCTCGAATTGTGCTCTCTGTGGAAAACTTAAAAAGTAATAAAAATGTTAGTGATGAACTTAGATTAGCTGAGCTT